>NC_088846.1:5733565-6336065 GCF_904066995.2 Poecilia reticulata
GTATTATCAATAGCAATACAATTTGCACAATGCCTGTTTTGTTTAGTTTTCTTCTTGGAAAAAGTTATTAAAAACAAGTTTTTGTCTAAATTAGCGGTTCTCAACGTGGGCGGTACCGCCCCCAGGGTGCGTTCAGAGGACGGCAGGGGGCGCTGGCGGACATTTTTACAAAAGGGGGGCGCTGGGATGCCTTTGGAGGGCGTTTGGTCGAATGTAAACTTTACACCTTAAATGCACAACAATGCCAGTTTAGACTTTCAGCAACTTGCTAAAACTGTATTGTGTAACATTAAACCATGCTTGGCTGCAACTGTATCGATGGCAGCTCTTCTGTTCAGTGTTTGTTAGCTTCTGTTAGCTTCTTGGTGCAGCTCTGTTCTCCTGCTACTGGTAGCTAAAATCACGATATCCTCACTGTGTATCCCTCTGAAAAATGAACCCATTTAAATAAAGAAATCCCTCCATGGGTGATACCACGATAGAGAGCGTTCATTTTATAGCGTTAACTCCGGTGCTGTAAGTGGTCCGGTATGAAACGGGGGTGATAGAACAACACAGCACTTTTAAATTTTTTCCGTTGTTTTAAAAGGTTTATGTCAGTCTGCCTTTTCCCCATCGATACGCTTCCCGACCGCCCTGCACCTTAGGGGCTTAAAAAAAAAAGACATTCACATTGCGCAAAACTCTGAAACAAGAGAAGCGGGACATAAAACAGAGCAACGAACTAGATGAGAATTATGGCATAAAAACAGAGAATCCGACGCTGAACAGTGAAAAAATCAACACATGATGTGAAGCACATCATGTGTTGATTAGGCGGCGCAGCAGGTGATGAGATTACTGATGGTGAGCATCAATAAACGATCAAATAAATCTAGCAACAGGAAATAAACTAAAGTGGACATAGCAATAAACCAAGAGAAGATAATACTAATCAAATTAAACTAAATGGAAATGAATGAAGAACAAAATGCAAGAATAAACTAAGAAACTAAAGTAAGTACAGAGGAATAAACTTGTATGGCAAGACCTTTCGAGCAATAATTAATACAGAGGACTGTATGGCAAGAATAAACACACTATTTCCAGATAAAAGGTAAAATAATATTGTTGAAATGTCATGGGTTTGTTGAGACCACATCTAGTACTGAGAATAAATATATCTTACAGACCATAACAGTAAATAGCTTATCACTTATTTATGTTTTTAATTAGATTTGATACATTTATTTCTTCAACATTATTAGTCAGTGTTAATGTCATGAGGCTGATGACTCCATGACACTTTCAATTTGACTCATTAGGATTTGATTAAGAACCAGATTTGTAATTTCTGTCCAGTAAAACTATTAATCTATAAATCAATAGACAGGTCTATATAAATATATAATCCATGTTTCTATCCCTTTTAATGCCATTTGTATGGCATTAAAAGGACCTGGAACTTTTGTTTTTCAACTGAAAGCTCTGGTTTGCACAGTAAATGCCATGTGGGTGAAGTTTTATGGTTGATACACTGATGTCCCATTCTCCTGAAGGCAGCACAGAGCTGCACCACCAGAAACTGACAGAAACACTGAAGAGAAAAAGAGTTATGATTAATGTAGTTACAGTTCTATCCATGTTTTAATGTTGCAGAGCTCAGTCATATTGCAAATAGTTCAAAGTTTAAACTGGCATGTTGTTCATCTTTTATCTGGTCATTTTGTGTAATATTTAACAACTAGAAAATGGCACAAAATAAGAATATTTTTTTCCACTCTGACTGGCTGCTGTTAGACCTACCAATTTTAACTTGAATGGTCATTGCATTTTTCATAGACGCCGGTGAAAATAATTTCTATTCCCATGACTTTTTTGTTTTCTGGGAAATTATTTTTGATGATAAATACAGAAACAAGCATAAAAATCAAAACATCTACAACAGTGATAGTAATATTAATGATAAAATAATGGTCAGTGCAAAGTAGCCTGCAAATTCTTTGGTGGGGGAGGGGGGGCGGGGGCGGTGAGGGACCTGGATAAAGGCTAGGGGGGCGCTGGCCCAAAAAAGGTTGAGGAAAACTGGTCTAAATGAAGGTGAATTCATGGTTCCTTTTTCTACATAATGTAACCGGTAGTGCTTATGATTAAAAATAATAATAATTATGTGATCACCTGTCGATACCGATCGGAATCGGTATCGACAGGAAAAAACCTGATAGGCACATCTCTAGTAAGAAATATAATTAAACTGGCGTAACTAAGAAAGGATTGAACTAAAGTAAAACACAACCAAGGCTGATCTAATTAAATAGAAACTAAGCAACACAGAACATAATCCAACTGGAATCAAATAATCAAACCCCAAAATCACCCTGGACAAAGTAAAGCTGTGAAAACACACAAAGATTCTTTTCAATGCTTTTTTAAAATTATCTTAGGACCGTCACAGAACGCAGCTAGCACAGAAATTACATAAACTGAACTATTTAGCATTAGTACTGATTACAGATTCGTCATTTTGTGATTTTTTTAGTTTTCCCAAAAACATTGCTCATCTTGTCATAATCATGTGAACCATTTCTCGAGCCTCTGGACGTTTCCTGAGCTGGATACATCATTATGCTGAATGATGACTGATTAACAGCTTTCTGGGCAGCATAGATCAAGAGACAAAAACAGACCAAATGCATTTTAGGATGAGACTCTTATTGATGATAGTGATTATCTGCTCTCTTTTGCAGGGGACTAGCTGCAGGACAAGAAGCTGATTAAAGTCTGCGTGTGCAGTGAAAAGTTTGACATGCCAAGCCGAGCAGCTCTGCTTGTTAATAACTGGGTCGTCCACAGTTCATTCCCAGTCAGGGTCAATAGTTTCCTAGTTATACTAATGGTGCAGACCTGTGGGCATATGGACTGATCTGATGGCACTGGCGGCCCACACGCAAAGTTTCCACACCGTAATGGCGGCACTGTAATGAATCACCCTGTAGCTGGACAAGTGGAGATAAGTGAGCTGAGGTGACACTCGTTAAGTCATCCAGCTACAATGAATCATCTATAAAACAAAGACTGAGGTCTGAGGTTGCCATGTCAGAGCTATTGGTTCATCATTCCAGTCCACTAACATGGGTGCTGCTCCCCGTTACTCCAGCTTATCTCGAGACAGGGAATAACGCCATGTGTAGTTGTGGGATGAGTGTGTGCCCTCGACCACTAAGAAAGACATCAAAATAAAGTGGGACTCACACAGTCACACTTGGCTGAAGCCAGCGTCCCTGGAACTGTCGGCAATGATTCACAAGCTGGCCTGTTGAATCACATCAGCTGGCACTTTCTGTTAAAATGAGTCACAAATTCTGTAGGGCTACAACTTTTATAAGTGGTATCAACAGCTTTTCATGTGGCTCTTTAAATTTTTTTCCCTTTGTATTACAGATTTCTGATGAAACGAACTGGCCTGTGGATGTAAATACAGAGTTCTCATTCCAAATATCTGATATCATATTAACAGCAAGCGTGGGATCACATCAGCAGGGTTTCCCTCAGCGTATTACAAGCTTGGCGGACCACCAGGCTTTACTTATACCTTATTGTATAAACAAACAACAAATATTGTTTGTTTATTGTAATTTTTCTTTATACAACCGCAACAGAGATAGCAAAGTCTCTGCTGGTGAAACTGCTGAAAGCAAAATGGCAGCAAAGTAGTAGAAACTGAGAATAAGAGTCTTTTTTTAATCACCAGAACTCCATAATCACTTCCTGTCCGATCTACACAACAACTTCAGCGAATAAAGTCACAGATAAAAGATTTTAAAACATCCTGGACACTTTAATTAGGATGAAACAACTGAAGAGTAAAAAATATTTTTTTAAAGATTATTTTAATTGTGTTCTTTTATGTTTGTCTTTAGTGTTTAGGTATTATTATTAATGTGTTCCAATAACAAACACATATTTTCAAATTTCCTGTCAACTTTAAACATTTTTTAACTCAAAAACACAGTGGCCCTTTGGATGATTGCCCTAGTGCCCCTAGCACTTAGCAGGTTTCCTGGGGGAAAACTCTGCGAATGAATCACAAACTTATACTGTGCTGGAAATTTTTTTATCATGCAACATATTCAAACAAACATGCATCATTAAATCGACTGGTGTTTACTGGTAGCCAGAGGGAAATGAAAAAGCAGACATTAAAAACAAATCCACATTAAAGACAAAAGTGGTACCAGGAAGCAGTTTTCTGCAACTCATTGAGACATGTCTGCAGTTCCTTAAGGCTGCATAACGGTAAGAGAAAGCAAGACTTGAAAGAGAAAAACTAAACCTGCAACAGCAAATTTAAAAATGTTGGCTGCCTTTAACTCCTAAAATAAAGCAATATATCTAATTTCTACAGGAAATACACACATCAACTGCTGTACAAGAAACATTTTCCATAACGTCAAAGAAGCCAGTTTGAAAGGTCAACACCAATATAATTTTGTCCGTTTTAAATTCAGCCGCCCGTGACACTCTGATCTGCTACCAATATTAAAAAAATTGACGACTACAACAACATGGCTGGGAACAGTTTTTATGAATCTTGTTATTTTATCTTCTTATATTAGATTTTGTCCTTACAGAAATTTGGAGTTCAGAAATTGGCCCCACAATTATGACTAAACAGTTCAACACCCAAGCTTAAAAAAATGTAAAAAACATTTTACCCAATCATCAGTCATCTGACACTTGGCATTTACAGTACTAAATGCTTTCAGAGGCCAGCTGAGGTGTTAAAATTGTAATCTCACAACTGTGACCTTTAAGGAAAGCAAGCCTATAAATTTTTGTGATGCTTGATTATAATTTTTTTTTTTTTTATTTAACTTTTTATAACATGTTTGAAGTCCGAACACAGACATGAAAGCTCAGAAGAGATTATGCTGAATAGAAACCAGAGCAGCTCCAAACTGCTCTTTTTGAAACTTCACCATTATGTCCGCTTTTCATCTAAACAGAAACCGTACTTTAAATGTTACATGAGGCTCCGCCGAGTCCGTCTTGGGAAAACTCACTGCTTTTTATCCTTGGAAAGGCAGCTATTTTTCTCTCCCTTTTTTGGTGCTAAGGAGTAAAACATCAAGTGCAGAAGAGGATAATACATGGCAGATGTGGACGAGAGACTAAGACTGAGTGATGCTTTTCGCCCGACACATTAATCCCTCTCCCTCAATGTAAGTTTGTGTGTCACACACACACTAATCTGAGATAATAGCTCAATTGGAGCGGCAGACTTCTTAATGATCACTTAGAGCGAGCAGGCTTTGAGACGTACAAACACTGACCAGCGGTGTAGTATGGCCAGCCACTGGGGAAATAAATGGTCACACAGACACTCATGCGGATAAAATTATATTAATGCTGCAACATTTAAGAAAGGCAAGTGGACACAACAATTAGTGCATTCTGGTGTACCAAGATATTTGCACTGGAAACTAGACCAAAATTACTTGGTCAGATTTTGTGTGGATTTTCCTGCTTTCAGGAACAGCTGGAATAGATAAACTCTAAAAAATGTTTTAAAGATACATTTGAGGTTCTACAAATATAAAAGTATCAATTCGCCTTCCACTACTGCTGTAAGGGTGGATGAATACACCAAGAATTTCTGCCATTCAGAAATAAAACTTTTCTACTGGATGTCTAGATGAATGGATGGTGTTTGAAAAACGTGCCTGCAGATTAAGTAGTTGTGTAAATCTATTTAAAAAAGCAAACAAGAAGAAAGGCAAACAGTTTGGCGCTGACTCAGCATCCCAGAGGAAAGCACAGCATAGACTTTGTGATGTGGAAGCCTTCCTTCAGGTAGAGATGCTAAATTTATCAAAGTGGGTGATAAAGATCATTATCACATCCAAGCATGAAAAGAAAGACAGGCTGGGCTTTGAAGGCAAGAGGAAAAAATGGAAAGTGGGCGATATTCTTCTATCATCAGGACAAGGATTAAACTGTGTCTCTATGTCAGTGTTGGCACTAATCTGACTTCAGAAGTCTAAGGGGAGAAGTCTTTTGTTGCTTTCTCAACTGTCAGGCTCAGAAGGTGAGTGGGCCGGCCAGCTTTGAATCTAACCCTGTAGAAAGTTTGGAAGACAGACACAAAGATCTTTGCATACTCTGCAAGAACAGAGAAATTTGTTCTCCTTCCCAGAGCTGCAAGAACAAAACAACGCCATTAAGTTCTTCACTGCAAAAACAGAAAATCTTACAGAGTATTTCTGGTGTAATTTCTAGTTTCTTATTACACTTGAAATAAGACAAAACTAACTTACAAGTAACCTTTCAGTTATGGAAGATATGGAACATATGGAAGTTTGTTTTAAGTTAAAACTTCCTTAACATTGATTTTAAGAAATTTCACTGGCAGATTATGTAATTTATAATAAGACATTATTGTAAATAATGCGTTGTCTTATTGTGTTCTTAATTAAGTTCTTAACTTTTTACTGGCTTAGTAATAAATTTAGCTTTGTCATTTTATTTTTATGTTTTCTTTTATCTTATTTATCACTGATGTTCAGCACTTTGTTTCAGTTCTGACTTGTGTTAAATCATTTTATAGATTAAGTTGATGATGATCAACATTATTAAATTGTGTCATAATTAAGGATACTGATTCCAAATGTATACTGTACTTTTTGGATTTTTTTTTACCCCCATTTTCTGTCCCATATATATTTTTTCCCTCCACAGCTCGACATTACATTGAGCTGCTCTGTCAGATAAAATTCAGTACAAATATGTTGTGGTTTGTTGGTACAATCTGAAATAATATGGGAGACTTAAGGGGGTGAATTTTGTGAGGCGATATGTATTCAATAACTTCAAAAATAAGAAAGTTGTTCACGAATGTGGCTAATGATGGCGTCCAATTATACATGTATGACTGTATGCGAGCATACAGGAGCGAGTGGTCAGTAGGGAATACAGATCAAATGATGGGGGATGGTGGGGTGGATGAAGAGATAAGACAGCAAACTCATGGTAATACTGTTGGGGGGGTTGGGGTCAACAGAAACGCTAAAGGATGATAAAGAATTGTTGTCCATCTACTGTATAATAACAGAATAGAGAACATCAGTGTTTCAGAAGCTTGACATTTGTTCAGCTCCCAGCAGCTCCAGTCAGGTCAGAAATTAAGTGACACTGGAGTGAAAAATGACCAGCTATGGTACAGGTTTCTTCCTGTCAGCACATTTAACAGCCACAGTCTGTTGCGCACATTTAGTCATTGGATGGCGTAGTTTGGTGTAGCGCTGCACAATGGAAGGCTGAGAACAAAACAGTGACGCTATCCACTCAGCAAATCAGAAACGTAATTAAAATATACAGAAATGATTACTAAAAGATTAACAAAAAACAGTGGTTTGTTATACTACACCAGTAGTAGTATTATAAATGGAAACAGATAAGGTGCACTGTAAGAAAAATGTATGTTAAAAAATACAAAATTGTATGAACATCTCTGTCAACTCTGACATTGATTTTTACCATAATTTAAATATTCGTCATGGTAAGTTTAAATCACATTTATGTTATTCCAAAACTGAAATGTTCAGTATTTTTACAGTACATCTCCCGTTAAATTTGCAAACATTTCTGTCATTTAAAAATTTCCGTATTTTTTAAAGTGTATCCCAACATCAGGCAACCTCAATTAACTACAACAATCTCAAAGGACTCTATTCAAAAAAAGTTCTGATTTATTTTATGTGCCAAAAAATGTACTCAAACTCTTAAATCAAAACCATGTCCAGATAGCTGCTGTAATGTCGTCTGTTCAACACACCAGCTTCTGCGCCTTCTACCCAAGATGCAATGTGGGAAGTAGAAAATACGTAAAAAATAACTTTTAAAAGTCTTTACAGAAAATTCCTTCACATTCTATTTCTATGGCACATTCAACCATTTTCATGCACATTTTGACAGTGTATAAAAACAGGATTATATTACAATGATACCTGTTAGTGACTAGGAAATGATAAGTCCATGTTGAGTTGTTAGACGTGAAGAGGTCAAACAAAGAAAAATGCTAATTAGTCAAAAAAAAACATAAGAAATAGACTGTATTTCAATAATTAAATACACTAAATTTAATTCTGTTAATCTAACAGGATTTTCAACTACATAATTAAATCTACATCAAGAGTCATTTTCCACTATACCTGTTGTCAATCAGAGCCAAGTACTCACACAGGCTCACACACATCCCAGCCCTCTGCTGACTGACAGTTCAGTCATTTATTCTCTGTGTGCATCATGAATAATGTGCTGGAGCCTCCAACATAGAGAGACAGAGACCTGGAACTGTTTGACCTGCCTGAGGGCAACAGTGACTGCCTAGACCGGTCCACAATCCATCACAGAGACAAACAGGACAAATAGCCGTTCATACACACCTGGGGGCAATTCAGAGTGGCCAGGTAACTTTACTGGATATTTCTGGACAATGGTTGGAAGCCAGAGTACCCAGAGAAAACCCACGCAGGCATGGAGACATTGGAGACATTAATCGGATAAGAAAAATTGACACATTCTGCAGATTTTTCATTTAAGCCTTTCTTGAGACAATATTAGAAATATAGCAAAAAGATTCAAATAAATAATGCAATTTAATAAGAAAATAAACATTTTATTGTATAAAATGCAGCAACATTGCGAATGTTTGATCATTTGTAGCAAAGGATGCATTTGCAGCCAAATAAATACTTAGAACGTCAACATATGAAAAGCTCAGCTCTTTCTGCTCGACTTGGCATCAAAACGGATCAGAGGAGGGCAGATGAAAATAGATCTGTTGATTATTTTTTGGATTAACTGATTGATAATTGGATAGCAAAATGTGAACTGTCATATGATGAGTGGTAGATAGATTACAGGCAGAAGGTTTTATATCTTAAATACAAAACTTATCATTTTTTGTACAGCTTTGGCATAATTACTGCTCTGAGTATGTTTTTTTCTGACTATGGCCTTTTTTCATGTCTGTGTACTACAGGTTGTGATTAATCTATTACAAAGTTAGTTGACGATTACTTCACTAATTGATTCATCACAATTAATCTGATTAATTACGTCAGCCCTAATCTTAGGCCTAATTTCATTTTAAAAATTACAAATGAAAGCCTAAAGATGCGCACTCAAAGCTGCAGGACTCACTTTGTTGTGTACATCATCCCAGCACTGAAGGGCATGCTAGTTTTTGTTAGCTGTGATTATAGCCCCAACCCTTTTCCAAAAATGTAAACAAAAACATGTTGTGTAGCCACAATAACTGTCTCCCTGAAACAGTCTGTGTTTCTAATTTAAGTATTGAAAAAAAGGCACTTGCAAGAGGAATTAATTTATTTTTACTTTTCTTTTTTTTTGGAATCGATTCATTTGAGTCAGTCAATGAATCATTAAAGTGTTAAATTGGATTGATTTGTTTCCTCTGCTTTAAAACTTCTTGGATCTCAATCCAACTATGCATGTGCTGCACAAACAAATCCATTCTGTGGAAGATCTACCTTAAAACTTTTGTCAGCATATAAAGGATTCGTTATTGACATGGTGCCAAAGCTTCAGACGGGAGACTCAGGTCAAGCATCAAAAGGACGTCCGACTCCACATCTGGCAGATGTTGTCTGGCTGCCTTTGTATTTAAAATACAAACTCTTGATCTCGAGTGAGAGTGCACTACCTTTGAGGTATCCAAGTGAGTTGGAACCAATTGTGGTGGGCCCGCAGACCCAGAGAGTGAAATCGCTCAAATCTAAGTTAAAGGTGAGGTTTACTCTTCCAAGCAGTTCACTGATTAGTCTCATGTCCTTGAAGCATCACGTCAATTGCAGTGTGAATTAAAATCTGCAACAGGCAAGAGTAAAAAGTCCCATCCTCTTTCTGTTGGTGACTTTACTCCTCAAGGACACTAATTCAGAGAAAAATTGTTCTTTCCTTTGACAAACCATCCTCTGAATGCACCTTCCCACATGGACGCAGCTACCCACACACGGAGAGGAAACGGGCACAGAGTGAAGGCCAGACTCCACTGTAACAGAGCGAGGCTAGACGGTAACAATTAGACATTGGTGTGACTTGTCACAGCTTACAAGGCTTTCAGAAGCATCTTCACTCAAAACGTCAAATGTGTCAGAAGCTCCTCCTGACGGCAAAGACGCAGTGAAATGAAACAATTTTCCAGCGGCATAAACCATAAACGCAAATATCAGCCGTTGGTTTAGGGTAGAGACAGATGAATGCTTTACAAGCAAAGGTGTTCACTAACCTCCTGATTTCACTTGCATGTCAGAGAACAGATACAGAAATCCAACAGCAACACCTGGAGCCGTAGCATGGTTGGATGCAGCACATTAAGACAGGTCTGAGTGAGTGGGAGACTTTTTTGTTGTTGTTGGGGGTTTTTTTTAAGACAGAGGTGGAGATTAACAACAAGAAAAAGAGAGCGTATAGTGCACATACGGTCACAGAGGAGGGGAGGAGGGAGCAAAGAAAAATTCCTCCCAAGCCACAATTAACCCAGACACAAAAGAAGGTAGCTGTGCTGCAAACACGCAGCTCTTTGGCACGGGTATCAGCACAAACATTCTTTCTGAATGTAGGCCACTGGCACACAGTCAAAATAGAGAAACCTTCACGCACAACACAGCACAACACATGTGGGATGCGAGGAAAGCTCTGTGCATCAGACATGAAGCGGAAAGCAATCCATCTCTCACCTGGACCGCTTTTTTCTGTTTGAAGATGATTGGAGAAGGGTTCCACTCAATCAACCCTGGTTCTGAGAAAAGGAATGAAATCAGCCGGTACGCACGCTGAGCCTGGGGTGAACACGTGCTCTCACACCAAATCTATTTTCACTGGCATCTCTCTCTGCAATTTATGTCAGCCTTTATGCCCCTCTGAAATATGTTTGTATTAGAGATTTAAAAAAGCAACTAGAAAGACCTTGACTTATCAAGAGTGATGCAACCAAAACAAAAATTTACAGCAGGTGAAGGGGAGACAGGTCTGTTTAGCTGCTCAAAGCTATTGTTGCATCCGTAAAGGTTCCAAGGGGACTCTCTTAATGACGGTAATAAATCCACTTTATCGAAGTCAAAAGACGCAGCCAACGGAAAAATATGTTAAGCTACAAAAGTCAAGTTCCTAATGTGTGCTTTTGGCTGGTACGTATTTTTTCCTGTCATTTGTGACATTGATGAGAAACAATTTTTATGCATTTTTCTTTCTCCTGTCCTTTTCATATTTTATTGTATTTCTCCTTGTAAAAAGTTTTTTTTTATAGCTTGTAGCGTAATGGACCGGATGGCAAACATGCAACGCTCATGCAAGTTTGTCGTGTTCAAATCCTTTGGAACTGCACAAGCAGAAAACCACTTTGGTTACGCCATTTATCTCCTTCATCCAATTTATAGCCAAATTAATCCTAAATAAGCGAGTTTGTACTTTTCTGGTAACTAATTCCTCACTTTCTGCACTTTATTTTTTCTAAATTGGCAAATCAGTCCATTTATGTTTACATTGTTCCGCCTAGGCCTGTCGCAATAAGCAAAAAACTAAAAAAAATCTATTAATTGCATGATGAATTGCAACGAGCTCTATAATTTCCATTTGCATGATTCATCTTTTCTTTTTCTCTCTTTCTACCAAAAAATGGAGGACAAAAGTCTTCAGTCTGGTGCATTTTTGCCATTTTTTAAAGGACAATTTTGTGTACAGAGACTAAATAATTCATTTTATTTGTTGTTTTTTATATTTATTTTGGATATTTAAAATGACTTCCAGTTCTAGTGTAAATATCTGTTATAATTTAAAGTACTATTAGGTTTCTTGAAAATGGTCTCAAAACAATATTATCATTTATCGCAATAACTACATCTCCTGTGCTGATTTATCGCCAATCATCATTTGTTGGACTGACAAATATCTGCTGGAAAAATGTTGCTTATCGAACAACCTCACTCAAAAGTAAGCATCAAGCACAAAGATATTCACACTCCTTAAACTCTTCTGCTTTCTTGTCTTTTTTGCATGACAGTCTCAAACCTCAGCTTATTTTATTTTAAGTTTAAGTCAAAGGTGTGTCTGTGAGTCAGGCACTCGATACAATTCCTCACAACTTTGTGTAGGTCAACAATGTAAAATCTCCAGTGACCAAATATGAAAAAAACGTAAAAGTGAAGTGAATACTTTAACAAGGCACTATTCATTATAGCTAATAACTAGAAATAAATGGAGGGTAAATGATTTATTACTTTGCCCTGAATTGCCCCAACTCGTCGTTGTGTATAAGGAGACCATTTCTCACATTTACACGCACAATGTACTAATCCTCGCTGTAACTGGATCACTTACGGCAGTTTTCTTCGTCGCTGTTATCTGAGCAGTCGTCATCGTCGTCGCACCTCCAGATGGTCGGTATACACCTTTTGTTGTTGCACTGAAATTGTCCATCCTCACACTCATCAGTGGCTGGAAGAAGAAGAAAAAAACGAGAGAGGATATCAGGGTCCAGATGGATGATCACTGCAACAATATGTTTATGGATAAGTATAGTCGGTAGTTCGGCTGTCATTTGCAAATGAATACCTAATTGATATGCAGAATTCACTTGGGTCAACTGGAAGATGCGCTACAAGCGTCATTGTCTCCGTTTTCCACATTACCGCTCTGCTTTCTCGGGATATTTATTACTTCTAGGGGGGTGGGAGAAAGCAGAGAAGGCCCTCTGCTCCACAGTTCTAAATGAGCAGGTTCATTCAGTCTGGACTACTACACAGAGGCTGATACTACCTCTAATGCGGTGGGGTTATTGGAGATGCTCACTGCCGGGATACACATGACTGGGACACAGCTTTTCGCGTCCTGAACACATGAAAGCAGCAAAACAAGCCAACCCAGTCATAAAAGAGCCAACCGGTATCGATAATAGCGATAACGAGTATATTTCTCTGTTTTCCCCTTAAGCTATGACAGGCACGCGCGCACTGAGTACCACAGACGCCCCCAATTAATCTACACACACCACCGTTTACATTGAACATCACTAACCACTGACGCGCACGAGGGGGGAGAAAACTACCACTATGTTTAAATGCAACGCGTATTACTTACCTTTCAGGTAAGGCAGCCTGAGAATGAACAAATGGAAAAGTAACAATATCCGTATATCCGACCACATATCTGGAGGAAGTGACCGAGCTCATTCACATCCACGAAACAAAGCCTGAAAGCCGCTCTTGTTGTGGCGCTGCCGCTGCCGCTGCCAGACCGTCCGCTGCGAAACACCCACTCACTCCTGCCTCCACCCCATTGGCTGGTCTGGTGGAGACGAGAGCACGTGGGGCGGGGCGCCAGATTATTTTCCTCAAGATTTTATAATTGCAGTATTTAAAAAAGAATGACTCGAGCGTTATCAAATACAATAAATAAGGTCATTAGAATTTTAATTATCTTAAAAGTTATGAGGTTTCTAAATTATACACTGAGTAGGCATAGCTTTATGATTCTTGACAGGTAAAGTGAACAACATTGATTATCTTCATAGTGGTATCTTTAATCGATATGTTAGGAGCCAAGAAATTAAGCAAGTGTAAGATTGTCAGTTTGGCGGATGTGTTTATCCAGGTTGTTTTATGAATTAATAAAAACAACCTGTTAGCTAGCTAACAAAAACTTCCTTATCCAAGAAGTTTTTCTGACAAAAAAAAGGTACAGTTTTCCTGGCTCATTGTTTGAAAACATTTTAAAAGTTTATATTTTTTCTGAATACATGTGGTTTCAGTCTAATGCTTAGGGCAGTTTTGACATATGTTTGCATAATCTTCCTGCTCATGAGACAAAATTCAACTGTAATAATAATCATCACTGTTAGTTATGATTGTGCTTGAATATAAAAACTATATTTGGTCACTTGAACCAAACTAGTTCTGATCTCTGCTCAGTTTACCTCCATCCATCTATTTTCATAGTGATTTCTCTCTGTCTGAAGTAGGACTGTACAGCATTTTGACTGCAATTGGTCAGTTTCTTGGATTCCCTGACTTTGCAGTTCAATTGTTCTGTAACTTTGATTCATATTGTTTCTTCTCAGTCTTCATTTTTAATACTTGAAGCCCCGTCTCCAATACTGCAGAAGTGGAAATCTTTGGTCCCCAAGGTGTGAAATTCTTGTTACTGACAAGACACGAGCTAGACTGAAGAGAGGAGCTTAATTTTTGGGGTTACTGTATCTCTATGAATATTACATATGAATGCTAACGTTTGTATGTAAAAAATACACTGCCGTAGTTTACAGATCACAAATCTGACCAATAAATAGAATTACTCTTCCAAACTTGCAACTCAGATTTAAAATGTGCATTCACATTTTTATTTTCTGATCATTTTCATATCCAAGAGAGTTCATGAGTAATTGAGTCACAAAATGCACCATTGGATTGATATATTTATAGAATATAGATTAAGATTGATACTTTGGTTGCCATTCATACATCTGATCTGTCCCAGGAGAGAAGTCGAGTATCTGAATTTGGGATTTTCATTATTTTTAAAATAATGTTATGTGTTTTCTGGGCATTTAGTAAATAGTATTGAATAACCTAATAGTATTGAATGTTACCTTCGGTTGTTATACAATTTGCTATATAGTATATATCCATCCATTTTCTTTTCACCCTTGTCCCTCAGTGGGGTTGGGAGGGTTGCTGGTGCCTATCTCCAGCTAGCGTGCCGGGCGAGAGGCGGGGTTCACCCTGGACAGGTCGCCAGTCTGTCGCAGGGCAACACAGAGACACACAGGACACACAACCATGCACACACACACTCACACCTAGGGACAATTTGGAGAACCCATTTAACCTGACAGTCATGTTTTTAGACTGTGGGAGGAAACCAGAGTACCTGGAGAAAACCCACGCATGCACAGGGAGAACATGCAAACTCCATGCAGAAAGACCAGGGCCGGGAATTGAACCCAGAACCTTCTTGCTGCAAGGCAACAGCTCTACCAACTGCACCACTGTGCAGCCGCTATATATATGAAATATTAAAATATAACTTAAAAGAAAACATATTTCCTGGTTTCATGCTTTAAAATTGGTTCTCTGTCTCTTTAAAAACTCATGGTCTTTCTGAAATCTAAAGAGGTCAGCTTTGTCATTTATTTCGCATCATGAATGAGAGAATTACCAAATTACCAGTTATGTTGCACAAAGAGAGTGAGTGTAAACATATTTAGAACATGACAGGCTGGCATTAGAGGTACAGTAGAGCCACAGTTTTAGGACTCATTATAAACCAAACCAGCGGTTCACTCTGCCGTCTCTCTCTGGAAACTCTTCTGCCCAATTATCAGCACTCTGCCCCAAGGAATAATGTGATAACTCTCATCTACATGCAAATTATGCAAAAGTTAAGGTGAATTGTTAGCTTTAGGGGTTCTCAATGAAAGCTGCTCCTGAGAAAAAGACCCCATGTATCTCTTTTATTAACTAAACAACAGATAAACTGTCTTCCTAAACCGACGGCTGTACATTTATCTCGTGGAGATAACAGTAGTTCACTTCCAGAGCTGCTCTTTTTTGCATTACATCCATCGCTGACAGACAGTATAATCATTTCAAACCGTCATAAGCTGGAGGATAACTTAATCCAACCTACTGTCTGTGTGATAAACACACCAGGAGATACCTCAGGTGTGTGTCCTATCAGTGTTACGCCGATGATAAAGAGAAAGATTTACTCATCGTGTCCCTGAAGTCTGTCTAATTTACTTAAGTCACCGCTTTACACCACTGCTTGGCAGAGATATCCTCACTTAAATCATAGTAAAGTGATGTTCTCATATTCGCCACAAGCAGTCATAACAATATTAAGTCTGCTGGATCCTTGGCTGTTCATATTCGGTCGGTCGCTGAAAACATGAATACCATTTTTGATCAAACACCTAAATGAGGGAAACTGGGTAAGCCTTTTTACCTTTGGTTTTGTCTTGTGTAACATTGTTTTATATGAGTACAATAAAATCAATAAAATATTTGCTAAAACAAAGTTTTTGTCTTCATCAGCTTGGAAACCATGTTTTTGATGCAACTTTTCACAAATATCCACATCTTACAGAAGAAAGTATATCCATCCTATCTTTTCTTGCAAATATATTATGTTTTGGGTGTTTTTTTAAAACAAAAAATATAAATATGCTTTTTCTTTAAAGAAAACAAGAAATATTCCTGAAAAATGAGAAATTGTTTTAAAAAGACAAAACAAAAACAAACTCAGGTAACATTTGTGGCTCTAAACAATTTGTCGATTGCTGTCTTGTCAGTATCTAAAACAGTTCACCATTTGTTTGATTTGCCAGACTCTACGGTTGAAACCAGAAATGTACATGCATTTAACAAAAAGACAAACACATTCGTTTTCTCACCTTCTAAAGTTAAATCACATCAAACTTTTCTTGTTTTAGCTTAGTTAGGCTTATCAAAATTATTTCTGTTTGCTAAATTCCAGAAAATGTGGCGAGAACATTTTTTATTTTTTAGAATTTTCCTTGTAACTTTCCTCGAATTCAAAAATATTATGTCAGGATTTTGTGACAGACAACACAAAGTTGCAAATAACTGAAGAGAAAGAAAAAGATATAATTTTTTATGCGCAGATTTATGAAAACTGATGTGTGTGTGTGTGTGTGTGTGCGTGTGTGGGTGTGTGTGTGTGTGCGTGTGCGTGCGTGTGTGTGCGTGTGTGCGTGCGTGTGTGTGTGTGTGTGTGTGTGTGTGTGTGTGTGTGTGTGTGTGTGTGTGTGTGTGTGTGTGTGTGGGTGTGTGGGTGTGTGCGTGTGTGTGTGTGTGCTTGCATTCAGCCTCCATCAGTCAGTACTTCAGTAGAATCACTTTGTACTAAAATTGATGCCAGAAGGGAGTTCATTATTCAAAGCAGTTTAGTTTTCTATCTAACAAAACCCAGCAAATTGCATCAAGTCATTGATTTGCAACATTCACACCTCATATCCTCCCATACAAATTACATTGTGTTAAAAATAGAACATAGCCTGATAGTTTTTACTTCTTGAGTCTCGCTGAAGTGAATCAATAAGTTCTAGTTTTGACGGTGATTCGATAATTTATGAAACAAAATAGAGCACAAAATCAACAAACACCCCCCCAGTAATCAGTTGATAGAAATTAATCAACTATACAATCTAGACTGGATTAAGAAAAGTGTTTCCTGAGGATGAAACTATGCAAAACTGAATGAATTCCCAGCATCAACATGCAGTGTCTGATGTCTTCACAGCTCTATCCATTATGGAGAATATCTCTCCTTTCTGTCTGTGCTTTCGCCATCTTCCCTGATTAAGACGCTCTTAAGTTAAATAAAAGTCCTCTCTAATTCTAGCACTTGGTCACATTAGGAGCTCTCTTAAGGTCTGAGGTGCTTGGTGGATAAGTTTTATCACATATTTTTATGAAGTTGGGACCAGATTTGTTGGCCCTGTTTCTCGACCTTAAGCTAGAACTTTTGCAAACTTTACTCTATAAATCTGTTTGATTTTATGTTAAGAATTTATCTAGGTTCCATGTATTTACTAGATTTAATGTTGTGCTGCTTGAAGACCTGTTGATCAAACCTTCTGGCGCGAAAAAACTTGGTAAGAACTATATGCAACAGATAGGACTGCATTAGATGGAGATCCAAAATGATGGCAGAAAAATCATTCCTACCTTTTTTTTCTTTTGGATTATGTTTTCGTCGATAGGGAGCTCACAATGGAAAGGTGGGAAAGAAAACTCACAGTAGAAAACAAAAAGAAATGGGAGACAGACAACAACGATAAAGAGGGATGAAGATGGCTTTTCAAACGGGTTGACAGACACTAGGGAAGTTATTTCAGTCTACCAATAGGAGGCTTGTAAATATTTGGGTTAGCTTACTAGTTAACGTACCAACTAGCTTAGTAGTAACTTAACCTAACTTGGTAAGCTCACTAGCTTAACAGCTTACCAGTATGCTAGCAGTAGCACACTGCTTACTGGTAGTGGTAAGCTACCAGTAATGGAAGCTGGCAGTAAGCTAAGCTAGCAGTAAGTTAGCAGGCTTACAGGTAAGCTTGCTATCTTGGTAAGCTAACTAGCTTAGCTTAACTATTCTCGTGAGATTACAGCACACATCTTGTAACTGTGTGCTTACAGATGTATTGTAATACACATCAGAAAGTAGGTCAACCTGTTTAGAACTGTTTTCACTTTACAGATTCTCAGTGTCTTTGAAACAAAATTTAAAAAGGGAAGTCCTTTGACAATTTTACATTGAAAACAAATTTCAAATAAATCTTTTTTTTTTTTGGTAATAATAGAAACTTTTGTAATAGATGGAACCTCTACAGGCTGTTATGAAACATAACTAAAAGATGAATGCAAAGAAAATGCTCTTTTTAACAATAGCTGTTCTTGGTGGTGAAATTTTGAGCAAAAAATTCGACTCCTGTAATTATTTTTGATCTATTCTATGGTGAGAGCCGACCCTGACGCTACCGTATCCCCCAGAACCCATCATGCACCAGGGAAACGAAGCGCTCGGAAACATCACCTGGGAAGCTCAGATGATTTTCCTTCAGCTATTTCTAGCTGTAATGAAGCAGATTTATCATCATAAAACTGAACATTTCGGCCAACCAGCTGGGAACACTATGTATAAGAAAAAAGGTCAGGGAAGTCCATTAGCTTCTGTACAAATTTCAGCACACAACAAAAACCTTCATCTTTCCTCATTTGCATCAGGGCTGTTGTGGTATGAATCATCTCAATGCCACAGTGTGGGAGGAGGGGGAAAAAAATCAGAAAATAAATCTTTTTTTTTTCCTGGTTCCCAATAATGTTATCTAGCTCCAAAAGCATGCAGCTGGAGAGACACCATTTTCCTCACATACAATCTGAGCGTGTTGAAATGCGCAGAAGCCCAGGTTGTTTCTGACATGAACAGCCTGCAGGAAATCTCTGACCGGGTCCACCTTTGGTCTTTGAAGGAAATGTGCTGAGCAAGCACAAAGGTCTTTTTTCTTTTCTTTGCAACATTCAATCAGCTGCCGGCGCAGGTCCTGACAGGTATCATGGCTGAGTTACAGTAGCCACAGAGGGACTCGAAGCACTAACATAATTAGATTTAAAGACCGTTGAGACTTGTTGAGAAATACGAGAACTACATATTTACATTTATTTCCACCTTTATTAAAACCACAATGTTGAATTTAGCTAGCTTAAATTTCCAGTTCATCCTTTCTGGTTTATGTCCTTTAACAGGTTTGAATAATAAAGTGTTGAGAAAGCCAGACAATCCAACTCACACAGCCACCATCTTTATTTGTCTCCTTAGGGGGGTGAACCAACATGGAGGAACATTCCAGTTGATTGTTCAGGTATAGAAGCCATCGATCAACCACAAGGAGTCTGGGAGAGTCCCTTTGTCTAACCCTAGCATGGTTTGCCACATTTTATAGCCACTTGCTATTAAGATTCTTGAATTGGTCTCATGCCTTGTAAACATTAAGCATGTTGCCGAATCTTTATAAAAACACATATCTCTGCCACATTGTTTAAAAAAATAATATCATACACTTGGGATTGATTTCAGAAAAGTTTTTATCCATATGAACCTTGCACAAATATGCCACAGAGTGCTATTTTAAATATGTCAAACCCCAGGGGGCAGTGTAGCACCAAGCTAATACCTGTCAGCAAGGGTGAAAGTAAGGGGGTACGGCAGGGTACTGGTACCCTTAAAAGATTTAGCGGGGGTACGCAGTACCTGCAAGAGAGGGGAGCGGCTGTCTGCTGTAAGAAATCAATGGGTTCACTGTGCAGCCGCGAGTTCACCCACTAATCAGCCGTGACTGATTATTTTTTCAAGAACAATCTAAAACACGACTTAATCAGTTAATAAATCGCTTTTTTCCAATTTCATATTGTTTATGAACTGGTCGTGCTTTGCTAGAGCAGCAGTGCAACATGTCGATCGCGGAAGGTTTTGAGTCGATCTCGGATTTAGGTGACAAACTGAACGTCGCCAGGACACTGAAAGCAGAACATGGCGCTGGTAGGTTAATTTGTGTGTGGACAGATGTAAAAGGTTGAGCTACTTGTGCACAAAATTAATAAAACACAAGACGATGTCGATTGGGAATCATGTCAAAGCAATATGTGGATGTAATGGCCCGTTATTTGTCGCTCATTGTAACGCATGGGAACCCAAAATCTTTTCTTTCCCACGCATACATGCATACATGAATACACAAATACAAAGTTTTCTCAAACAACTGGTTGGAGTTTTGATAAATAATCGTTTTTAGCAGGACTGAATAATTTTTGTGTGGATGAAAGGTCAACGCTTAAAAATGTATTTGTTTTCCCAGATATCCGGCTGTGTACTGACTAGACTTAGACTGACTTCATCTATTTTAGACTCCAGAGTAGTTAGCTTTAAGTCTGGTGTCATGAAAAAAAGGAGATTGACATCACAGGTCAGGGGTCAATTCCTAACTCAAGTATTGAGTCCAAGTATGGTGTCTTGTTCTGGAATGATGGTTGGATGGAACAAAAGACAGACAGACAGACAGACACAGAGGTGACATGCTTATTTCAGTCTGTAAATTAAGTTTATTTGTGCAGCACATTTCAACAACAAGGCAATTCAAAGTGTTTTATATCATGAAAACCCAAAAAGTCGTCAAGCGTTCACATAAACGTGAATAAAGTTCACCGAGGCTGAAAACACAAATGTTTTGGCATTTGTGTGAAATGTGTCGCCACACTTCCTTCACTGCTGCTCTGACTGCTGAGAGGCTGACAGAAACCTGCTGCAAATAGCTAATGATTGGCTTTTATTTCACTTCTCAGTGATTTGGTGCTTTTCTTTTCACCATTTGGAGGTGGAATAACTTTTTGTTCATCAAGTATTGTAAAATATAATATAAAATATTGGTGTAAAATATTTCGGAACATCTATTTTCGTGATCACAGATCTGATCTCAGCTGTCTGATTTATTGTGTGTGTAACAAACTTCCATAATGATGTTAATCCAGCTAACAGTCTGGCTTATAGAACAAATTAAAGTCTTGTGAAGGTCAGCAGTTTGGGTTTAAAACTTACTTTTGGTGCTGATTCTGGTAAATTTCTGCACAAAAAAAAAAAGGCTCCCTTGCACCTGTTGCCTGGAGATCTCAATTTTTAATGGAGGTCTTCAAGCAACTATTGTTGATTTACCTCAGAAAGTAAGTGAGAATTTTGGACCCACAGCAGCTCAGCATCCTGGGGACGGATTTAAACACCTTCAACTCTCAACCAGACATGAGCAAGAAACGTAGCATTTTTCTGAAAAATACCAATCTATGTGTTATGAGTTTAAATGTTCAATTGCATTCACTTTTTAAAGCGACTTACTGGAGTAAAATAACATTCATATTTAAAATTATTATTATTATTATTTGTATTTTTATTCACCGTTTGATTAATGCAGAATTCTTGACGTAACGTAAGAGAAGCCTGAGCCAAGACACCAACGAATTTGAAGTCTGCAGTTAAGCCTAAAAACCATTTGTTTTTTCAGATTGTGTGTCTTTATGTGGATTTTGCAATAGTTTAAAGCCAGAAACCTGCTTTCACAATATTATCTGCTGAGTAGAATTTGTTATTGCTGTGTATCCCGTGCGGCTGTTTAAACTTAGCTTTTGCTGCCCCCTGGTGGTTGCTTACTGTCCACAAAAATCTGAAGCGGGAGACAAATGCTGAATGTTTTTGTTGACTGCTCTCGATGTGACAGTTTCATAAATTATTTTTAGACAAATTGTGGAGCCTGCGGGAAAATCAACAATAATTCTACGTGTCATAGGAACACAAACAGATACTTGAATATGTCTACTTTATGAATGAGTTACTAAAATATGAAAACCTTTTGGCTAGCAGACATTTTTATATATGCTAGCTGGACAAGCAAAGTTATAAAGTTGTCTAACAAGACAACTTTATAACTTTGTCGTTGAACCTCATGCAGTCTAATTCTGTCCATGTAAAGTAGAAAGGCGATGTGTTCATTCTTTTGTGTATTTTTCTGTTACAGTGTCAATTTGTTGCCAAACTGGGGGAAAAAAATTATGAAAATCTATGAGAAGTATGCCTTAATTTTCTACTCAATTGTTGGGAAAAGTTGCCCATGGCATTTGTTTTTCTAATTTCAATCAGAGGATTCATAAAAAAATGAATAATAAGAAGAAGAAACCAGATCTCTGCCAGTAGCAAACTGCAATTTCATTTTTCAGCAGTTCTTCAAGAGGAATAATTGATTGAGCTTTGTTTGAGTTTAAAGCTGCATTATATGTCCATTAGTTATAGCTGGGTTTTTGGTGAACCACAATAACAGTAGACAGAACTTTTTTTTTTTCACTCGCAACTCATTTATTGCAATAAATCAAATAAACAATTTAAACTGCTAGCTAGCTGACTGAAAGCCCAGATTTTTCCCCTTTCTTATTAGACAGACAAATTTGATTCTCTATAGAGAGCAGACATGTATGTCCTGCACCATAAACAAAGTAACTAGTAACTATATTCAGTCAGATACATTAATTACATTTACCTGGAAAATATGTACTTTTGGGAGTAGTTTTGCTATGCTGCACTTTTTACTTGACTAATGTTATTATGAAGTAGTGCTCCTGTTACTTCAGTATAATGTTTGGGTACGACCTTTATTTCTATTAGTATTTAAGCTTTCTCATCTAAGTGTGTGGAATCAAAATAAAGCATAAAGCAAACAGTATTATTTCATTTGAGTAAGTCCTATTGGCGCAGAGGTCAGCATCGTAACGCAGACACAACTGGCGCTGTGAGTCCAGCTCAGTGTGTGAATGACGCCATACTCAGGATCACAGACACACCATTATCACTTCACGCTGACATCACTCGGTTCTCCAGCGTGCTGCCCTGATACCCCTCTGTGTCCCCCACACCTCCCCACCGCCTGCCTCCTGTAGTGCAGTCATTGTGTTCCCTTGTCTGCGTTGGGGCAAAATGGGACAATGTCACCAATCTCTGTGTCCAAACATGATCCAACAGGGCTGCTGTGACCTGTCTTTTTCCCACTGAACCAGACGGAATGGAAGTTGCTGCGTGATGATGAGAGAGGGGCGGGTGAGGGTCTGCCTGGCACTGGGGTGGAGAATGTAGAGAGGACGCAGACCGCCGATCGGTGACAGTGGCACGGTCAGAAAACTCAGAGGACGACCACATACGGGGATCATGTAAATTCTCTACCTCCAGACAGATTCACACTGTCAGTCTTTGTTTTGCGGTGCTGGATCCTCTTCAGTCCTTTGCCTTCAGCTTGGACCAGGATTCTCTCACACTCAACATCTGGCTTCATCTTTTCAACTCGCTGCTGCAGATGAGGAGGCTACTGGACCACTGGACGTTCTTCTTTTAGGAAAAGCTGTGTTTAACTGTGAAGGAGCAGCATCGTATGTAAGGAATAAACCAAACCCTAGCAACTGGGGAATGTTCCGAACTATTGTTTGACCAAAGATGCAGAGGGACGGACGACACATGATTGTCAAAAAATTGTGAGTGAGTTGATTTGAAGCAACAGTTATTGTTTAAGATCAACTTTTTTGAGCGTTAGATCATGTTATAATATTATTCCCTCATCAGAGACACACCTGGAGTGTTGCTTAGATTTTTCCATGCATGTTTGAGAAATCTTTTAATCTCCTATGGCAAAGGTTCAGCTGTGCAAAACTCTTAGTGGGACCTAACACCGCATTCAAGGACGACGCTCCACCTCGGACGTACAGCTTCCAAGCTTCAGAGCTTCCCCACTCAGCTCCTTCAGACTAGCCATCAGCAATTAGCAAACACCTGGTGGAACTGCACATGTACTGAGCTCATTATAGGAGCTACTTATCAGTAAAACACTCGTAAAAACACTGTTAAAGTTGTGACGAAGTCCTGAAGGCGGAGTTTCAGAAAGTGGAGTTTCTTAAAGAGACAGAGACCTAATTCCAAGGTGTTACATTATGAAGTAAAATTTCTAAGTCATATTTGATATATGTAGCATTTTTATAACTGAATGTTACTTGATTGTGATATGAAATAGTATTATGTGTCTAGAAAACACAATACTTTTAAAAACTTTTTTCATGAATATAGACCTCAGTCTGGTTAAAGTTGCATTCTGAGCATTAATACAGCATCAGAGTCTTGGCGTGCCATGCCTGAGATGCAGACCCTTTACTACAGCATGCGTCGGCCCCCAAGCCTCTATCTGGACCCCTTGGTCGCGCAGCAGCACATCCTGGAGGAAGAAGTGCAGTTCTGGTGGTTCCGAGACCCCAGACGGTCCTTGTTTTGCTACTGTGCCTCAGTGGCGCTCATACTGGGACTGGGCCTTGGTGGAGTGGGGCTTCTCTCCACCACTAACAGCCTCTCTGTGGAGTGGCGTCTTGGAGTGGGGACCACACTCTGCCTCCTGGCCCTCGCCGTTCTGCTCAAGCAGCTCCTGAGCTCCGCCATCCAGGACATGAACTGCGTTCACAGTCGCCGTCAGATCGAGCGGCTGCGGAGCGGAGGGAGGGCCGATCCGGCGCTGATCTCGGCCGTGGGGCTGGCGGTGACGCTGTGCGGGACGGTCCTGCTCTGCGTGGCCATGGCGGGTGGCCGGAGCCACGACAGGAGGGAAATGTTGGTGTCCGGAGCGGTGCTGGTGGCTGCCGGCACCGCCATGGGCCTGGCCGTCGTGGGCTATGGTGTGACGGTGCATCTCAAGAGGAGAAGGGAACAGAGGATGAGGAGGAGGCTGAGGGTCAGGAGGGCGAGGAGGCTGGGCAGTCAAGGCGTCCGAATGTTCAACGTTTCGCCTCGACAGGCGAGTCATGCCAGGAGAGACATATCTCCCAGCAGGACAAGTCTGATCTGAACGGACCAAACTGACCAGAACACAAAGACAAAATCCTGCACTGAAAGAGAAATTTTGCAATTTGCTTAAGTAATAAAGATGAGAATCTCATAAAGGTTCAGTAGCTGCGTTTCCATTAGTCATAAAGTAAAAGCAAATTGAAATCACGAAAACAGGTTTGCTTAATGGAAACACAGCAATTTAGAAATGGATGTATTTTGCAAAACTGGAGTAGAAACACTTATCACATCATGCGAGTCACATGGTTAACAGCCAGATGTCTCTACTGGTGGAAACGACAAAGAATACGACAGGAAGTGGAAGGTAGATGATGTTTTGTTTTTTCTGGCTCCACCAGAGCTCACAGCAATTACACCGTTCATAAAAAGTTGTGTGTAATTGTATCACGTTTAATCCGTAGCTTTTCTGTAATATTTGACTCCTAATTTTCCCCCAAAACAACGCATACGCAGCCGCTCCCAAGCATAAGGGGCTTGTCGCTCCAACGCCTGACTAAGACGCCGACGTCTCCTCTCATTGCTGATAGATGATTAGCATTAGCGCCGTGCCTGTGTGTTTACATCCATGATTTTTAATCACTTATCCAGGAACCAGGTTATTTCACATGTAATTTTAATTTCATTTCTTATTTAATGAAAACACTACAGTTCTGAATTTGTGTATTCCCTCCCCACCCCCGACATCAACAAAATATAGACAAAGATTTGCGCATATTTGTAATGAAAACGCAGCTACTGAGAAACTTCATGCAGAATGCAGAGATACTGACAGTAAAGGGCCAATAAATCAATAAAGACGAATCCATTTCCTTTTGGCTTCTTGATTCCCAGTTTTTATAAAATTGGGTATTTGACTGTATGACCTCTTTGACAGGCAGGGTTCTTCATCCAGTTAATAAAAAAGGACAACTTTATGATTGTGTAATGTTTTAAAAGGCAGTGATATATTTGACCTGTTGGATAGTTTCACTCCTCATGCAGATGTTTGGGGAATCCTCAGGGAAATTGATGGGGACCAAAGTATGTTTTCTTGACATGGTGCTGCTCTACTATCCGTGTAATTAAAGCATCATCAGTTAGATTTTTTTTTGTAAAGAAATGACATTAACTGATGTTAAAGGCAAGAGATTTGGCAGTGTGGAAAGTAGTGTGTTCGCGTAGCGCGGAAGATGGAAATGCAGACCTCAGAGAAACAATTGTTGCTGCCTTCAATCTTAGAAGGGTTAAGGGGACAATTTCCACACAATTTAAAGTCAATTTATTTCTGCAGAGTTAAAGATTATTCAAAATTGGAAAGCATTTAGGACATTTACCAATGAGGGAGTGGACCAAGTTTGAAACTCAATAGACCTCAGTTCATCTGTTAAATGTGGAAATAATTAAGAGGAAAATGCAACGAAAACAAAAAAAAGGTCAAGAGCAACTCTTCTTTGAAACTGTTTCCTATAAAGAATTTGCCAGAATCACTTTGGTTTGGATGAATGAAAAAAAGACAGACATATGGGACCAAAGCAGACACTGCAGACCCAGGGATGTACTTTTTTTTTTTTTCCACAGGTACTGTAAATAAAGTTTATGTAATTTAAGTCATTTAGAACATTACAATGAATGAATTTATTCATAGAAAATTTTATATATGTAATGTAAAAAATATATGTGAACATCAAGGCTGTAGCAAACATGATTCATTTTTGCATTTTCAGACATAATCACCTTGAGACAGAGTTCAGTCATTCTGAAAACATATCAGTATCTTTCACATGTGCTTTAAAATGTTTTAAAGTGTTTATGCTGAGTATAACAATGGGGGAGGGGGTGTTGTGTGGTCTTCAACCTCTACATAAAACAGAAAATATGTGAATAAAATCATTTTAACTGAAGAACAAAGGGGAAAAAAGTGCAATCAGAGGTCAGAGTGCGTACAAGAAATGCAACAACTGCAAGCTCATCGACTTTATTACTAGACCTGAAATACCTGAGCCAGTTGACATGCCAGACGCTTGTCATAAAAAAAACAAAAAAACAACGCTGCCCTTCCCAGTGTGATGAAGTGTTTGAGGCTGTAACTTCACTAAAATATTTTAAAGCTGCAGTAAAAATATGTTTTTCACATATTTGTTCAAAACGTCACCATGGTGTGTCAGTACGTTATGAGCCAGATTATCTCTGAAAAGATCAAATTCCTCCATCTCCTCCATGAGTTGTTGCAGAAATAAACTGCTCCTGGTACGATACAGCCAATCAGAGCCAAGAGGAGGGTCTTGGTGATATCAATCATGCTCGGGTACACGCTGCTATATGTGCCAATGGCGGAGAAACAACTTAGCATTCCAGTAAATCTTTTTATCCGCTGTCATCAGTGGCCATGCTAATTAGCCTTAGCATTCATGAAAGGCTATGCTGATGGCAAGCGCGTACACAAGCTTGACTGACAGCGGTAAGACTCTCTTCCTGGCTCTGACTGTGTCTCACCGGGGAACTACAAGTAAACATTTTTGAGTCGTTTGAATGTGTCGATCAACTTAATCAGCTTTTTCATTCTCCAGCGGTCTTCAGAGACGGGGTCATTTGGATCCCACAAGCTTTTTACTCTGTGCAGCAAGTCTGCACTGACCCTGCATGCGCTTTTACAAGGTTGCTTTGGAAACTGATGGTCTCACGGGATAACCTCCCCCACTTCCCGACTGTGACATCTGCCACGCTCCTCCTGAGATTTGCACTAAAACCATGTGAGGGTTAACTATTTGAAAAACTGTTTGTTTTGTGATGGATGCATTTGTGTTTTCACTTGATACGTTTTTCTTATTTTTAAATGGTATGGACTGCTTTTGGTCTGGGAAATAAAGACTTCTCTGTTTGCTTGTATGACTGAGCGGTGTATTTCTTGAGTTAGCCCTGGCAGAAGGCAGAGGAGCTTGATTGTTTTCACACATTATCTGTCTCATAATATACTGTGAAAAGTAAAAACTTAATTTTTTTTTTTGAAAAGTTACCTACAGCAGCTTTTATGAGGTTCTTGTTTCAAACTGGGTAAAGTTAAAACTGATGATAGTTTGCAGCCCAAATGGGCTGCAAACTGTCATCAAATGGGCAGAAACACAAATATGAAAAAACTCTTTGCGATGGTTCCTAAGAAAATATTAATCCGAGTTATGAACCAGCAGTTTTTCTGTAATTCTGTCTATAATCACCCAATGCTGAAGTGCAGATCATCGTCATCACTGTCTTCCAACTCCTCCACTATGCCCTCCCTGCGTTCTCTCTCGACCCTGTCCTTCTCACTGGTCGGGATGTAGTTGTCCTCGATGAAGCCGTCGTCATCGTCCTCCACTCCCCTCCCACTGCCTCCCATTACTCCCATTTGGCCCGACACGTTTGGGTACGAGGTGTCCTCCTGGCCGTACTGGCTGGCCCCGTCGGTCTCCTGGAGCAGGGAGTGCCTGTAGCTGGCCAGGAAGCGGTGGAAGAGCCGAAACTTCATGGCCAACACGACGAAGAGCGAGAGGGAGAGGATCGTACCGAGACCCGCTGCCAGATAGGACCACTGGATGGATGTGTTGTTCCCATTTGCGGATCCTGCCTCTGTGGAACATCAAGAAAACCGAATTGTATCAAAACTGATATTTAAATTGTATCTCCATTTGTCCTCAAAAGCACGTTGTTCGTTAACAGAAGGACATTGAGTGGTTTGTTGCTCACTGGTTGAATTGAAAATGGAAGTAGTGGATGTTTTCTCTTCCATCTCTGCCAGAAGATGTCTCTGGGAACCTCTGAGGTTCTGGACATCAGGAATAGTTGCAGAACGAGCGTTTGAGAAGAAAACCACACCGAGAAACATCCACGCAAAGACGCGGCTGCTCCACGGAGACATTTTTAAGTCCCGCCAAACCTAAAGGGGAAATAACAATAAGATATTATTACAGGAAAGATCCAAATTGAAGTCAAGTGTGGCTGGAATTGGATTTATTTTTATTTCATAAACACAAATGTATGGTCACACAGCAAATTATTCTATTGTAATCAGTGTAAAACTCTCTTTTGGTGACTGTGTGGGTGGCATGATCTGATTAGTCCAGTCATTCAAAAAACTAGGAATATACCGATATGAAAATTTGGGCCAATATCGATACCTGATATTTGTCATTATTGTATATATTGAATATTTTTAATACCCATTTGACACCTTGAAAGAAACAACCATACCACTGACTTCACCTCTGCTTCAGTTAAACTACCCATAATCCTTTGCTGCATCACCATCTCATGACCAACCTCCTCCACTCCCACTCCAGACACAAACGGCAACAATATGGAAACAAACATCAGTTGTTCATATCAGCCTACTTTATTTACCGATACCAAAAAGACCATTATCGGTTGATACCAATGATAAAGCCGATATATCGTGATTCCCCAATAAAACCCTATTGGTTCTTTCACAAGTTATTTGGTTTGGATTTTTTTCCTTCCATGAAAACAAACAACTTCATTTAAAAACTGCATTTTATGATCCCTTGTGTTGCATTTAGCTCATATTGAGATTAGTTTGATATTCTGAAACATACAAAAAAGTGAATCAGGAAGGGATAAACACTAATACCACACAGTTATTCCAGAAACATTCTGACAAAAATCAAACCTTAGCAGTTTTGCTGCTCTGCACTTTATATTTCTACTTCAGTAAAATTACTTTCAAGTATGACCAAGTATAAAAGTCAGATTTCTGGATTATAAACAAGCTTCATTGTTCTGATGTTATTTTCTGTTGGCTAAGTCTGTGGAAATATTATCACTCGACATGATTCACGCTGTGTTAACATATTAACATTAACTACTGGAAGTATCAGTTTCCAAAGCTTTCTATTTATTACAATTATTTTATTTTGAAAAAATTGGAAATATGTGTTTTCTCTGCATGAATCTATTATTTTCTAATGATTCAAGTTTCATTTTATAGCCTACAATACCAGAATTTTATTCTTTTATTGTTATTTTACAGAGTTACTCATAACTTAAGTAGCTTTATTATACTTGTGTATTTTTTGTGTGTGGCTACATTCCACTTCTACTTCTACTTAACATATTGAAATAATGCTGCTCACTACTTGAGTGCAGTTTTTGGCAACTCTACCCCGTCTCAGTGTGAAGTTTAATCAATCAGTCTGGAGTTTAAAGCTTATTCGAGAACTCTTGATTGAATAAACTACAATCTACTTGTTCCTTCCTTCCTCAAGGAAGTTCCAGCAATTTTCATGCTTAACATCCTAAACTTTTCGCTTATATAAAGCAGCAATTCTAACAATGACAAAGTAGCTCAAAAACTGCAAAGTCAGGTAAATAAAAAAGCTTACCTGTACAGACGACGTTTCAGAAGGAAGCAAAAGCTACTTTATGTTTTAGTCTTTCTTCCTCTACCTCACCTTTTCGTCGAAATAATAAAGTCAGCTGCCGGGCAAAGGTTGCAGAGCATACCACAATGCCAGCCATCTTAAGGCAGACGTTAATCAGTAACTTCATTACGGTTTACAGTTCCTCCCTCTTCTCTCCTTACTTTGACAGACCAACTGTTGATGTTCTCAGTCGGGATGTGAGGAAATGAACCAGCTGGTCTAAGTGGTCGACAAAGTGTCCGCATGGAAGAAATGAAATGTACTCGAAGCTGCTGCATTTGCGCTCTCAGGCCACACGGTGGCAGTGTCGCCACGTCAGATTCCTGTTTGTCCTTCCCGGGTTGGAAGGAGGTTCCTGTTGTTAAGCGGCTCTGACTGGACCAAGCTGCTGGTTAATACGGAAAACTCCCCACTTTCTGCTGAAGCGCCTCAGCTTCGAGTCAGAAACATTTCATTCTGATTGGTTGTTGCTTTTTATTCCAGGTTAAATGGCGTAGAGCAGCGTAGCATGTTGTGTAGTTGTGAACTGGACACCTGCAGCAGAATCTTTGGCAAATAAAAATCTGAAAAGCATGGCCTGAAATAGCTCAAGACAGTTGGCCCTTGACCCCACACACACACGCACACACATCAGTCGTTGAAGCTCAGGGCGTCAACACACACTCCATCGTGTTAATCTAATACAAGGCATCCTGGGATTACTAATGAATACTTGGAACACAGTGATGGAGCCTCCAGGTCTCCAAAAAAATTACAACGTTTAATTATTGATGCGCTTAATTAGCATGTTTACAACGTGGATTTATTTTTTCCAACCCACCAAAAAGATTGGCAAGACTTTTTCTTTTTTTTTTTGGTGGGGTGGGGGTGAAACAGAAACAGCGACTTCAAAGTGACGGCCTCTAGAGTGCAGTAATCTTTTCAAATGAGACACTTTCAGCTCTTTTATCTCACATGGACCGACATTTTGCTCGGTGGATTTTTCTCGATTTCAGTCGAATCCGTACGACTTTTTCATGCTTTCATGTGAAAACATGAAAGCATGATGGAGACTGAATATTTACAGGGTAAAAAAAACATTACAAGGCCCCAAGTTACAGTTAAATTAGTTTAATTGGATTAAATTCATCAACAAAGTGTTGAATTTCTAAAAAAAAATATATATATATGTAATTTACTTAAGATTGTAACACAATTTAAGCTCATTTTATAAAATTAGTTTCAATTCCTTTCTTTTTAATACAAATCCTGTTGAGATTTCTATCATTATTACAGATTTCAGTAATCTCACTTATAGAAGGATCAAAAATACTCATATTCATACTCATTTGTTTTTCTACAGTAAAATATGTTTGAAGGTAATATGAAAAAGAGTAACTGTAGTTTTATTAACATTAACCATTTGAAGATATTTGCCTTAGTTACTGACATACAGTCGAACATTTATACATCTCTTTTAGCAAAGATGTATAACATTGGTGAAATATCTATTTGAATGACTCAGTAAGTGTTCAAGTAACTAATAGTTGCTCTTATTGGCTACCTTTGCATAAGTATTCATGCCTGTCAAACTTTTAGCCGAGAACATCCGTTTCTTCTGTTTTGTGGCTTCTGAAGGTTCCTGCTTGTTTGGAGTAACCTTTCAGAATTTTACTCGGAATAAAATCTAAAGCTCCTGCGTCGGCTTCCTGCCACTTTCAAAGTTACAAATTGCTTCGTGTTGCCGCGTCACGCCGACGTCTGAGGTTGTAACTTGACAAAGTGTGGAAAAAGTTCAACTGGTAGAAATACATAATTAAACCTGTTTGGTTTCTGTTCTCGTTTTTCTTTCTTGCCTGTCGGTGACTTTCCTTCCGTGCAAGAGATGACATTTAATTGCTTGGCACTAAGGACTTTAAGGAAAAGTCATTAATTTCCAAGCATTTGATGGGCAGGGAAGATGATCATTAAGAAACTAAATTATGAAGTTGTTTTTTTTTTTATTCAAAATGTCAACTTTTCTAGCTTAAACTTAATGTTATTCACATCCCTGCAGCTTTAGATTTGCAGTAATTGTCCTGATTTTTGCTGTTGGGTAATGAGACAAGAGTCTCTTAAAAGATAAGAGAGGGGATGTTTGTGAGCCCATCAGGTCAGAGGCACATGATGGAAATGTAATGAGGTGTAAAGAAAAACAATATAACAGCCTTTTTCTTGAACTACTGATATAATTTGCATATTTACTCTGCCATACATTTCAATGAGATTTATCAGTGCCAGTTACGCCAGACCCAAGGCGTTACGCGCCAGCCCGACTGTTCTTCAAATCACAACTACAGAGAGAATAATATACAAATAATAATTTAACATTTTATGAATTTGTGTTTCAGGTTGGGGTTGAGGGTCAGGGTTAGTTGCTATGGTTACATCTCTGGGCCTGAGAGTTAACGATTCAGCAGCTGTGTGAGGTGAAAATTTACTGGTATCTGCAGGGAGGATTTCTAGAGCAATAATTCTCTAACACCAATGTGACGAGGACTTAAAGATTTTCTTTGGTAAATAAAGAGTTTAGGAGAAATGCTGTGATAGATGGTTATTTTCAGATGTGAGAAAATCCCTCTAGCGTTTGGCTACTGCAAACACTCCCTCTTGAGTGAAGGAAATTTTAAGTTTAAAAATGACAACGTCTACAACAAAAACAGTAAAACAGAATCTCCGGGACTTTCGGTGCGGCAGAGAAGCAAATGGAAGGAGAATCCATACATCCTCAAGAACCTTTTTTCTTGAAAAACTATCTGTGTTTTTATCAATCGCCCGAATCGAAATTACAAAAATACATTTGCGTAATGGAAACACGGCAATTTTAGAATTGTGTTTTTCCATTAGCGGTGCACTGATTGCATCTCTCTGGCCAATCACTGATCTTTAAAAAGTCTGACCTGCTGGTTCTGATTTGGGACAATTTTTTTTTTGTCTGAAACATAGCAACAAAGTCACTAAGTTGGCAACGAGGTGACGATTGTTCATCATGTGCAGACGTCACATTGTGGGCGGGTCTGTCACTATGTGACGCTAAAAGGAACAATAGCTGATTTCCAGGCCTTTGTGGATTTAGATTAGATCGGTTTCTCATGCAAGTATTCGCCAATCGCCAATCTCCCAAAATCAAGTAAATCAGGCTCAATTTACTGGCCAGCAATTTCATCCTAGATGGGATCAAAATTTCTGATAGTTTTCATCCTATCAGGAACTATTCTGCTCGGTTGCTAGGTGAAGAAAGCTGCTCTACCAGCTCTGTGTTTGGTGGATGCTGTTGATCTAAGCAGGTAAGTTCTCACTCTATTGAGAACTTACGGGTAAGTTCTCACTCTATTGTCTCGCTGTCCTTCGTCAACATGATGTTTCAAAGCTTTGTGAATGTTTATAACTCTTGTCATGAAGTGTCAATTGGTAATTAATGACACTTTTAATGCAAATTTTAACAGAACTTTGGATTGAAAGGGTCATTATTGCAAAGGTTACACTTTTAATGAAAACTTTTAGTGCAATTTTAGTGCAATTATCATTAAGTGTCTACTTACCGAATGACACTGCATGACAACAGTCAGACATTTATAAAGACTCCTTCATGTTCATGACAATGTCATGTCAATCTTATGCACACCTCCTCAAATAAAGAATTTCCATTTAATCTAGTCGCACCTAGGATGATTTTCATCATACAATTATTGGAGTTAATTTGATAACTTAGCAGCCAATAGCTGCTCTGTTAGAAAATATTAGTTAGTCTCAAGGGGATGTCTCTGATTACCATGCTGTGTGCGATCAATAAACAACAATTCCATTATCACCGAAAGACCAAACACGAAACTGCTGGAAAACATCTTTAAACAGATTAGCAAAGAGAATAGCTTGAGTTTATGGGATATCATAACAGAAGCTTTGAACATTAGAGACATTTTTTCATCGCCATGGAAATTCCTTTTGTTGTCTGCTATGTTTACCTGAAAAGTTGCACTGAGAAAACTGTTTTACCCACTGGACCGTTGAAAACGACAGCTGTGAATGAAGAGATAAACTGATGGGACATCAATTTTTTATGTTTTTCTTCTCAGCGGACATGAAAACAAGACGACTGTATCTTCATGTCACAATCGTCAGTCGCTGTCACCAAGCAGTGCTACATTTATTATTCTCCTGCCTGAATCTGCCGCCTCTGAGCTTTTCGCACCATTTCTCTTTGCCGGCAATCGATACGCTTTTCCAACTCTGCAGGTTTCTAGTGAAATGATGTTTGCAATGTGGGCTCTGAAAAGTGGCTCGTGCTTGATAAGTCATTGTTTTAACCACAGGGGGATTTTCTTCCAAAGTGTCGTGCGGCCGGTTAGTGTGCGACTTTGGTGCTGTTGGTTTTCAGGTATTTTTGCTTGTACAATTTTTTTTTTTGCAACAAAACAAGTGGTTCTTTAGGGTAGACATTTGACCGATCCTCAAAAATATCCACCACCAACTTTAGATATTCCTCTTTTCTTAATACAGCAGATTACATGTTCGAATAAGAGACGCAGGTCATAAAATGTTGATGTCCTTCCAAAATGTTAATCATGTTTTGTTTCTTGTGTTATTTGTTCTTTCAAAAGTACTTGATAAGATGTTTCTGAGCTGCATAGTGATGAAGGTCCGATTGAAATCTTGGAGTTCGCATGTTCTCCTATGCAGGTGTAGTTTTTCTCAGGTTTCCTCCTCATCTGTCATGTCATGCATACATCAGTGAGGTTATCCTTAGGAAGCTCCTGTTAGACGTCCCCCTGGTGGACTGACAACCTGCCAGTTGAAATGAATAATTTAGGGCTTGTAGTGAGATAAGGGAGGGGGGGGTTCGTCAGTCCTTGACTGAAGCTGATAAGCTGCATTAATCCACGTTGATGCATACAAATAAATTCATCCTTCAGCTAAAAGATGAGGTCTTTTCCTTCCTGTTGAATAATCCCTGACTTTTCTGCATTTTTCTCGGATTAAGATTCATTTGGCATGAATCAATAATATATACACTTCAATTTAGGATTATAAAACCGGATAACTCGGAACTAATAATTAACATAAACAAAGTTTGTATTTGTTTTATTATACTTGTTTCTATTTACTAAGGATTAGAAACACAGAAAAACAGAAACCTAAAGAGCAAACGCACTAATTTGGTTTGTCAACCACTTCTGAAACTAAGACGTTGAGCTTCTGAATACGAACGTAGCTTTTAAGGTATTATGGAACTAATTAAGCACCAAGTTTAATAAGTTTGTCCGTCTCTCGAGAGTTTGAAGAAAATGTGTTACTCTGATTTAACCTAACAGCAAAAAGTTTGTGAGAATCAAATTAATTGAATATATTTTTTATTCATGCGTTTCTAAACACTAAACCGCCAAGGAGGGCACAGAGGACGTCCACCTGTTCGCGGTTCGGTATTGGTGGATCCATTTCTTTTTCTGTAGAATGAAAATCCAAATTGTTCGCGGAAGATTTGCCTACTTGTGGATTTTGTTGTAGAGTATATCTAAATCCTTCGAAAGATAATTCAGCTTAGGAAGTTGAAATGGGCGCAATGCTTCTTGAAAGCAGTCGATCCAACGGATTCACTTTCCTTGGTGCTGATTGGCTGTAGCCCACAGAGCGATGACAAGGATCATCGTAGACATTAGCTTTTGCTGTAGTGCTGAAAATGTGTCCGCTGTGCGTATTAACACATATTCAGGTATATTTAGTCTTTGAACTACTAAAAAAGGCAGTGGAACCTCAACAAATTAATCTTGTATCTCGAGGTTTCACTTTATAAGCGTTAAGAGTTGGCCTCATGTTTTTCCAGGTTTTAGATAATTGCTGGCAGCTGTGGTTGCTGACAGACTGCGTGGGTTTACTGTAGGAGAAAAGCAGAACCTTTAAGTAAGAGTCATTGGTTTTTACAAATAATTGTCCAATCAATTGTTCAATTAATTGCTATTAATGCAACAATTATGAACATGAGTTGTGACTAGATTGAAAAGATCCAATCAGGTCCATCTTTTTGTTGCAAGAACATTTTAAGGTGACCTTTATGCACTAAAGTTGCAAAAACAAAATAAGAAAAACATGTTTGATGAACTGTTGTGTGACATTAATATTCTAAAACAGGAGTTGAAGATGTTTCCGGAATGTGAGATAACCCCGAGCAACCGGCGGGATTCATCATTCATATTAGGCTGCTGGATTTGTATTAATCTCCCAGATGACATGGCATGAAATCAGATCATTTATTAAGTTCATTAACATCTGAAGGAACGAGGTGGGAGTCTTCACATGGCTGATGTAAAAACTCCATTAACACTTGCGTGGGATTCTGCGATGGGGTGTGGTTGCATTAGTGCTCTTAGTAAAGGCAATTTACACTTCAGCGATGGCTGACGAGTGAAGTGATTTTAAAGAGGAATATCTCACTGAGACGACAGATGGAAACAAAAAAACCTTTTTTTTCCCCTGTCTTTGTAGAATACTGAATAAGTTTTAAGCAGAACAAGATGGCATTCTTTTTTTTTCTCCACAATGCTTTAGACATTTCCAAAACAATCGCACAAGTGAATGAAGAGATGAATGAGAATGGGTCTGGGTGTTGCTTAAACTAGGCCACATCAACAATGAAAGCAGCATGTCTGATGGACTTTGGTACTCCTCCCCTGACCAACAGCAAACACTTTAGCTTCCCATTCTGTAACTCTGTTCCTCACAAAACACAAGTATAGATAGAGTGTCTAATGTCTGATGCTGTAATGCGTCTTTTGTCTAAATTAGACATAAATCAGCTGATTGAAACTTACACTTGTTTAGTCCACTTTAATTCAACTCCAGTCCGTTTGCCTAGGAAAGTCCACTATGTTTTGGGGAGATGTGAACACACAGTCGAACTCTGGTCCGCCTGAAATCCACGTCTCAGTTCTAGTAAAATTACCTCTGACGCAGTTCGAATGGAGACCGCTCCAAAAGCATGGAACAACCTATAGCGCGCAATGCATTCTGGGTAAACACGACCAAAACAAACGTGTGTGTTTAGCGGTCGCAGGAGAAATGGCTCGTAGTCTTTCACCGAAGGCAAAAGAGAAATCCTACAACTGCTAAAGTCTGACGCTACTGTTTTTTTGTTTACATTTTGTGAAGAAGGAAGTTGCTCTCATGTCTTCTTCTGAGATGTCTGTGTCGTTTAGCTCAGTGGTTCCTGTTGCAGCGCCACCTCAGGCGAAAGGTGAACAGGTTTCTCAGAAGGTTTGATTCAGTTGGCACAGTGTGAAGGTGAACCGCAGCAGCTGAAAATGTAACAAATGTTGCAATTTTGCTCCCCAACTGAACCGAAAACTCTCCTGGAGGCAGGAGAGCTAAAGACTCCCTTCCATGCTGCTTTATGAGTTTTTCTTTCTTTGTATAAAATAACTTGAAAAACCTTAATAAAAAAAAATAGGATATGGTTATTTCTTCTTCACACATTCTTCTGGGTGTGTTAAAGGGATAGTATGAGATTTTTGAAACCTCTACAATCTTATCATAGAGGTTTATGTAAATGACCCTTTAAGCTGTCCTCATGTTTGAACTGGTTGGTATTTCCAAAGAAGACAGTGATTGATTGCTTAGCATTTCTGAGCTAATGTTTGATATAATAATAAAACGATTTTTAAAGCAAGTTTACTGCATTTTTTTAGCAAGTCTTTCTCAGACTAAGAATGTTCTCAGGATGCGTCTTACACAGGAAGCTGATCCCTGGCGCATGGACTCCTACCTGTATTTCCTCTCCATCTAAATATGACAGCAGCTTTGTATGTAGACCAAGAACCGTTTTGTCTTGGCCCCCGTTTTTTGGTTTGGATTAGCTGCAAACTATATTTACTTTACAGTTACTTCAGAAGAACAGCACATCAAAAAAAATCCCAAGTTATCCTTTTAAGCTGGATTGTGTTAAGAGTCGGGCCCCAAAGCTTTTTAGAACTCAAAAATATCAGTGAGTATTAATTCACACCTGCACACACTTCAGTAGCAGAACTTTGAAGAGGAAGCAGGTCGTGAATTGGTACATCTGCAGGGTTGACCTGTCCTCAAAAGCTTCCTATTGTCATGGTTTTCTTAACAAGAAAAGTGGGACCAAAAAAAAAAAAAAACTGTTTTTCTCAATCTTTAAAGAATTGTTTAAATTGTCACCTTCATAAACACATCTACTGCTCCAGCTTAGTTTGTTGTTACTGCAATCCAGGAATAGACGTAAATAACAATAAAGCAAAAACACCATATAGATATATTTAACTTGTAGATGCTGCAATTACAGCAAAGCCACGATACGTGAAGGGAAGGCTGCAATTCGTTTTATTCATGTGCAGTTTTGGCTGTTTGCTTTACGTGAACCTTGGCAAAGAAAAGGCGAAAAGTCTGGAACCAGATCATTGCTCTCATTCAGTCTCACTGACTCCTGTATTCTTTTGCCGTTTTTAGCAACACGGCAACTTTGCCTGTTGATGGAGAACCAAAAAATTTAAGTTTCACCATCTAATCTAGCTTAATAACAATGAAGTCTTTGAAAAGAAAGTAGCAACTTGTCCAAAAAATTATGTCCTTTTGGTTTAAAAAAATATATAATTGCACAGAACTGTCTTTATAAAAAGATGTATACATTTTTTTATTATTTAAAATCTACTTTTACGTGTTGACATTGAAACATACTTATGTATTATTTTATTATTTATTTTTATTCACAATATTAAATAACCCAGAGTATATCAGAAATCTGAAATAACAGTGCCAGAGTTTGACTTTGATTTACATTTCATGAGAGGCTTTAATAAGTGACTGTATGCAGTTCATGGAGCACATCCAAAAATACACAATCAAATGTAGATATGGACATCAGATGAAATAAAATCAAACCACTTGAGATTCTCCACCTGTCATTCTTTCAGATGTAAACGTCCGCTGAGTAGCGAAGCGTCTTTCGAGAGCAAAGAGTCGGTTTGCGCTCAAACACACGTGTGCTGAAACGAACTGCTGAAACAGGCGTCGCTGTAGTTTTCATTACAGTATAAATCTACAAGTAATAACACGCATAATGTATAAATCATTCGTGTGAAAGAAACACCTTTCCAGAGTTTTACAGTGAAAGGAAACTATTTGGATTCATTTTATGAATATAAGGCTGTGGTGTGTTCAGAGTGAAGGGTTTTTCAGAGAACAAATTGAAATTCTTTGCTGCCTATTGAGGAAAACCATTATTTGTTGTGAAGTGCATTTTTGTCTGAATGATTCCAATCAAAACACATTGTTCACTCCACAGTGCAGGCAGCATATGTCTGGGCTGTTCTTTAAACATTACTGTGTTCCTGCTGCTCATGTGTGTCATGTCAGTCTTATACACACCCCTTCAAATAAAGTGTTACCAAAAAAACTTCTGAAGGTGTGGCCGTTTTTATATGCGATGTGCATATTGCGCACACTGTTAAACATAAATTTGCAGTATTTTGAGTCCTGATTCACAAGGTTCAGAATGACAATACATCACAGCTTTGGCATCCAGTGTCAGCCTGGTGACACTGTAGTCCAATTTTTGATGGCACCAATATATATTTTTTTTGGTTCATAAGTGTTAGAAGCTACAATCTAGTTTGTGCCCTTTTTTCGGGGTATATTTTTTGTTGCAGCGTGACGCTCATGAGGAGCGCAGCAGATGTCACGGTCGGACAGTGGGGAAGCCTGGTGGGTGTCAGACTTTTACTTTTGTGTGATTAAAAAAATCACTCAAAAGTAAAAAAAAACAAACAAACAAACTTGTAAAAGCGCATATGGTTACCGACGTACACAAGGTAAAAAGCTTGTTGAGTCCAAATGACCTCGTCTCTCAGAGGAACTTTACTGTGCCCATGCTGCTGTTCATGATTAAATATCATAATGCAATATGCCAAAAAAAGTTTGGTACAGCTCTCAAAGTAGTGCTTAATGCTGAAGAAACAAAGTGATACAGTTTTTTTATATGTATTTTTTAACAAAATGCGTACAAACAAGATGGCATATGTGTTTAACATGATGGTGGCGGCGTATTTTGGGCAAATGTAGTGGGTTGAGAAATAGTTTAAAAGAATTTAATAAAAATATTAACTGTTTATTGAAATAATACCCCCCTCTTTTTGAAGTAGCCTATTGACAGATCCACAATCGAACTATTGTGGTTCTGTCAGGGAGAACTGGGCAACATTGTTACAAACATGTCTTCTCCGTGACCCACAAGTATGATAAAAGGCAACTTTTATAAGCCCAAAAACCAGTTTAAAATGTTATGTGACTATATTAAGATTATTTTTGAAGTATTTCATGCAATTGATAAGTGTAATTTGGACAATTTTATAATAAGCATTGATCTGTGCAGACAGATGGGATGATTTCTGTTAGTGTCACAATGTGTGGTGGTGTTGGAGGACCTAAATGCAGCAAGGTAGAGATGGGGAGTAGTTTTAAAGTTTTAATTTTAAAAAATGAACAAAAAACAAAAAAAGAAGGGATCACAGGGAGCCAGAGCAGAAACCAAGAACGAACAGGGACATATTGAGATTTAACTGGAGCAACCAGCAAGGAGTGACTGAGAATGAGTTCTATATAGATATGCTGGGGAGCTTGATTACTGAACAACGTACAGATGGCTGATTAGAAATGGGCTGCAGATGTGACAGGAGGGAGCGAGAGAGCGAGAGATGGAGAAAACAGCACAGGGGTCGAGGGAGAGTAAACAAACTGGGTAACTAGGAAAATAAATTTAACTAACAAATAACTAGACCTAAGAAACATAATAAAACTAAAGTAACTAAAGGAGGTAAAACTAAATTTATGTAACATACTTAGTCACACCAATATTTTCTTTCTTTGCACTGGTATATGGAATGGTTTTTCTTCATGTTTTGGAATATTGCATATTTTTCAACAGCCAAGTTTATTTTTTTCAGTCATTATTTACATGCAGAGAACGGTATGACTGGAGCACATGTCATCCTCCTACATCTGTATCTCTGCTGAGATAATGAGTTCACTACAGACGTTCCGGCTCCCGTCAGTCCACCCCGACCCCGCTGGAAGCAAACCTGATCTCAAACAATCTACTAAAGGGCAAAACCGCTTCTGACTGCTCTTGCAGTCTGCTGGTAGAGATCCAGTCAGGATTTAAAATAATTGGCATTTAGGCAATTTTGCTCTTGGTTTACCTTGTGCACTGTGCCTGTCCTTGGTGGATAACATTTAATTTCAGATGAGTGGCTCTGGGAGGAGAGAGTGCTGTATTTCAGACCTTGGAAATGTTTGCACCTCCACAGAATTTTGTTTTACCTCCGTGTGATTAGCTTTAAGGCACAGCAACGAGGTTAGCTTTGGAGAAAAACAGAAGCGAGGCTGAAATGAAATTGCAGCAGTTTGAGCAATGCAATGTGGTGTGTAGTTGTTGAAAGGAAGTAAATTGATACATGGATTTGAAAAACAAATGTTAATAAAAAAAAAATCCCAAATATTTGAGGTGCATTTGTATTCAGCATCTCTGAGTCAACACTTAGAACAGTCACCTTTATGCTGAAATCACAGCCGCAAATCTTTTGATATAATCATCCTGCAGATTTATCTGTGACCTGCTGAAATAAATAAAAACGGTAATTAATGGGGGAAAAACTATTACTAACTGGAGCTATATCCTGCGTTTATAAAAATAACTAAAACATATTGAAATTATTAATATATCCTTCGTTTTTGTGTTTATGAATCTATTTGAGTCTTTGTAACTGATGTGAAATTGATATTTTTTCCCCACACACAAGCAATGGACCATACCACAGCGGCCGCGTTTCATTGACAAATGCCCATTTCATGTCACAGCGCAGCTACCACGTGCTTGACCGTCTCACAAACACAAGCTACAGTAGTAAACACATGCTAATGTACATTGTGGACTGGCAGACCGGCAGAAAGTTTTTGCGTCAGAACTCGAAAAAGAATGGTTTTCCACTGTCAGTGGGGTATCTGCACAGGCGATGTCAGGTATCCTGATTGTATTTGTGGAACTAAAATTCACAGATTTCCAAAATCTGAATCAAAAGCTTCTTAAAATCTGATCTGCTTGGATCAAAGCTTGTGCACGACTGCATTTGCAGCTCAACCGTCGTAGGATCAATAAGAACAAAGGAGTGTCTGCTGGTGTAAGTATTATTGCTTTGCTTCCTTTGTGTTTAGTGAATGAAAAAAAAATCAATAATAAACACATCCAATATGAAAACCGTTTAGCCAAGTACATCATAATGGCAGTACCGATACAACTTACAGTCTGTTACAGTCTTACGTTAGCTGAACAGATCAATATGCAATGTGTACCGTATCTGACATACATTAAAGATTTTATTTTACCTGAAAAGACTTTTTACTAAACTGTAATTGTGTTAGCCACGCTAGCACCGAGTACCATGTATCAGGCCTAGGCACATACGAACATTTGTCAACAGAAATCACCCTCAAAACCATAAATGCCCGACTTACCCAGCCTTGTAAGAACAATAGGCTTCAGTGATCTTGTCCACAGCTATATTTATGCTGAGGGTCTGAGGATCATCTGTGTTCCTCATCAACCGGTAGCATTTAGCTGTGATGCGCATAATCTTGGAGACATCGCGTGGCTCAAAAACCTTGATGTTGTCCAAAAAAGATGACATGAACTTGTTGGTGCCCCTGTCCATTGTCGTGGCTGATTTTTTGAAAATCCGGCAGAAATGCTACACTAATCAACTCAGAAATACTCTGCAGAGAGTCAGTCGAAATGAAAGACGCCATGTTTACACATAGAAACTAAGCTCCGCGAGGCTTTGTTTGTGAGACATGCAGCCACGTGGGACTTTCGAGGGGCGTTTCTGGGCGGAGCTTAATAAGGTCCATTTACGTCAACTGTTGTCACATTACACCACTCCATACTCCCCCCTGGTGGCTACGCTGCACTAGTTTGCAAAATGGCAACAGCAAAAGTTGGGGGAAAACACCCGTCGGTTGTTTAACAATAATTGAATACATTTTGTGAAAATTAGATCTACTGTTATCCATTACCCGATCGATGTATTTCCATAATCGCAATGCAAAGCTTTGACCTTTTTTAAAATTCATACTTTTTGAAGTATGAAAAAAAGTAAAACATCAACAACTTAATTGGGATTTTATATTTAAAGCTTCACCTTCATCTTCCAGAGATTGGGAGGATGACCTAAAAATGGCCTCTGAAGATTCATATTAGCATATTTTGCTGCTTCATTGCTGAAAAGCTGATATACATCAGCATCTACATGGTAATAAGGTCGCTCCTGTTTTCTCACAAACAAAGCACAAGCAATTTATCAGAGCTGGACCTCGATCAGATCACCAATGTTGCACATCCCCAGGGCTGGCTTGTGGCGTCATCGCAGGGAGAAATACAGACAGCTGCTGAAATATTACAAAGCAAAAACATTAGGTTTTCTCAGAGGACGTCGGCTGTATATGTGAGCACTCCGGTTTTGAGTTGAGAATGAATGCAGTTAGGCTGCTGTTATTTCATGAAGGATCGTAGCTGCTGCCAAGTTATTTCTAAACCGTAAAATTATACCTTATCTGCTCTCGGCAGGATTTTTTGTGCAAATGACAAATGAAAGGAGCAAACACAAATGTTTTTTCGGCGGTCACCTCCAGATTCTCTCGCCGTGTCGGCTTTGGTTCGTCATCTGCCAGTGGCCGATAGAAACCGAACCATTGGTTCCGGGAATATTCGCGTGTCACTTTGGGAGTGCATTAATCTCCGTCCAATTTTAGGTGCAGCACCAGACAGAGGAACTATAACCTGGTATATTTTATCATTTTGAGTATTTTATAGTCAGGTGTTTTCTGAAGACTGGATTTCATCAAGGGGCATAAAAGTAAGAAGGGATGCATTGCATGTCACATTTGTCAAACGTTCACATATTAAAATTTTGAAAAACTGTCATTTATCATTTTACTTAACAGTTATGCACCGCTTTGTGTTGGTCCTTCACATCCCATTTCCGATAAAATAATTCAGTTTGCAGTTGTAACGTGTCGATGTGGAAGAAGTGGTAAAAAGGGTTAAGAATATTATTATGGTTTTGAATTTAACCTTTATTTTACCAGGTAGGTTGATTGAGAACAAATTGTCAATATCCTTTACCCCAATGCAAAGGAGACCGCAAGGAAATTTGCAGCAATGCTTTGCAAAAAGAGCAACTTAACCAGGTTACGTTAAACCCATGATACAATTATGCAGACGTTCAGTCTGCAATGATGAAGATTCACCCACGTCGGCAAGCCGAATGCTTGTAGTGGCCTCCCATGTCTTGACAGCCTGTTACGGCCCTGGGCCTTGTAGGCTGGGCTGCAGGTGTCTTGTTGTCCGTCTTTGTGCTCCTCCCCTTTGCAGGTGTCTCTTATCAATTGATTGGGAGCGCAGAGTACTTTAACCTGGTTGTCTCCGTCTTCTGCGTCGCTGGTCGCCTCAGCGTCCACTCTGCCGCTGTGATGTTTGGTGGCCAGGCCTCAGCTCCCCTCCTGTTGCACTTTTGAGTTTGTCTTTGTTTTGGCACCTCAACACTTCCATATGCACTCATACAACACATGCAAGCATTTGCATTACACCACTGATACCTATATCCACAATCCATTGTTGTTTTTGTTAATAAATATTAATTTGTATGCACTTTAACCGCGGCATGGTCTATTAATTTTGTTACGACCCTGAGCCAGTCGTAACACAGCCTAATTAATTTTCTGACTCATCGTGTTTTGATTGCCCAACACTAATGTGTTCAATACTTACTTTACCTGCTTTCTGAAAGCTACAGTCAGATCTCACATCTCCCCCCGTTCAGGTGAAAGAGTCTCTTGAAGCACAGCACCAGTTCAGCTCTGAGGTTGTTGTTCGCTTTATTCAAGTCTCACAATCATTTGCTCATTCACAGTGCTGTCAGCTGACCTCTTACATCACCACCTCGTGATTAGAACTGAAATACAAGCTGTCACAAACTGTTATCACACAAAACCTATTAATGTCATTAGACATGTTCAATGAGTCTTTTGTCTTCTGCTGAGAAAAACAGTTTTGATAACTGATAAAAGACGACGTCGCTGACTGACGACGGGGGGTCAGACCGCTGGACTGTGACGAGCCCCAACAATCTCATTCGTCCTCTCGTCATCGTCACGTTGATGGGTAGAAAAAGGATGTCTGCCATTTAAATGTAAAGACATGTCACAGTAAGCATGTGAAGAAACCAGCAGCCCACTCCAGTCCTTGCGTTCCTGAGATGACACTGCCTCAAATCGGCAGCGCCGAGTGTCACAAGGGTCTGACTTAACATTGAAAACTCACATCCTGTTTTCCTTTCCGTGTTTTCCTGCAATCCCTTCGTCGCCGTGTTATTATCCAGCTCTCACAGAGCCACACATACTGTCTGCAAATCACTTCTGAGAGGATGAAAGATCAACCATTTCCACTTAAAATGGAACAAAGTTTCATTAACCGTGACAAACACTTTCAGGAGTGCTCTACGGCACTGGGAGTGCTTTTTTCCTTTTCTTTTTTTTAACTCCAATAATTGAAAAAAACCAAACAACTTGCTCCACTCAGCCACCACGACTGCAACGTGTGGCACATGATGCCAACTAATGCCGTCGTCCTCCCACTCAGAGAGGCTCGCTGGCAGCTCTGACTGTGTCCAGGTTCGCCTGCCTTCCTGAGCCGTGACATACTGACTGCTTCTTTTTTTTCTTTTTTTTTCCTCAAAGGCAAGTTTTTCGGAGGCCTATGTGGGGCTTTCGACTTTCACGCTTGTGACCGTAGCGGTGAAACAGCGCTGGAAAAGCCGCTCCGGGTCCGACGGCTCGTTGTCAGAGTCCACTTTCCTGTTCATCATGTGTTTCCGGAACCCCTGCGGACCGGACCCACCGGCCGCTCTCCCTTGGCTGGGTCCCTCGTTGGGGTCTCCAGCTGGGAAACACAAAGACGAAACAAAAATAATCACCAAAAAACAAACAAAAGGGTTGTTCTTTACACCAAATGCTGGGTAATGGACTGGAAAGGTGAAGAAATCTGAGCCAAAAATATTAGCTGGGTCAAAATTCATCACCTTGTTTGGGTAGAAAAGAAGCTAAATGAAGCCTTATCATTATCAACGGAGCAATAACGAGTTAAGTTGAGAGTAAAACAAGATTTGTGCTATTGCACAAATGACAAAAGTTTAGTAATCACCTTACTTTTCCATCTTATGACACTTATGTAAATTTTCTTTGTTTCTTCTTTATCAACTTTATACCCTTCAAATTGGTTAAAACCAGCTGGACCCTCAACTTTCTAAGAAAAAGTGGACGGCCTGAAAGAACAAACTATTTATTTTGCATCGAAGATGTTCACAAGTCACCTTTTCCAAGTCAAGTCTCGAGTCTTGCAGGACCAAATCTAAGTCTAAAGTTTTTCGTCCCAGGTCAGAATCAAGTCTCAAGTGTCTAACAATTTTAAAAAAACATTTATTTATCAAATTGACAACATCTGCTGCAGTTCTAACCTTGCATCTCTGTAGGTCAGGTTTCTAAAAATGTTAAAAGTTACCACATGAACATTAGATTCCTGTTTTATTTCCTGACAGTTATTCATTAATTTGTTAGCATTTAATTCACTATACAAAAAACTGGATGATTTAGAGTATTTGGAAAATTTATCAAAGATAATATTTACCCCTTCAGAACTATTAACAGACATTCTTATAAAGATCCAGCTATGTGTGCCCAAGCCTTAGTCAAGTTTGAAGTCTCAAGTCTGTAAGTCAAAGGTCAAAGTCCGGTTCTGAAATCTTATTTATTCAATTTGTGTGCAACTCAAATCGCCATCCTTGTTTTGTAGACCATTATATTTATCTGCTTTGTATACGTCTATAGCTGTGCAGTGAAAAGATTTAGTATTGAACGGGCACTTTCTATGATTTAAATCAGTCAGATCATTTCCACTGTGTATTTGATTCTTTTCGAGAAGCGGTTTCCCGCTGTAGGTGGAGAACGAGGTTAGCGATGGAAAGGCGTGGAGCTCACGCACAATTACGAAACATTTTTGATCATAAAACGAGGTAGCTAAATTACTGGGTATTTCTTAAAGTATTCATGGATTTTAACTTTTTGCAGGTGGCTGTGCTTCCTAATCCGCACCAATAGAGCTTTGGAGCTGACGTCACAGCGTATGACATTTACGTCGCTCGGCGCGATTTGCAGCCTAGAGACCAAAACAAACTAGTCAGAACACCGGTGTTGTCATTGTATTAACAACCGCAGCGTAGTTGTTTTGCAAATTGGTGACTAGATATTCGCCCTCCGCGGAGCAAGGGACGTTCAGCTCAAGGTTGATCCGATTTATGAACGCTAATTTCGGCCAGCTGTTCTCTACCGATGCCTCCTGAAGTGCTCGGAGGTTCACATTTCCGAACACTTCTGTAAATAAATGCTTTGTCTTGTGACCAACTAATACAAAAAGTGGTAATTCATGCTATTACACGAGGCACACTATCCTCTATAAAATGTTTGTCATATTCAATATTTCAAATATTAAATGTTTTCTTCAATAGCTTCCAAATTGTGTGCCCCATTAACTCAAAATCTGAGTGAAATTATTCACTAGACCATATAGATGAGGCATATTTTTATTTCATTTTGACTCCTTTTTTATTTTTTAACCAAATGTTTATTTTAAAAATATATATTTTTTAAATTTCATAAAATGTATTACCTCAGATGATAAGCACATTTGTAACCTGTAATGTTCAATAATATACAATTCTAGGACAGGATCTATTTCATTACATGTTTACTTACCTGAAATATGTTAACTACAACAAATATTTACTTAAAGTGTGATCTATTTCATAAAATTTATGTCATCTTTATTGTTTAATTACACATTAATTATTTAAAGATGGGCTCTTTCATCTGGTTTGTGTCATGGTGTGGCGGTGGACACAAACGCAGCAGGCAGTGGACGTACTTTATGAAGATGTTATTTTTAATAAACTAAACAAAACTAAATCCAAAATCCAGGAAAAACAAGGAAATCCAAAACACAATGAAACAAGAGACACCAGGGGGTAACAAAGGTAACGACTGGTAATGTGGTGAAGTTTTGTCTTTTGCCACTATCTAGCCTTCTGTTGATTTCGGTTGCTTGGTTACGAACAGCCGTTGCCGTTGTTCAGCAAGTGTACTGTTAAAAGAAAAGAATCTGAACAGAAAAGGTTCAGCAAATACATCTGAGCCTCAGTTATAATGGCTCTTTAGCCATTTCCCGAATCAGAAGCTACAATCGGAAGCCAACTTCAGCTTCGATCCAGACAGTCTGGAACGCCGCCACAGCTAGAGAACCGAATTGACGTTTCCTTCTGTGCAGCCCCGTTCTGTGTAGGATCCTGCTCAGAGTACCATGTGTTGAGAAAAATTATTATTTTAAGTGTTTAACACAGTTTAAACCTTTTAGACCGAATTTCTTAAGTTTGAACAGGTTTGTGTGAGTGATTTAAAACCCGAAGAACTGTAGGATCTGCAGGAGAGCTTCAGCTCAGACCCCTGGGGTCTTATCATTAAAGACAGGAGGTCATAAATTAACATATGCAGGAAGGTGGAGGACAGTATCACTTGAATTACTCTGAGAAGGGGAACTTTGGTTGGTTCACGTAACCAGGATGAGAAATCTTCCAGAACTAACATCTGACATGGTGCAAAAAAACTGAATATAACAGAAAATGTTTTAAATCACTAACATTTAATTTGTAAGACATTTTTCTTAGTATTAATAATATGTTTTGACTAAAAATTCTATTATCTTGTTTTAGAATTAATTTAGTTAATGATGAATGTATTTGAAATTGTATTATTTCTGACTATATTAGAATCACATGAAAATGATTTGTTTAGTATTAGAAAATACTTAGGTTTATGGTGAATGAATGTCTTAATTCTTATTTGTTTCTAATTCCTAATTAGAAACAGGAATTGTACTTCATTATTTTCTGTTTATTATCTATTGCTTTTGGTTTGATATCAGAACTAAACTTTGGAGATGCTGAGTGCAGAAGAACAAGTTGGGTTTTTGGAGAACTTTACATTGAATTAAAAATAAAGTATTAAAGGTTTGTTCCGGGCAGAGCAGAAGAGAAACCAGAATTTCACAGCTACCTGTGAGGTTCCTGCATCTGTTTCTCTTTGCCCAGATGGCTGTAGAGCCACGGGAGGCCGGATAGTGTTAAGAAAATAAATTTAAAATAAGTTAGTTTTAGAATTTATCATGACTTGATTGAAATACCATAATTATAGTTTTAAAATTTATAACATATTCTGACCTATTGATATATTTTACTGTAGTTAAAGCAGATGGTTTGTCAAGATCTTCTGATCTGCTCTTTGTCTGTTGGGAAACAATCAGTAGGAAGTTCTAGCTTTTCACACTGATCTGTGAAAGCCATAAACCACCATGAATTCAGAGAGTCTGCTTCTACCTTATTTAACAAAAGGTGTTTGATCTTGCGACCAAACTGCGGGACTTTTTCTAAAATTTAACAGGGCCAGAGATGTCTTCCAATTGGTCAAGTAGAGATACGCCTTATTTGAATACATTAAAGAGGAAAACACACCTACAGGTATAAAAGTTTGTGCACAAGGGAAACAATTCAGAAAAAAAGCTGATTTATTTTACTTCTGCACCAGCTCTTTCTCCAAGGACGTCCTTGATATTTCTTTGTCTTCTTGTCTCAGGTAACAATGTTTGTATCTGTCTTTCTTTAGTTTCCTGTACTATCTTATATTTACTTCTGATTGGATTAAATCCTGTAATTCTGTGACGTCAACACGCATTGTTGTGTTTTTGTCCCCGCACGTGGCCACGCGAGAAAACCCGGGATCAAAAGGAAGTATCAGAGCCAGAGTTTTGCTAAATTTACCAGTAATATAAAAATTCTTCCTTAACATTTGGGGGCTCGTACCGGTTCCGAAGTTTCGGACGTGCGTCTGTGGGGACTTTTTAATTCGTCTGGGTCTGACGCTGCGGTCTGGTAAGCCTGTGTTAAGTTTGCGGGCGGCGCCGCTTCGTTTGACACTTCCGACTTCCCTTTGCTGTGCGACGCCGCAGAATTATGGAATTCTCTGCAATGTCATAGAAAATTCCCCCCGAAAAGAGCAAGAATAGTTTAATGTTAATGAATGAATACACACTACAGGGAGCCGGTGGCGGGCTCAAACAGGGAAACGGCGCAGTCTCTGTCTCAAGCTAGGCTTTAATTTGTGGCCTGCAGGAATTTTACTGTGCCTGTAAACTAACAAATTTAATTGGATTTAATTTTGTGTGTTCTAGTTGTAGGATTGGCTTGATTCGGCCAGGGAATTTTGCTCGTTCCTCAAGGACTGATAATTTTAAGGGTTAAATTGGCTGAAGAGACTTTTGATAAATTATTATTTGGCCGGGTTTTGATGTCGCCTTCTTCGCTGGCTCTTCGTAAATTATGTAGCTGGGCGGATTGATGGAAGAACATATTGAAATTGAGTTTTGACCCGACTCTGAAAATTGAGAAGTTGTTGGGAATTTCTTGCGTTGCAGTAGAACTATATTTTAGCCGGCTTCAAAATTTTTTCCTCTCTTTTCGTTTTTCCTGTTACCTGAGCCTGTCTCTCTTGTTCTCTGTGTTTCTCTGTATCTGTGCTGTTTGTATGTAAAGAGCTCTGTGTGTCTGTGGCGTTGTGTGAGCGAATCAGTGTGAGTGGGACGCTGCGTTTGAAAACTGCTGTTTGTGTGAATTTGAATTCGTGTTTTGCGCTGCGGATCTAGTGTTAAGTTAAATATGGATATTGATTTGTTAAATGATAAGATTCTGAGTTTCTGTTCAGGTCCGTGGAAATCTTTGAATGAACAGATCACAGGTTTACTTAGCGTTTTGGAACAATTGGGGTGGAACACAGTTAAAGTGACGGCAGACGATTTGAAACGGGAAGTACTACAACAGCATAAACCTTTAAATACCGAAATGCCTTTGGGCCTAATTTTAAGTCAGGCTTTGAAACGGGCAGTCGCGGATGAGACTGCAGCCCGGTCAGACCTTTGTGAAGCTGGTTTGTTCACTAAGGGTGCCGCTTTTAAAAACCTGGAGAAGGCAGAGCAGATCAGGCACGAATGGGCTCGTTGCTTGGTTTTTTGGCAAGGAACAGTTCATCTCCATAAACAGAGCTCAGATGTAGGGATTCTTTTCCCCCTCTTGGCTCCTTTGTTTATTCCAAAATTCACTTGGGACCTTACTAATAGTCCCAGACTCTATTTGGACAGGGGTATTGAAATCTGGATTAAACATACGGGATTACATCCGGCTAATCATTCAGAGCAGAGGGAACAATTTCGTCAGGCGATCCTAGCTGGTGTCCCTTCTTCTGTAGCTGAAAAGATGACCCAAAATCGGGAGCTGATAGGTTGTGATCATGCTGAGTGGGAGAAACATCTGTTACATCATTTGCATATGTTTCAGGGTGCGGAGAGAACTCAGGTTGATGAGCTGGAGCGGTTAAAGAAACAATTGCTTAAGCTTCAGATAAAGGAGGCTAGATACAAAGTGATGAAACATGAAAAACAAATGCAGGTGGGGGTTGATGCATTATCAGAAAATTTTCCACCTGTTTTGGGTCGGGTTCCTGCTCCAGCAACACATTCTGGCCCTCGCATGTCTGCAGCTGCATCTTGGCAGAATTTAGCTCCAGGCTGGCGTGGCAAAAGGAAAAGGGCACCCGGTTTCTCAGGTGTGAGGGGAAGGGGTCTACAAGGTGTGAACTGCAGGGACATGTGTTTTTATTGTGGTGAACAGGGCCACTGGGTTCGACAATGCCCACACAAGCTTCATATTCCTGTTGGAGGCAGTACGGCTGACATATAACTGCCAAGAGAAGCACCAGATCCTGCGTCGGTCCCATGATGTGATGCACAGTACAAACAAGCTGGACGATATTGACACACGCAGGACCTTTTGATCTGAGATCACTGCCAGATCTCCTGATCGACGTGAAGAATGATGGACATTTGTTGCCATTTTGTGGTGGTTGCAGGAGTGGCACACTCCATACTGAACACTGACCTCTGACTGAATAAAATCAGTGGTTCTTTTCTCTGCACTACACTGGACTCTGCCTGTCGCCACATTTTTGCACACGCTTGTGCATGATTTTACACATGGACATTTTCTGCTGCAGTTATCAGTGGAGCACCTGGCTGACAGCTGGACACGAATGAACACACCAAGCTTTGGTCCTGCTTCTCACTTTGGAAACCCTAGATCCGAACACTTGTGTTCTCTGGGCTGATTTTTGACCTTTTCCCATGCCACCCTGTTTTAATGATTTAATTGGACAGAATGGTTCCAGGAGTAGTTTGATGTAACTTTAGTAGGTAGTGCCTGGAACATGTTTTTGCATTTTGGTGCCTAAGTAGCTGTTGCTGGTGCATGAGTTGGACTCAAAAGCATGCTAGAAGTGGCAGTGCCATATGATCTTTTGGCTCTGCACTCTGGCTCATAGCCTTAGTTATTGGGAGGTGTAATTTCATGCTCCCTGTTGATTCTAGACTGACGGTATATTCCTGCTCCTCGCTTTTTCTTCTCCCATCCATGAAACATATGAAATATAGTGTTCTGGGCCACATGTCCCACTGACTTGGGGCACGCTGACATCACACCTGTTGCTTTTGATTTTTAACTAGGTCCTCCTCTTTTGGTCGTTTACATAAGTCTGCTGCAGTGGAGGGGACAACAGAAGCTGGCTCGAGTGTTACTTATTAGAGGTCAAGCTTTTATTCAGTAAAGAAAGGAATAATATTTTGTTAAATGCACTTACACTGTGTTCTTGGATAAAGGCTGCACATACTTGTTATCATATTCAGTTAGTGAGTGTTATACACTGTGTACATCTGAGCTGTCAGTCTCCAGGAACAGAGCTTCTTTTAGTTTTGATATTTTTTATTTTTTCATTTTCATTTTTGTTGTTTCAAATCATTTAGATGTCTGCAAGTCACAGAGCTGTGAGTTTGAATCACCCCGGGATATGACTGTGGTGGACATGCTGCACTTTCTTTCTATGACTAGGAATGGTAGGAACTATGCTCCTAGATTATCCTGATAATGATTGGCTCTAACTTGTTGCCATTTGCAATTTAGTTTGGATGTTTCTGTGGCTGAACTGAGTGCACACAGTTCTGCCTCAGAAACAGGGGGAGAGCACATCTGAGTGCCACAAGTGAAAGATTTGAGAAGTCTGTACACAGACGGTTCCTGTTGTAAATATGAAATAAAAGCAGCATATGCACTACTTTAAGATTTAAGTAGTGAGTTTCAGGAACAGAACCAATCCATAAATTGAATTTTGTTTGTGTGGCACATTTCAGTAGCAGGGCATTTCAAAGTGCTTTACATAATTGAAATAAAACAGCATGTGACAGTGAGTAAACAGTGAGATAGAGAGATTTAAAAAAAAAAAAAAATACAAATATTAAAACCCACACTCCTTTTTAGGACTTCAGTTTAACGACGTTTAACTGGGACTTTAGTCAAAAACATAGAAGACAACAAATGCAGGGTTCTTAAAAAACGCATAAAATATGATACTGAAATGGAAATTGGTAGAAGCATTATTCCTGTGTTAATTTGTTATTGTGATTGAAACAGGGGTCATGAAGAAAGCAGGACAAGAGTGACAGCTGAAGGCGCTGCCACTGACAAACACAGCCAAGAAGGCTGTTTGATTCTTGTCATTCCTTTAAATGGTAAGTATTAGAACTGAAGCAGGTGGAATAGAACCATCTGTACAAGATATTTTAACACAAAAAGGGGGTGTCACCACTGGAGCTTTCTGATGAGCAATAAGGAGTCAGTTAATGACCGACTCAGACAAGGACTGAATGGTAAGGTGATTCTTTCTCCGGATATGAGACTCCAGGTTCTTCAAGAAGTCTATGGACTTGGCATGAAAGGATTTCACAGGTGATGAAAACCTGGAGCACAGGTGGTATCTTTTCTCAAAGACAGGGTTAAAGGATAGATATGCTGACGCTGGTAGGTATTAATCCCTCTGGATGCAATACTCAAGATACCTGGAGGCGTGGCCGGCGCAAAGGAAGACAGCAAAGCTTTCATATTCTGCTTGATCAATCATTACATTCCACGCTATGGATTTCTAACGAAGATCAGGTGAGTAAATGGTACTCCTTTTAGGAATCAAGATCTGCAGAATGTGGAACAGATGCTCGGATTGACCCATTTATTCGGTACAGTATATTATCCCCAATCACAAGGCAAGGTTGAGAGAGTAAATAAAACAAAATTGGCTATAAACTGTGCACAGTCTAAATTTAAATTGGGTAAATGCATCGCTTATTATTGGATGTTTGTTTGAATGTCCATTAACAAATCAACAGGGTCCATATGAGCTCCACACAAGAAGGATGCTTCCAGCACCTGCACTCGGATTCCAGAATGGACAGGTGAACCTGCATATTTATTTCATAATTATGTTTTTAGTGAGTCACAGGTTCTGGCAACAGAGTTTGCAAAATACCAGACGTCATAGGACCGTCCAGGCTCAGGACTGGTTCCAGGAATCAACTGGGTGTGGCTGAAGGTCATCAAAAGACAGTGGTCTGAACCTCGCTTCACCAGACCATACCAACTCGTGGAGAGGACGTCTCATGCTGTCCGTCTGCAAGGGAAAGGAGACACCTGGTTCCATTGGAGTCACTGCACAACAGCTGAGGAGCCACAACGCGCTCCGAGACGTACAAGAAGATCTGCAACTTCAGACGAGGAGCGTCTGCAGGCACTTCCCAGGACCGAGGAGGATCAGCAATTCCTGCCATGACCACTTCTAATTCCTGGAATTCGAGGCTTAAAAGGCCCGGACAGGCATAATACTCCTGTTTCCGGTGTCCTTATATTAAGAAAAGGAGATTGCACCTTCTCCTTAAACTCACTGTTATATTGGCACAATAAATCCAATTTTCAGTGAGCAACGGACACTCAGGTGGGAACCTGAGGTTTAAACCCGACGAGGAAATCAAGTTACAAGAGGATCATCACCGTCAACACATCTTCTCTCTTTTGCGTATTTTCGTCTTTTCTTGCGAACTCAATGAACTTTCGTTTCTTTTTTTCGCGCGTATTTTTAGATCATTTCTGGACGAAGAACTTCTTTTGTTTTTGAGGAAAGACAAAGAAGAAAGATACAGACTCTAAGACTATTATTGAATTCTGTAAAAAAAAAAAAAGGAAATGTGTAATTGATTTTTATGTGTTCTAATTTCTTTTTCCTTGACAGCTTTGTTTTTGGTCTTGCTTTTTACACTGTTGAAGGATTGTAATTGTTATGATCAGTATTGATTTTGTGATTGGTGTCCATCTTTGGTAAGTTTTGTGTACCTCAGTCATCTTTCCATTTTATCATTTTTGGGTGATGATTTGTAATGTGTTTTGCTTGTTTTGCTATAATTGAGTTATAGGATTTTTAAAAGGTTAATAGGTATTTTTACATTTAAATTGAGATTGTTACAAATTTTTGCAATACTTCAGGTGAGTATTAAATTACTGGACAGAACAAATCTATCATCTACAGGTAGAATAAGGAGTTTAATTTTAGATGCATAAAACTGCTAAGGGTAGCAGAGGCCCACCTGCTCCGCCTCCCTATCAGATGCTTTACTGTGGTGCTGCAGATGAGGGGGATGTGGAGCTGAGGGGTCCTGTTGAAAAGGGGGACTGTATAAGAAGGTAAATGTTTTAGTTATTCTAGTACACGGAATTTTTTTTGTTCCTATATTGGAAGGCCTAATCAATTTATTTGTGAGGTCTGTGTATCTCAGACCTCAAAAGGGGGACTGTTGAGAAAAATTATTATTTTAAGTGTTTAACACAGTTTAAACCTTTTAGACCGAATTTCTTAAGTTTGAACAGGTTTGTGTGAGTGATTTAAAACCCGAAGAACTGTAGGATCTGCAGGAGAGCTTCAGCTCAGACCCCTGGGGTCTTATCATTAAAGACAGGAGGTCATAAATTAACATATGCAGGAAGGTGGAGGACAGTATCACTTGAATTACTCTGAGAAGGGGAACTTTGGTTGGTTCACGTAACCAGGATGAGAAATCTTCCAGAACTAACATCTGACATGGTGCAAAAAAACTGAATTAACAGAAAATGTTTTAAATCACTAACATTTATTTGTAAGACATTTTTCTAGTATTATAATATGTTTTGACTAAAATTCTATTATCTTGTTTTAGAATTAATTTAGTTAATGATGAATGTATTTGAAATTGATTATTTCTGACTATATTAGAATCACATGAAATGATTTGTTTAGTATTGAAAATATTAGGTTTATGGTGAATGAATGTCTTAATTCTTATTTGTTTCTAATTCCTAATTAGAAACAGGAATTGTACTTCATTATTTTCTGTTTTATCTATTGCTTTTGGTTTGATATCAGAATAAACTTTGGAGATGCTGAGTGAAGAACAATTGGGTTTTTGGAGAACTTTACATTGAATTAAATAAGTATTAAAGGTTTGTTCCGGCAGAGCAGAAGAAACCAGAATTTCACAGCTACCTGTGAGGTTCTGCATCTGTTTCTCTTTGCCCAGATGGCTGTAGAGCCACGGGAGGCCGGATAGTGTTAAGAATAAATTTAAATAAGTTAGTTTTAGAATTTATCATGACTTGATTGAATACCATAATTATAGTTTTAAATTTAACATTTCTGACTATTGATATATTTACTGTAGTTAAAGCAGATGGTTTTGTCAAGATCTTCTGATCTGCTCTTTGTCTGTTGGGAAACAATCAGTAGGAAGTTCTAGCTTTTCACACTGATCTGTGAAAGCCATAAACCACCATGAATTCAGAGAGTCTGCTTCTACCTTATTTAACAAAGGTGTTTGATCTTGCGACCAACTGCGGGACTTTTTCTAAAATTTAACAGGGCCAGAGATGCCTTCCAATTGGTCAAGTAGAGATACGCCTTATTTGAATACATTAAAGAGGAAAACACACCTACAGGTATAAGTTTGTGCACAAGGAAACAATTCAGAAAAAAAGCTGATTTATTTTACTTCTGCACCAGCTCTTTCTCCAAGGACGTCCTTGATATTTCTTTGTCTTCTTGTCTCAGGTAACAATGTTTGTATCTGTCTTTCTTTAGTTTCCTGTACTATCTTATATTTACTTCTGATTGGATTAAATCCTGTAATTCTGTGACGTCAACACGCATTGTTGTGTTTTTGTCCCCGCACGTGGCCACGCGAGAAAACCCGGGATCAAAAGGAAGTATCAGAGCCAGAGTTTTGCTAAATTTACCAGTAATATAAAAATTCTTCCTTAACACATGCTATTAATGGTTTTAACCACAGTGCAAAGCAGCATCCGTATCCGTGTAGACCGAACATGAAGGGAAACCTGACCAATTCCTGTTAGCCACTGTACTAGCCTAGCATAATATCGCCACTTCCTGGACATAAAATTATCACGTTTATACAAGATACGTATCACGTTTTAACAAGATACGTATCACGTTATAACGTGATAGCGCTCTAATGTTCCTGCGTGATAGCAATGCGCTTCCGTAGCTTAGAGAGCAGCGGCAACGCGACATTTCTACATGCCATTTTGGGAGGTAATGTCAGCAGGGTTATGAACAAACGAGGGTGAGAGAGAGCTCAAGTGAAAGCCTAAAGAGTTTGGACTTACCTTCCATCAAGCATCGAAAATTCGAAAAGGATTTTCTTGGGTTTTGCATTTTGTCTTGTTTGCCTGCAACTAGATTGTTTTTTGTTTGTTTGTTTTTCAGAAACATGGAAATTCCAATCATGTAACTTGTTGGAATCAAAATCAAGGCCAAACTCAGAAATGACACAATCCAGCTGCACATTTTTTTTACTTTGAGCATAATCTAAAAGTAGATGCCCGAATCAAGGGATATGTATGCAGCGTATAGAAATATCACTGCTGGTGTTGTGTCATAGCTCACCGGCAGTGCAGGTGGTTCAGTTCCATTACAAAACAACCTCTACCCTAACCTGGCACAGAAACACACACACACACACACACACACACACACACACACACACACACACACACACACACACACACACACGCACACACACACACTCAAATAATAGAAATCCGTCCTAATTTAAGGCTTTCAGGAACCACATTAAAAAAAGAAGAAAAGAAGCACAAAATGAAGAGTCTGACACACACCCATCCTGACCTGGTGCTCTGAGGGGCAGGCCGTTGTCAAGGCGATTGGGTTTGGTGGCTATGAAAAGGTAGCAGAGGACGCAGACGGTGATGAGGAAGGCGAGAAGCACCACGGCTGCGATTGATAGACCTACAAGAGCACCGATACTGAGAGGAGACAGGGCGGTCGATTAGGAAACAGAGCTGGTAGGCTAAAAAAAAACCAAAAACAGGTTTGAAAACAGGTGTGGTGGGAAGAATAATTAACATTTAAACATGTGCAAACGCTTGTTTCATACCTAAGCTATACTGTACACTTTCGAGATAAATCAGAATGTTTTCATTCTGTTAGTGGTGGAAAACAAACATACTTGAGGGAAGAAAAAAAAAAAGAGGGTCACGCAGTAATCAGGTTATTCTGCAGATAATAAGCAATGGGGGGGGGGGATGGTAGAAGAAAAGCCTTTTGAAGGTTTTATAATCACGTTGATCTATAGACTAGAAAATCTAAAAAAACAAACAACTTTAGCCTTTTTAGGAGCAAAATCCTAATGGCAGTTATAAACACACTAACTGGCTGACAAACTCAATTAAGTCTTTAAGAGTCATTAAGAGAACGTTGGTCTTAAACACAGGAAAAGAAAAGTATGCTCACCTTAGCCACCACATGTATCCATACTCGTAGGGGAAAAAGCTGTTGGGATCATCGCAGCAATACTTCACATCATTAAAGCCGCAACAGTAGACGGCGAAGGCAGCGCTGCCGGGTTTGGGGCAGGAGAAAGCCTCCACGAACACGCCGTCAGTGTTGTAGTAACTGCTGCATTCAGCACTCATGCTGCAGCGAAGAGGGGAAGAAAAAAAAAAAAAAGAGCGAGGAATACAGACAGACAGCACTTCTGATGTGAGGATTAGAGCGCGGAGACGGATTCCTGCGCGAGCTGGGGGCTGAGAGATGGCCGTTGGGCACAGGGGGGAAGAGGAGTGAGACTGCATCAATGGAGGGAGCAAAGTTGAAGGCGCTGAGGCAGAGAGAGAGAGAGGAAGAGAGGGAGGTAGAAAACTTTGAATTGGAAGGAAAGTATGGATCTATCTCTCTCTCTCTTACCGACTGACACACTCATCAGCATCTTTTTTTTCTGTCTTTCTTTCTTGAAATGCTGTGAGAATGTGATTATTTTTTCATAAGCTGTATATCCAATTAGGGTGAAGCAGCACTGTTGTGTTTGCCGGTGTCAAGTCACTGTCAGACACGCGTCTGGAATGTCTTAACACAACGGACTATGTTGTCTAAGAAGGAGTTCACGAGTTGGGTAAGCTCCATGGAGAATAACGCCGTTTTGTCCGTGAGAGGCTAGAACTGAGAGCAGTTCTCTGAAACGTCACTGATCTGTGCTCGATATGGGAGTAAACTTTACTTTCAGTAAAGCTTCATAGAGCATCATCTGTATTTCCAGAAGTATCCGTTTCCCCCTCCCGTAAGTGAATTGAGATGTTCCAATGCCTTCCATGGCGACAGGTGTATAAAATCCAGCGCCTTGGCATGTGGACTGTTTCTACAAACAACTGTGAAAGAATGAGTCTCTCTCAAGAGCTTGGTGAAATCCTGCCTGGTGCTGAGATATGATGCCACCTATGGTGTAAGTCCATCCATCCATCCATCGTTTTCTGCTCATCTGAGATTGGGTTGTGAGGCAACACGTCCAGGAGTGACTTCCAGACATTCTGCGACATCCTTCATGTTGCTCTGGGAGGGTTTGAGGCGTTCTCAGGCTGGGTGGATTATATATAGCCCCTCCAGTGAGTTTTGGATTTTCCCAGGGGTCTCCTCCCACTGGGGCATGCTCAGCGAACCTCCAATGGGAGGCATACTTAAGACCATCCTGGTCAGATACCCAAACTACCTCACCTAACCTAACTCCTTTCAGTGTAGAGGAGCAGTGGCTCTACCATGAGCTTCCTCTGAATGTCAGACACCTTCAGTCACCTTGGTATCCGGAATCTTTGAATCACTCTTAGGGCTCCACGTACACTGGTGTACTTCATTCTGCAGAGGTCTAAGTGCACTCGAGGCAGGTTCAACAGGGACATCTACCAGACACTTGGGTGCAAAGGAAAATGTTTACAACCGTGTATGTGTACTCTGTGTCACACAGTCAACTGATTAGTGGAAAATGGTGTTCTCATAGAACACCTAGATTATAAGATGCCAACAGTCGGAATGACACGTAGCTTTCACACTGCCACTCTGTGCATCACCGACAGGTGTGTGGCGGATGCCCTGGTGGATTAGAAACAGGGCTCTGCACCCACCGAGCTCATCAAACTTTCTAGTATCCATTCAGGTTGTGGGAAATGAAGGAATTTGTTACGACCCATGTAGGAAATTGGTACGCTCAAGTATGAAATCGCAACTGTAGATGGACATTATGCGTGGAGTTTGTACAGCTCACAGAATGCGTGCTGTACGTCCAAGTATGTGGGAACTTTTAGTCTGAGGTCCATTTTCCATGGAAGACTCGGCTAGGAGATAAAGTTCTGGACTACGTAGCCTCAGGAGGGATGCAACACCTCTCCACCACATTGAAGTGGCGATTCAACAGAGGAGTGGTGGTGTTTCCTCACTACTGAATAGTTCACAGTCAAGTGTTCATGCAAACGTACAGTGGAAGGAGCCGGGAACATTTCCGTACCCATAGTTGCACACCTCCAACTTTGAGACTTGTGGGTACAATTTGGAATGACTCGGGTCTGAAGCGTCATAGCATCATAGCAGTGTTCTTCCATTATGCCGTTTACAATCAATCTCAGGAACGTTGCACTGAGAAGTAGCTCACAAAACAAGCTCAGCAGATGCTCAGTTCCACCAGGTGTTTGCTAATTGCTGCTGGCTAGTCTGAAGGAGCTGAGTGGGGAAAGTGTGGGGCAGGGATGTTCTATGAGGGGAAGGCTCTGCTTCCAGACTGCAGTATAAATCAAACTAACGCTCCAGATATATTTTGGATGAGGGAACGACATTATAATACGATGTAAAGCTTACAAAAGAAACAATTTTACATAATACCTCTCCTTTACGTCAGTGGTACCCAAAGTTGACCCTCGAGGCCCGGCATCCTGCATGTTTCAGTTCTCTTCCTCGTTTAACACACCTGGATCAAATGATGGCTCATCAGAAGGCCTAAGAAGAACATTGACCTGCTGAGAAGATTGTTACTACCTCCAGGGAGAGAACTAAAACATGCAGGATGCCGGCCCCCCAGGACCGACTTCGGGCACCCTTGCCTTTACGTGTTTGTTTTTGTTACTGTTCAGATTTCCTTCCCCCTTTCTTTCTATTAGTTTTTGTTCTCACCTTCAGCCCTGCATTTGCTGCCCTTCTCAGTGGTTTATCATTTCCTCTTTTGTTCCTACCTTCTCCCTTCCCCGGTTGCATTCAGTTACCCGTAATTCTCCTGTTTTCTATCATTATCCAGTAGTTCTTTCTGCGGCACTCTGACTACTTTCCATCATTCTGAGTGGTTTGTTCATTTTTTTCCATCTACTTCCAGTCTGCTATTTGGTCCTCCTTTAAATCCAATATCACAACAATCTCTAGGGTTAGTTTTGCTATGCTTGCAACATTTTATTCCAATGTTCTTTTGTAACATAAATAAATGTAGAATGAGGAATGCACTATGAGGAACAAAGAATACTGAACTTGATGCCGTGTTTGACAAACTTGTAGCGGGAGCAGCTCCGCTGTAAGACCGAGAGCTTCTCCCTGGCGTCTTTAGACTGAACTAGGTGCTGTATTAACTGGAAGCTTTACACAGTGAAGGTCTCAGAACAGACTTAATCTTCTACGTTCAGGAAAGAAGTCGTGACATTTCTCTTCAAAGAGCAGAGCTCTGCTGTGTGCGGGGAGTGTCTCCGACCGCTAAAACATCTGTCTCACCTTACCCGCTGTCGATAATGGATTGCCCTCCACTTTGCCTGAAATGTAACTATATCAACCGAAGGCTCTGCAGATCGTGCTAATTGTGAAGTTTGCACTCGGTGTCTGCTGTTAATAGTGTGGCAGCTGCAGCCTGGCTCTCACACAGAGGGGAGGAGCAGCTGGAGGCTGGCAGCTCAGATGAGCAGAGGTATAAAGTTTGAATTATTCTGTGATCATTATTATTATTTCTTGTCATTTTCTCTCCGGTTTCAGGTAACCAAACCCAACATGGCAGATGTTTTCATCTGATGAGTTTGTCAGCTGTCAGGTTTAAACAAAATGATGCTTCAATCACTGGTATATTTATGAGCAGATTTTTCTATCAACATTTCAACTTTCTCATTAAAAGTAAAAGTTGGGTCTGTTAGCTTTTTTTTTTTTTTTGGCTTAATAAATAAAATCAAGTTGAAATAGCATTTTGTTAATTTAAGTATAATTTACCCAGGTTATCATACTTGTTATTTAAAGTTGCTTTACATGAGTTTCTCACAAAAAAGGCAAAAACAGAATAAATCTGTGAGTTGACTGATTTTGTCCGGAGGTAGCAGACAGTTCCTGTTCTTTGCAGGATAATCAAAACAACACATATTAAATAAAGTCACAATGTGATCTCTAGAATTATTTGGAAGTGCCATGAAAAATCTCAAAATTCGGTTTTGTTGATAAAGTAATAGTTGCGTTTCCATTACAAATGTGCACAAAAACTTTGTCAATATGTAAAAAGAAAAAAAACACAATTTTGCAAGTGCGGAATTTACATTAAATAAGAAACGCACTTAAAATCACACATGGATAAGTTTGTTCATCTGAGAAGTCATCAGGAAACGGTGCCGTGCCGTCATCATCATCCTCCTGCCACTTCCTGTCGTCATCTTCGTCGTTCCCACTAGTGGTAACACCGGTTGTTGATCACATGACTCGTGTGATTTTACAAAACACACAGATTTCAATACTACTGAAAATCCACCTCATCCTAACTCAAACATTTTTTTATTGAAAAACGTGAATTTTTTTCTAAATGACCATGTTTCCATTAAGCAAATTTAATTTTCATAGTTTCAGTTAGTGCAATTAAACGCAGCCGATGAAATGGAAGCAACACCTTAAAAAACAGACAGTAAATTATTAAGCAAAAATATAATTGACATGTTTTCAAAATCCTGTTTAAACTGTAACACCAGTAAGTAACAAAATCTTCCACCTCAAATCTCTCCCCATCTCCCCAACACTCCATCTTATGTTGTTAATTCTGGATCATTTCACAAAAGCTATCAATATATTCTTCCCTTCCGCATAAAAACCTTTAAACTGACTATAGAACTGTACTCAAGTCCCGAAACTGCACAAGGCAGCCCTTTGTCATCACAAAGGCTTGAAGGGACAGAGCAAGTCGATCATTAAAAACCAAACACAGTCGTCGTGATTTCTGTGGAATACTTTCATTACTACTAAACACTGGTGTGTTTGTTTGCTCTCTAAGTAAACCGTCAAATGTGAAATGTAAATGTACAGTGTACTGTTGTAAATTTTAATGGGTAAAAAAAAAATTATTAAAAACCTTGTATGCTTTTTCTTCCACTTCACAATTATAGATTTTTCATAAAAAAAAAAAAAAACGACGTTTGTGGTGTTTCCTGACAAAATGTAAAACAATTGGAAAATGTTATGATTACATCTGAAAGGCGTATCAGTGCATCTCATGATCATAATTTCTAAACAATAATAGTAAAATAATTCATAAAATCTGCAAAGTCAAAACCTTTGTATTTTCCTGCATGTTTTTCAGACTAAGTAATAAAAAGAGATTTTTTTATTATTATTTCAAAGTAACAACTACTCACAAACTGAATCTCAGATAGAACCTAGCTAAAGAGGGTTTCTTTTAAAATGTTTTTTTTTATTTATTTTTTCCATCTTTAAAAAGGAGCAGCATGGAGGATGAGGCACAAATGGACCGACCCAGTGTCATGGGGTTCTTTTCACTATGTTGAAGCCCTTTGGTGTCAGCCCATGACTTCAGGCTGAAAGCTCTGCAGGCTGAAATGTTGCATTTCATGTCATTAGTGGGCTGCGGGTTCAGACTGACTCACTCAGTTCCCAGTTAAATGGAATTCATGCCGACCAATAGGAACGGGAGAACTTACCGAGCCTAATTGGTCTCACTCCCAGAAGGAACAATAGCAGACATAGAGCACAGCTACAAGTACCTGGGAATACCACAAGCAAATGGCAACCTCGATGAGGTCACAAGGAAAGGAGCCACAGCCAAATACCTCCAACGAATAAGGCAAGTCCTGAGAAGTCAGCTCAATGGCAAGAACAAGATCCGTGCAATAAACAGCTATGCCTTACCAGTAATCAGATACCCTGCCGGAATAATTAGCTGGCCAATGGAAGAGATGAAGGCCACGGATGTTAAGACTAGGAAGCTACTAACCATGCATGGAGGGTTCCACCCCAAATCCAGCACCCTGAGACTGTACACGAGCCGTAAGGAAGGAGGCAGAGGACTAGTGAGTGTGAGAGCCACTGTCCAGGATGAAACATCCAAGATCCATAAATACATCAAGGACAAAGCCTCAACGGACGATGTGCTCAGCGAATGTCTCAGGCAATGGGGAACAGAAGACAAGGTGCTGGAAGTACCGTCATGGGAGGACAAGCCCCTACATGGGATGTACCACCGACAAATAACTGAAGTGGCTGATGTCAGGAAAACCTACCAATGGCTGGAGAAAGCTGGACTCAAGGACAGCACAGAGGCTCTCATCCTGGCCGCCCAGGAACAGGCCCTAAACACCAGAGCAATAGAGGCTCAGATCTACCACACCAGACAAGACCCAAGGTGTAGGTTGTGCAAGGAGGCCCCTGAGACAGTCCAGCACATAATAGCAGGGTGCAAGATGCTGGCAGGGAAAGCGTACATGGAACGACAGAACCAAGTGGCGGGCATAGTGTACAGGAACATCTGTGCAGAATATGGACTGGAAGCCCCGAGATCAAAGTGGGGAACACCCCCAAAAGTGGTGGAGAATGACCGAGCTAAGATCCTGTGGGACTTCCAGATCCAGACAGACAAGATGGTAATGGCGAACCAACCGGACATTGTGGTGGTGGATAAAGAACAGAGGAAAGCCGTTGTGGTGGATGTAGCAATACCAAGTGATTACAACATCAGGAAAAAGGAGCATGAGAAATTGGAGAAATACCAGGGCCTCAGGGAGGAACTGGAAAAGACCTGGAAGGTGAAGACCACAGTGGTGCCTGTGGTCATTGGGGCCCTCGGGGCAGTCACCCCCAAACTAGAGCAGTGGCTAAAACAGATCCCAGGAACAACATCAGACATCTCAGTCCAGAAATGTGCAGTTCTAGGCACAGCCAAGATACTGCGCAGAACCCTCAAGCTCCCAGGCCTCTGGTAGAGGACCCGAGCTCAGAGGATGAAACAGACCACCCGCGGAGGGTGAGAAGGGAATTTTTTATATATATAGAGCTCCAGCAGAAACGCAGTGTGGTTAGGTCTCTAGTTAGTTAGAAACTCTTTTATCCAAATGATAAAAATTTTTCCAGATCATTTCTGGACTTTAGATCATTTCCAACTAACATAGTTTGTGTTTAACACTTAACATCATTTGAGCTGCTTTAAAAACCCAATGTTAACAAATTATTTTATACCATACAGCCAAAGTTTGTGCACATGATATAAGAAGACAGTAACGCTTTATTTGAAGGGGTGTTCTGACATGACACTGTCATAAACATGACTTAACACATGTTATGAACATAAAGGAGTCTTCATCAATGTTTATGACTGTTACAAAGTGTAATTCAGTAAATAATGACACTTTCAATGCAAAGTTTCATTGAAACTTGCATTAGGAGTCCATTAATAGAGTCAACTTTGCAATAAAAGTGTCATTATTTACCAAATGACCTCTTCAAATAAAGTGTTACCAAAAAGTCACATTACAATTTCTGATTCCTTAGTCACACGATGAGAGTGAAACAATCTTTTCCTCTGTCAAGTAAAGATTTGGAAATATTTTTTCTGTTTATTCATTCCCTGAATAATACCAGACTGTATTCTTCATCAAATTCAGAAGTTTATACTTAGTAAATTTACCTTTTAACAATATGGTAGCATCAAACTCAGTGACGTGCGGTGAGGTTCTTTGCTGGTGAGGCACTGACTTACGACTTATATAGACACCATCAGTGGTGGAGAAAGTACTCAAAAAATGTACTTAAGTAAAAGTACAAATACACAGACAAAAATGTACTCAAGTAAAAGTCAAAGTACCACATTAACATTTCACTTAAGTAAAAGTAAAAAAGTACTGGTTTTTAAAATTACTTAAGTATTAAAAGTAAAAGTACTTGCTGAATGCATTGCCTAATCACTAATATCATTAAGTGTACTGATCATATGATCATATGCCACAGATAAAGCATGTTTTTATTGCGTTTACTCTGTAACATAGTTTAGACTTAGATATATGATTCTATGCATCATAATTTCAGGGATGGAAACATCTCCTGTCCTAACATAACATAACATAAACTTCACTTTTTTTGCCACACATTTATTTTGAAAGAAATCCAACTGGCAGAGGAGGACATGGAACCAAGGAGCCACGTAGCAGAGTTGTAGTCTGGACCACTGAACCCAAGACCAAATCAAAACCAGTACCCCATGCTACATGACAATAAAATTTAGTGCACCTATCAAAACTGCTTCTCAAATTGATCTGAAAGATTCACTTTCCCATAAAAACACCTAGATATTAAATACTTAGAGCTGAAATAAATTTAACCAGTATCAATTCAAACTCTTCTTCATTCTGTTTTGCTTTCATCTCTGTGCCACAATACACAGAGGTCTAGAGGTCTCCTGCCATCCCTAAAAAAATAACGCCCTGTGCGGTTGCCCATATTGCCAATGTCAGAAATAATAATTGTCTGCACCATTAAACATAGCAATTAACAACTGTTATTGCGCAACACCTCCCTCCCCTTCTCTCTCACTCTACTTCCTGGTCCCACGGAAGGAACACACCAGTTCTTCCTCTTTGCCTTTGTTCTTTGCCTTTGTCTTTATCTTGTCTTTATCTTCCTCTTTGCCTTGGTCTTTGTCTTTGGGGGTCTAAACCCAGCTGTTGAGAGAAGTGCGATTTGAAGCCACATGTTGCGGGGCTAACGGGTTGGTCCCCATGTGCAGAACAGTCTCCGGTTCTGTGGCCCCGGCTCTTCTTCAGCTGCAGAGTTCTTTGTCCATCTCCGTCTTGGCTCGAAGCTGCCTGAAGGATCCAACCAAAGATTCCTCTTTTGCACCCACCTTATAAAGGGTTTATCCACCTTTTGGTGCGTTTGCATTGGCTAGCTTTGTTGCTGTGCCTGTCTCATTGGCTGACTGCTTGGACAGATGATCTCATATCCATCACCCTGGAGAAGTTATGTCCTGATGTCTGTTCTAATGTCCCCAAGTTGCTCAACAGTTCCTCCTACCTCTGTTTCCTGCTCAACCTTTTCTTAGGCAAGTTGAAGTTTAGCAATAAGGCCTTAGTCACCTCCGCTCTCCTATCAGTTCCTCTTCTCCCCTGACCTTTCACCTACCATCTACCTTCAACACAACATCAGTGACCTTTAATTACAGTTACAACATTTTACACCTTTTCAAGTTCAATGTCAAAATCACATTTATAACCTTTTTGATTTAACATTCATTTATAATGTTATAATAACCATAACTTATTAGTTACTCTTATTACAATCATAATGTGAGTTATTACAGATACTTCTGAAAAGAAACCAAGAATACCCATTATTCTAATTATCTGATATCATGTTACAGTTTCTTGTTTCACCTTTAAGTACTTCCACAAGTGTAAGAGTAAGTGTAAATATTCTTATAATCAAACCAACATCAACCACTGGTTAAACCAATATTAATTATTGGCATAATTATAAGTCATTATTTTAAGTATTTTACTGTGGGTTTTATCCAATCTCTCAAAATGTTTAGATTTTATTCTTTAAAAACCTTTAATGCTTTAAAATAAGGAATGGTCTGAACTATTTTTAGCCTGATGCAAGATAGAAACTTCCCCTTTTCTTCAGGAAACCAGCTCTTCCTGTTTCATGACTCTCTTTCTGCCTGACTATGATTTTTTATGATTAAATAGAAAAAAGTAGAATTAAAGCAAAGTTTGCAGGACACAATAATAACACACACAACCAGATTAATTTTATTACCGTCTGATTCTACTGTTGGGTCTTGATGTCACCTGTGTAATTAATTCTAAGGTAATTTTATTTATTATTACTATTAAACTAAAATCTCCAGCATGGGGAAGTGGGATGAGCTCGACTTTTCTCGACACAACGCTCAACTATGAACACTGTCCAAGGCCCAATAAGCAAGAAGTAACCAAGCAGGAGGAGCACAGTGACTGTTCTCATCCTCCCTCCTGCTGCAACGTCTGCCACCATGACAGGTGACGAAAACAAAGAGCAATGAGCATGCTCTGCGTTCCTATGTTCTTGTTTTATTTATTCGCCAATTAAATATAAAGATATTTTAATGAAATAAAATAGCTACTGCAGTGTACGCAGAGCATTACAAGAACAAAGAACGGCTCTCACTGAGGCTTCAGTACTATAGGACTTAGTCAATATCCGTCCAGAAGAATCGGATCGTCCATGAATGTCATATTACTATATTGCACTTTGGTCACAGCATTGTCCCATATCTGCGACATGTCAGTCATCGCAGATGCAACATGTGTCTCAGTCAATACAGCTAGCTTTGCTAGCATCACGTCCACGGAGCTTACCTTTCTTTAGGCTTTCCTTCCAAGTGACGTTAAAAATTGGACAAAGTCCCCACCATCTGTGAAAGCGAAGCGCTGCTGATTTTACATGTCGCCATATCTTATGATTTATGCAGCGCTTCTGTTCTATTATATTACTGACGCTCAGAGGAAACCACTGCGCATGTCTTGGAGCTCCGCGTGCGAGTAAAGGTGGAGCCGATGCGTGACAACAGACACTAAGTCACGTTATTGATTGGATTTTACGGCGCCACCTTAAATCCCTGAACTTCACATTTTAACGGGAAAAAAGAGCAACGCGACTTGGATGTAACGAGTAACGCGACAGTTTTGTAAAATGTAGTGAAGTAGAAAGTACAGATACTTACTGTAAAATGTAGTGGAGTAAAAGTAGAAAGTATCCATTATTAAATCTACTTAAGTAAAGTACAGATACACAAAAATTGTACTTAAGTACAGTAACGACGTACTTGTACTTCGTTACTTCCCACCACTGGACACCATGCATGTTATTGGACGTATGGAAATTTCGCGCAGGCATACAACGCCGGGGGGCAATAAGACTAATCTTTTACATGTCATCTATAGCCGCGTTAACTCAGTGAAACCTAGAAATGTAGGTATTAATTTCGTGCTATGATCCACAGCAAAGGGAAAGAGCGAGAAAGCACTTCAGCCGAGCTACACGCAGACTCGTTGCCATAGCAACTGACAACAATGCCACTTCATGTTTTAGGATTTAACACCAAAATGCATCCAAAAATTTTGCACACAGAACAGAACATTAAGGCTGTTGCTATAGTACGTTTTAGGCTTAATATTTTATTAATAAATAATTGCTGTGCTAGATTAGCTACCGCTTCTACTTTACTGAATTATTTAGACATACAAACTGTAGCTCAGAAAACGCACATTTCATTAAAAAACTAAAAAACATCTTATTGCTGTCTTACCTTTACTTATCAATGAAATCCATGCACCCCTAATTCTGCACAAAAATATCCGTTCATCCAAAGCCAAGTTTATCCTCGGCATGTCTTTTCTACTCCGTTTGAGAATCATCAAACTGTCTCGAAGCAAAACTTTCAGCTCCGGTGTTGGTCTTCCTTTAGTTATCATCTCCTGCTTCAATTGAAAATTCACTTCAGAAAACTGTTTAAGTGTAGAAATGTAGTCTTTCATGTTGACGTCGGAAGAGAGAAGAAAACAAATATATGGCTGTACTTTACTTATTTACTGTGTGGCTAGCTCCATGGCTAGCTCACTGTGTCTTACTCTGCAGTTGTGGAGTCACAATATCAAGGATCATGAGCGCCCCCAGCGATGAGGCAAGAAAACTGCCTGCCTCACCTCGAGTCGGTTCTCTGCGGTTTCTGTTCGCTCCTCCACACACAAAACACGATACACACACAGTTGGTGACAAAAAACACTGTGCATAAGCTAAATTATGGAAAATCTGACAATATATTAAATGTATTTTAATCATTTTATTGCCGGCGTACAGACAGAACGAACATGTTCCCATAGAGTGGCAGCCAGTGCAGTTAGCGAGAGGTTGTGCAATCCCAAGTGAGGCTCAGCTCACTGCTGCCTCACCGGTTTCACTTCTGAGCATTTGAATGGGAAAATGCGACAATACAGCGATTTTTAAGAAAAAATAATCAGAATTGGTTAAGCTAAGTAAAAAATAGGTACTTTTTAGTACAAACCACAGGGTGAATATAGCAATATAAATTATTATATTATCATTTTCCATGATGACAGGTGAGGCACAGCCTCACCTGCCTCCCTTGACCGCACGTCACTGATCAAGCTGTATTTAAGCTTATGTCACAATACCCATCCGTGGCAAGACTGGACATAAACAGTCCACAGATGCACTCCAAATTAAAAAAAAAGGGCATTTTTTTTTGTTTCTGGATGTGCAAAGTTGGTAAAGATCCACCTCAAAAAACTCCCAGCTGGACTCAAAACACACTTTTCAGATTGTTTTCTCTTTTTTGAAAACAATTAAATACAATTTATTATTTTATTATCTCTTTATTCAATTCTTCATAACTTTGCATTGGGACACACCGCCTTGCAAGAGTAACAATATTTTATAAATAAAGTTTTCGCCCATGCTCAGTCATGGGATGAAACTGAAATAACTACAGCAGTATACTTCCTTAATTTATACTTTTGTGTCCTGGTTTGGACTTGCATGCAAGAGGTTTTCCGATATGATAAATGTATGAGCTGATTGAGTCAAAACACAAACACAACCCATCCATCCCAATGAATGTGAGAAACCCTACAGAAACCACAAGACTCATATGAGGTAACTATCCACAGGAAGGGTCATGGCATTCAAATGAACAGACCTGGCTTGCTAATGAGAACTCCACATTTCAGGTTTGGGGCCGTCTGTTTGGTTAGCATGGCACAGGGGAAATTGCTCTGATAATTGGAGTCTGCAAAAAATTCCCAATGATCATATTAAAGAGCCAATCTGCCTCTGAAATGTCTTTTTTAGGATTTTCAGAGCATACTGCTGCATATATAATGGTTTGTTCATCCACGAACACCTCCAAGCACCCATCCATCCATCTGTGGATGGATGGATGGATGGATGGATGGATGGATGGATGGATGGATGGATGGATGGATGGATGGATGGATGGATGGATGGATGGATGGATGGATGGATGGATGGATGGATGGATGGATGGATGGATGGATGGATGGATGGATGGATGGGGTCGTGAGGCGTGCTGGTGTCCATCTCCAGCGGTCAACGAGTTAACTGCTGGTGTTAGGAACCAACCCAAACACCACCCTGCAATGCTAAGCCGGTATCGACAATGGACGGATGGATTCTTGAAACCTATTTGAGATGAATTGATTGCTCATGTATTTTTCTTGTTTGTCTGAAGATTGAATGACGTGTGCAGCTCCTTCTCCACAGCCATAGATTTCTTGCCCCAGTTAGACATCTCTATTCAGAAATCCTACGCAGTTATTTCCCATTTTTTGGGGAACCACTTAAAGGGTTGTACAAGCCGAACATAGCCAGCTGTTGCGTGCAAATGATTTGATTGGAAGCAGACTGCAATCACTGATTGGCCCGTGGAATCTGCAACAAGATTGTATTTGGAGAGATGGAGAACTGCAAATTAATAAATGCACGGTCAAACTTGGAGGTTCAAACCTTTTTATAAACTGTGGTAGAAGAGAGCATACATAGTCAACTGTGTAGGGCCCACAATGAACAAATGGTAAAAGGCCTGTACTTCTACATCACTTTATCAAGTCCAGAGGATACCAAAGCCCTTCACAGGATTCAGCCTTTCACCCATTCACACGCCGATGGTGGCAAGCAACTACCCTAGGACAGACTGATGGAACTAAGGCTAACATTCACTGGCACCACTTGTCTTGCCCAAGGGCACAACAATGGAGACAGTCAGAGTGGAGGCTTGAGCCAGAAAGACAAACTCCTACCACGGTTGCCACCATCACCCCTTGCAAACACAGCAACAGATTTTCACACTTAGGCATAAAGAGGCTAAATAATGTCATCGGAGAATCGAAAACAGCCCCTACGTACTTACAGCTCACTCACATTCCTGCCCACATAGTCTGGAACACACTGCCAATGGACACACAGCCAACTCGGCTAGTGACATTTCCAGCAATTGTGAGAACTGACAATGAAGAAAGGACTTAAGAGTCTCATCTTCTAATGTCCTCAGGGATTGTCACTATTGCACTATGTAAGGTATATAAGAAAAACTATACTCATGAAATATGCATAGGCTCGCAGCATGAGTACCAGTCAATGATGAACACGTCTGCCTTGACTGATGAGAACGTCATCACCGACTGCTGGCATTAATCCCAGATTATCTCAGCTAAACCAATCCACAAACAGCAAAAAAATTGGCAAAAGACATGGGATTACTTGACAGTGAAGGAGAGATTGAGAAGCGGTGTCATGGTTGGAACTCTCACACACACACACACACACACACACACACACACACACACACACACACGCACGCACACAGTTGTTCATGAAAACCGCTCACATGAATTCTAACTCGGAAAACGCTCTGCCTATCTTTGAGTCTTTGAGGCTGAAGTCGAGTCTTCTCTCATTACTAACTCACTCCTTTGCTTCTCGGTGTGAGAAATAAAACACTCACAGCAGGAGGGGAGCGCCCCCACCTAATGCAGCTCTCCTCTAAGCCCCGTTCTTTGCTGCTGCCTTTAACGCACGTCAGAAAATGCCAGATAACACATTCCTGCTCTCTGAACACCTCTGCCACTCTATTGCCTGGCAACGAGGGTCACGCAGAGACCTTTGGAGGGGCAGGTGCTCAAAGTCGGAAAGGGGCACGTAGAGCAAGTCTTGAAAACATTTTATAACAACAAATCTTAAAGTACAAAAGGCTGAACAACAACAAGAGGTTTTCATCAAGAATTTTATATGCAATCACACACTCATTTTCATCAGGTTGGGACAAATCAAAGCTAAGGCAGCCTATGTTTTACCTGATGGTGTACAAAGTTGCTGCTGACAGAGCTGGAGGGCGTGGCGTGGATCTGAGATTGTAGTCAATGATAAGACCATAGCAGACATGGTAGCTGATTGCCTCGTAACACTTGTTTATAGTATGAAATAATTTAAATTAGGGCTACACCAATTTATTGGCCAGACAATTTATCGGTGCAGATTTCCTTAATTTTGGGAGATCAGTGATTGGCTGATTTTTACACATGAAGCTGATCTTATCCGCCGATTTTATCTACCTTGGCAAAGGTTTAAAAACCACTGATTTCTGAGTCCTTTGGTCTCCCTTTATAGAGCTCTGACTGACAGACCGGCCCACCAGCTCATGTCTGCACGTTTACAGTTAACTATAGTGACCCCACTGTTGCCAATTCAGCAACTTTCTTGCTATATCAAGCAACATTCCAGACAAAAAAATTGGTATCGGCAAAAATCAGAATTGGCAGGTCAGGCTTTTTTAAAAGATCTGTACTCTGTGATCGGCCATAAAACTGCAATCGGTGCAGCCCTATTTTAAACTACTGCTCACCGAATAAGTTTAAATATCTGACTGGTCAACCTTCACAGAAGCTCAGCTGCTGGCTGCTCTAAGTATCAAAATAGCTCAAAGTGGCTAACTCTACTTTTCTATTGTAGCGTTTGTTGGCAGCTCCGTGAACCATGAAGAAGATGATGGCAGGAAGTAGTTGGAAGACGACGATGACGCGGCATATTTTGCAATGACTTTTTGCATGAACACCCTCCTTCATGTGTGATTTTTAATTCTGTTCCTTATTTAATGGGAACACCACTTAGTTTTTCCAGCATTAGTGGAATGTCAACAAAGTTTTGCAGCAGGGAATGTCAAGGGTGAACCTCTAGTACAGATAAATAAATATCAGAGCACAAAACACACAGTGAATGAAAAGTGGGTTGACATACACAAAATATAATGAACAAGAATGTATAATCTTATATATCTTATAAATTGACGATTAAAAAAAAAAAACTTTTCAGACGAACAGAACCGGATTGGAAAAATAAGGCTTGAATAAACCTTATTTTATTCAAAACCTGACAAAACGTGACAAATAAAGTCTAGAATAAAATAAACGTTATATACAAACGCACATCAGTGTTTGCTGTGTTGCACACGATGATGTCAGCAGCCACAGTCTAAATGGTCATCTACAACACCCACAGGTCTGCGTCACGCCTCGCTCGGCTCCTGTTCTGGCGTTTGATTGCAGCACACAGCAGCACCTCTCACATACCCAGCTGCTGCGTGTCGGCAGGCAGAACGATGCATTCATCTGCATAGCAATGCGCTCTCCAAGTCTGCCTGTTTGTTTGCACAGTGTGATCCCTGGACCAAATCTGGTATTTCAACACTTTTCTCTGTTCTCCACTCCAACAGCAGGCTCTGCTCCTCTGTCCACTTTGGTTTTCTTGTCCTTTACTTCCATGTTTTATGATGACGCAACTTTATTCTAGCGGGCAAATTGCTGACAACCGAGTGTGTACAATATGATCAAATAGATGAAGCAGTAAAAATGACCAGCATGGTGAGAAGACATGACAAATCAAAACGGTGATGAGGATGTAAATATGGTGCGATCAAACATATTGATGTTTTGTGACAATTTAATTTAGTTTTGCGTAGATTCATCATGATGAGGCTTTTCTTAATCCAGTCTAGATTATGATTATGATCACTTCTCTAAAATGGGAGCATAATGGTTGCTCAGCTTCTCTTGACAATGGGGTCAACTGCACCTCCCCTCTAGAAAGAAAGAAATTTCTGTTGCAGCTGGATGCGCTCTTAAAGCTGCAGTATGTAAATTTTACAAAAATATGTTTTTATTTTTTTATTTGTTAAAATTGTCACCATGTTGTGACAAGAGACGATATGTAAAAAGAGTGAGTTCCTGGTGTCATCTAATGAAATGCACCGCTCAACCCCTCTCATGTTTGCGCTGCTAAATGTGCTAATGGCGGAGGAGCAACTTACCGTTCTAGGAAAACAGTTTATCCGTCGTCATCGGTGGCCATGCTAACTAGCAGTAGCATTTCTGACAGGATCCAGTAGGAGGAAGGTGCTGTAGCACAGCAGAGAGGAAACAGGAGGGTGATTGACAGCACTAAGCCCCTCCTCCTGACTCTGATTGGTTGTTTCTGACTGAATGGTATTTCAGCAGATGACAGACTATAAGAAAAAGGCAAGACATTGTGTTAAGAGCTGTGTGAGAGAACTCAGAGAACCGTTGATCCACAGCACCATACAAGTCCAGAATATGAATTATATTTAGACGGACGTTCTTATCTTGGTGGGTCAGTTGTGACAAAATGTTTCCGTTTTCAGATGATTGACTGAACAGTTCTTTGTGAGACGTTCAAAGTATGGGATATTGCTTTCTCGCCTAACCCTGATTTAAACCGTTCCAGAACCTTCTCCCTGACCCGCCTGCTGTTTGTTTTACGTTCTCTAACAAACCTCTGAGGTCTTCATAGAACAGAAGGATTAAATCACACACAGGCGGACTAACTATCCATCTTCGCATGGCAATAGCCATCATTGATTCTACCAGTGAACAAGGTGGCTGAATCATTTTTCAGATTTTCAGAAATGTTTTGAAAGCCGTGTGTTCCACTTTCCTATTATGTTGGTAAATTGTGTGTCTTGAAGTGCCTGGCTGTAACACAAGGTTTTAAAATGAGTGGGTTTCATGGCCCTGGTACTCTGCATTGCAGCACTTGGCAACAGTTTCCCTCCCCCAAAGCAACTCCTTGCCCAGAGGGACATGTCAGCTGTTGATTCAGAGCTGGAGACATTGTGTTTCCCCAGCTTAGATTCACCACTTCCTCCAACAAATACCTTTGCGTGTCTTGAATCGTTTGACAAATGTCAGCAGTCCTCAAGGAGAAGCCAGCAAAGTCCCTTTTAATCTTTCTTTTTTTTAAAGAAAAATATTGTTTTCATATCTGTCCAATCATTTTGCCTTAATTTATGCATCTAAAACATACATTGCTTTAACCCGCTGTGCCTCCAGATTGAGTCCCTGTGTCCCTTGGCTAATGTCTCTGAAATCTGAGTGTCTGCTGGTGAGATTTGGTTTTCCGCACAGCAGATGGCAGGTGAATAAGTCGCTGTGTGGACTTTTATTTATTTATTTTTCCTTTAAATTGAAACTTTTCAAGGTAATAATGACCTGAGTGATAAGCACTTCAAGGCTGAGAAAAGCTTTTATGAGCTCTCACACACGAACGAGCCGGTGTGTGTATTCACACACAAAGAACACCACTTACAGATTACACAACAGCCAGCCTCGCAGCAGATGTGGCAGCTGGGACTTTAATTAGAGTAATATCTCCCATCACGGTAAAGCTTGTGACACTGACATGACTGAAGGACTTCTGGTTCTTCTCATATGGGGGGAGTTATTATTTATTAAATGGAATCGAAAGTGAAGTCCTGCGAGAGGACTTCACTTTCATTTCAGCGATGGAACTGTGGGTTTTATTTTTGTTTGTTTTTTGTTATATCTATGTTTAGAACTTTTTTTTCTTTTTCAGTTTGATGGATTTGTCTTTTTTTTTAGTGTTTGTGTGGGCTTTTTTTTAAAGTGCTCAGGGACACCAATTTTGAGATGCCAGTCGATAGATGCGGCCCTGCAGACTGACTGATGGTGTGTTTGTCTGTGTGTGTTTCTGTTAGTCCAGACATTCAGTGCACTTCCGTTTTTCCATGTTTTTTTGTTACATTACAGCCCTATTCCAAATTGTATGAATTTTTTTTTCCCCCTCAAAATTCTGTTTTTGAGTCTTAAAAAGAATAAAAAAAGAAACTTGCATTTACACAAGTGTTCACAGCATTTGTGGATGAAGCTCCATCATCCTTGAGGTGTTTTCTGCAGCTCAACTGGAGGTAAATTCAGTTGACTGGAATTGATTTGGAGAGGCACACACACTTGTCTGTGTGAGGTCCCATGGTTAGAGCATGTCAGAGCGCACACAGCATGAAATCTAAGGAATCGTCTGCAAGCCTCCGAGATGAGACTGTTTGAAGGAATAAATCCGAGGAAAGAAAAACGGAAAATATTCTACTGGTTTGAAGGTCCAATGAGATTAAACTGTGAGTTTCAATTTAAATGCCTTAAAATTGACATGCACAATTTTAAGGCATTTCAGTTTACATTCAAATTGTGCAGACTGGAATTAGGAAAATAAATTTGCTTGTATTTTTCAGGCAAATATGGAACCAATTCATAGCAAATTTTACTTCCCGAATTAATACCCTGAAATTGTGCCTTTGTCTCTTTAAGAAGTTCCTGCTCTTTCTGAAACTCCGCCTACAGGAAGTCATCACAACATGGCTCCTCTATTCACCATTTAATGACATTTTTTAACCAGCGTTTTACTGACAAGTAGCTCCTATAATGAGCTCATCAGATTTGCAATTTTACCAAGTGTTTGCTAATTGCAGCGGGCTAGTCTGAAGGAGCTGAGTGGGAAATGAGAGCTGTTCTTTGAGGCAGAAGCTCAGAAACTGCAGCTCTGAGGAGGAGCTGTGCCTTTAAGGCAGTGCTAGGTCCAACCAGGCGTTTTGGACATCTGATTTGTTGCCACGGGAGATTAAAGCATTTCTCAAACATGCATGAAAGAATCAAGGCAACACTAAATGATTCTTTCATGTAGAATCAAGTAGTGTATTATTTTGATGAGGAAATAACATTATAACGTGATATAAAGCTAACAAAAAAATCGATTTTAAGTAATGCTGTCCCTTCAGATTTTGTTGGACTTAGAAGTTCTCACAGGTGCTGACTAATCTGAAGGAGCGGGAGTCCTGCGGTGCTCTGGGAGGTGGAAGCTCAGAAACTGTTCCGAGGAAGAGTTCCGTCTGGGAGGCGGAGCTAGGTCCACTCAGCTGAATGGCTGCCATGGGAGGTTAAAGGATTTTAAACTTTTTTTTTTTTCAAACATCCGTGAAAGAATCAAGGAAACATTTTTGTTATTTCATCAAAAGTGTATGGCAGGAATATGACGGGACACACGCGACCAGCAGCCTGGGTGGAGCAACAGGCTTTTAATATGCAGAACAGGATTTTGCGAAGAACAAAAGGCGAGAACACAGCGAGATTATTCCCACGCGGTGAGAACAACCCTGATGGGGATACGATGATTCATTTGTCGCCGGGATGACACTTGGCGAAGCATTCTGCTGGAAGTGACAGGCTAATACACATCCTTGTCTTGTCAGTTTCAGTCACACTGTTCAACCATGGCTTCCCAGAAGGTTTTATGACACATTTGATGGACTTTTTTCATTTTTTCTTTATCAGTTTCTAAAGACAGTGATTAGATTGTTCTCCTGCTGCCAGATAGTCTGGCTGAATTCATGCTGAAATACAGAAATTCCCAGTTGTCTTTGAAGCTGTGGAATTGATTTTTCTAAAACCATTTCTCAACCGCACAAAAAAGAGAGGTTTGCTGGGCTTATTAGTAAAGCATAAAATGTGTTCTGAATATCACCAGCAGTCATCTTTCACTGCATATCATCAAAGCATGTCAGTGACTCTTTGTTATTGCTCCAAGCTATCCCGGTGTTGGAGAATGAAAGGATTCTGGAAAAACTAAATCTCACAGAATAAAAGTTAATGTCCCTTTATCCAAATATCTTACGTTGTTGTCACCTTCTATCAGCTCATGAACACCTGAAAATCGTCACCTCCCTAATATAATGGTCCAAGTATTTTTTTTTTTCCCAAAAGACGATTAAGGCAAAAAAATATCAATATAAACATATATACGATTAAGGCAAAAAATATATAAATATAAACATATATATATAATAAATTAAATTTAAAAATGTAGGTCATTTTTGTAAGGTAAAAGTTAGCAGCAGGAATTTGGCTGAGCTGCAGGTTTATTCTCAAAGTGCAAAAGGTGCTAGGATGGAAGCCATAAAAATATCAGTTATTGTTCCACAGTGGAGAAATTCAGGTGTAACAGCAGCAAAATGACAGGATATCGAGGCCTTAGGTTCACACAAAGGTAAAGATATTAAAATATTTAAAAAATGAATAAAAAATTAAGACCAGCGTACTGTGTAGTTAAGGCAATAAAAGAGCTGTTGGGAGGAAGGATCTCATATAACACTCCTTTGTACATTTAGGATGCAGCAGCCAGTGTGTTAACCACCAGAGTACAAAGCATTTACAGAATTTCAGGTTTCTAACATTTAAAAAACTTTGACATTAATCCTCTCATCACTTTAGAAAATGACCATTCTGTCAACTGGAGTCATTTTCACACCAACCCACCGAACTGTTTTTCTCCCGTTCCCACAAATCCGTCCCAAGGTGTGCACCATCAGGTCAACGTTGTCACATTTTTCATTTCACACATGCTCCACTCGGACAGATGGCTGATAACATTCTCCATCTCTCACGACGAGTTGTTGACATCTTCCATCTACTCTTGCTATTTTTCCTCTTCATTATCGCTGGCGATGGGAGCAAACGTGAGCAGTCAGTGTGCAACAGGGCGGACGAGTCTTCAGTTCACCCCGGGGCAAACAATCCGTCACATGTTTACACTCACTGGTATAGGCAATTTTCAAACATCTACAAACAAAACCCCAGAGGAAACCTAAAAATACACTCGTGAGAGAATATCGAAATTGCTTAAGTTTGCTCTATATGCCGCCCAATCTGGCAACACCACATCTGGTTTCCTGTTGCAGACGCAGTGTCTGCCCTCCGTCTTTCTCCCAGAGAAAACAAAAGACGATTCTTTTACTCACCATCCATTGCCGCACTGCAACAATTCTGCTAGCAAAATGCAACCTGGAGAAGTGTTATTAAATTAGTGCCTTTCCCACAGCAAAGGGGGAAATAACTCAGAAAAAAAACATTAAGGAATAACTCAAAACCACTTCATATTCATCTTTTTTCTCGCTCTCTGTGCCGGCTATGCTACACAAAGACCCGTTGCCATAGCAACCGACTGACAACAACTCCGTTAATGTATCAAGATCCAACATAAAAAAAAAAACCAAAACATTTCCCACACAAAGACAAAACAAACATTCAGTCCGTTGCGGCTTTAAGTTTCCAGGCTTGATGTTAATTTTGCTGCGATAATAAGTGATCATCTGAACACAGCGGGGGAAGATCTTAGCTAATTTAAACACCTTCTCTACTGATGACTTGCCAGACAGTTTTTAGTTTGTGGGTCGCCTTTTTATCCTTCACAGTGACGCGCTGAATTCTGCAGCACCTCTACATGTCAAGGTTGTCAAAGTCAACCTAGCATAACTGACTTACCTCTCTCTCCCTCGCTACTTTTTTTTTAAAGCTTTTTTTCTGACCTTGTTATTCTAGTTATTGTAGTGTTGACAATAAACCGTGTCCCTTTTTCTTTTATTTATATATCACGGGTACATTTTATGATTCAGCGCGTTACGTTGACAACTCACAAACCGCACAACCAAACTGATCCAACAAATGTTCAAATGCGTTGAGGTTATTTCTGCTGGCAGACAGCTCCACCCTCTTCACTCCCTCAATTCTCTAGGCAGTCTCAGATAAAGCCTCAGTCTGAATTGACACAGTCTAGACTCTAAAAGAGGAGATACAGAGTTACAGAAATTGATCTTGATATTTCCCCTCACAGAGATTACCTCCAGTGACAACAAGCCGTGTTTTGACAAGCATTCATGTCCTACTTTTCGCAGAAGAATCGCTCTGGTTTCATTATAGCTTCGATCAGAAAACCTCTGAAGCTCTTGCTCTTACAGACACATTCACACTCGCTGATTATCAGTGGTTAGAGTTCATTTGATCAGTAAGAATATGCTGCTGCTTTCCTTCGACATGCAGACAGCAAGTGATGACAGAATGGATTCTCTGTGGCTTCAGTGAACTGTTTCTGTTTGCAGAGGAGAGATGCATCAGACCTCCAGCTTAAAGCCCTCATATCTTTTCCTAGTGGTAGGTGGTAGGACGATGATGGTTTGTTTTTGGGGGGTTTTTTCAGATAAATGACTCCACCAGAGCTCTCAGGCCATCGCACAAGTTCAAACGTTTTCAATCCATAACTCCTCTATAAAATAGTTGACTACTATTTCCCCAAAGCGTCGCATTCATAGCCGCTTCCAATTATAAGGGGTTTCTCACGCATGAATAAAACGCAGACGTCTCCTCTGACGGCTGATAGATGATGAGCTCTAGCGCCGCGGCCAAATTATGAATATATCTCATGCGTGTGTTTACATCCATCGTTGATTTTTAATGACTTACCACGAGAACAAGCTTTTTAAAGTGTGATTTTTATTTCATGTCTTATTTAATGGAAACATTGCACTCGCAAAATTGTGTTGTTTTCAACATTAGCAGGATTTAGACAAAGAATCTCTAATGGAAACGCAGCTCCTGTTGTGTCGCCGGAGCATCGCTTGTTTACCTGGACCAGTCAAATCCTGACTTGACTGACAAATGGATCTGAATTATTGATAAACGGACTGCTGCGGCATTCTTTGGAGAACAAAATTACTTTTCAGCGGCTTTGTCCATTGCCAGTCGCTTAATTGACTTTTTGTCAATAGTCGTGCCCAAATCGTCTTATTAAAGCTTTCATCAACGTTGCGATTTTGAATTTTAGAACTAATAAGCTGCTAAGAAACTACGGCTGCGAACATATTTAGCACGAGGCGGCTCCCCTACAGAACTCTGGCATGTCTGATTTGCTCACTGCCTTGCTTAGAGATGAGTTGATATGTGATTTTTTTTTTTTCTTTACCTGGCAGGTTGTTGTTTAATTTAACGAGTGAAATGTCAGACGTACGCTGTTAGACAGAACCCGGATCGTACAGGAGCGGCCGTGCAGAACCGTCATGATTCAGCACAGCAACAACAGCTCATTAGCTGTGCATAAACAGTATAGTAGGAGATGGAAAGTGTGGTAAACAACCACAGGTTTCCTGGAGGGCTTTTCTCTTTAATTTATTTAACTTCAGCGAGGAGTGAGATAAATTGCATTTGTTCATAGCAATGAACTTTGGCCATGATTTAATGACACAGAAGTTATTTAAGTATTTTTCTCTATAATTTCTGAACCAGTCAAACTTTTCTTGTATTCATGGCCATATTTTATTCTCTATTATCTTTAGGTCTATAATTTTCCTTTGGACTGATTCAGAATGACAAATGTTTATTCAGCAGTGTTGGACCTAAACCCTACGGGAAACAAACACTGCCTGGATTTCCGATGGTTTGGAAATAGAAACAAATTTAATAGCAGAGACTTTTAAATTACTTATTCTTCTATCCACACCGTCAGTCTCTCCACGTCACTCTTGTGGACAAACATTTAGTTAAGCACCTCTTGTTGATTTTGTAAGCTGTTTTCCTGCACTCTGTAAAGCACTTGCTGTTTAAATACAATTTACACTGTAAAAGTAAAAAAAAAAAGAAGAAATGTAAAAAAAGAAACAGAAATTGTATTTTAAATAGTCTTGTTAGCAATGTAGAATAACCCAGTCCGTATATTAGTATTTTAATGTCAATTTACAAAAAAATAAATAAATAAATTACATTTTTAAGACTCAACTAGATTTACTGATTCTAAAAAAAACAAAACAACAACAACACAGTAAGCAGAAAGAACAAAGACAATTTGTTGTCGTCAACCGCTTTGGCCTCATTTTTGACCGCCTCATAATGTCCATTACGGTTTACTGTCAACACAGGACACATGGGCACTTGCACGTTTTTATTTATATCGTATTAAATTAATATAATGGCACCTACATGGTAAAAACAGGAAAACCTCAAAAAATAGATCCAATGGAAGCAGTCTTAATGCACTATCTCCCTGCTGTGGGTTTGAATGCTTTCTGTTGAATTTTATTATTATTGTTTTGATGTAGTTCCTACTTTAATCGATTAATCTTTACCTCAGTTTGTTTTTCCCTGCACAGCACTCTGAAATCAATCTTGCTACCCAAGTAAACGTTCCTGTTGCCAATAATCGAGTCATATTTCATGAAGCAGACTTTGCTCAGACAGAAATCATTCTGGGATGTTATGAATTTACTCCAGAGAGATAAATCTTCATTATTCTATCGCAAGTTACTTATTCTCTGAAGGTGCAGGCAGTGGTTCAATTTTACTATTACTTACTATTAATCAGACATATAGGTTCATGATTAATTACCAGCCTGACTGTTCTCTGCTGATTACTCTCCCTTGGACTCCCTCCAGCCTCACTGAACAAGCCCTACAGTGAGCCGCGCTGCGTTCGTTTTCGGCTCTTGACGTAACTCTGTCCTCCAACAGACCAGGTACACAAGCTGAGAGGTGAGTTCACACACTCTCCTGGTTGGTGTTAATCACTTGAATCCATTTAAAGGGTGAGTATTATGTGTTTTCCATGTGCATAATGCCATTTTATGCATAATTAAGTAACTATGTTACCTTCAGTGATAAAATTTCTTTATGAAATATGACTCAAATTTTTAGTTTAATGCGTGAACGTTTTTATTTCAGGGATGGAATCATTGAGGAAGGTGGGCGAAAGCATGGGCAAGGGTTTTGTGTTGAGGTAGAGCTGGGTGTCATCAGCCTCGCAGTGGAAATTACCTCCAAATTTGTGGAAAAAAATGTTGCAAAGGGGTTATGATATTGATGATGAATAGTAGAAGCCCAGAGGTCAGAACCCTGGGGGACACCTGAGGTAACGCTGGAGGGGTTAAAGAACTTCAGCTGAATGAAATGTGTGTGACCACAGCCGTAAGAACAACGTAAAACACCCCATATACTACACTCAATTTTTAGGCTGTGATGTGTCACAAAATGTTACTTCTTCTTTTGGTGTTATTGCTTTTGCTAAACCGTTTCAACGCACCACATTCTCACGCTCTTATAAGAAACTGCAAGAAAAAAGTATGAAGTAAACTACCTGTTGTTTTTCATGTATGGCTCTAAATCAGTATTCTAAAGGGCCGAAGCACTGTGATTATAGCTCTACAGCGTTCCAGCTGACATTGTACTCGCACAGAACAAGCTGTGAGGTGAGGACTTAATGGCTCGCAACCTACACACTTCTGAAAGAAATCCATAAAATGGAATTCACTTCTTTCTTCTTTCCTGTATGTCATTAGCATGCGCACGCCGCAAATGGCCCCCACTCTCCCTCCCGTCCTCGTCATGTTTGGTGGCCTTGACCAATCTGCCGTCCAATTGTTCAGAGAGCTCTCTAATCCAGCCTTAGATCTGAGTCGTACTGCACCATGCCTAATAGGATCGTAGTATTAACCCTGATGACAATACCACCAGCTGTCGCGGGGCCCCCTGCTGGCCGCCGGCAAAAATGTGGCCTGCGGGGCACGAGGGATGAGAGAGGGAGAGGTTGCAATCAGTGTGTCTGTGGGATTCTGTGGGTTTGATGTAAAGTACTGTCGGACGAAGCCCGGAGGGGGAGACGCTCAAAAACCTCCTGTTCATGTTTTGGGATCTCTATTTAATTTATTCACTTTTTTTAATTACTAAAATCCCTTTTTGTTTTGTTTTTCCTAATTTCTTTTTTTTTTGTGCTTTTTAAAGCCCGCTTTCTCCTCAATCAGTCTGCCTCCTTCTAGTCGCCCCCACCTGCTGCTCACAGCCTCCGTTGCGTCCACCCTTCCCCGGTTTGCTGCGGCGGTTGACCCGACAGGATCTCCATGGCTGAATAACAGATTAAAGACGGGGGCTTGCTTCGGTGGTTTTCTCTGAGGGGGGTTGCTAAGTTGCGGTCGAGACCGTCGGTGGCGGCGGAGGAGGAGGATGGCGCTGGCTCTGGAGGAAGTGTGGGGCCGAGTTAAGAACGTCTGCAAGCAGAACGGCCTGCTCATCCTGTCCGTGCTGGCCGTGGTCATCGGCTGCCTGTTGGGCTTCTTCCTCAGAGGCAAGCAGCTCTCCGAGCAGGTCAGTTGGTGGCCGTGACCCCCATCAAACGCCCACCCTGCCCCGATGCACACACTCAATTTCCTGCCCTCTTTACCTCTCTACCCTGGCCCCCCTCGCTTCACGATGTCTCTGAGTGATGCCCCCAACTTTCACACTCCCTCTTCTACACATTTTTTCTTAACACAACAGAAATCCCACAGGTTGTGTTGGAGATACACATCAAGTTCCCAGAGGCTTAACCGCAACGATTACAAGCCTAACCCTAATCTTTGCCCCAGTCAGAGTGGACTAAAGATCAGATCTTATAGAGCATATTTGAAACCACTAAGTTGTTTATTTAAAGATTTTCAGACTGAATGACTAGAGATGTGAATCCTTCAGCGTTTAACCAGTAGATTCCGATATTTTTGCTTTTTTTTTTCTTTTCAAACGTGGGTGTGTCGCAATAAGCAATGAATCGATTAATCGCACGGTGGATTAAAACAAGCTCAATCATTTCCATTTGCATGATTTATTGTTTTTTATTTTGATCATCCTGTCTGTAACTGTTCCAACAGAGGAATCTTTAAAATTGAATTTATTTATGACAGTATAAACTTTTTTTCTGCTTTTGCCGCGAATGTTCTGTAACCATCTGCCTGTTGCTACCAGGATTCTCTCGATAAAAAGATTTTAATTAATCTCTATGGGATTTTCCTGGTGAAGTCGAGGTTTAAGAAAATAAAATACATTTCCATCAGTTTATATTTAAACAAAAATAAGTTTGTGGATTCAATTTTGAATCTTAAACTACCAAAAGTTTAAAAATTAATTAAGCTAACTAAAATCAACTTTTGAGCATTTTGATTCAGAACTCCCATGACTAGAAACTGCGATTTTCTATACAATTGATTTTTTTCTGCATACACACACACACGCATGCACGCACACACATGTTTGTGTGGCTATCTTTGTGGGGACTTTCCATTGACTTCCATGCATTTCCACAGCTTAAACCTTATCCTAATCCTAACCCTAACCAAAACTCAATTGGTTAGGGTTAGGGTCAATTGGTTACCTCGAGAGTGAAAATTCTCAAACTTAGTCCTAAATCTAACCCCTGACCCCACAAAAAATTGTTTCCCCTTGTGGTAACCAGACTTTGGTCCCCACAAGAAGCAGTGGGTCCCCACAACTTAGTATGCGTCAGGAAATGGCTCCCACAAGGTATAACAAACAAACGCACGCACACACACATGAAGCAAGAACAATAAAAAAAGCTGCAACACCTGCAGTAAAAGTCAATAGATCCGACACACAGAGCCAGCCTTGGACAGTCGGGAACCAGGGCTGCGCTGTGATGATTGCTGATCTGTTTGGTCAGAGTGACTCTGTTCTCGCTTGGTAAGCGCGAAAGCACTCGAACACATTTATACGTTACTTTGAGTCGGTGCTCTCTCCTAAAGTTTTGTCTTGATGGCGCTGCGGATAATGGAGCCGTGATCGTCGTTAGGCGACTCCTCCAGCTTCAGTCAAGTTCTGACTGGTCTGAAATCCAATCTGTGTGTCGCTGGGGGGCGCACAGCGTCGCAATTACAACACAATCCAAGGAGAGGAAATGCACAGACTTTCTAAAAAAGTAACATTTATTACCAAGAAGCACTGTTACAACAAAGAAATATCCAACTAACCAAAACTGTTCTGTTTTTTTTTTTTTTTGTTCTAAGAATAAACGTGTGCAGAATGAGCAACGCATTAAAGGTTGATGGCGGTTTGACAAACATTCTGTTTTTATGGTTTAGTTCAATCATGATTTGTTCCTCATATAACCATAAAACGCTACAGGACTGATCTGATCCCATCATCTGTTAGCTGGACTCAAACATTCAGTACCGAACTCTGAATGGACAGTTATTGAAAACAGCATTTTTGGGGACGTTGTGGGGAAAAACAAAACAAAACAAATAAAAACCTGCTCCGCTGCATCTGGTGAGGTTGGGGTCAGCATAACAGACGCTGACCCCGGGGTCACTGACATAGATTCAGTTCTCTGTGTGAGTTGCTGTGCTCTTTGTTACCACATTGTAAAGCCACTAATCTTCAGCCATTCGGTTTGTTTTTATTTCTCTTAGGAATTAAATTGTTGTTTTTAGTAAGAATGCACTGATAGATGTATCTGATGTTGATGTAAATATTTCCCTGCTCTTTCCTAATCCAGGAAAAAAAAATTTTTAAATACGACACTGCTGAAATTGCTTCTCTGCTTCAGTTAAACGTGCCACAATCTCTCTATCACTGTCACATGACCAAAAAAAGAAAACACGTCACCATCCTGAAACCATGGCAACCAGATGGAAATAAGCATTGGTTGTTAATATCAGCCCAGCTTTACTAACACTGGTCGATACCGATGTTGTTGCCGATATATCATGCATCCCTACTAAGAAGAAACAATACACACTGCATCAGACAAGTAATCAGTATCAATAGATAATACATCTGATGGAATATTTAATTATTTCACTGACTCAGAACCTCACAGCATTCTGGGAGATGTAGGCAAAGGAAAGACTTCAGCTGCTCAACCTCTCATCGCCAGCTAAGTTAGCTGGGTGGCATCAACTCACTCGCTCTTTGGTTACCTTGCAGCGATCTGTGGAGGAACTCGCGCAGCAGCAGTTTCAGGTTTTGCCTCATGGCTGCTTAAAAAAAAAACAACGTGGAGTGAAAGCTGTAGGTAAAACAGGAGAGGTACCGTCACAGGTTTAAAAGGGTTTCATTATCGACATCAACTGATAGGAAACGCTTATATGGTTCAGCCATATTGTGGGGCCTTACTGATCAGCTGCTTTTTAAAAATTTAGCTGCATTATTTAAAGCTTTAGTAGTTTTGCCAAATTCATGATTTGGCAAAACCAGGAATTTGGATTTGCCATAATAGTAATAGTACTATTAACAAGTAGTATAACTTGTTAATAGTAGATATCAACAATGCAGGCGTCTGGGGCAAAAAGATGAAAAATAAATGCATGCGATTTGAAAGAAAAGAAACTTTCCATTTCAGGCACAAGTTTACCATTCAAAAAAAAAAAAAGCAATTAAACTCTTATAATTATCCGAGCCGATGGAAATTTCCAAAAATAATGGGAGCGTAATAGTACAGGGAGCTGCGAACCTCCGGCATGACGGTGCAGATTAAAGATTAGCAGCTTCAACAGGCATCCTGCTGCTCTTCAAACAATAGTTTTGTTCATTTTTCTTTAAGTTTCAGCGAAATTATTGCACAGTCTGCTGAGAGACAAATCATGAGATAATCGTCATGCCATCAGCTTCAGGCATTATTATAGGAAAAACTTTAACAGCAGCTTTCAAAGAGAAACTTCAAGAATCCATACGTCTGTTGAGTTAATGGGCCTCCTGTCTGCGTGTGTGTTTGCGTGTGTGAAAGAGAGAGAGTGTGTGTGTGTGTGGGAGTACTGACACTGTTTGTTCCACTGTTTAGCAGATGCCAGGACACAGTGACAGCTGCGATTGTCCTTCACACACACACCAACTAGCACAAGCTGGTATATACCCTCAGTATGTCCTCATATACACCCCCCTCCCTACTTCACACACACACAAAATGAACACACTCATTTGCGCTAAAAGCCCTGCCACTCCAAAACACTAGCGAAAAGCTTTCATTGCTCCGTCATCTCACAGATGTCATGTACTTACATTTCTGTTCTCGGCCCTCAGCTCCGCGCTCTGACTTCCATTAAACAAAAGAATGTTAATGTTGCCCATTAGCTAAAAGTCAGAAATGTTGTTTTTTTTTTCTTTTTTAAGCCATTGCAGGCAGTGACCCTGCACATCCTACGAATCTCTTTCAAGGTAAACGGATTCATTATTTTTGTAATTTTTTGCAGTAAGAAAAAAGACTCAGAGCAGGAGCGACTCGACTCATCCAGGTTAGAATGGATGAAATCTAAACCAGTTCTTGTTCTTTCATCATAATTTGGTCTGAAATAAACAAGAAAGCAAAGTACGTCTGCAATTCAGGGAACATCACAAAGGACCACAAGGTCCGTCTATTTACTGCAGCTGCTCCACGTGCTCCATCTATTTGCTTCATTTCTGTAATCGATTCACAAGCAGTAAAACTGCAGCAGAGTCAAAAACATTCAGGAGCAATTTGTTCCTTTTCTTTAAATGATTTTGTGTTTTATCATGTCGGTTGTTTTTTCTTCAGCCACAAATGAAACAGATGCTAAAGTGAGGAAGAAACATTTTTACCTTAAATGTTTCAACAGACCAGATCTGGGTAAAAAATCTTTGCGCTTTATATAATACGTGTTTATACATAAACTTTGGCTCAGTTGATGCAAATTCCACAAAATTTCACCAGGTTGTGTATTTTAAATGTTTATTTTTAAAATGTTCATAAGTTGTTCCTCCTTGGAAGCTTTCACCTGGCTAACGCTAAGTGAGACAAAGTGTTTCTATTGCCATCAACTCCTGTTCAAAATGCATTTCTCTGAATATGCCGCTATTTACATTTATTATTATTTTCTATTTACCGATTTCCAACTTCCTTCAGATATTACCGTTCATGTTTTCCACCATTTTCTTTTTAGATTTTTTGCATTGGACAGCAAAGATTTTTTCGTTCATTTAAAAAAAATACATTTGTGGAAGTTAAAACTACAGGAAGAGACTTTCTGCATCAATAATGTCATGTCGGTGTTGCAACATAACATTTCTATGGCAACATAATTCTGAGTAATATTCGATATTTCCAGCACTTTTATAACAGCTATTGGTGACGGTTATTTGATTGTGGCATAAAATGGCTCTATGTGTCTGGAAAACCCACAGTACTGCTCCTTTAAATTGCTTGGATACGAACGCCCTAACAACCAGCTTCTTTAGTAACGACCTTCAGTGTCTTCCCGTCCTTGTGCAGGACGTCCGTGACCGTCTTCTGGACATCTGTGAACTCAGCAGATTGTGCAGCCGACTGACCCAGATCGAGCGTTTAAAGGCTCAGGAAACATTTGCAGGTGTTTTGAGTTAATTATCTGATTAGGCTGTGACACTTGGTTTCCAATAATTACCGGTTTCACAGTGTTCTAATTTTCTGTGACACTGAATTTTGCGTTTTTGTCATCTGTAAACATTTTTGGAGACATATCTGTTATTGGACATTTTTAAAAACTCAGCAAACTGGTATTTTAGTGTTAAAATAGAATAAAATGTTCTCTTTGACGTGTTTGAATGAGAAAAAAATGATTATATGTTTTTAGAAAGCTCACTTACATTACATTCATACTCACGGTGATGAATGCGTCAATTTAACAAGGTTTGCTATCAAAGGTATTCAACTGATTGAATCCTTGTGAACAAAGCAGGCGTCTCAGAGAGCTGGGTTCGCTTTGTCCGAGTTCCTCTTATGAGGGTTTTGTAGCTGTAAACAGATTGCAGGAAGACGTTTAGTGACCCTTTGTTTCAGTTTTTGTTAGGTGAAAAAAAAAGTCCAATATGGCTCAGAGGACACTTTGTGACAGGAGGTAATAATTATGTATGATAGGTCAGAAGGAGCTCAAAACACAGCATGTGAAGTTGTGTTTTGTTTTTGTTTCTACCACATGTTGCTGCAAATCTTGAGTATGGAGTCTCCCACCTTACACTGGAATGACACATGAATCCTTCTGAGAAAACTTGCTATTTAACTTGCTATTGTTTACTTCTAAAGTGCCAGACTTTCTTGAGATCTTTTAAGATTGTCTGTGTTTGTTAAGCCATATCATCTACAAATCATTCTGGTTTAAAAATGGATCCGAAATTCAAGCAAGGAACCTGATTTGTGTCAAAGCAGAACACGCAATTCAGCAAGAAACTATGTTTTATTTTCAATTTGCTGTGCTGTAAGAAAAAAAGAAAAAGAAAACACAGCAAATTGTGATTTGCTGTGAGTCCAACAAACCACAGGAAGAACTATTATCCACAGATGAAACAAAAATGTCTATCTATCTATCTATCTATCTATCTATCTATCTATCTATCTATCTATCTATCTATCTATCTATCTATCTATCTATCTATCTATCTATCTATCTATCTATCTATCTATCTATCATCTATCTATCTATCTATCTATCTATCTATCTATCTATCTATCTATCTATCTATCTATAAAAAAAAAAAAAAAATTCCCTTCTCACCCTCCGCGGGTGGTCTGTTTCATCCTCTGAGCTCGGGTCCTCTACCAGAGGCCTGGGAGCTTGAGGGTTCTGCGCAGTATCTTGGCTGTGCCTAGAACTGCACATTTCTGGACTGAGATGTCTGATGTTGTTCCTGGGATCTGTTTGAGCCACTGCTCCAGTTTGGGGGTGACTGCCCCGAGGGCCCCGATGACCACAGGCACCACTGTGGTCTTCACCTTCCAGGTCTTTTCCAGTTCCTCCCTGAGGCCCTGGTACTTCTCCAGTTTCTCATGCTCCTTTTTCCTGATGTTGTAGTCACTTGGTATTGCTACATCCACCACAACGGCTTTCCTCTGTTCTTTATCCACCACCACAATGTCCGGTTGGTTCGCCATTACCATCTTGTCTGTCTGGATCTGGAAGTCCCACAGGATCTTAGCTCGGTCATTCTCCACCACTTTTGGGGGTGTTCCCCACTTTGATCTCGGGGCTTCCAGTCCATATTCTGCACAGATGTTCCTGTACACTATGCCCGCCACTTGGTTATGTCGTTCCATGTACGCTTTCCCTGCCAGCATCTTGCACCCTGCTATTATGTGCTGGACTGTCTCAGGGGCCTCCTTGCACAACCTACACCTTGGGTCTTGTCTGGTGTGGTAGATCTGAGCCTCTATTGCTCTGGTGTTTAGGGCCTGTTCCTAACACCATATATATATATATATATATATATATATATATATATATATATATATATATATATATATATATATATATATATATATATATAGTTACAAACCGTCCCAGAAGTGGCCGATCATCCAAATTTACTTCATAAATTCATCCAAGAAGACGCAAAATAACCCAGAACAAAGCCTACTTTAGCTGAAGCAGGTCCTTCAGTTAAAGCCAGAGTTCAGGATTCAGCAACAAGAAAATGGCATCAATTAAAGAGTTCAAAGGTCTAAACCACTGCTGACCTACAAGACCACAAATGTCCTGAAACTCGTCAGGTAAATATTCTGTGGACCTTTGAGACAAAATGAGAAATCAGGACCTTTTTCGTTTGGAGCACAATGTTGTTACGTCCGACATTCAACTCCCACAGAGTTTCAGAAACAGAACGTCAACAAACATTAGGGAAGAAAGCAAAGTGTTTTTATCTTAAAAAATGTTGAAAGTTGACAGGAAATTTGAAGATAATGGCTCCAACCATTTCACCAAAGAGCCTTTTTAACCCGTCTAAAGGCTTATAACACACTGAGGGAAACCCTGAACACGGTGGAGGCAGTGTGATGGTCTGGGGCCACTTTGCTGTCCTTCCTCTGTCCTGCACAATTTAAGTCCTTCATATTTGCATCTGTCATACTCATTCGGCGTTATGTTTTTGTTTTTTTGGAGTATACAACACAGCAGCTGCCACGTGTCAGAAGATATCCCAGTGAAATAAACCTCAGGGGGCAGCTGTCATCGGTTGGACATCATTTGCAGTAAAAGTTCCCATAAACTTTCGAATTTGCTTCAGCATCACCTGGTCAGTGGTTCTGTTGTTGACTAAGGTGGATAAATTCAGCTGGTTTCTTCCCTCCTCTGGGTGGAAGTGAGTAACGTGTTTTGTAGGAGAGGTGTGTGATACTGCATATCGTCATCTTCCTAAAATAAAGTCATTTTTTGCTAAAACTGATTTTTTATTTTTTTATTTTTTTTTACCTAAACAATCTCTTGGCAAAAAAGAGTTAATGATTTAAGTAAAAATCAATTTTGGCAAAAATAAATAAATAACTTGAGCTAATAATATTTTATCAATCCGATGAAGTCGATACACCAGTATCACAGGTAACGATACTTTTTCTATTATTGAATGTTTACTTATTGAATCATTTTGCTAAATGACAGAATTTGAACCAAGTTTAAAGGCTTATAAACTATTTTACATATCCAAATAAACAGGGACAACAGTAAAAAAAAACACATTTCTACCCATTTTCTTAAAAGAGTGCAAAAAATGATCAAAAGGAGCAAATCAAAACAAATTTTTTGAGGTAGAATTGAGAAACTACGATATAAAAAATAATGTAAAATTTTGAATCTGAAGCTAAAGTAGCTATTGATCTGCTCCCATTGATCCGATACCAATACTGACTTGGTATTGATATCATTGATACTTTGGCTCAGTGTCTCGATCACTAGCTTGTTTTGTTTCAAAATAATTTTCATTTTAGTTTCAGACAGAGTAACACATTTCAGTGTTTGTTTTTTTTATTTCAAGTCATCTTAGGTTTTGGATGTGAAACAGAATGCTTTATTTCTAAATTGAATGTCTTCCAGAGGCCTCGTAATAAAGGTGCAAAGAAAATCAACTTTCATGCTGAAAACGGTCCTGACTTTTACAAACAATCTCATTTGTACCAACGTCAGTCCTCAACAAGCAAGCAGTCAAAATAAAAAATAATTGCAGCTTATTTTGGTTTTTCATTCTATCAATATGTCTCAAGGAAAAGTTGCGTTGTCAGGGTGTTTGTTCGGTTTTTATTGCCTTTAATTGGCTTTGACATTTCTTAGCCTTTCAGGTCCTCCAGTGAGACCAATTAATTTTTGCCCTGGAGGCTCCGTTACGAATCCTCCGGTTGATTTTTTTTTTTAGTTTTTTGGGAAAAATGAGAACTTATTTCAAACGCCGAGTTGGGGAGCAATCGAAGGGGGGAGGAGATAAGAGGAGGAAATTGCCTTCCCACAGAGGACCGGGTCACGTTTTCACCGGTCAGATACTTAGGATTCAGTTTGTGTTTCAGACGGTTTTATTTATACCACTTTTTTATGACATTTCCTCTATATATTGTAACTGATAAGTGAAATAATGAAAGTAGCAAATAAAAAAAAAGAAAATATGAAAATCCAGTGGTTGAAATAAATCAAAATAAACAAACCCTCCACCATGAAACATTTTTGTTTTTGGTGTGGCCAACGTTGAGCGAAGTCAGCTGGTTGACTTTACACATAAATTAATGAAAAATGACCATGATAAGGTTAATACCTTAGAACTACAGTATATAACTTTTATAAATATGTTTTTTTTTTTTTTTTTGCATATTTGTTAAAACTGTCACCATGTCATGATAACATCTTATGATACTGTCATAAGATGCCAAACAAATCGAGCTCTTCTGCCTTCCCCCTGAGCTACTATAGCGATCAAAAACAACCAATCAGACAGGAGGAGGGTCTTAACACTGTCAATCACACTCATGTATGCGCTGCTCAATGAACTAATAGCGTAGAAACAACTAATTGTTCTAAGACAACTGTTTATCTCCAGTCATTGGGGGCTATGACTGGAGATAGCCCCCAATGACTATCGCGTGAATGCCTTAGCAATGGGGAGGGTGTGAGCGGTGCATACACAAGCATGACTGACAGCTGTAAGGCCCTCCTCCTGCCTCTGATTGGATGTTTCTGACTGAGTGGCGTACTTCTGCAGTTAACACTGCGAGAAGGAAGAGGAGCTGGATTTTCTTCACAGATTATCGCACAACAGGGTGATAGTTTTAATAAAAAGTTACATACTGTAGATTTATGGTCCAGTTTATAATTGAATTTTTGTTTTTATTAGAACCAGAAGGAGCCGTCTTGTTTTTTTTGTGGGGGCGGGGGGGGTTTCTGATCTATAATCTGTAGAGGAAACTGAACCGATCATCAAAGAACAAATACTTGGGTGTGCTGTGGTGGCGCAGGGGTTAAGCACAGTCCACATATGGAGGCCTCAGTCCTCGACGTGGCCATTGCAGGTTCAATTCCCGGCCTGGAGACCATTGCCACATGTCTTCCCCCTCTCTCATTACCCACTTTCCTGTCAACTAACTATCAAATAAAGGCCACTAGAGCTAATAAAACCTTTAAAGAAAATACTCAACCAACCATTCCAAAACTGTACACTGATTTCTCAAGTCCCATCTCAACAAAGTTAGTGTGGGTGAAATGCATTTTAATAAAACAGAAACTCTTAAAGCAATCGCAAAGTGTTGCTCAAGGTTGCTCTAAGACTATACAGGCTGTGGACAGTAAAGGCTTAATCGAAACGTTAAGACATTTTAGAAATTAAAGTCACACTGGTCTTTTCTGTTGCGTTTGCCAATGATTTTTATAAAATGTTTGGTAGGTCTTTTCAGTTGTGAAGAAAAAAAAGTAAAATTAAGAAATACCACAGAGGGTCACATCAAGTACTGTGTAGAACAAAGTGTTGAAACAGGCAGCAAGGCCTTTCAGAACATCTCTCTCTCTCTCTCTCTCTCTCTCTCTCTCTCTCTCTCTCTCTCTCTCTTTCTCTCTCTCTCTGTCTCTCTCTCTCTCTGTCTCTCTCTCTCTCTCATACATACAGGTCACAACAAGGTCAGGGACTGTTATTGACAAGTAAATGAAAAATAACTTTTCGCTGAAAAACCTTTTTGGAAGAAGAAACTTCTGATGACCTGATATCCGGAGTTGCGCGGAGATCCCGCTTTAAACTGAAAGGCGGCGAACAACGTACTCCAAGAGAAGAATTTAATCTTTAAGTCTATTCAGTGAGAAAAACACGAAGACCGGCGCCTTCTCAGGCTCCGATTTACTGAAGAAACAATGCGTGATGCGTCTCGGTTCTCAGACATCGGCACTGTGACTGGCTGTCAGCAACTACATCCATTAAAAAACCGTCTCTGTTGCTTTCAGGAGGTGAAGTACTTCCAGTTTCCCGGTGAGCTGCTGATGAGGATGCTGAAAATGCTAATCTTGCCTCTTGTTGTTTCAAGGTAAGAGAACCAGCTGTTAGACAGAAACACTTCAAAATACACACACGCGCACACACACATGCTGTGTGCTACTGTCTGACACACACACTTTTTGTAGTTCTGTCCGGATATTTGACCGCTCTGCTTGGTAGGAATGTCAAGAATAAATTTCCCCCAGCAGTGAGCTGTGAGGCATTCAGGAAGCCGGAGTTATCCCTTTCGAAACAAGTTCTGATGTGTTTTTGAGATTGTTATCCTGTCGGGCTGTCCAGCTGTGTTCAAGTCCAAGGAAAGTGGGTTTTTTTAACACAAGAATAATCACTCAACAAAGTGGTTGGAAAAATCTAAAGCATCCAAGTTTTCAGTTTTTCCTTAAACCAGCTGGTAAAGGGTTGAGACAGTTTGTTGTTCTGACTGAGCAATAAACCTGCACAGCCAAGTGAATTTATGACACTTCTCAGATATTTTCTAGAAAAACTTGGAAATTTGAGAGTAATCTGAGTTTTTTGAGAAAACGCAACCTGGAAATTTCTGAGCCTGGGAAGTTGAGAATTAGTTATAAAAATTTGCTAGAAAAAAAAAGAGGACTTTTGATATTAACCTCTGAGATTTCTGAGAAACTGTCAAGTCAAAAAACTGACTTTACAAATTCACAAATTTCCAAGTTTTTTCTAGAAAATTTCTGAGTTTAATCTCAAACTTTCTGAGTATTTTGGTGGAAATTTACTCCTCTATTTTTTCCTTTATGCAATGGCCGTCGTAATAATCCCCATAACATGTCAGCGTCTCGCTGCTTACCTGACCCTGAACTTGACCTAATCATATAAATTTTTGAGATTTAAATCAAAGTCGAATCAGGACCAGAAAACCAACCAATTAAAATGAACCTCAACATTTTCACATACGTTAAAGGTTGCGTATCCATCCAGACTTATGCCAGAACTATTGACGATGGCTACAAAGACAGTGTGGTTTCCTTGTTACACAACTTTTAGTCATTTATTAGTGGTGCATTTCCATGGAAACCTAATGGTATTACAAAATAGGAGAGAGCAAATGTGTGGGCAAAAAACACCTTGTGTTTGCTTTGTTTCAACTATTTGCTGGTTTTGCGAGCAAAAGTAGAATTTACATATTTTAATGAATTAACCAAGACTCCCTGAATTAGATTGCAGGGAATGATCAGATTTGTTTTATTTATTAAGTCAGGGACATTGGCAGCTAACCCATGTTTATGGATATATTTGAGTCTAATATAATTTTGACTCTGTGTAGATTGGAGAAAAACACACATAAAATTCAGAGGTGTGTCCCTAAACCTGAGTTAAAAACAACTCCTTGATGTAGAGTTCCCATATCAGTCCACGCCACTAAAAGAAGAGTTCAAATGTCTCATTAAAAATTCAACTTTAACATGATTTTAACCCCAAAGGTGACTAGATGTAAAATTCTTGATGGGAATTTAATGTGTGTGTAACTCGCTGTGTATTGAATCTGTCTTACCAAGTGAAGGACATCAAACAGGCCTAAATGAACAAGACTAAACGAATATCTAATGTATCCTGGTTTTTGGAGAACAATCATTGTTGCTGCATTTGTCCCCATGTATGCTCATACATACAAAGAGAGCGTTTGAGTTATTTATCACACTGGTTTTGCGTCGTTGCCTCTGGCAGCAATCATTAATGCTTCAAATATGTTCCGACTGAGAAATCAGCTTAACAGGTCTCCTTTCTTCCTCAGACTTGATGAAATATATATGGGGAAAAAATAATGAAAGCTGCGCATTCTGGGAAAAAATACGGCCACTCTGCTGCAAGCGCATGTGCTGCATCAGGATAAGGTGTTTAGCTTTCAATTTGAGGCGGCTTCTCAGTTTTATTATGAATCATGATCCAACGAGAACGACTACTTAGGAAAGCCTGGCATGTCTTCATGTCCTCTATTAGAGTTATCTCTATTTTTCCCCCCCTCTACAAAACAGAAAAACAGGTTTTACAGTGCAGCCATGACGCAACGCAAACACTCACCTTCTGAACCTTTTCACTTTTTTTTGTTAACATTAATACCAGTATTTTAATGCATTTTATTAGAATTTTCTGTCAGATACAAGCACCAACTACCACTGTTATTAGCTAATCTACCACAGCTATGGTTGATTAGATAATTTGAACACCTGCTCTACTGATGATTTGTCAGAGTTGGTGTTTAGGTTGCCTTTTTATTATTTTGCACCTGAACTGAAACACGCCAAATTCCACAGCACATCTATGTATTACGGTTGTCAAAGTCAAGCTAGCACATGTGAACTACTTCTCTCTCCCTCTCTATTTATTTGTTCTAATTAAACTTTTTTTCTGACCTTGTTATCCAGTCATTGTAGTGTTCACAATGAGAAGCAAAACAGTGTGTCCCTTTTTCTTTTACATTTAACATTTTACGTCATATTGCTGGAAATTTGATGCCAACTGTTAATCTTACACCAATTGTAGCTTAAATTTAGCTAAAATTGGTGTGCTGGTTAAGCCCATAAAATCTCAGCAGGCATACATTAAGGTTTATGCTTTTAGTGTGCCTTGCGTAACGTTAGTTTTGCAAAGCACACATAATGAGCGCTCTCGTTTTTTTTAAGCCTCAGGAAAAAATGCTGGGTGATGTTTTTTCCAGATTCCGATTCATTTATTTGCTTCCGCCGGACATGCGAGGGTCTTCCTGCGTGCCTGAGCGATGATTAGGCCAGATGAGACGGACAACATTGATGAGATTGTTCCTCTGCCCAATTACTTTTTGAAGAATCCAGGATTAAAGAGTAATATGTTTCTGGGAACGCAGGTCGCCGTGTGCCGGCTTCAGAGAATGCTTGATCATCTGCCCCCCCCCCTTCAGAAGCGCTTGGTTTCCTCTATGAGATCGGCGGTGTGTATCGCACACACGCTCCAAACGAATCATGCAGACGCGCGGGCAACATCCAGGCTGTTTTGTGCAATAAGCTACTTACAATCAATGCAACAGCAAAGACTGGATGAGAGGTTAATCCCCCCCTCTCTCTCTCCATCGCTCCATCTCTGCTGTCTGTTCTCCCGCTCTGTCTTCATCTCTGTCTGTTGGTGTTTACACACATTTTCTTTGAATATTTCCAGTCTTCATCCTGGAACATGTGCACTCTAAGCATGGAGACTTGTTTATCAACTCCTGCTAGTGTCCTTTTCCTTTCTTTTTTCTTTTTTTTTTTTTTTGCATTTGGGTTCCACTTCAGTGCCAAACATGGATCATGTTACAGGAAAAGACATGAACTGATCTGAAGTCGTCTCTGCAGGTCAGTCCAGCACATGGGAGTATAAAAGCAATCAGAGTGATTATTTAACTGATGCTGTGATTCTGCGGCGCATCAGACAGCATCTCGGCCGCAGCAATGACCCGTATCGAGCCTGGAAGACGTTTCCTGTTACCTTCGGCTGACCACCGTTGGCCCGCTACGCTGTCCACTTTCAGGATCATTTATATGTGTGAATGTCTCACTCCGCCTGATGCTGATCCAGCTGCGGTCTCGCAGAGTTTCACCTGCTTTTTCCCCCTCCTCTCTTCTGCTGGAAGGTCTTGCCGGGACCCAGAGGCCGGCTGCTCGGCCCGGCGCGCGGTACAGTAGGGCTTATCTAGGGGTGAATGTCCTCTCTGGCCCCACGGTGTGTCTGTCCCCGTTTTTCCCCTCCCAGTGCCATCTGTGCGCCAACCAAAGCGGAAACCAGATTATCCCATGAATACGTCAGGCCAAAAGAAACAAAAAACAAAAAAAAAACAATGGCCACTACACTAGAAGCCTCCTTATGCTTTCATTTTGTGTATAAAAATCTTGTTTTGGGAGAGACAAATAGTGACAAAAAAAAATCAATAACAGAAAACAGGCGGTGAACCTTATTATAGAGGAACTTGGTCCTTCATGGTATACAAAACATTGAAAACAAGGAATTTAAGCTTTGAATGTAGCAAAATACAACAATTTAGATTTGTGATCTGTGCATAATTTTCTGCAATGTTGCAATACTGTATACTCATAATATGACGTGTCATCGTACCAGGTTTATGAGAATGAGAAAAAAATATGCTTCACAAATTACAAACTTAGTCTTAAATAGTCTCTAATAGGAACAATAGCATTTTGGTCTAAGTTTTAATTGTCCACATGTTGAAGGTTTTTTTTGCTACTATAATTTTAACATGAACTTAAAGAAACAAACACTTTGAAAGTGACACCTTCTTAGCCTTCATGAATAGAATAAAGGCCAGATTAAGAATTTTAGATTTGAACTAGAAATGAAGATGCTGATGATCAAATGCAGTCTAGACTACTTAAACTGTAAAACGCCCTTTTAGCGCCAATAGGACAGCGCTAACCAGACTGTGACTTTAGCTTCTTGAAACCGCAGGGTTCTGTGCGGTTGATGCTGTATGGGAAAATCATCATACAGCAAGGGACAAACTTCCACTGCTATGCTGATGACACTCAGCTTTTTTTTTAAATCCATAAATTCTTATAAATTCAGTCACTTAAGTATAGTACACGCATGTCTTAAAGACCAAAAAACCAGACTGTTTTTTGGTTTTTAAGACATTCTTTGCTTTTAAATTCTGATTAAACAGAAGTTGTTGTCTTTGAACCAGAGTATCTGAAAAACTGCTTAATCAATCTCTTGATCTGGATGGCTTAGATGGTAAAGTAAAGACTCTGTGTTATTTTTGATCAGGATAATTAAACAATCCCTATTTTAGACTCCCTCCACTGGCTCCCTGTTCAATCCAGAATGGACTTCAAGATTCTCCTGCTCACATAAAACCCTTAATCAGAGATTTGACTGGTCCATATGTTCGTAACAGAGGACTTTGCAGATTTGGTGCTGGTTCCTAAAGGTTCTAAAGGTAGAATGGGAATCACATCCTTTAGTTATTAGGCTCCTCTACTGTGTTATTCAGACACTCCGTCTCTCGCAGTCGTCTTTTAAGTCATGCCTTAAAACTTTACTTTCTGATAAAGCTTCTAGTCATACTGGCTTAGGTTTCCTGGGCTATCTCTGTAGATGTGCTACCACAGGCTTTGGCTACTGGAGAACCAACTCCATTTCTTCTTGCTCTGCTACTTTATCCTTCTCTCAAATTTCCTATTATTTCAACAGCAAACTTTAACTTCACATTTTCTCTCAGTTTTCTTACTCTTCATTATAGCTTCGTCTGGTTGATCATTTTGCTAAGCTGTTAGCAATTAGCACAGTTAGCATCACTAACTGTATTGGCAGACTGAGTACTTTCCAAATAAATTATAAATATTCCTACCTAACAGACTACAAAGCATGTCCAAGTCCTTAATGCTCCTTGGTAGACAGAGGTTGCAAGTAACAAGGAATCAAATAAAGCAAATCTTTACCCCAGTTATCCTTCCGACATTGTTGTTAGCTCAAAGCAGATGTAGCGAATGTCCAGTTTTTCCTTATTTTTAACATTTTAAAAAGTCAAGAGAGCTCCACGAGTTTCACCCCTGTGTTTGAATTTCAAGTAATCTGCCAAATACATCTACTGATGTAAATTAAACATGTTTATTTTCAATTTATGGGAAAACTATGTACGTTTTAGTATTTATGTATGAGACATTTTCTCTTTTTGTGGCCTTAGGCTATAAATAATTAGGATTATTGTTTGCACTTTTACAAGTATACCTTTATAAATCTTATGTCATATTTTAAATCTATTATTGTATCTGTGCTGAAATCATCAAATCAAATTCATTCATATTCTCATTCTCTAACAAATCTAATCTAACCTAATTTAAGATTTAATTCAAGCATTTATTGAATTAAAGCATTCAAGCATTTATTGAATTAAAGCGACTAGGAATGCAGGGTTTTTATTGTATCATGGTACAACATTTTTATTGCGTGAATTACATAACAGTTCTAATAAAAATAATAGATCCATGGCGGCTTTGTATCCTTGTATTCAATTTTATAAAAGGGGCTGAATTACATTTCCTTCCCTACATGCTTTTGTCATTCAAACTAAAGCAGAACCTCACTGATTATCTAAAAAAAAAAAGCACTTCACCTCATTGCACAAAATAACACTTTACGTCTGGTTTTGATTGCGCTACACATTTTTCTTGCAACCTGCCTTTTTTTTCCTCCATAGCTTTCATTCAGAAACAAGGTTAGATCAGAACAGAACACAACGACTCTTTCTGCTTCTGCCTCCACATTGTATGGCATTATTACGTCCCACTCTTTCTGCAATCTGAATCATGCCCTGAAAAAGTCACGACAACAAGGCAAAGCTGTAAAAAATAAAAAATAAAAAAGAATGGTGAAATGGAGCTGGGCAAATTAGCATATTGGATAATAGATCTTAAAAATAAATAAATAAATAAATAAATAAATAAATAAATAAATAAATAAATAAATAAATAAATAAATTGGGATCCTAGTTTTTCCATATTTTGATAAACTAAAAATCTAATAAAATAAGAGTTACATAAACTAACTTTCTAATGAAGAGAAAATGTGAGAAGCTAAAAGACACAATTCTCCTCAAAAACCTTTAAGCATGTTTAGGGGAAAAAAAACAACAACAAAAAACAGTTATGCAACTAGTTACCAAAGATGAACTGTGCAGGCCAAAAGTCTGGACGTGGTTATTGACTGAAATCAGTCTCCCTCCCTAATTGCTGGCTCTTAAAACGACCCCTCACCCCCGCCGTCCCTCTCCAGCTCACACTGTGATTTGAAGGAGCCTCGCTGCTCTGCTGAGGAAACTCATCTCAGGCTGACCTGATAACAAGCACTGGAGTTTGTCTTTGTGTGTTTCAGTGCTGGCCCTGTTGCTGGGCAACTATTCAAAGTGTCATATTTATTGACTGCTGAGACAGACTCCAAGTCCTCGGCGCAAACCTAGAACATGAAGGAGAATCAAATAAAACTTCTTTTGTTTTTAGACAGAAAAAACAAAATTATTTCTGTTTTCTAAATGCCACAATATTGAGAGAATGAACATGTCAGAAGGCAAGAAAGTCACTGAGTTGGCAACAGTGGGATGAATATTAACTACAAACATGCAGACATGACCTGGTGGGCCGGTCTGTCAGTCAAACCTCTCTCTGTAGAGCAGAAGAGAACAGTGGTTGATTTTTAGACCTTTGCTGATGGGGATATCTGCTTCATATGAATTGGTCGATCACTGCTCTTCCAAAATGAAGGAAATCTGTGCAGATAAATAGGGGCACTCCTACTGTCTTGCAGATGTTTGATGTTCCCTCAATATTTCCACATAATGTTCTTTCCTCATGATGTCATCAATTTCAAGATGAGACCAAAATCTACTGGATTTGCTTTTTTTTAAGCTTGTCCTCTCCTTTCCTGTGGATTGTTCCTAATACCATCATAAAATGTAAAAGATAACATCATCATCTGTCCTGCAAAAGACAACATATGGCGTTTTTTATTTCTTCTTTCGGATGGCTACTTGACAGACCTCATTCCAGCAGTCCATTAAAGAATACATATTTTATTTTGTAGGAACTAGAGGTAGGTATGTTTTATTTTCTAGTCAAGGCCTGGTCCTTGGTCCTGACCAGCAGAGAAAATGTAAATCTACAGCTAAGACTTCAGCTGCATGCTTCATGCCGCAATTGGTTTGCTTGGTAGGTCAGGAAGTGGAGTTGGATGAATGAGAGGTTTATGGAAAATTGGTTTTCTTAATCTCAGCGTACAGAGGGCCAGATAAACACAGCGGAGTTGAGCAGAGCCAGGAGAATCCTCTTCCCGACTCGGTCTGCTGTCCATGAACCTCCTGTTGCTCCAAATAAGGCAGAAGAAGAGAGTCGGACAAATGAGGTAAAACTGTCCGGACGCTGTTTTTTCCACTGATGCTCACAAAGCATTCAGCTTTATATCAACAAGGGAGTGTGTCATGTTTTTTTTTATTTTATTTATTTTTTAGCACCATCACAGCAGCTCACTGAAAGAGAATGGAACGCTGTAAAGGGGCTATTTTTCTTAATTTTAATCAATCCTGGCACAACCTGAAGTACGCCGCATTCAAACAATAGCCTTTTCCAGCTGGAGCTTGTTGTGCACAGTCACACTTCTTTGTACGGGATTTGTGATGACTCGGTGTGGCACGGACCTGCTTGTGAAAGTCTTGCAACCAAGGAAACGGTGGTACCAAGTGCACCCCTCGTTGCATCTATAAACCCAAAATAAAAACCGGAGAAATCAAATTTAGAAGCTGCCGCAGAGTTAGAGGACTCATCCGGCCTATAATTATCTGAGCTGCTCAAGGAAAAGGCCAGGGTGTCAGTCCTAGATGTCAAGGATAACCCTCTTCCAAGGAGCCGCTGCTGTCTCTCTTTCATCTGGATGTGGGATTACTCTAATGCTCTTGCACAGCAAAGGTGGAGCAGGGAAGGCTCTAAGCTCCATATGGCCCTGAACTCTTGTGGCAGATCAGCCACGCATGTGCCCCAACCTGTCGCGGTCAAGGAGGCTGCACATGGCAGGTGCCAACGCTATAATCCCGCCCAGTCTCAAGAGCAGCTCAGCTGCAAGGTTTCTTGGTTACCGTGCCTTGCAAAGGTATTTAAGGCCTTTGTAGTTGGCGAGATGTGGGAAAAGCTCAAACTATGGGACAGCATCAGCTGCTATTTATGTGACTGAGCAACGGGGATCATTAACAAGGCCATTGATATTACTAATGAAGGCCATCGAGGTCACATGAGTCTCTGAATTTAGACTCTTTCAATTCCTTGTTGGAGTTGCTGACATTGACGATCTTAACAAGCCCCCAACACAGCCAACATCTACACTGTTTTGGTCACGTCCTAAGGTGTGAATTTCTGTGAATCTGTCTGCGAAGACGAGCCAATGCTGCAGTGGAGGTGTTAGAAAGATGAAATCTTGAAAAATGAAAAGTTTTTGCATTGTTGGGGACTTTCTAGAATCATTAGTGTCAATGACACCAGCAAGGAATTGATTAGTCATGACAATGACTTTGCTAGTGACCTAAAAAACTCTCAACATTATCTTGTCGTGGATGCCAGTCATGTGGAAGATGGTGCTCTGGTTGATTGAGTCTAACATAACCCGAGTGCAACGCTATGTGTGATGTTATGTCATCCTGCACATGCTGATCCATCATGTTGAGTATTTTGTGTTGCGGATGCTTTTCATCAGCAGTTTGATGGTAAGAGGGATGGAGCTAAATACAGGGCAAGCCTAAAAGAAAGCCTGTTAAGAGACTGCAAAAGGCTTAAGGGGACCAGAAGAGACGAAGAATATTCATGTGTTAGAATGATCTAGTCAAAGACCAGACGTCATCTACCCGAGAATCTGATGTTTAATTATGTCCATTCACTCTGAGACTGAGCTGTTTTGTAAAGAAAGTATGCAAATCTAGTAACAGCCCAAGACTTGAAGCTGGAATTGCAGCAAATGCTGGTTCAGCAGACTCTTCATTCAGGAAGAATGCATACAAAAACACGACTTTTCAGAAATTCAACAACTCAACTGGATGGTAGCAAAGTTAGCACTGTCGCCTTGCAACAACAAGTGCCTGGGCAATACGGTTAAAAATATACATGCTAGAATGGATATAGTCCTTTTCTGGTTTTCAAAATGTAAAAAGTGCCACCTGAGGTGAATCACAAGTTACAACACATCATAAATGACATAAGCATTAGAAAAGGCAACCCAGACAACAGAAGCAGTGATGAAAATCATTAAACAGCCTCGAGACGCCTGTAGCTGGATTAGATAGAAACATGCGTTTCCTCTACCACTCCCATTACGACTCCCGGCTTCAGTTGAATGAGTTATTTCAAGTCCATCTTTGTGAAGGTTCAGGTTCAGATTATTGTGACATTAAACATTATTTATTCATGTTCCATTCTGCTGCAGACTCATAGAAGCGTTTCAAACACATCCTATTCAGAAGAGTCTTTGGCCTCTGAGCCCTGCCCCCAGATGAAGTCTGCTAATCTGTTCCGTCTGGACTCACTTCAACATGATGAAGCCAAAGAATGATAAAGTACATAAATATTCATTCTGGACTTTCCTGTTCTAACCTAAAACATGTTGCCGTATTGTTTTACAAAGAAGACTTTCTGGTACCAAGCCGTATTTATTCACATCTGAGACTTTAAACAATTAAAACTTTTAAACAATTAAAACTTGTTTCCACAAATAATTTGACATGACACCAATAATTTGCCTTTGACCTGTTCAACCCAAGAGGAAAATAAAAATTATGTAGAGGAAAAAAAAAAAACTAAGTAATAAGCACCACAAAACCTGGTTGCAAAGACAAGTACTTTGAAGTAAAATTGATTTTATTGAGTGATTGATTAATTTGTCAATTAGTAGGTTTTTCTGGACATTTACTCATGTACGAGCTAAAGCCACAGTTACAAACATTTACATTGTTCTCACTGCACAAAGGTATCAATCAGAATAAGGAATTATCCTATGATATAAAGCACTTTGAACCGCCTTGCTGCTGAGATATGCTATACGAATAAACTTGATTGATTTTCAAGTTTATGGCACAGTGAAGGCCATGGTGTATGGTCTTGAACCAAAAATTCAAGACCGACATTAAATTTCTACCAACTGGGCTTTAAATCCAAATTTGACTGCTTTATGTTGTAAGTAGGTTTGATTGTAAAGTACGCATGAGTTTTAATCTGTCTTTATGATTGGATTCTGATATTTGAAGCTGATTTTGCATGCCTATGTATGAATCAGAGCTGGTCTGGTACTGAGGTGACCTTTGTTGTGATTTGGAACGACGTAGCTTAAGTTGAGTTGAAATGTTGGAAGAAAATATAGATGTAGAATCTGCTTAACAGCATAAAGCCATAGAGAGCCAGATGACTTTTACTACAATCTCATGCATAAAGGTTTAGAACCAAAACAAGGTGAACTAACATTTGACTTTTGATTTACAGTGTGCATACTGCGAGTATGGAACTCTGTTTAACATAAGTAAGCTTGGGAGGACAACAAGAAGGACATGCACGCTGCAATTTCTTGATTATTGTTTGTAACTTTTCATTTCTTTTATTTGCTCGGCGTGCCCAGCGGGGGCCCCGCCTCTCACTGGTCGCTCCGTCTTTTCTCGTCCACCTTTTGTTATTCTGCTGAGGAAGTTATCAGTTTAAAAACAGATCCACCTCAGGAGATGTTTCACCTCTCGCCCTTAGACATCTTGGCTTATGTCGCCCGTCATTTGTGTGTTCCTTCATATTGTACGACTCTGCTGCTTTGACCCTCGGCAGAATGCTGGAGATGTTTTTTTCTTTCTGCTGGAGCTTATCGTACTCTGCCAGGCTAAAGGGTTGGGTCCCTCGGTCGTTCCCGCCGCCAAGCTCGGTGTCCAGAATACCGGCGGGCGGAGAGGGTATTCTCACAATCTGTGCATCAATCTATGATTATATGTAAATCCTGTCTGATCCCAACGTTCAGCTCAGGACAACAAATTGTCAAAGGTATTTAACATTTAGCAACAACTAATAGAGCATTTCTGTTCTTATGTAAGAGGGGGAAAAAAAAAAAGATTTTCTTACTGCCCACATGTCGCCTCATTTCATGTAGAAAATCTATATTATCGTTGTCTGGATGGTGAAACGAGTCAAAGTTCAAGTGATTTATGAGAAATATCAATACTGTTTGTGCTACTAAGTGTATTCAGATGATTTGAAATTATGTTTCAATCTAGAATGGGATTTCTTCTTTTTTTAAGTTGTGTAACAAGTAAATAAAAAAATCATCAAGCACCCAATCATCTACAATACATATAATTCTGTGATAAAGTAATTAACATTTTTTATGAGTTTCTTCAATTAAGAATTTTTTGTCAAGAAAAAGAAAGCATTTTCCCCCTGGCAAATTTCTACTGTTTTTTGGGGTGTTTTTTTTACACTTGTTTCGGTCATCAAATGTCAGACAGTAGACTTAGTGTTGCAGATGAACAGATATAAATATTCTTTCTAAAAAGAAAATCTAATGTCTGAGTCCGTATTTATAATATAATTAACATCCAGATGCTTCGATATTTGCAGATCAACACTCTCTAAACTGGAAGATCACTTATTGGCTCAGAATAAACTTTCCTACATTTGTTAGCGATATCCATCTTGAGCAGTTTTAAATTATGGAAGTGTTTCTGAAGGTTAAGCGAGAATTACTTTAGATTTTAAACAGCATAATACAGTCAGTAAAGCAGTAAATAAATCTGCATTAAAGATTGATTTTACAGTTTTTCAATGAATGCTTAATAAAAATGGTGAATAGAACCGGACCGAGGATCGAACACTGAGGCTGAATGTGTGACAGACTGACATGTGAGAATTAGTTTTTCACTGTAATGCTTGCTACAGTAGGAGAACAACCTGGTCAACAATACAAAAAAAAAAAACCTTCAGATCTCTTGTTGTTTGTTATATGTTATCAAATACATTAACCACGAGGGTTGAGGTTATTTAACAGGAACTTTAATATCTTCACAGGTAACTGTTCCCATAAAAAGCATCCGATTCACATTCAACAGCTACCATTTCTATTAAATCATTTGCTGAATGTTGCTACGCTGAATTCTCTGCAGTGACACTGAGATCGATGGAATGACAATACCTCACATTGCTTTCATCAAGTGGAAAACTTTTTTTTCGATGTCTGAAACCTTTCAGTTTAGCAGCTCGTTACGCTGTAATAAGGTTACATATTTGCCTTTGATTGGTGTGTAACCGCCAATCACTCTGTGAAAATCCATGAAGTCCTGACCCACTGAACACGTCCATGACAACACTGACCAAGTGCGAGCAGATTATGGTCTGACGGCCAGATAATCTTGTCACACAAGCTCAACAGACTGAGCAGAGATACAGTTGCAGGCGAATGTTGGCGCCCTTCCACAAAACAACAAAAGTACTTCTGGAATAACGTGAAAATGACATGTTTTTAAGTTGCCTTTTACTGTTTCTCCTATATTTAAAGGGGAGGAAGAATTATGTAAAATTGACTTTTTAAGCTTTGTGTCATGTTATAGCTTTATATAAACATATCTGGTGTGTTGCTTTAACTCTTTCATGCATGTTTGATTCTCCCGTGGCAACCATCTGGGGCGCCTAAACACTTGCTCTCACAAAGCACCGCCTATTTCCACAAAGCTCCACCCCCCCTCCACAACTTCCCCACTCAGCTCCTTCAGACTAGCAACAGCAGCAATTAGCAAACACCTGGTGGAACTGCACGTCTTCTGAGTCCATCATACACACTACTTCTCAGTCCAACACGCCTAAGAATGGTTGTAAATGACTTAACGGAGGAACATTGTTGTGGTGACTTCCTAAAGTCCAAGTGTCGGAAAGAGGAGGAGCTTCTTAAAGAGACAGAGGCCGAATTTCAAGGTGCCAAATTGCGCACCTTGTAAATAAAGTAAAAATTATTTTACTTTTCTTTGTTTGATTTATGTTCAGCTGCATTTTTAAAACTGAAGGCAACACTTGATTGTGCTATAAAATGGCTCTATGTGCCTGGAAAATACAGAATACCTTCCCTTAAAGACAAACCTGGCTTTGCTTTAGATAACTGATTCTATTGAATATGGAAGTATTCACCTTCATTCTCTCCGAGTTCTGTCTGTGGACAGAACTCTACTTACAGAAAGACAGTTTTCGTCTTTCTGTAAATAGAGGTGCATCCCTCTGCTTCTTTCATGGGGCTCATTAAGTTCAAATTGCAAAGCACTGAGCAATCTTACCACCTTGGAGTTCAGCTTGAAAGGTTTCCTTGGTTCTTTTTTCCTCTTCTACCATCCACACCATCACGCTGATCGATTCTGGGGCTGCATTTCATTACATTGTCATTTTTAGATTTTACATATTTGGCAGCTGTGCTCACAGGAAGAAGAAAAAAAATAGACACTAATTGTCTTTACCTTTAAACGTGGATATCTAAAATCTTCCTTTTAAACCCTCCAACCGGTTCTTACATTTAGTGAGTCAATAGTATGTTGGTTTTGTTTGAAATTAGCTGTATGGTTGATGAAAAGCTTGAAGGCGTGTTTAGAAGACCGTGTTTCTTCTAAACACGGTCTAACGCCTAGCTTGCAACATGACTGTAATGCAATGATTAATAGTCTTCTTAAAGGTACGGTCAAGTGAAATCATCAAAAATAACTTATTTTCACGGTTTTATTTCATTATCACACTGCAACAGTACGTAAGTGAACATCAGACAGGAGCTTTCAGTTGAATCAGGATTTCCCAGGCGTTGCTTCAGTGACACCACCACCTGTTTCTGGCTCCATATCTTCGTACCTTCACTTCTCAGAAGTGACATTTTTCAGCCCGCTGGGTTCCACACCAACTGAGACGCAGCTACGCCTGAAAGCTTCCTGCTTGCTTCTTTTTTCTGTATTCCTGAGTTCGCTTCTAAAGTAACCCAAATTGCTCCAGTGAAAAAGGATTTAAAGCCAATTTGAATGCAAATTTGTCTTTTTATGCTGTGAAAAGAGTTTTTGTTTTGTTTTTTTCTACTCCCCCACCCCAGCCTACAATCTTTGAGCTGAAAAGGAAAGTTATGTTGCTGTGAAAGGCCTAACAGCAAATGTGTTCAGATTGCCGTACTTCAGGGAGCTGAGGCAGTGGGGCGACACGGAGGCCCTCCGTGATTTTAAACAGGCCCATTCAGTCTCGTCGAGTGCTGCAATTGCTCCCGAGCGAACGTGAAAAGGCGAGCTTTTACTTTCACGTGAGGCACGCTGCATAATTATGGTGGAAATTTTATATTGCTAAATACGGCGGTGTGAATAATTTCCTCACACAAAGCGTTAGTTGAGCGTTTCCAACACAACTCGGCATTCGTGCTTCTTGCTTATCTCCCTCTGCAGGAAAACTCATTCAAAGTGTCCTCTTTGACAGGCAGTAGAAAAGGAGCTCTGAGGGAAGCAGCTCCTCAAAGCTTGTCAAATACTAACTTTCTCCTCCTTTTTTCCTCTCTGTCTTTCCTGAATTCTCTCCTGTTTGTGGCACCCCCACTCCACCCCACCCCACACTTCAGTTTGATGTCAGGTCTCGCTGCCCTGGACGCCAAGTGCTCAAGTCGCTTGGGCATCATGACCATTTCCTACTACTTGTGGACCACGTTTGTTGCCGTGGTGGTGGGCATCCTCATGGTGTACATCATCCATCCGGGTGGCGCCGCCCAGAAGGAGGACTCTGAGGACAGCAAGAAGCCCATGACGAGTTCTGCCGATGCGCTGCTGGACCTCATCCGGTAAGAGGCCATCGAGAAACCCATGGAGAAAGGGTGGCCTTGCAAAAGTATCGATACCAGCTGATTTAAATTATTTTGAAAAATTAAACATAAAATAACGCAACCTTAAAGGATCCACCCTGCTCTTTTAAGACTACAGGGGCCTGGAAACTTATATGTGACTGGGTTACTGTGCTAAGCTAATTAGTGCTGAAGTCTGGTTGTATTAGAGGTAAACCTGGGTCAGGCCTGCTGAGGAAAACGTGGGCCGTGTCAGTCGGACGGTGGACTACGGCCAAACGCCACCAAATCAAGATCTGGAGAGATGAATTAAAGAAATTCATAAAAACCTTCGAAAACGTGAACAAACACAGACAGACGTCTAGGTAATTTAAATAAATTAATGCTTAATTAGGACTTTATTTAGCTTCAGGATGTTTTGCTATAAAAACAGAATTAAAATATATTCCATTTTGGCTTGCGTTTAGCAGGAATTAAAAAAAAACAGGGTTATAAACTGGCCGAGCTCATAAATCCAGCTATGTACTGATCATGTGCAGTGGTGAAGCCTGGTCTATAATAGGCAACAAACTGTGTGTGTGTGTGTGTGTGTGTGTGTGTGTGTGTGTGTGTGTGTGTGTGTGCGTTGGTAAATGTGGTTTAGCAGGACATTTCGTCAGAATACACACAACACTAGCAGGACATTTTGAATTAACGGGACAGGAGCGGTGTCCTGCTAATTTTGACAAAAATCTAAAAGCGTAGAAAGGTTTCTATTGGTCTAATAACCCCAAAAATGCAAAAAAAACGAGATGTCCGGTTAATACACATAAACCTGATTTTGTGTATAATCTGTGTATCACCACAGCGCCCCCTATGGCAGGTTTGTGTAATAGCAGGACCTCATGAATATTCACACAACCTCTCATTCTGATTGGTTGTCTGCCGGAAGGTCCTGCTAATTACTACAGTGTCTTTCTAATTCACGTGTCGCTGTTTACACACATGAATTGTGTGTAAATTGCCAACTCTTACACTGGGGATGAGATGGCAATATGATTACTCTGTGCTATAAGACTGAATATTTTATAAAGGTTAGTTGGATGCCTAAACCCAACCTTGGAATGTATGTGGCACCTAAAATATACAGAAATTAATATATATTTTGATCAAATTTTGTTTAATTAAAATATTATGAATAATAAATGTGTGGAATAAGTGCATGGATTAAAATAAATATAAACCATAATAAAGCAATTTTTTCACCAAACTATTCCACTGCTAACAGTTTGTTGATTCTGGTCTGCTCTGCATCCCCAGAACCAAGCATTTTGAAGCAGAATTTAGCTTCAATGTACCACAAATCTTGAATAAACTTCCAGAAAACTGCAACACAGTTGAATTCCTTTAAATCAAGGCTAAAACCACACCAATTTACAGTTGTTTCTGAATCTTAATCATTGGTAGATGTATCAATACATTTATGTATATGATTTTAATTTTGATTTACTTTGAATTTAATTTCTTTGTTTTTCTTTTATGGTAAATGTATGTTATTTTATGACTTTTTAGTTCTTTGATGTAAAGCACTTTGGCCTTGTGGCTGAAATATGCTATACAAATAAAATTGACTTGTCAGCAGTTTCAGATCTTGCCAAAGAATCTCTGCTGAGTTTATGTCTAGACTTTGACTTTGCCATTCTAACACATAAATATGTTTTTATTTAAACCATTCCATTGTAGATCTGGCTTTATGTTTAGGGTAGTTGTCCTTCTGGAATGTGAACCTCTGCCCCAGCCTCAAGTCTTTTGCAGACTCCAGGTTCAGGTGTGTTCAGGTTTTCTTCCAAGATTACCCTGTATTTGGCTTAGTCCATCTTACAATCAACTCTAACAATTTTCCCTGTCCCTGAAGAAAGAAGCACCCTCAGAGCAAGATTCTGGCACCACCATGTTTGTCAGTGGGGAAGGTGTGTTCAGATTGATGTGCAGTGTTTGTTCTCCACCACAAATAGTGCTTTGCATTTTTGCCAAAAGTTCATTTTGGTCTTGTCTCATCATTTTGCTGTATCCCAATATGGCTTTTGGCAAACTGCAACTTCTCATAGTTATAGGGACTTCTTATAGTTTTCTTTATACCATGGCTTTTCTATTGCCACTCTTCCATAAACCACATTTTGCAGTGCATGACTAATAGTTTATACTGTGGACAGATTCCCCACCTGAGGTGTGGATATCTCTGCATTTCATCCAGATCCACCATGAGCCTCTTGGCTGTATCTCTGATCAGTGCTCTTCTTGCTCAGCCTGTAAGTTTAGGTGGATGACCTTTTCTTGGTAGGTTCACAGCTGTGTGATTTGCTCTTTCCATTTCCAGATGATTAATAGAACAGTACTCTGTGAGATGGCCTAAGCCTGCTTTAAGCTTCTCCACAACTTTATCCCTGTCCTGTCTGGTGTGTTCCTTGGACTTCATGCTGTTTGTTCCCCAATATTCTCTTAGCCAACTTTTGTGGCAGTCATAGAGGAGTTGAATTTTTACCATTAGCAGTCAACTTCTGAAGACAATTGGTTGCATTCAGGGACGGGGGCTGAATACTGGACTTTTAGCTTTTATTTTCCATAAAATTCTGTGAAAATATATTTGCAGTTGTGACAAAATATGGAAAAGTTCAAGGCTATGGATACTTTTGCAAGCCACTGTACTTACAAATAGTAAGGCAAGTCCAATGACAGAAACAAGGTCCAGACAATCAACAGGTATGCACTGACAGCTCCATTTGACAAAGTCTTAGACTGAACCACAGCACAGAGGCAGTATTCATGATGGCACATAAGCAGGTCCCTAGAACCAGAGCAATAACGACCCAGATTTGTAATACCAAGCAAGATATTCAGTGAATGCTATGCAATGAGTCCCCTGAGACAATCTAGTAGCTAACACCAGGATGCAAGATGGTAGCATGATAAGAATACATGGAACGCCACAACCAAGTACCCAGAATAGTGTGAAGAAACATCTGAAGGGAATATAACCTTGAACACACCTCTTTAAAATGGGAAATGCCACACAAGGTGGTAGAAAACGAACAAGCTAAGATTCTGTGGGCCTTCCATATACAGGAAGACAAAACAGGAAAAGCAAACCAACTGAACATGGTGATCATTGAGCAGCAGAGCAAAGCAGTTGTTATGATGTAGCTATCCTGAATGAACAGAAGGTACAGAAAAAACTAGAGAAATACCAAAGACTAAAAAGAACCATCATCCTCCTAGAACCTGAGAAAAAATTTGTCCACATAAGTGGATGACTTATTTTGGACTGTCTAGTCCACAATACTAAATTTTGTTCTAGATGGGTCTGGTGTCCACACGTTAGGCCATTATTTATGACTTAGTGGTGGTGGAAGATTATAACACATTACAGGTTAGACTCAAGATGTTCAGTGTTTCTTTTGTTGTGTAAGTTTACAAAAGTTAGCAACTGTATAGCTTTACCATGGTGCTAAACATGGTGATTTAAAATGAATAAGTATTTTCTGAGAAAAATGATGTCCAGATATCATGTAAAAAGATAATTCTTTGTTTTTGCAATCATTAGGTCCCAATCAACCCAAATATCAGATGAATTAATAATGCATGCCATGCAAGAGTTTGGGTCTTAGGTGGTTACAAAGAATGTGGAAGTTGAAGTCAACAGTAGTGCCTGTGGTCACTGAAACCCTCAGGGTAATGACCCCTAAACTGGAAGAGTGACTCAAACAAATACCTGGAGATACATCAGACCTCTTGATACAGAGAAGCACACCTTTGGGAACTGCTAATATACTGTGAAGACCACTCACGCTCCAAGGCTTGTGGTAGAGGACCCAAGCTTTTTTTTAATTTAATTTCCCTTTTAGGATCAATAAAGTATTTTGAATTTGAAAGAAGGGATAACCAGTCATGGAATAATACATAATTACAAATATAAAATAAAAAGCATTTATTTAAAAAATATTTAAAGTGCCAAAAATATCATGATTACTTATGTTACTGTTAGCACAAAACTTTTAAAATGTATATTTTGTCGTAATCTCAATGTCGCTACTCTGCATACATGTAGATTGTCTAGGTAGTCTAAATTGTCTATTGGCAGGTACATCAGCCAACCTTTTTCTGCAGGTGTTGTGTCTGCCATTAGACAACAGTTTATGTTGGATCTTTATCATAAAAACAAGTGTTTGGAACTGCCCTGCTGCTGAAATGTGCTATACAAATAAACATGATTAATTGATTGAACAGAAATGATTAAAAGAAGTGACAACATTGCTGGTGGGAGATACCATCTAACTGTTGCCTCTTAAATAAAGAAAAATGTATGATAAACTATTTAACTTTGAAATATTGAATGAAAGTTACAAAATATTACTCAAATAGTTTTTTCTTGTTCCTGGAAAAAAATCAGACCTTGTGTGCTTCAGAAACAAAATGGAATTCTCCTTTTGTTGTATCCCTCCTCCTCTATCAACTTGGTACAATCCGACAAGTCCAGGTGCAAGCCATTAGTATTCATTTAACTTGTTTCATTTGTTTTGCGTGGAGAAAGAGGTAAGACTCATACAGAATCTCTTAAGACATTTAAGTACATATAGTTTAGTAATTTTGCAGAATGTTGTAGGTTACTTGATGCTTGGATACACCAAAGCATCTGATTTGCAGCAGTTTAGCTAGTAATTACCAACCATGTTAGCCAATGTACCAGAGTTTAAAGGGAAGGTGGCTCACTCCAGAATTAGATAAAACTGTATTTGGTCATTTTCTGTACATCAGTGAGTGATATTGTTTCACGGGCACAAATTATCCTAGATAGTAATCATTAGTATTGAGATGATGTTTTAATTTTTTTAAGATTTTGAGAACCTGTCAATAGAAAGTCAATTATGTAGAACTGTGTACTTCAGTACATCATTTTCGCATAAATAACACCAAATCATATTATGTACAGCAGGGGTGTCAAACTCAAGGTCTTGAGGGCTGGTGTCCAGCAACATTTAGATGTGTTTCTGATGTCACATGGCTGGATCAGATGGGATGGTCATCAACTTGACTGCACTGAGGAGCTATTTCAGTAATATACTTATGGTGTTTTAGACCAGACAGACATGTAAAAGTTGCAGTACACTGGCCCAGGAGGCCTGGAGTTTGACACCCCTGGTGTACAGTATCATGTTGTTACTCAGCAACACATTCTCTGATCTTTGCAGAAGATGTCAGCAAAGAGGTCTCAGAGAGCAAACATGATTCCAATTGTTATTGCTCCTTAGGTGAAGATAAAGAAGGATTTGATGTAAAATATCCCAATTCATTTAAAGGTGAGTTGTGACTTTATTATGCATAGGATTCCAGTGTTTATTAAAGTATTGTTTTTTCCTTTGTTTTGCTTTCACTTTTAAACAATTTTTATACTACACATTATTAGCATAGATCATGTTCGATGATCATTATAATCAGAATACCTTTCTTTTTCCAAAGGAGACAAGCAACTGCTCAAAATACAAAAGCTTATATTATATATATATATATATATATATATATATATATATATATATATATATATATATATATATATTAATCAAATATTTTTTTTTTTTTTTTAAAAAAAAAAAAAAAAAAAAAATAGAGAGGACTGTTTTTATATATATATATATATATATATATATATATATATATATATATATATATATATATATATATATATATATATGAAAACAGTCTGAGGACTGAGTTTTGAAATTACAAGTACAAAATAATGAGTTGCATTCGGTTGACAAAAAATGTTTAAGTAACCACAGAAAGACATACAATTAGATCAATTGACTGATTTGAAAAATGTTAATTTCATTTGCTACTATTTGATATATCTGCATTGTTGAAGTTTATCCTACTTATTATGTGTACCTACAGGTAGAGGTGTGTTCAGCTAAAGGTGCTTTGCTCATACAGTTGGTGGACTTTATTTATGGAATAATTCAGTGTACATCCCTTCATTTCAGATTTCCAAAGTTGAACCGTCAGGCTGGTGATGTGGACATGCGGATCCTGTTCAACCAACCCTCCAGAGGTAATTTTGGTCTCCAACGACCAACTTATTCTCTAAAATAAAGTAATTGAAATGATATTAAATATTGTTCAAACACACATGCGTTGTGTAATACTAGATATGTTAGCTGCATAAAAAGGAGGACTGAGTTTTGGAATGACAAGTATAGAAGAATGAAAATTACATTTAGAAGCGCACATACACACAGGTCCTATGTAATACTCAAATGTAAGGTGAAGGAATAGGGAGGACTGAGTTTTGAAATTACAAGTACAGAAGAATGAAAGTTACATTGAGAAGCACACATACACACAGGTACTGTGTAATACTCAAAATGTAAGGTGCAGGAATAGGGAGGACTGAGTTTTGAAATTACAAGTACAGAAGAATGAAAGTTACATTGAGAAGCACACATACACACAGGTCCTGTGTAATACTCAAAATGTAAGGTGCAGGAATAGGGAGGACTGTTTTCTACATTGGGAACAAACTCACATATAGTGAGTGTTCTTTACATTTCAGATTTCTAAAGATGAACTGTGTCAGGCTGGTGACGTGGATGCATGCGGATTCTGTTCAACCAACCCTTGCATAGGTAATTTTGGTCTCCATCGACCAACTTATTCTCTAAATAAAGTAATTGAAATCATATTAAGTACTGTTCAAACACATAGGTGTTGTGTAATACTAAATATGTTAGCTGGATTAAAAGGGAGGACTGAGTTTTGAAATTACAAGTATAGAAGAATGAAAATTACATTTAGAAGCGCACATACACACAAGTCCTGTGTAATACTCAAAATGTAAGGTGCAGGAATAGGGAGGACTGAGTTTCGAAATTACAAGTACAGAAGAATGAAAGTTACATTGAGAAGGACACATACTCACAGGTCCTGTGTAATACTCAAAATGTAAGGTGCAGGAATAGAGAGGACTGTTTTCTACATTGGGAACACACTCACATTTAGTGAGTGTTCTTTACATTTCAGATTTCCAAAGATGAACTGTGTCAGGCTGGTGACGTGGATGCATGCGGATTCTGTTCAACCAACCTTGCAGAGGTAATTTTGGTCTCCATCGACCAACTTATTTTCTAAGATAAAGTCTTTGAAATGATATTAAGTACCAGTGGTCCCCATCCTTTTATCACCGCGGACCGGTGAAGACTTGGCCATTTTTCTGTGGCTCGGTTTCTTCTTTTTTACCCCGAATTTCCCCTTACAACAATCTTAGAACGTTGCTTGCGATAATCGTAACCGTTCATCCTGCCATCTATGGCTTGTTAAGACTGATCGCATCCAGTCGTTGGAACATTGGGACTGCTCCGATCTAAAATCGGGCATATTCTCACAGCTTGTAGGGTTTTCCTTGATTGGGAGCTAGAACTCAACCTGTTCAATTTGACAGGCAGCCAATCAGAAAGCGCTATGACGTAGCTCATGGAGGGGAATCCCAAACAGCTGAGCTGACATGCCCAAAATGAGTCCGGTGGACATCGGAGATATGTGGAAACAGCATGAATGTTTATTCAGCATTTCGTACAAAGAATATCCACAGAAATGATGACGAGTGGAGTTGGAGCAAAATTGCTACCACAGTTGATAAACCCGGTAACTTTTCAGCTATCCATCATTAAATTAACGTGACACAAGGCTATTCATTCAGTCAAGGCTTGATGCTTACACTAGCTATATGCATTGCAGGTAGATTGTAGTTGTGACATCATTTTGTACTAAAGCCTGCTCACATGGCAAGATTTGCTCCTGTTATGTGGCTGGACACATAAACCTGTTGTACTTTTATCAGCTCTGTGGTCACAGAATTTGGAAAATCGTCTGACAATCCTAAATCTTGCCGTGTGAACCAGACTTAAGACTTACAAGCTATACTCCTCTTTTCTCGTCTCGATCACTGCCATAATGCTTTCTGACTCTAGTCGCTATGCTAACGTTCACACATCCCTTCAATATAAGATTTGAAAATGCCACAAAAACGAATATTTATTTTCATGAAAATTTTAACTTACGACAATGACAAATTAATGGGAGTCCTGAGCTTGTTTCTCTGCAATGAGATGATCCCACCTTGGAAACGATGACACACAATGCAGAGGGTGTAATGGCAAAGCAGTTTGAAGCTCCATTGCCTCATCTGTAAGCCGGTACATATTATGCAGAGTGGGCTTGGAACATGGGAGTCACCTACAAGTCAAGGATAAATCCACTCTCCTGTCTCTGGTCCTTTTCCCCTTTTTTAAAGAAACTTTCCAAACATATCGCTTTCTTACTCATTGTGGGCTCAATGTTGGTGAGCAAGACGTAACAGAGAGAATCCGGTTAAAGGGTTTTCAAAATAAACGATCCTCCATACTCAGACAATATGTAAACCAAAAATATTTTTCTTGTGGTACCAATTGGTTCACGGACTGGTACTGATCTGCGGCCTGTGGTTGGGGATGACTGTTAAGTACGGTTCAAACACACAGGTCTTGTGTAATACTTGATATGTAAGCTGCATAAAAAGGGAGGACTGAGTTTTGAAATTACATGTACAAAAAAATGAAAGTTACATTTAGAAGCGCACATACACACAGGTCCAGTGTAATACTCAAAATGTAAGGTGCCGGAATAAGGAGGACTACGTTTTGAAATTACAAGTACAGAAGAATGGAAGCTGTTTTAGAAGCGATCATACACACAGGTCCTGTGTAATACTCAAAATGTAAGGGGCAGGAATAGGGAGGACTGTTTTCTAAATTGGGAACAAACTCATATTCAGTGAGTGTTCTTTATATTTCAGATTTCCAAAGATGAACCGTGTCAGGCTGGTGACGTGGATTCAGGCGGGTCCTCTTCAATCAACCATCCAGAGGTAATTTTGGTCTCCAACGACCAACTTATTTCTAAAATACAGTTTTTGATATGATGTTAAGTACTGTTCAAACACACAAGTCTTGCGTAACACTTGATATGTAAGCTGCATAAAAGGAGAGAACTGAGGTTTGAAATTACAAGTACAAAAGAATGAAAGCTACATTTAGAAGCGCACATACACGCAGGTCCTGTGTAATACTCAAAATGTAAGGTACAGGAATAGGGAGGACTGAGTATTGAAATTACAAGTACAGAAAAATGAAAGTCACATTTAGGAGTGCACGTACACACTGGTCTTGTGTAATACTCATCATGTAAGTTGCAGAAATTTGGAAACCTGAATTTTGAAATTACAGGTAGAAAAGAATGAAAATTACATTAAGAAACGCACATACACACAGGTCCTGTGTAATACTCAAAATATAAGGTGCAGGAATAGTGAGGACTGAGTATTGAAATTACAAGTACAGAAAAATGAAAGTCACATTTAGGAGTGCACATACACACTGGTCTTGTGTAATACTCATCATGTAAGTTGCAGAAATTTGGAAACCTGAATTTTGAAATTACAGGTAGAAAAGAATGAAAATGACATTTAGAAACGCACATACACACAGGTCCTGTGTAATACTCAAAATATAAGGTGCAGGAATAGTGAGGACTGAGTATTGAAATTACAAGTACAGAAAAATGAAAGTCACATTTAGGAGTGCACATACACACTGGTCTTGTGTAATACTCATCATGTAAGTTGCAGAAATTTGGAAACCTGAATTTTGAAATTACAGGTAGAAAAGAATGAAAATGACATTTAGAAACGCACATACACACAGGTCCTGTGTAATACTCAAAATGTAAGGTGCAGGAATAGGGAGGACTGAGTATTGAAATTACAAGTACAGAAAAATGAAAGTCACATTTAGGAGTGCACGTACACACTGGTCTTGTGTAATACTCATCATGTAAGTTGCAGAAATTTGGAAACCTGAATTTTGAAATTACAGGTAGAAAAGAATGAAAATTACATTAAGAAACGCACATACACACAGGTCCTGTGTAATACTCAAAATATAAGGTGCAGGAATAGTGAGGACTGAGTATTGAAATTACAAGTACAGAAAAATGAAAGTCACATTTAGGAGTGCACATACACACTGGTCTTGTGTAATACTCATCATGTAAGTTGCAGAAATTTGGAAACCTGAATTTTGAAATTACAGGTTGAAAAGAATGAAAATGACATTTAGAAACGCACATACACACAGGTCCTGTGTAATACTCAAAATATAAGGTGCAGGAATAGTGAGGACTGAGTATTGAAATTACAAGTACAGAAAAATGAAAGTCACATTTAGGAGTGCACATACACACTGGTCTTGTGTAATACTCATTATGTAAGTTGCAGAAATTTGGAAACCTGAATTTTGAAATTACAGGTAGAAAAGAATGAAAATGACATTTAGAAATGCACATACACACAGGTCCTGTGTAATACTCAAATATAAGGTGCAGGAATAGTGAGGACTGAGTATTGAAATTACAAGTACAGAAAATGAAAGTCACATTTAGGAGTGCACATACACACTGGTCTTGTGTAATACTCATCATGTAAGTTGCAGAAATGTGGAAACCTGAATTTTGAAATTACAGGTTGAAAAGAATGAAAATTACATTTAGAAACGCACATACACACGGGTCCTGTGTAGTACTCAAATATAAGGTGCAGGAATAGGGAGGACTGAGTATTGAAATTACAAGTACAGAAGAATGAAAGTCACATTTAGGAGTGGACATACACATGGGTCCTGTGTAATACTCAAAATGTAAGGTGCAGGAATAGGGAGGACTGTTCTCTACATTGGCAACAAACTCACATTTAGTGAGTGTTCTTTACATTTCAGATTTCCAAAGATGAACTGTGTCAGGCTGGTGACATGGATGTATGCGGATCCTGTTCAACCAACCCTCCAGAGGTAATTTGGTCTCCGACAACCAACTTTGTTTCTTATATAAAGTCATTGAAATAATATTAAGTACTATTCAAACACACTGGTCTTGTGTAATACTCATCATGTAAGGTGCAGAAATTTGGAGGACTGAGTTTTGAAATTACATGTAGAAAAGAATGAAAGTTAAGTTCAGATGAGCACAGACACATGGATCCTCTAATAAACTGGATAGGTTCATACATTAGGTGGACATTGTTTTATTTTTAGAAACAATCATTCAGTGTTTATCCTTCATTTTAGCTCTCCATAGAGATGCCTTGTCAGGCTGCTGAGTTGGATGCATGCAAATTATTTTCTGGTAACTCACCTGACATAAGTTTTATCTCAATGACCTTTTATTTTCTAAATAGTCATGAGAATACTAAGTACTGTTCAAACACAGGGTAATTACGATTAAAAACAAATAATCATAACAATTCATTGGTTTTGATACCTTCACAAGTGTCAGGATCAAATTCTTATTTTAAGATTACACTTTTTTCGGTTAACAGTGGTTAACTGTGTGTGAGATCATGATATCATCCATGATGAAATGTCAAGTTTAGAAAAATGTTTTATGTGAAGGACTGTTTTCACCTCTGAAATGGAGTGGTGTGTGATGTAAAGGTAATTTTTTGAGAATGGGAATTGGGTTCATCTTTTGAATATGATCTTCCATGTCTAGTTGTGCTGTATGTTGAAATTGAGTCATAGTGCAGCACTGACTTTTTAAATACTTATGCTTACCTCCCTTTGTCAATTCTTACTTTTCTCTGTCTAGTTTGCAACCAGTCCCTGCACAAAATGTGTTATTGTAAATAAAAGGAGGACATCACTGGTAAGCTTTTAGTAGAAATATTCTTGCTGAAACGCTTTCAATGTATACAAAATATGTTTTTAATCAACAGGTCTGTCCAGAACAAAGTTCAAGTGAAGCGATATCATCAGAAGAGGAGTATGCTCCTGATTCCGTAGATGATTCAGACATCTCATGGGATGACAAATGCACTCCACAGAAATATGGACTAGTTATAGTCCATATTTCCATTTTTGGACTTCTTAATGCACATAAATTTTATGTTTTTTGTATGTGTATGCCATGGTCCTGATAAATAAAATTGGCCCTGACAATTACTGTTGGTGTCATGGGCGGAGCCAAGCACCTCATTATCGTTTGTCCTTTTAATACAGCATTGGGTCACATTCTTGTATTTTGAGTTCTGAAGTGTGTATCTAAATTTTTAAGTGAGATCTATGTTGTGTAGCTCTAACAAGATTTTTGACAACTTACTACGTCTTTCTAGCATAAGTGGAAGGGGGTGTCCGTTTAGTGTTGCAAAAAACTGGTTTGAAAAAAGTGTCCTGCTAGTACACCAAAACCAGTATGTGTGTGTGTGTGTGTGTGTGTGTGTGTGTGTGTGTGTGTGTGTGTGTGTGTGTGTGTGTGTGTGTGTGTGTGTGCGTGTGTGTGTGTGTGTGTGTGTGTGTGTGTGTGTGTGTGTGCGTGTGTGTGTGCGTGTGTGAGTGTGTGTGTTTACAGAGCACAGCTGGGCTTTGGATTTATTGCGCAAAGCTTCTTTACTGCCTCCATCTAACATGCAGTCATGGTCAGCTATAGCTGCATCCTCACAAAAGCACCTGACCCTCACGCAGTGGTGTTTGTTGTGAGTGAACACGTGCCGCCACATTATATAAATGAGCATGAATGCGTTTATTCTGAACGCAGAGTGGCTCATTAACTAAAACGCAGTTTGCTCTACAGTTTCTCTTTGTAATTAAATCAGTTCAGAGGACTTCGTGAATAAGTCCCACCTGACTGACTCCGCCCACTCTGTTTACTAAGCTTTCTTTAGAATAAAGTACGTCTTAATCTCTCATAGATTACTCATCTTTGACTCTGCACTGGCGTGGGATTGACAACCGGTTCCAGCGTTTCAGTTCAGTTCGGTTTGTTTACGCGGCGCAGGTTCACGGCAAACGTCGCCTCGATGCATTTTACAAGATTATTTTCCGCTTATGTACAGAAACGTGAAGGTAATTGTGCCAGCAGATTCAAAGTCAGTTTGACCTTTCTTGTTGAGGGTCAGTGTGCTTGAGGGCCCCTGCAGGCACGAGGAGCTCCAAGACTGAATAAAATTCTAAAAGGACAAAATGACAAACGAGTCATTTGAGCTTAAATACAAATGATGGAAATAAAGTATTAAAAAGTTACTTTGCTTTAGCAATTCAGTTCAAGAAGTAAAATTTGTATTTCATTTATTAGAATAGTGACACACACTGATATATTTTGATGATCACAGCAGACAGTTAATGAAAACCTTAAAATTTAGTTTCTTCAACGATTTGAGTATTGCATAACAAACGGCACTTCCTAACCATGTGGTGAGACTATGTGACCATTAAGGCATTTCTTTATCTAAAATCCTATTTTAAAGTTCAACATTTCTGAACTTTCTGGTTATTATCTGTAAACCATGTTGATCAAAATGATCAGAAGTCATGCGATGTCTCTGTCTGTAATAAATCCCTAGACAAAAAAAAAGGCGTTTTAAGTGCAAGTCGATCCACAAATGGAATTCTGCATGGGGGTCTCTGACCACGTTGGGTCCTTTCTGTTGTTAACAAGTGACCTTCTTGTTGGTACATTGAGAAAATGAGAAAATCCTCATCAGTTTGTATGGTCAGGACTTTTGCAGGTCTGCTGTGCAGTATGCTGTTTATTCATCATTTTCCTGGAGGCATCCCAATCTGGTGATGTTCTGTTGCTACATGAGAAAAGCTGAGTGCGTTCGAGTGAAATGTGTTTATTATTACTTTAAAGGATGTTTCATAGTGTAAAACCTGCTTTTATAATGTATTAGTCAAGAGTTTCACATCAGACACAACGTGGACTACAAAAAAAATACTATTGGATAGAGATACTGAGTGAAGACAGGGTATTTAAATTATTAACAATGACCCAAAATTTGGGTTTCAATTCAAAGTGTTATGACTGCTTGGGCAACCAGATGTATCAGTGTGGTGAACTGTGTTAGTTAATATATATTACATACATATTTGTGTCTGCTGGGATTGCTTGGTCTTTTTTAGCCGCTGTTGTGCTAGCAGCAGGTCTGATTTTGGGCTCACCTCTACATGGGTTACAGATTTAATAACAATTCTTGACAAGTACTCTTTACCATCAAATAAAACCACCAAAACGTCTTGCCGCCCCAATAATAACAGCTGTGTCTTCTTCTAGAAAGCTCACTGATAAATTTCTTACCCAACTGCCAAAAGTGATTCAAAACCCTGAAATAAATTTCCTCCTACAAAGAAGTTTGCGTCTGTCAGGAAAAGAGACCGGCAAGCTGAAAGAAGGATCTGTATAGAGAGATAATTATTTATCAGTTTTTGCATTTAGTAATACATATTCTTCTCAATCACCATTGGAAAACTCCAAATTGGCTCCACAGCAATGAAACCATTCTCATACTGCTGAGCAGCTTGTACCAGTTTTTCACTGGTCCACTGATGATTCTTCCGTTGTCACTAGTTTCTTTAAGGCCTTTTTTTCCTTTTACTCTAATTTCCAGCTACACAAACAGATTTTTATTTCAGATTCATGCCTGAACTCTGGATGACCTGTTTCACAGCATTAATATTCATATTAGTCAGAAGAAACGTGTTGGTAATATTGAACAGCTACTTTATGAATAACTTTGGACTTAACTGTAGACGGAAACAAAAAGCAAGGTTCTATGGAAACATAAGATCATTTGAACATAACCATAGTTTGATAAAAGCCTACATGTGATATTTGACAAGTACAGGTTTAGTGTTTTGATATAGTAAGTTTTTCTTAATTAGCCTTTTCATCTTCACTCAGTCTCTGATATCTCCGGTACTTCTGCATGTGTTGCCATAGTTACACACTGGCTGCCTGTCCTCCCACATGAGCCTTAGTAACATTTAGTAGCACTGTTGAAACCGCATCATTGAACCCATACAGTATGACATCTGACAGTCACTGATCAATTTTTCCCACTTTTTTCCCCCAGCAACATGTTTCCAGCCAACTTGGTTCAAGCTACATTTCAACAGGTAAGCTAATATCAGTATGACATGGTAATAAAATATTTTAGAAAGGAGATCATACATGGTGTCGTTTAAGATTTTGCAGGTATACATTTTTTTTCTCCAACAAAAAATGTATACATCTTATCTTATGTCAACAAAAGATGCTACAGCATTTGTACAAAGCTAGCAGACAGTTAGCTTACAGCACGGCGATTCACGGGTGTTAGGAACCACTGCCAAAATTTAAAATCTACAAATTGTTGAAATTGCTTACAGCTGCTTATTTTAATAGTTCAAACACCAAATATATATTACTGTGCTTTAATACAGGCAGTGGAAACCATATTAGCTCAACCGCACAGGCTAACATCTACAGTCTTCTTTATTTCTGCTACTGGTGGTAGAACCAATCAGTGACAAGACAAATAAATGCAGCCCTTGGATTGGCTCCTTTCGTAAACATCTACCAATAGGGTGCCAAGTAGCAGTGCACATTGGTTTTCACCTCCTCAAGTCGCATTTTTCAATTCAAATATTTTTGATACGCTATGAAGAAAAAAAGTTGGACGGATTTTCCAAAAATAAATTGGAGAAGGCGTGTCACAATACTTAGCCATGTCACTGAACACAGCAATAAACAAATCCAACTTGGTTTTAGACTTACAACTAACTCATACAGCCTCATGTGTCATATAATGCAGATGCCAGAAGTAATCAACTCTCCTACCTCAAGATTCTGCTGATCAGTTTTAATTGCTCTCTTTATCTCAAAAATGTTGCTCTTTACAATAAATCTTCTTGTTTCCTATGATTAGTGGATAATTATCCTGAATTTGAAAGGCTGATTTATTTGAATAGATATAATTTAAATCTCTAGTTGTGTGGAAGTAAAGTCATTATCTTGTCTGAACTAGTCATCTTCAAAACCAGAAGATAATGGCGTGTAATTTTAAAATGAAGGTGATCCTAAAAAAAATTTTTTTTAAATGCCTGTCCCAATTCAGTGCAGACTTCTGTTTGATCAAGTGTTTGTTGTGTGGATTATCATAAATTAGAAACATAACATTGAGAAAATGGCATGCAGTCAGTTGTTAAAAAACAACAACAACAAAAAAAAAGCCCAACCATGTGGTTGGTGTTTCCACTCCGATTATTGTGCTGATTTAGAGGCTCCTGCTTGTTTTTTTTCCGTCCTCCAGTATCGGACACACAGAGTGGCTGAGCTGATCCCCAAGCCCACGGTGACCCAGCTGCTGGATGAGACCACAACACGGCGGGTCTACATCTACGGCGTCCAGGACGACAACGGCACCGACATCCAGAACTTCTCCTTGGACCTGACGCCGCCTCCCGACGTCATCGTCAAGACGTCGCCCGGGACCAGCGAGGGCATGAACGTGCTGGGGATTGTTATTTTTTCTGCGACTATGGGTAAGTGTTTGGCCCCTGCAAACATTAGCATGCACTACACCCGAAGTAGCAGCAGCTCAAAGTGACGGTCTGGGCATGTTCCACATTTCTAAATGATTCAGTTAGAAACACGAGTTTCACCCCTGGTGAGCAATTAGCACAGTTTGAAAACTTCCCTGTAGATGAACCCCAGGTAAACATAATATGCATCCCCGTATACATGATCAACGTAGTTACTTTCTGTTGATTTTTTTTAACCTCTTATTATAGGAATCATGCTGGGAAGGATGGGACCCAATGGAAGCGCGTTGGTCAACTTTTGCCAGAGTTTAAATGAAGCAGTTCTGAAGATTGTTGCCATTGTCATCTGGTAAGAGTCACAGTGGAAACGGAGAGTTCACATAAAGCAACAACACACCTTACTCAGCCCAATCCAACAGTGACTAATATATATATATATATATTTCCAATTCTAAATTTTCATATATCCACTAAAGAAGTATATTAATGAATAAAGATTGAGTCTAATCTAAAGGGAGGTGTAAACGGCCTAAAAATAAAGTTCCCCCGTTTTTTGCAAGAGTGTCACTCCTTATGGAAAATTTTGAAAGCACTTGGAGGCCACAAAAATGTATTTTAAGCAAATGTATTTCTTCTTTCTGTATTTGCCCAATAATAAACTGAAAATGCAATTTTTTACAAAACTACCAAAACAAAATAGTCTATTTTTTTTTTTTTTTTTTTTTTTTTTACAAAACTGAAATCACAGACAATCCAATATGTTAAAAGGGTCTTGAGTAGACGGGTTACTACAGAAGAGGATAGTAGTTGCCTAACTTCTTGGTTTGAGTCTTTTGTTTGTTGGGTAAGGGTTTTTTTTGGTTCTAATGACTAAACCGAGTTGATAAATAAAAAGTCCTTTGTTGTATTTAGTGTTTGTATAATGGGGCGACTGTGAAAATAAAATACTTTTTAAAAAGTGTCCATCTGCATCGATCAGTTTCTACTCACAGGCCAGAGTCTTCATTTTTGAATTATTTATGGTGCTGCATAAAATCATTCAGACGACCATAAATGGGCTGTCAATTTGGAAATGTCCAATTCAACAAAGAAAGGCTGATTTTGAGTCTGATTAACCGTTTCTGTGTTGAGTTGGGTTTATTTTCTGGATCGTTCTCCCAGTGCTGATATGTGTCGACTTTCCCATGTTTTCGTGTGTGATGAAAAGACAGAAAATTACTTTTCAGTCATCACTCCCAAACAACCAGTTGGCAGAAAATGGTTGTTATTAAGACCTGGTGAACCTCAAGATGCCTCTGTCCTGTGCAATTCTCCAACAGCCAGCTTTGGAGCTGTTGCATTACCTCCCTCAAAACATCGGACAACAGAGCAGCTTAGTTCCAGAGCAAACTGGGCTTCAGCGCTCATCAACACCCAAGCAAACCTGTCCCAATAACCAAGACGAACAACTTTTAATCGGATTTGAAAGTGCAAACAAAAGTATCAATGTGTCGACATTTTTGTAACGTTAATTTTTCTTTCTTGTATGGAAAGCCAGTAATTTTCTGTTTTTGCCTTTTGGGGCCAGAGCCAAATGCTTGGGGATGCAGAAAACGTTCTATTGCCTTAAGTCATAACGGAAGTTCTTTGACCTCTCAGAAATGAAATGGAATATAACAAATCTCAGTCATCCCCATCATGTTAGACATCCTAGAAAAATATTGATCATCATTTATTGTTCCATTACAATTTTAATTCCACAGTGCTTCTAGCAGCATTGGGGTATTTAATTCCTCCATTATGCCTAAATACTGTAGCTGGACATGTTTGAGTGAAAGTGTGAGTTGGGGGATTAAAACCCAGTTATTTCAATTTCAGTTGCATGCATTTCAAAAGTATCGTTAGGGGCACCAATAGAGAAAACAATTATTTCTCGATATGGGATTTCCCCCCCTGCACCCCTTCACACAATAGAAGGGAAAAAATATTATTTATTTCTGAAATAATATGTTGGATTATTATAAAGTGTGGCCCCAGAGTGCAGTTCAAGAGCAGGTAGCAATTTGACCCTACAGCGATCGAAGCTGATGAAAAGAAGAAAAATAAATAGGATGAGAGTTTTAATGACAAATTTATTTCTTTTTAAATGAAAATATTAGAGACAGCAAAATGTATTTTTCTTTGGTAAGCCTTTTTTTCCCTTTCATATTATTGTGAATGGCTGGAAATATTCAGCCATTCATTTTTTTTTCAATAAAAAGCTAAAAACACATTCAAGACCTACAAAGCCATAAATATTTGATCCAAAAACTCAGGAAACTGTATACTTTTCTTTTATGAAGACAAAACACCTGAGACCCTTTTTCAGACATACAGTTATTTGTTCATTTCTTCTTTGTTTCATTGGAATAATGTATTTTGAATGTGCTCCTCAGCAGGCAAAAAAAAAGAAACAATTCACAATCAAATGATTTTGTGTTAGTTATCCTTAGAGTCCTTTCAACTTGTCAGCTTTGGCCACTTTACAATAGATTTTGGACGCCACTGTCCTAAAGATTTCAGTGTGAGATGTGGTGAGTTTATTTCCAGGTTTCTCTAAGTATCTTGGCTAGCTTACTCTGTGCAGAGCTGCACTATTCACTGCTGTGTTGACCTGACCTGAGGCCAGTTTTTTATACAGTGATCTTCCGTTGATGATAAAACAGTTAAATCTTCACCAGCACGTCCTGAAGGCATTTACCGGGACGTTTTCCTTCGTTCTTCAACACCCAACCAAAAGAAATCCACAGCTTAATCCTCAGGAAGTCTGTGATTATTATTACCTGACATTACATGGTTCACTGAACAATGATCACACGAGGAATGAGAACTGACAGTAAAAAGGATAAAACACCTCGTTGCCAGCGGAGACATTCTGCATTTATTTAGATTGGTGACTTATAACCCAAATCATCAGAAGCATTCATGCGGTTCAAATTGTTGTATTTGTTTGTGCTGGTAGATGGTTTGCTGGCACCAGTAGTGGGTTTGAATGTTTTGAACCACAGACTGTTTTGAAAGTATCAATCAGATTACGGAGTGCCGTAATTTGCTGATAGCTGACGTAAACAGCTTGTGTGACACAAACAAACTATTAGTTCAAAAGGCTAATAAATAGCTTTATAAACACAAAGTCAAAGGATACATCTATAATTTCAGTATGTTTTTAGTTGGTTTTATAAATGCGTAACATAGTTCCCGTTAGCGCTGTTCCCCATAAATTACCATTTTTATTCATTTCAGCTACCAAAAATCTTCTCAATTTCAGTTTCTGTCATTTCGATAGATTTAGTTAGCTATAACTACCTTTGCTAACATGCCAATTTCTGATGGCTAACAGTTTATTCTAGCATGAGGATGTTTTTGTTTTCAGCTCTTACTTAATGTTTAAGGGTCACTAGCAACACTCACACAAAGAATACGGCTTTGGGAAAGCTTATATTTTGAGTCCAAGTTCTTAACAAGCTTTCCTCGTCTCTCTTCTCCTCTCCTCCAGGTATTTTCCCTTTGGCATCGTTTTCCTTGTTGCTGGGAAGATCTTGGAAATGGATGACCCGTCAGCCATGGGGAAGAAACTAGGCTTTTATGCCATCACTGTGGTCATGGGCTTGGTGCTCCATGGCCTTTTCATCCTCCCTGCCATGTACTTTTTCATCACCAAGAAGAGTCCCATCGTGTACATTAGAGGGATTCTGCAGGCTCTGCTCATCTCTCTCGCCACCTCCTCCAGGTAAAAACAAAATGATGATCCATCTGTACCTCTTCAGATACTCAGCTCAGTAGGGGTTTTGTTGTCTTGAGCTTTGTACATGTCCTCCAAACATATGGATGCATTTTTGTGATACCGGCATCATGCTGGACAGTTATTAGGACGTTTTAGCCCAGAATTATAGATGAATCAATCAATAAAACCCAGCAATTTTTATTTACAGAACACATTTCAGACATCTCATTGTATTTTCAAGAGATTTAAAGGGTTTAAAGTGGACAGAGATAAAAAAATAAAAAAAACTAGGGAGCTACGCACATTAGAAATAGTCAGACAAAGTAAAAAATATGAAAAAATACATTTCTTCAATCAGATAAATGAATCACTGTTGGGGGATGATGAGCTGAGGACATGTAACTGTTTAAATTAGTAATGAAAAGCCAGCATTGCAGTGCAACACTATTATAGTAACCTAAAAGTATGAATAGAGTAGTAAACATACAAATACCTACATGTTTGTGATAGAATCTGAACTATCAAAAAGATATAGTGGTCACCAAAATAAAAAAGAACTACGTAATATTGAAATGAAGTAGTACATTCTAAAAAATAAATACTATAAACTGAACAGATTGCTTATTACATCCATGTTTTTAGCTGCCTTAAGGTCTTTAACAAGCCTGATTCATGGCTAAAAAAACAAAAATCGACTCATTGTGTGTCTTTGTTATGATTCAGGTTTTAACAGGATCTATAGAAGACCTGACGGGTCTGAAGCAAGAAAAACCTAATTTGATAAATAGATTGGGGAAGATCATTCATACCTTTTATTAATACTTAAAATAAATTCTAACATGGAGAGGCAGCCAATGCTGAGACGTTCAGACTGATGTGAAGAGAGTTTGATTTCTGGTCCTCGTCTACAATTCTTGCAGCTAAATTCTAAAGTAGCTTAGAAAAATCTCCCCGTTAGACCGGCAAAGAAACTACTGCATTTTTTCAAATGCCGAAATACATTTTATGTAACAATCTTAATGTGGTTTGTAAAGTCTAATGGTGAGTTAAAGGTTAGTGTCAGAGGTTGGGATGTGATTTTCTTGCTCTAGTATCTCCGTCTATGATTAAACATTCAGTTTTTTCCTAAGATGAGGCAAATTGTCTGCCAATCAGAGCTTTCAAATAGTTTAAAAATGCACATATAGGTCTGGGATCGTTAAAGAGAGACGCTAATGAAGAGCTGTGTGTCATCAGCGCAACTGAAAATTAATGCCCCTTGATTACACCACCAAATGATTGGAGGGGGAAAAATTAAGAAAAGTGTGGGACCTAAAAGCTCAGCCTTGTGGAACACCATATTTTGGATACACCGCTCTAATGAACACGTTTTCTGTTCCCGACTTCAAGGCAGCTCTAGAAGTTCAAATCTGTCTAAAATGTAAAAACCTTTTAACAAAGACGGTTGAGACAGTTCTTCTGAGTACTGAGCTTCATTGCTTGCCACAGTATATTAACATCCCTATGCAGTCTAAGCACTGCTCCCAACAATTCAAACTCTTAGTCAGCTAAACAAATCCACAAAGTCAATCAACTTCCAATACACACCAATGTAAAACACTCTGGAAACTCACAAAGGTGATTCAGTCGGGTCTGACAACACAAACTAAACACTTCTTTTAGCAACTTCAAACCCGTGACATTTTGACCACAGTGTCAAACTGGATAGTTATGATGGTCAAAAACTGCGCTAAGGGCTAGTATGATATCAGTCTATGTACTGTGGCTGGTTCTGAAACAGACTTGCATCTTCTGAAATGCTGCCAGAGTTAATATAAGAGCATAAAAAACTTCTTTTGATCTTCAGTTAAAGTCACAAAGAAAATGTAACTTTTCCAGCTCACGTTTTACAGCTAAATTCTGCGATTAGCGATTTGATCTCATCCGGGTGAGGGGGGGGGGTTCCGATCAAAATAAGTAATCATTAACACCACTGACCGTTGCTTTGACCTTTTGTTTTTCTGCCTTCGTGCCGCAGCTCTGCCACTCTGCCTATCACCTTCAAGTGCCTCCTAGAGAACAACCATATCGACCGGCGCATCATCCGCTTCGTGCTGCCCGTCGGGGCCACCATCAACATGGACGGCACCGCTCTCTACGAGGCCGTGGCGGCCATCTTCATCGCCCAAGTGAATAATTACGAGCTCGACTTTGGGCAGATCATCACCATCAGGTAAAGTCGAAACAACTCTGAGGCTTTTCTGCTGAATGTTGCGCGAAGAAATGTCAGCCTCAGGGGCGGCAGGAGGCTGGAGAAGGGATATTAGCTCGGTTTGCCCTTTTCAAGCAAATATTTCAAAGTTTCCTCGTGGCAGGTTCTTTCAGTTTAAATAACTAGAAAAGCTACATGATTAAATAGCTGCTCTAAGGGTTTTTTACATGAGGTCAAGTTCAGCTCAACGTATGCGTGGTTTCTCGTTCAGCATGCTAATTAAGCTACACCGTCTAGTGTATTTTGTGAATTTAAAGAAGCTTCCTGAACACTTAGCCATTCCAGGCTCACATGCCTGCTTCAAATTTTGCTTTCAAATGAGAACAGGGAGTTTAAAAGTGCTTGATATTTACCTTCAGACAGAATCCTGTGTTGAATTTTTTTTTTTTTACCCTTTCAGTAAAGACTAAAGGTTAGGATGTTTCCACGGTTGCGTTGCATCGTTGAACTACATGTTGAGGCTACTAACTCTCTGAACAGAAAGGCCCAGGGACACTTTTCACTCTCATTTGTGGTAAAAGCCGACTTGTGGAAAGTTTATCCAGTCAAATTGTTGAGAAAAATAAAACAGCAACAAAAAAAAACTGTTGAATGTTTTACAGCGAACAATCCATGCTAAGATATTTCATAACTAAAGCATTAATTCAGCTTAAATAAAAAATAAACCACAGGTGAAAAAAAGAATGGAGCTACAACTTTTCAAAAGTTAATTCGTTAAATGTAACCAAATTTAGTGTGTCCAGCTTATTTTTTTATGTTTAACATGACAACTGAATAAACCAAAAGTGGCAGTATTATGCAAAATCGGCTTCTTTAGCTTAACATAATCTTATAATGTTATTCCCTCATCAAAAACAGAGCTGGAGTGTTGCCTTGATTCTGTCATGTATGTTTGGGAGAAAAAAAACATCCTTGAATCTCCATAGCAACCATTCAGCATTTCAAAACGTCTGGGTGGGCCTAGCCCTGCCCTCAAGGACGAAGCTCCTCCTTGGAGCTGCAGTTTCCAAGCTTCGGAGCTTCCCCCACTCCTTCAGACTAGCCAGCAACAATTAGCAAACACCTGGTGGAACTGAGCTTATTGTAGGAGTTACTGCTCAGAGCAACACTGGTAAAATGTTACAGGGTTAATAGAGGGGCTGTGTAAAGACATAGTGGCCCAATTAATTGTCATTAGGGAGTAAATTTTCTATTAGGTCATATATGACATGAACAGCATTTTTCTAACAACTGAAGATAACAGCTACTTGATTATTCTATAAAATGCATTTTATATGTGCCAGGAAAACACACAATTACTGCCCCTTTAATTTGTTTAATATGACAACTTAGTAAATTTAATATATTTACATGGATAAACTTAATCTGACTTTCTGTTACAAATTATTTTTTTGGAACTTGGCTCACCCATTGCATTTCAGTGCAAATCTGAATTTTCTTAAAACAAAATCAGAATCCCAGGAAGTCACAGCCAGCCTGACCGGGTTGCTTCGAGTTCAGCATGTGAAGGAATTTAGCATCACACGTTCAAATCTGAATTATTAATACTATTATGGGATTGAGTAGATTCGCGTATATGTAAATGTCACACAGATTACAGCTGGTGTGAGAGCCTCTTAGTCTGATCTGATTTCAGATGAATTGGAACTCGGTGATGGCGCAAAAAAAAAAAAAAAAAAATGTAATTAATCAAACGTTCTGACTCCGCTAGCAACAAGGAAAAGAGACGCTAACAAACGTCCTGGTCCTCACCTGACCGGAGGCCACGTTTGACCGTAACGTTGTGAGGAGCAGACCTGTCCTCACGGCCGCGCTCTTGACGCACGGTCCCTCCGTCTAATCCCTCGGCTGTAAAACCCACATGACCTGTATTACTCATCTCACGACAGAATTATAATCGCTTCCCTCTCTGTCCCTGCGCCGCTTGGCTCCGGACCACGGAGCTCCTCCATCTGTACGCCAACCCGACCCGAAGCGCCGCTTTCAGATAACGAGTCCAAACCGACCGCTTTGCAGCGACCGCGGTTCAAACCAGATGTTTATATAAACTGTAAAAAAAAAAAAAAGAAGGAAAAAAAGGCCTTTTTTTTTCTCCCATCACTGTCTGAGATGAAATCAGGCTAAACGTTTTCTGGTTTTGCTAATCCCGTTTTTATCATTGCCAAAAATAATCAGTTTGTTAAAACGCCAGAATAGCAAGACTTGCACTGTTATGATTGCTCTTGTTTTTAACCTATTTGGGAAAGTCAGGGGTCTGAGACCGAGAGGCTCTTTGAATCTTCCACAATGGCCCTTAAGAACTCTGTCTAAAAATAATTTAAAACAATAGATATCATAAAAATAATAATACATTGTATTTAAAAGCTGCAACGGACTGGCGACCTGTCCAGGGTGACCTGTCCAGGGTGACCCCGCCTCTCGCCCGGAACGTTAGCTGGAGATGGGCACCAGCAACCCTCCTGACCCCACTAAGGGACAAGGGTGATAGAAAATGGATGGATGTATTTAAAAGCAGCTTTCAGGACGCTCAAGTAAAAAAAAATACCAATTCAAATAGACGTAAAAAAAGCGACTTAAAGATCATCTAACAGCTTTTTGAGCAACCTTAAGAAAGCTTCAGCGCTTCTTTCTTCTCGCTTGAAGATTAACATTCTGGTAACAAGATTATTAAAAAATAGACACACTGCTTGTAACTTCTGCAAATCGGCTCAAGAAATTGAGGCTTGAGGTTGTTTTCCCACCCCCAGAATTTCAAATACTCCTCTAATATAAGGCATTTTGTGCCAATCAAATTAAAAAAAATAAATACTCAAAGTACATGGTAACCTTCAGTTGGAAGGGAAGAAAATAAAAATCCTGCTGGAAAATAAAAGTACAGAGAACACTTCAGGTGTTTGAAAGCACTTCCCCTGCTGTTCTGATTTGTGTTTTTGCTGTTTTTTTTATTCCAACAGTCTCTTGCTAAGAAATGCGCGCCGGTCAGCTCAGAAAGCTTTCACACACCTTCGGTTCTGATTGTGTGATTTGTTTTTTTGTTTTTTTTCTAATGACCCGCTGATCCGCTCGCTATACCCAGCATCACCGCCACGGCCGCCAGCATTGGCGCAGCTGGAATCCCGCAGGCCGGACTCGTCACCATGGTGATCGTGTTGACCTCCGTGGGTCTACCCACCGATGACATCACTCTCATCATTGCTGTTGACTGGGCCTTGTAAGTAAAATCTTTTTTTTTTTTCCTCCCCACTTCAGAAAAGCGCAATGGTGTTCAGTGAATCTTTTAGATACGGTTTTGGTGCTGCTGCTGCCAGGACTGAGAAAAACTAATTACAACAACCTTTTGAAGCTTCACAACGGAATGACTGAGGAACATAAGTTTTAAAAATGTCCCTTTGCCTTCAGGGCAAAAGATACATTTTATCAAGATACATTTCCCCCTCTTTTTTTTTTTTTTTTCCCCCGACCCGGAGAGTGTCTTCTCCGGGTCAGGGGGGTCGTCCTGCCTCAAGTGGAGGAGTTTAAGTATCTGGGGATCTTGTTCACGAATGAGGGAAGAAGGGAGCGGGAGATCGACAGGCGGATTGGGGCAGCGTCTGCCGTGAAGCGGGCGCTGTACCGGTCCGTCGTGGTGAAGAGAGAGCTGAGTCAAAAAGCGAAGCTCTCGATTTACCAGTCGATCTACGTTCCCACCCTCATCTATGGTCATGAGCTTTGGGTCATGACCGAAAGAACGAGATCACGGATACAAGCGGCCGAAATGTGTTTCCTCCGCAGGGTGGCTGGGCTCTCCCTTAGAGATAGGGTGAGAAGCTCGGTCATCCGGGAGGGACTCAGAGTAGAGCCGCTGCTCCTCCACGTCGAGAGGAGCCAGTTGAGGTGGCTCGGGCATCTGGTAAGGATGCCTCCTGGACGCCTCCCTGGTGAGGTGTTCCGGGCACGTCCCACCGCTTCTGTTAAAATTGACCTTCACAAAAAATAGGTCTAAAGCACCAGACTGAAGACTTTGGTCATCCAGTTTTTAGCAGAGAATAAAGAAAAACAATAAATCCTGCAAATAGAAATTGAGTTCGTTTTAGTTCATCATGCGGTTAATTGATTTATTGCTAGCTGTGAGCTCTCTTGGGTTGCACACAATACACTGTGTTAAAAAAAAAAAAATTAATTTCAGAAGGGTACTTTCTTTTTGTCCAAAGGAAGAAAAAAAACTAAAAAGTGCTTTAGCACATCCTTGTGTCCATTTGTGCGCATCTCTGGTTGTAGCCTTGGCATGAGGTTAGCATAGCCAGTCCAACTTGAAATTGTCTGACAAATGAGGCCATGCTGGTGTCTGCCAGCTCAACAGAATGGACACGCTGCCACTGCTGCCAACAGGCTCATCCGGCTCCCCAGACAGTTTCACCAGAAGTGAAGATGTGAGGCTGTGAAGCAGAGCAACACATTCACAGAAAACCCAACCAGCGTTTCAACACGGGCACCTCGCTGTTGGCGCAGAAAGGCTTTGTTGAAGCCACAGGGTCTCCACACATCCTTAAAGACTTAAATTTATGCATCTAAAATTATGGCTTTAAAATGAATAAAATTTAATCAGGAAAGAGTAAGTTGGCCTTAAATATGTTCATCACAGGTCTGAAACTTTGTGGTGGCAGGACTATTTAATGTGGTATTCTAGTGGGACTTTTCTGTTAGGTAGATGTTTGAGTTGCTTCTTCATTGTTCTGTGACAGGAGGCTGTTGAGGCTACTGGTAGCCTCAACGTAGCTACATATATATGTAGAACATCTACATCTACTTTAGAGGTAGATCTTACATCCAGAATAGATGCGAGTTCTACATCTACAGTAAAACATAGCAGCAAAGGTTCTGGTTCCTGCAATGAAAACAGAGGGAGGACAAAAACTGGCTAAAAACATCTGGCTAGCTGTAAAAAAAAAAAGAAAAGAAAAACAAGTGAGCTAGAAAGCTAGCAAGCTTGTTTATTTGCGTCTACCATGGTTTATGTGCAAATTTATCCCTAGGTGGCTGGAAAACGTTCGTCTTCGCCATTGGATTGTTTGTCTTGCTAATCTGCGCGATGCTAAATTCATTCTGTCGTTTAGCACTACGGGGTTAAGGCTGTTTCTTTGGTACATTTCTGAGGTGATACAGGTCTTAATTTTCATTCATAGTGGTCTTAAAAAGTATTAAATTTGAGGTGACCTGCAGAAACCCTGAGGATCTGGGCATATTACTGTCAACCATCGACATCTCGGTACAAATGTTTTCATTTTTTCCTATTATGTCTGCAGTGACAGTGTCAAAGCAGCTATACTGTGCAGTGACGGCCATAAATACATGTTTAATAGTTGTAACAACAAATGGCCTTTCACTGTGTTGTCCAGGGATCGATTCAGGACCATGGTCAACGTTATGGGCGACGCTCTGGCTACCGGCATCATGGCTCACATCTGCAGAAAGGATTTCGTCAAGGAGGGGGAGCAGGTGAGAGCGAGAAAAAGCTGGATCGATACGACTCGGACGGTACAAACCGGTACAAACATCGGTCTTGTTTTTATTTTAAAGAAAGAGGAATATATGATATATGAATGTGGAAGAAGAAGAAAAAAGAGTAAAGTTTCATCTGATGGAAGGTTACCTTGGTGGGATGCAGGGTATGTGTAAACACACAGATCGTTGAGAAAAAGACCAGCAGCAGTGGGAGGCTGCAAAGACCAAGAAATATCACTTTCATCACTCACGGTCCTGCTGGTAGCTCCTCCATACGACCTCCAGAAAAGGCCAAACGAATTTGTGTTCTGCCGGAAGAAATGCTGTGGAAGGTTTCACGGCTATTAGCGGCAAAGGAAAGCATATTTCAGAAAATGCCTGTTTTTTTTCTTTGACGAATCATTTCAGTGTAGAAATTAGAAAGCAAAAATGGAGCTTTTTCTATCATTTGTTTACAGTTGCTGGAAGGCAACGTGGTTATGTTACTCCAATAATTAAAATATGCAGCAAGACGTTGTTTAAAGTCACTCTGGTTCTGATCTGCTGCGTTTCAGGAGCGTGGACCGGCCGGGACGAGAGCCAAAATAAAACTTAATTGGTTGTGGTGCAAAGTTTTCAGAAAGTTTGAGATTTTTAGGACGAGTTAAAATATTCATGGCGGTACTTGACTACAAGGGGAAAAAATGCAATTATATCCAATGGTTTGGGTGGGAAAAAATTGTTTGTTTACATCTATGGAGCGACCGCTTGTAGCTACAAAGTGACGTGTGAGTGAATGAATTTATGGAACTAAAAACCAAGCTAAGGTCAAGGCTTTGCAAATTAGCTCTGGCTTTATGGTAACTGTTAATATGCAACATTTGTCCATATGCAAATTAATAAATTCAATTGAATTCAAGGCACAAACTGAGACGGAGTTTTACTGAGTGAAGAAGTCTAACAGCTGTTTTTAATATCAGGAGGTTGGAGAAAGTAAGTTTTTCAAAAATAAATCTGCATTTTCTCAAGACAAACCTGCTACAGTGAGGTGGCAGCATCCGCTTGGACTGTCACACAGACTCTTCCACTCAGCTCCTTCAGACTAGCCAGCAGCAATTAGCAAACACCTGGTGGAACTACACATTTCTTGAGCTCATTATAGGAGCTGCTGCTCAGTGAAATGCTGGTAAAAACGTTGTTAAAGGGTTTTAATAGAGGAGCCATGATGTGATGACTTCCTGGAGGCGGAGTTTCAGAAAGAGCAGGAGTTTTTAAAGAGACAGAGGCCCAATTGCAAAGTCTAATTTATTTTAAGTCATATTCTATATAAAGCACTTTTAAAACAACTGAAGAAAACACAACTACCTTATTGTGCTACAAACTTACACTATGTGCCTGGAAAATACGTAATACTGCCCCTTTAAATCTTCAGAAATATTTATAACGTTGTTGCAGACAATTTAAAGAGACGATTCAGTCGCTTTTTGTTTTTTTTTATTTCTCCTTCAGGTACCCCTGATCTGTGAGACCAAACCCATGATAAGCATCCAGCAGATGATGACGTACCAGAACCAAAAGAACGGCTGCTACCAGCCGCCGCCGCCGGGCAGCCGGCAGGACCACGTGTCCCCGGACGTGGCCCGCCTGATCCAGCTGGAGGAAGGCATCCGGCCGGTGGAGAAGAAGAAACACGGCCACGGCCCGCACCACAAGCGAGAGCACAGAGACAAGGACCACTGTTCTGTGGACATGAACGGCCTGGAGACCAACGTCTGAGAGGACCGGACCGGACCGGACCGACCCGCTTTAGAGCTCTGGTTCCAATGGATGGAAGCAGAGGGGACGGCTTCGCGTTCGCACTGAGACTGGAACCAGAGGGAAAAATTTTTAAATTAAATAAACAGACTTCTTTTCTTTTCTTTTTTTTTTTACATAACCTGTATAATGACCCACATTATATTATTGATGTTTATGTGTAAATATTTATCAAAGATGTCATATTTAGCGACGGCGACAGCGTGCTGCGAGACTCACAAGATGAACAATGTAACAACAACAACAGCACAAAGCAAAGCAGAAGAAAGTCGTCAGATAGTAATGAAAGGCCTCTGGTTTCTTCTGTGGACTTCAACCAGAAAAAAAAAGCATAATTTAATAGATATTTTTATTTATTATGTATTCGAAATGTTTTAGCATAACAACCAGATTTTATATATTTCTCTTTTTCTTATTCTGACTGTTCACGGCAGCAGTGGAAAATGTTTTCTCGTTAAAGAAGATGTGATGAAACATGCAAGCAAAGAAGAAAAAAAAACAAAAAGAAAGAACGGTGTGGTCCAAAAACAGGCTGAGGCATGTCTGATGGTTAAAACAAGACGTTTCCTTCTGCTTCTCTGCCTTCTGAGCCTCCAGGATCCTCCAAATCCTTCCATTATTAATGCAAAACAAAAAACTTGAACGCCACGCTTCCTTATCCATCTCACATTATCTTCAGCATTCCTACTCCAACCCCTTTTTTTTGTTTTTTTGCCTTAAATGACCAACAGGAGAAGCATGTTAGCCCTAGCATAGCCGCCATAAAGCCAGCCGACAACCACAAACCAGGCTCTGTTTGCTTTTCCTGCTCAGCTTCTGCTCACGTCCAATTCTGTAAAAATTCACAGCATTGATTATTTCCTAATAATTTACAAGCATGTGTGGTAGAGCAACATACCTAACGGTTCATGGTATTCAAGGTACTGGATGTGTAATCGAATCAATCTAAACGTCTTTTTTTATATATATATATATAGAATGCATATATGGGAATAAAAGCTGTTGTAAGGATTTTTTAGCATCACTCACTTGTTTAAACACAATGCTTTTATTTTGAATAAAGTGTTTTGGCGACACAATGGCAAAGAGAAAAAAAAACATGAATGTAGAAAATCTTGTCTGAAGGCAGAGAAATGCGACATGAGCCACCGGTGCAGGTTATGTGTCCAAATGAAACCCGTTGAATACGGTTTGGACTTCTGTTTCATTAAAAGCGGTAAAGTATTTAACTTTATCTGGTTATTTTCTTTGGCTTTTTTTGGAAAAGGAATTTAATTTGCCACATTTGTTGATCTGGTGTTAACTTCTTAAAGCTACAGCGCCTCATCCATCCATTTTCTGACACCCTTTTCCCTTTGTGGGGTCGGGAGGGTTGCTGGTGCCCATCTCCAGCTAGCGTGCTGGGTGAGAGGCGGGGGTCACCCTGGACAGGTCGCCAGTCTGTCGCACGGCAACACAGAGACACACAGGACAAACACCATGCACACACACACACACACTCACACTCAGGGGCAATTTGGAGAGGCCACTTAACCTGACAGTCATGTTTTTGGACTGTGGGAGGAAACCGGAGTAAACCCACGCATGCACAGGGAGAACATGCAAACTCCATGCAGAAAGACCCCAGGCCGGGAATTGAACCCAGAACCTTCTTGCTGCAAGGCAACAGCTCTACCAACTGCGCCACTGTGCAGCCCATAGTGCCTCATATTTGGTGAATTTTGTCACATTTTGTCCCGTTACAAAACCACAAACTCCAACGAGTTTCGTTGTGCAGGATAAAAACAAATCGTTTATATTTTTTGCTTTTTTCACAAAAAAAAAACTGGACTGAAAGTTTTTGCCTTTGATTCTGTGATAACAGCTCAAGCTCTCTCAGACTGGTTTGATGGTGTCTGTGAGCAACAACTGTTCAAGTCTTGCCCAAGAGTTTTGGCTAGATTTTTATTTGGTCTTTAACTAGGACATCCTGCAACATAGAAGTGCTTTCACCAAGCACCATTATGCCTTCGCCTGTCAGTGTAGGCAGAGACTGAGTTACACACAGGTGGATTTTATTTAGGGGTATCAGAGAGTGAAGGTACTAACCTCCCCACGTTTATCTGCCACTTCATGTTACTCAGTGACAAAGTCCCAAAAAATTACGTTTAGGTTTAGGGTTGTAATCAGGCAAAAAGTGTCAAAAAATAAATAAAAATTCAACAGGCAGAAATCCATTCAGAATCTGCTCACAGCAGGTTTTGTTCAGTATTTCATATGTCATGGTTTCATTTCTAAATTAACTTCTGTTTTTTTCCCTTTTGCAATAAATATATCTCACTGCTCAAAGTACTGAGACTTTAACTGAACCACAGTGAACTGCAGATAAACATCGACTCATCGAAACCTCTAACAAGCTTTACAAACAGACACCGCTTCCATTTGTTTACAGTGTAAATTATAGAGAAACATCATCGCCATGGCAACGATGTACAGCAAACTGGCCTCACTCTGTCTCTGTAGTTTGCAGATGAGATACTGGGTTTACTAAAGCAAGTATATAATTATAACACAATGTTATGTGGTTTAATAAATCACCATTAAGAGCTTATAGATACTTTACGCTCTAAACGGTCAAACCTTTAACCATGAGGGACAAAGTCATTAAGTGGAAAACATTTTTAAAACAGACTTTTGGTGCCTTTCTAAACAAAGTCATTTCGATTTTATTAGAAATTCAAGTATTCCGATTTTAGAAAACTGATCTGTAAATTATTGTAGATGCAAAACATAAAAAAGACTTAAGGTTTCTACATTTCTTGGGGGAAGAGGGCTGATTGTTTTCTTATTTATGAAGTAAGATTTGCTTTTGATGAAAAAAAAAAAAAAGTAGGTCAATGTTTGTGGCCTTACTTACTCCAAAAGTAAAAACTTTAATAAATAGGAATCTATTTTTTGGACCAATTTTTTAAAAGATATTTATCTGTTAAAGAAAGAAAGCAAAAGGTAAAGTGTCCGTCTGCGTCAACCAGGCCAGATTTGACGCAACATTTTAAAAACTCATTGAGGTAAAGACTTCTTTCACAGGGGTATTTGAGGAGTAAATTTCTGCCAAAAAACACTCTGAAATTTCTAGAAAAAAAAAAAACAAGGAAATTCCTGAGTTTTGAAAGTCAAAAGTTTTTGACTTTTGAAGCTGATTTTTTCAAGAAACTTTCTGAGATTAATCTCAACATTTTGGATATTTTTCTATTTCTTTTGGATATATATATATATATATATATATATATATATATATATATATATATATATATATATATATATATATATATATATATATATCTTTTTCTTTTCTTTTTTTTTTTAACTTTTCAAACTCAGAAATTTCCTAGAAAAGAAAAAACTTCTGGAGTTTAGGAGGTTAATCTCAAATTGTCAGAAATGACGATAGCCTTAATACACCGACATTTAAGGATGACCTGGTCAAGAAAGACAGCAGCACACATAGTGGACTAGACAGCAATAACAAAACAAAAAAAAACATTAGGAATCTACATAAAGTGCAAACAATTTGACACCAAAGTGTGATAGTCAATGTGGCGTCCCTCGGTTGACGTCCAGGCGCCGTCTCGTGTCTCTACTGTCGCCGCATGTTTGTTAATTAAAAGAAGAAGAAAAAGATGAATAAATACAAAACCAGGCAACACATTTAGAAGAACCTGAGTCTGTGCTGCTGCCACTAGCTGCTTTCAGACATGGACATTTAAAAAGTTTGAGTGCGCAACCATTCCAACACATTTATACAGATACATACGATCATTCCCGTCTCCACAGCAGGTTATGGCCTCAGAGTTCTGGTTAAAATTGTCCATAGGAAGCTTCACAAACACACACACAAAAAAAAAACTTTCTAAATCCAACCAAGAAAAATCAGAACATGTCAGTTATCAGAATGTTGATTAGTCCCATTAATCAATAAAATATCTTGTAATTTACTTACATTTACAATTCAAGCTAAATGGTATTATAAATAACAAATGTATTTAAGTAACAGACACTAGAGATGTGCAATGTTGCATATTTTGGTATCAATCTGATAAGTATCAGTATCACCGATTCTGATACTACTGTATAAAGAAAAAAGATCATCTGAGAATAAATCACAACAAAATCTTTTCTGAGGCAGAGTTACAATACTGAAAATAAAATTTTATTTAAAATGTTATCTTATCCTGCTGCTATCGATCTGATACCGATACAAACCTGGTATCAATATTATTTATTGATGGACCTGCATTGGCAGCAAAGTAACAACAACACTCCTTTTCTTCTTATTGTTTTAAACTGAAAGGTTTATAAAGCAGTTTTGTCGTCAGGTTTAATCAAGGTGAACAGATGATCAGATCGGCTCCCAGGAAATGACATCAGCACCATATGAACCAAAACTCCACTCTGAGTTGCGTTCTTTAGCGGTTGTCTTAAAACACATTGGAGTTCAGTGCAGTCATTAGAACTTTATATTTTTAGACCTTTTTTAAGCACAAATTAAATTTACAGTTCTCAAAAAATACTTTATAATTATTTGCTTAAACAGTTAACTTTTAAAAGTGAAATCGGGAGAAAAAGCAAAGCTGGTGAAGCTTGCAGCAACTTTTCAAAATGATGGATTATCTCTTCTAATTCTTGTCTAACTACTAGTGAGGATTTAGTAAAAATATGTGTAAAAACAAAATAAAAGTTAAAATATTTCACTTCCTCTCCACTGTGTAACTTGTATCATTTTACGTGGTGAAAAAAAAGTCCAAGCAGGACTTTTTAATGGACGGAGTATTTTATAATCTTGGACAAACTTTAAATGTGTTTTTTTTTTGTTGTTGTTTTCTGAGCACCAGATGACCTTCCAAAGTTTTCTTGAGAGGAAAAGAAAAAGAAAAAAGCAAAAACAAAAAAAATATTCTCAGTTAACCAGCCTCCCACTTACACTGTGTGCATTAAAAAAATCCCCATGAGGCGCCCATTATCATTCCACCGGACAAACCGGATGACCACAAGCTGAAGGGTCAGAATTAAGCCAGAGGCACGAATAATAACAATTAGGAGAATCCAGATGGAATGTGGCAGAAGGTTCAACAGGGTGAACTGGGAAATAAATGGTTAGCAGAATGAGAGGCGGAGAACAGGGGAAGAAGAACACAAACTCAAAGTTAAAATCAACACAGCACTGTGGAACCGTCCAACAACGCCATCAGACCTTGGTTAATGACTAATTGGACAAGTTATTAGGCAAACATAGCGGCGAGCTCAGACGGTTTGAAGATCTCAGAATCTGCTGCTCAGCTGGGATTTTCACACACAACCATCTCTGGTTTACAAAAAATGGGCTGAAAATGCATAAATATGCAGTGAACAGCAGCTGTCTGGACACTTTCAGAGGTCAATGTGTAGACTGGTCTGAAAGGTAACAGCAGATGAAAACCAGGTGAGCAGGAAACCATCTTTGACACGGCGTCACTATTTTTTTTAAGCTATAGCTTCTTGAGCACAATGGCGTCAGTCATTGTGGAGAAACGGCATATCTGCATTTCCATTGAGCGTACAAGTTGACATTTTGAAAATAAATTCGCTTAATGGAAATACGCCAATTTCGAAAGAAAAGACTTGTTTTTCTTTCAAGTTTCAGCGGTACAAATCCTCAATGGAAACACTTTTTTTTTTCCCCCGCATCACACGAGTCACATGACTCAGCGACCGGATGTTGTCAAAAAGGCAAATACTGTCATAATATCAGATACCAATGATATAAAAAATAAGTACTGTTTTTTAAAATACTCAGGTTTTTCTTTGAAATGTAAATGAAAGACCTTAATTCAACCCAAAAAATATCTTTCCAATATTTGTCATAGCCACAATTAATCATGTGAAGGGTAAAACTCGCTACATTTACCTCGTTATGGGCGCGAGGTGAAGGAGCGTAAGGCGCGCTGAAGTGTATGGGAAAACGTCATCGGCGCGTCGCCCCTCCAGACGGGGTTTTGGCGCCCCCTCTGGTGCTGCGCCCCTATGCGTTGCATACCCTGCATGCCCACTTTTTGCGCCACTGGATACATCCCAAATTTTACGTTTTTTTTTTTAAAAAGAGGGATTCTCTTTTTTTCAGAATCCCTCCATTGGTCTCCTTTCTATCTCACATCTTCTACGAACGAAAATAATGTTCGGTTGTCTCATTTCCTCCATAATATTGGCATTTCCTGTATTGTGCTGATGTACTCTGAAAACTATTAAAAGTTTCTCCTTCCTTCTCTCATTCCTCATACTTTTTTGGAATCCTAAGATTACCACCTTCCTTTGTTATCTTCACCCCATTCCCTCAATTTTTGTTCAGTTACACTTTTTATTTGATTGTATTTATTGTAAAGTTGACTTGTCCTTTTTTTCTCTTCCCTATCTGCTGTTTTGTTTCCCTTAATCCCAATATGTGCTGGAATGCAAATAAGTATAACTGTTAATCCCATCATTTGTATCCTATTTAATGATTGTTGCATTTCTAATAACATGTCTGGCCTAAATGACTATATTCTGAACTGGTTAGTGCTGAACTGGAATTTGAACAAATTAGTTTTATTTTTTCTGTCCATTGTACTTCTTACAAAATTGCTAATATTTCCCCTGTCTATACTGACATTTATCTGTAATTAGTTTCATCAGAAATATTGGTACAATATTTTACAAAATATTTATTCTGTGTAAACATAATTTTTTTTTCTACGATAAATGTAAAGTCGTCATCACCAACAGAGGCTTTCACATGAGGAACACACTGTGCTCACTCATTTTTCTCTGCATCATTACAAACCAATTTTTTTCCATCTGAGGGTGAAAGTTGGGGTCAGGGTTAGAAATTAAAAAAGGTAAATTGGACTCAAACGGAAGCTTCAAGCAGAAAATGATTCCAAACATAAAAAAAGAAAAAAAACTGTTTTTTTTTTTCAAATAATAAGAGGGCCAAAGCTAAGCTGCAACCTCAAACTAAACATGACTGAAAATGCATGGCCATGTTCTGCGCCTTAAATCAGCTTTGTTGTTTTGAAAAATAATTAAAGCTGCACTTTGCAACAAGGTCTCACGAGAAAGGTTCAGTTCAAATTATTAAAATCTCTTAAAATATTGCGATAAATGTCTGGCAGGAATATATGCAAGCCTCAGTCTAAGGCTTTCTGGATGAATTCATATCTTTTATTACAACAACGTTGTACTTATTTCCTACTTTTGACTTTGCTTCCTCTTTTAAAGAGCAAAAAATATCCATTTAGAAGCATTAAAAATTTCAGAGACGACGACTCCAAAGACATTCAGAGTTAAAGACTTTATTTTACAAACATTAGATCTTTTACATTCACATCCTTAGAATGATTATAAAAAATGTAAAGTCAAGAACAACTTCAATTAGCCTTTTTCACACCAGGATCGGTTAGGACACGCTGTGCTTTGTAATCTGTGACGACATTTGATAATTTCTGTAGGACCATCAACATGAATAACAGCTCTGTTCGCTGATTAAAAGGAAGAAAAAAAAACATGTAGAAGCAGCTTCACAGACCTCCTCCTGAGACAGAGCCGGGCGCATAATCAAAGCGTTTCATTTAATATTCAATTAATTCAACATGAGCCTAGTTTTCAATGTTGGGGGCTGCACAAAGAGCTCCTCCAAGGCTTCACAACCGGGCTTTGACTGGCGTCACCTGGAGGTTCTGCAGCTTCATGGCCATGCCCATGTTCCCAGTGATCTTCAGCTTCCCTTTGAAGAACGCCTGATGTAGCCAGAGATAAAAGGACAAAAGATGAAAAGTCCATTTTAATATTTCTTAAAGCAATAGCTCTGACATGTGGGCCTTTTCACAGAAACAGCAGATCGCTGATGAAACTCGAAACAGAGAAAAGTTTTATTTTTTTTATTAAAATCCGAGCTTTTATTCCTTTTTTTTTTTTCATCATTTTTGCCTTCGGCTGCTTTTGTCACTGATCAAAATAAGAAGTTTATTTTTCTCAACCGTGTGGTTGAGGGCACATGGTCTCCACATACTGATTTTAGTTTATAAGACCTAAAAGTCTCCAAATTCTTTCTGCCTCATTGCAAGTCAAAAAAAAAAAAAGAATTAAAAAAAAACCCAACTCCGTTAAAAGGGAAAACACAAAAACCTAGCTACACAAGTTGGCACAACCTTAATAATATCTTGAACTTACTTTTAAAATTAATTTTAGCATTTAATGTTAAAACCCAAAAGGGTTTTAGGACTAGGACTAGAAAGCTAGTCCTAGCTTGCTTTCTAGCTTTCTAGTCCCAGCTAGCTCAACAACTAGCACCTAAGCTAGTCCTAGCTTTCTAGTACTAGTCATTCATTTACAGTCCTAAAACCCTCTAGCTTACTAGCTAGTCTAGTTCCAGCTAGCTAAAAATAGGACTAGCTTTCTAGTCACCAAAACTGCCTTCCCAGAAAAAAAATAATTACCAGATTTGAAAGGTAATACACCTTTTGGTATATTTGGGAAAATATACCAAAGGGTGTTTCAAGATACAAGCTTAAGGGTGTGCAGACTTTTGCATCTAAGTTTTAACAATATATTTCCTTTTGTTAAATGTTTTCTTGCAACAATGACAATTTTTGAAAAAAGTATTTGGTATATTTTAAGCTCCAGACTGTTGCTGGATTGAATTGGAAACTTTAATGGTTCTTGCATTTACTAAATGTATAAACCTAAATAATATTCATTGAACTGAAACAGGAAACATTTAAATTGATTCAGTGTGACATAATGTCTTTTAAACACAGCATGTATTTAAAACATCTGCTTTCCACTGTGTCATATTAAAAGGCAGAAATGGTTTCGAAGTAATCAAACATTCTCTGATGTTCTGACACGAGTAAAAACTTGCATTTAACCAGGTGTGTGTAACGTTTAGATACAAAAAGTGGATATAATCAGGCACGAATACACGATTCCAACGGGCTTTCAGCCAGCACTGTAATAACAGGTCAGTGTCAAAGGTCACGTCATCTCAGTTCAATTCATTTCTGGAAACTGGGAGATTGCTTTTAAAATTCCTCCCTTTCCCATCATATCAACAATGAAACTGAGTGCAAGATGGCAAACACAGTTGCCATGGAGCAGATGTGTGACCATCTCACAGCGGAAATATATATGTACACACATGCATATTGGACCTGACGTAAGTAAACACACCGTTTGTGGGTTCAGCTTTCCTGTCATGAGATGCAGCAGATCCTCGTCTCCAATGGACAACGTGCAGTCTGCCGTTATACCTGAAAAATAAAAAAAAGAAGATATTTACAGTAAAACTGATTCACTGCAGCAGTTTCAGCACAAACGCTGCGTAACTGATAAAGCAGAGTTCAAAAACCACTTGGCGCTTGACAACAGGCATATTACGTTTCATATTGGAGATGAAAAGCTCATCTCGGTCCCTTTTATCGCCGCGCTCGGAACAGAAGGCTCAGATTTGCATTTTGATGAGTTTCAGAGCCGTGAAAAGTCACCCTGGAAGGAATCACGCATGTTCAACTGGATTCTTTTAATTATTTCGGGAATGTCGAGTCAGAGTTTGTGACTCATCCTGCACATTTTAGACCAAAGTGACGTTTCAGGTCAAAGCACCTAAAAAACCCTCCGGCTGGAATCGGCAAAATGTTACGCGTTTCTAGAAAGCTGAATTCTGACTGATTTGAAAGTTTGGAACATTCTCAGTTCATTTATTAACTACACAAAGACAAAACGGAGCATAAATGCAAAACAGAAGGAAAAAAAGATGCAGTTTTCATTTTAGTACATAAAAATTTAAATGAAAAAAAATATCCTATTTGGTCCATTTTAAAGTATGTAGCTTTTATTTAAAAAAAAAAAAAAAAAAAGATCAAAACAACAGCATTTTTGTTTTAAAAAAAAATCCCTATGGACCTGCTGTCATTTTCACAAATACAATGCTCAGTCAGAAACAGCCAATCACAGTCAGGAGGAGTGTCTTAGCGCTGTCAATCATGTTTTTATACATGCTGCTCAGACCCTAACCCCTTTCTCTCTGCTACACTAAAACAGAGCCCGTTATAAATGCTAATGCTAGTTAGCATGGTCGCTGATGTCGGTGGATAAACAGTTTTCCTGTAATGTTAAGTTGTTTCTCTGCCATCAGCACATTTAGCACCGCTAAGACCCGCCTCCTGGCTCTGATTGGTTGTTTCTGGTTGCATTTCTTTATACGGCAATAATAGCTCAAGGGGGAGGTGGAGATGTTAGGGGTTTTTTTTCCCACAGATTATCTGCCTCATATGACACTGTCATGACATGATAAAAAACATATTTCTGTTGTGCAAATTGATTTGTGTTCAAGTGTAACATAAGTCGTCTAAATTTTAAAATTTACACGTGCATCGACAGTTGCGCAGTGAAATTTGTGTCTTGATCAAAATGGAAGTGCAGTACACATGATTATATTAATACCTGACTAATGGTGCAGTTTATTTGTTTTCTTGGCATTAAATCTGGTATTCTGTGCTTTGCTACAGTTGGTTAAAGTACTCCTGTTTCTTACACATTTTCTCAAATAAAATATTGTAATAAATTTTCAGCGTTTTTTATGATGATACATGGTAATCGAAGCGATGTCGGCCCCGGGGCACCGAGCAGGCTGGGACCGCGCATGGAGCAGGAGCCGCCGACGCTCCGATAAATTAACGACGACACGCTGCCGAGCTGAAGCAGCGGAATGAAGAGGTGCAAAGTGTTTGATGTCCTGCCAAGTGGCACATTTATCATTTCTTTTTCCCAGTTCAATGAAATGCAAATAAGGAAAGGACGGGTGGGGAGTTGGAGGAACTACGTACACGAGAAACAAAAGCAATTAAAAGCAGATCCGAGTCCCTGACAGGTCCTTCACGGCTCGCCCTGCATTGCCAGATATTCTCCATTCTGCCTGACCTGCATGTTGATATCCGCACATCGTCTTTAACTAAACGTCTTATTACATCAAAGGCCTCCGAGGGGGACTTGTTTTTCCTGCACCGTGCTGCGTTTTAAATGAAGAATTAACGCCAGTGATGCTCTCCTTAAAGAAGGCACGGAGGTGTGCTTCGGCAGGAAACGAAAGTGATGAAGGAATGTTTTGTGCCGCCTGCCGTTTATCACATTTACTCTCCTGGCCTTTTGTCTCGTCCCTTTCGCTCGGGCTCGCAGGTGGGAGAGGTTAAAACCCGGGAGGAGGAGAAACAAGCAGCGAAATGAGATCAAGGCACGGCGGAGAGAGGAAAATGATGGTGTCACTTCGAATTTACCTCCTTTCTGTATGTAATCTTTTCTGATTTGCAATTCAGAAGTGAAAAGAAGTGGCTGTAACTTTCAGATCTGCTTGTGCAGCACACAGTAGTTTTGAAAGTGCTCAGTTTGCCTGGTGGAGGCGGCACTTAGTCCCTTTTCATGTCAAGGGGGGATAATATCAAGAGGGATTTAGCATAATACATCCTCTCTGAGTCCAGAACTGTGGCGGGCGGCAGCGTCACTGATGATGTCACCGCTTCAACCTGCAGAGAGCCAATAGCGCGAGTCAACATGCCAGAGGCTGTCAACGCGTTGCTAGGTGAGATATGGTGGAATCATGTATGGAAGATTTTTTATTTTTTTTCATAAAGAAGGAAGAGTGGAGAATGCCTGGTTGGTCCAGCTAACATCAGTTTATGTTCTGACCTGATGATTCCACATATTAAATGTTGGGTCTGAAAGGAACAAAACCCTCACGGCCCCCGAGAGCTGAAGTGTATTCATGGGCCCTACTGGTGATGATGTGGACTATCTGGTGAACTCTACCGTCCAATATTAAAGGTAAAGTCTACCAGAAAGTTCTTTAAAATCTCCTTGTATCTGGAAGACATCACAGCCTTAAGAAGACAAACAAGCGCGCAACTTCAAAAGTTGAGATTTTCTAACCGCACAGCAAGAAAGAGATTTAAAGACGAGCAGCAAAAGCAAATGAGGTGGATTAGCGGTGCTTGTCAAAAACTGATGTCTGATATTCCTTGTGTCCCTAAATACTGAGGTGCTAGCATGTCACAGGAGTCATGACACTATTAACTTATTCGATTTGATAAAAAAAAAAATAAAAAAACTGAACTCGATAACTTGGATCAACTTGTAATTGGATTCAACTGACGTGTTTGTAAAGTGCCTTTGGATGACAGTTGTTGTGAATTTGCGCTATATAAAGAAAGTGAATTGGATTTTTTCATGCCTGCTCCCAAACAATTAGCTAGCATGTTGATAGGCTCCAGTAGCTGCGCTTCCACTTGCGTGAAATTAAATTACAAAAACAAGTTTGCTTAATGGAAACACAGCAATTTCAAAAAATTTCACGTTTGATGAAAAGTTTTTGGATGAGGTGGTTTTTTCACAAATTTTTTCACAAAACTACAATGGAAACACTTTATTTTGCATCACACGAGTCACTTAATCAACAGCAGGATGTTACTACTGGTGGAAATGACAAAGAAGATGACAGGAAGTAACAGGAGGACGATTGTTTTCGGGGTTTATTTCTGACATTGTGCAGCTGGTTCCACCAGAAGTCATACAGCTTCACACAGTTTATAAGAAGTTGTGTGAGTGTCTTGGATCCTTAGCTTTTCTAAAAAATAAAAAAATAAAAAAAATAAAAATCAACGACTACAATTTCCCCAAAACTCCTGAATAAGATGCCGTTGTCTCCTCTGACGGCTGATATGAATGCAGCTCATGAAACAGTTTACATCCGTCACTGACAAGATTTTTAATTTTTCTAACTGAGCACGTGAACAAGCTTATTCACATGTGATATTAATTTAACTTCTTATTTAATTGACATTCTGTTTTTTCAACAGCAGCAGAGTATAGACAAAGATTTGCTCACTGGTTGCTGTCATGGCAACCTGGTGACCAATGGATGCCGCTCTTAGCTGTAGTTTTCCCAACAGTGAGGCCACCAAGTGAGGGTATGGAAGAAATAAAGAGCTTTTTGTATTTGTTTTATTTTTTACTTTTTTACAGATGTGTCCAAACAAAGTCCATCATCTCAAGAGTTTTGAAACTCCTTTAAAAAGGTCGTCTCGCACCACATGAGCTTTTAGTAGCTTTCTGAACATTTCACTCCACTTTGAAGGACACTGCAAAGCTCAGAAATAATGGCCTCGATGCAGGAAGTATCACTGGGGAGTCCATCTAGTGGAGCAGTTTTTTGGTGGCCACTTAGGAAGCGGTGTGTTCTAAAGTGAGTGTGTCCAGGACGCAATTCAGCTTATACAACCAAACATACGGTTCTAGATGAACGGCTCCTTCAACAAGTGGATGGCAAGAGAAGTTTTAAGCAGATTCCATTCTTGAACTGCGTCCGAGTTCCTGCCTTTTCTTCATGCAATTTCTTGTTTCATGCGCAATACGGGAAAAATCACTGTCCTTACAATCCGTCAAATGAACACTCTTGGTGTTGTGTTGAACACACGGCTCCGTGTTTCAGCTACTTCACCGGTTCTTTTGAACTCCAGCCACAGCGCAAAACCAAAAAGAGCCACCTTTAAAACATGTCCTTGAAACTCTGTTACTAGCTCTACTCTCCTGATATTTCTGCAATAAAGAGAGATATCAATAAGAACATGCAGTCAAGTCTCATAGAGAAAAAAATCTTTTAGTCTGAAGTGATTTCAGTCAAATTTGGAGTTCAATTTACCTCAACAAAACAGGCTATTTATTTTTGAATTAGGTTTGAGGAAGCAAACCCAGAGAACTAATACATATTTGAATTTTTGAACAGACAAAAGAAATATCTGGATGTAGTCTGTGTTGACCAAGTCATCATGGATCTACAGCTAGGGGTGTTTTTACTTTAGCCTAGGTTTTTATGTGTTTCCTGGGGAAAGAAAAAATAAACTAAACAAAAAAAAGCCGAAGGAAAGAAAAGTAAAGGGAGGAGGAATGCGAAAAGGAGACTGAAGGAATAATTATTAATTTAGATAAGCTTGTTCTATAATGAGCCATTTCGCTTTAAGGATCACATGTCTGTAAAAGCAATTTGCAGGCATGTGATTTGTTCGTCTCCGTTGAGGCAGAAATCTCAACCGCTGTTGGCGACGAGCCATTTTCACACAATCTGGAACTTTAATACTCTGTCACTCTGCTAAAGCCTCAGCATTTGTTAAAGCATTGGTTCTTTTTCGATGAAAGTTAGTCACTGATGAAAGCCTTTGTGTGGTTTTTGAGTGAAATCAATGCCTCTCTTTCATCACTTCCAATTTTCACAGTTTTCTCATAATATTGCATTTTGTTGCTGCAGCAATTCGTTTCAACCTGCCAACAATACTCTTGTGTAAAATACAGTTACTGTAAACAGCTTATGAGTAGCCATATTAGCCTGATTATGTGTTCCTTTTCTGTTAATTTGACTGAAGAAGTTATGATCACTGACCGCACTTAAAAAAAACTACATCGTTTTTCAGTCAGCTGATATTCCATATCAAAGGGCTACCAAGTACAAACACTCTGGGGTGTGGAAGTTCTTACTGAGGAAGAAAAAAGTCTAGGCTAAAAGGCTATTTATAACAGCGGTGGGCACTTCTATCTAAAAAGTTAGCTATGGTATCATAAATATTAGTTTCAGCTAGTGCTAATGCGCTACACCACCATTGTATTTAGTAAAAGCTAATGCTAAAGCGCTACATTTAATTCAAATTGTATCTGCCCTTGGTAGGCTATAATCCTCAAGTGCCAATTTCATTTTGACATCATAATGTACATGTCCTAAAATGCTCTTAAATATTGTATTTATGCTTATATTTTTTTCTCTTTACTGTCTGTGTTTCATGTTGTTCCTGTCCGTTCCCGTTTAAAATAAAGATATTTTAAAACAACAAAGAGAACAAGGAGAGGAAGCAGAACTGCTGCGCAACAGACTTCACCAATTTCAAAATAAGAGCATGAATGTAAAAGTATACTTAATTCTTAACAGGGGATAATCAAAACTTTGACACATATGTTGAACTAATCAACTGAAAGTTTTCAAAGCAGACAAATAAATTAGAGCTTTGAATTTATCTGGGAAAGAAAGTGTTTAGGGAAAGCTAAGTGTGCTAAACATTTTTAAAATAAGCTCCGCTACAAGCGCATTAGCAGATTGGCGGAAGAGAGAAGCCCTTTAGAAGATAATGGGACGGATGAATGGAGGACAGCAAAATTAACTCCAGACTAGATTTGAAAATATTGCCAGGACTTTTAAGAGTTAAGGTAAGGATCATTAATCTTTAGGGAAAACACAGAGATTGCGGTTTATGTAATGCAACCTTACTCATACTAATATAAGGCGCATTGGGTGGTTAAAAGTGTGAACTACATAGCCATTTCGTCTTTGATTTAATATATGACTTCACATTTCCTGCAAGTTGAAATGTTTTTCTTTTTTTCCCCCAGTTTTTTCTTCCTTAGTTTAAATATTTAATGATGTCTCTGCAGTAAGGCAAGAAAAAAAGAAAACAGTTTGAATGTGGATTTGAATATAAAATAGTTGAATGCAATATTTGTCTTATTCCTTAAACATCAACCAATAAGAGGACTCCATATTTCCTGTCAGACGGTGTCATATGGGAGAAACTGCAAATATTCATACTCTGTTTAATTCCTACCTTTCAACTAAAAACGACTATCAGAAAACACACCAGATTGGACAATATAAAGAAAATAAAACCGCCCGACTTGCTGGCAAAACCCATCAAAAAACCACAACAATTTGTCCTCGACTGCAGACTTTCAGAAGGCTATTAAGACACATACCTGGATCATTTGTGACAGAACCTCTGCCATTTTTCACATCCACGACCCAGGTGGCCTCTCTCCCATCAGGGCCGTCCTTCACCTTGAACGCAAACACTCCGCCGACCTTCCTGACGAGTTTCTCTCCTTCCTGAAAGAAATCAACAGAGAGTCTCAGAGTCTCTCGACCTTCGGCTGACAGACAGACAGTACCTAAAATCAGAGTCGGACTGGTGAAAATGCACTAATCAGCAACAAGGCGTCAGACATGTCAAGCTAACACTCGCAGTGAACTGCAGGCGCTGGGGGGGAAACAGCTTCCCAACGTCGTACCTGAGGAGGACGATGCGTCTGCATCTGTTAAGGTACAGAGACAGATTCTATATAAAGACACAACGCAGATCGACAGATTACAGAGTGAGAGCCTTATCATTCGGTGGGAACATGATCTGTTTACATCCTTCATTGTGTGACGCTTTTATGAGCAAATCAGCCAGACAAGCAGTCATTACGAGAAGATTTGGTTTTGTTTTCTTTCACATCAGCAGCTCTCCGAGTTCCTTTCTCGATATCTCCCAATTATTCTGCATTCCTTTTAGGGTTAACGCTATCGGCCTCTCGCAGGGCAAAAACCGCCCACATGTTCCAGCCCCACTGGGGGAAAACTCTCTCTCAAAAAAACCCTCCCCCAAAATCAAACAGAACGAGCTCTTCAGAAAGTCGGAGGTCACAACAGCAGGACAATGAAGACTTCTCCCTCATCGCCGGGAACATTTGCGTTTCTCTACACTGAAGTATTCTCCTCTGCACCAAAGCCTGGAAACTAGTTCATCTGAATGCACCGCCGCAGTACCTTGGAGAAGAAACCTCAATGTGTTTTAGTGCAACTTTATGTGCTAGATTGAGAAGAGGTAGAGCAGAATTGTAGGTTATGAAGAAAATATATATATAGTTGTATTTCTTTTAAATAAAAATCTGAAAATTGTAGCATGCGTTTGTATTAAACCACACTGTGCTGCAGCTACAGCTGTGCACATCTAGAGCAGAACATTTGTCCTATGATCTGTTTGCAAAACAGGTCGAGCTCGGTCAGACTGGATTAACCAACAATGTTCAGTCAGAAGCTTCTTCAGATGAGCTGGAGTACAGGCTGCTACAGGATATCTTTCCTGCAAACAGCCATCGCTACTTACAATAACTTTTTGAAAAATCTCTAATTATTATGAGCTAAAACGTTTAGTTTTCCTTTGGAGCCAATAATGTATTTTTTAATTTAACTGAATTTGAACGGCGAATGTCTGTGGACATTAATTTTCACAGTTTCGTTAAAAATTCTAGATATAATTGAAGTCTGGACTTCGATTGGGCTTCCTAACAAACAAATGGGCTTCGATTTCTAATCCATTCCATTGTGGCTGAATGTTTGTCGTTCTCCGACTGGAAGGTGAACAAAAACACACCTGGAGTGTTGCCTTGATTCTTTCATGTCTAACAAATCCTTTAGTCTCCCATGGCAACCATACAGCTGTTTAAAACACCTGGGTGGACCTAGCCCCGCCTTCGAGGTGCAGCTGCTCGTCTGTGCGGCACCTTCTAAGCTTCAGAGCTTTAATCCGCTCAGCTGCAATTAGCAAACACCTGGTGACGGTGGGCATCTGCTGAGAACGTTATGTGGGCTACTACTCAGTGAAAAGTTGGTAAAAATGTTGTTAAAGGGTTTAATAGAGGAGCCATGTTCATATGACTTCTTGAAGGCGGAGTTTCAGAAAGAGGAGGAGATTCTTAAAAAGACGGAGCCCCAATTTTAAGGCATTAAATTACAAAGTCAAATTTCTTTTCAGTCATATTTGATTTTTGTAACAACTGAAGGTAAGTTACTTCATTGTGCTATATGAATGTCGCTAGCAAATTACTGCCCCTTCGAGCCTCTCGACAGCTGCCTCCCTGACCTGTCCGCTGTGTTCCTCGGTCTTCATGATGCCGTTTGTTCACCGATGTTCTCTAATAAACCCCTGAGACTTTCACAGAGCACCAGCGATGAAACTACCGAGATTACATTAGACACTAATAAGGCGTCTTCAGCAGGCAGTTGGTTTGCAATTAGCGGTATCAAAGACAAATGATTTTTAATTATAAAGCAAATTAAAAACCGTGTCACACACACAGGGAGCGCTCACCTCCACGATTACTGACGGCATGTTTCACTCTAACGCACAGACGGATGAAGGTCAGGCCTCGGTGTGCTTCATGGCCCCCCGGCCCCTTTCATCTGTTATCCATCATTCTCTACAGCCAATTTCTCTAACTCAGGGTCACAGAGAGGACTTTGGGCTCTTTTGTCAAACGAGCGACAAAAGATACATGGAGGGATTAAATTGACAACTTTAAAAAAATAAATAAATAAATAAACTAGACACCAGTTTTTATAGACCAGTTAACCATCATGCACTGCTTGGGGGGGGGAAACGTTGAGCTTTGAAAAGGCTAAACGAAAAGGTTCATGACCTTCAGATAGCCCGCAACTTTAAATTAGGACTGGGTGAGTATAGTAAACACAGTCAATGTATTACAATTCGTGCGTCATCTAAAATGACAGTGCGGCTATTCGAATACGAGTTTCCATAGCAACCACTGTCCAACTTCATCGAATTGTCTGGAAGCTCTGCTTTTCCTAGCGAACGCCAGAGTTATAATAGTTTTAGCTTTTTCTTTGTGGTTTAGATTTATTTTGTTGTGACTTTTTGTTTGTCTAACTCAGTTATCTTTAGTTTGTAGAATGTGTTAGTTCTTACTAGTGACGTATTGTTTCGTTTTACTTTAGTTTTTGTTGGTTATTGGAGTAGTTTTCGGATTTTTTCGTACTTTAGTTAAATTTTTGCCGCAGAACTCAATAAGGTCAAAGTATTGTACTGTGATTATGTTTACATCAATCGGGTAAAGAATTAAAATATATATATATATATATATATATATATATATATATATATATATATTCAGTTATTGTTGAACAGCCAACTGGATCTGGAGCTTTCTCCAAATTTTTATTGTCACGATTTTGCGTAGCGTAGCCGCCAGGAGTAAGGAGTGACGTAATTTGCAGACACATGATAAACTGCTTGTGTGGAGAAAAGAAAATCAATTTCACATCAGTTCGAAAGTCTAATAAATAGATTCATAAACAGGAAAGGTATTATTATAACTCTAATTTCAGTATCTTTTAGTTTTACTACCGCACAAGATAGATCCGGTTAGTTAACAGTTTCCTCCATTAATTTGCGTTTTTATTTATTTCAGTTGCCAGAAATGTTTTCTCGATTTCCGTTTTTGTCATTTCATTAGTTCTAGTTCGCTATGGTAACCCTGGTGAACGTATGGCTGACCATCCACCCACATCCATGCAGAAACCTTCCGAGTTTTTTATGTCCTGACGTCAAACAGACGTAACTTAGCACCAAGTCGGCCTGACAGAGACTCCATCTCCATAAGAAGCGTTCAGGTCTAACGGATGCCAGGGTTTGTCTGATAAACTAATAAAAGATGATCAACTTTATATCTCTGCCTTCGTCAAACGGTGAGAAATTAGGTTAGAAGTAATTTGCTCAGACGGTTTTCATCCTAATCTCTGCCCTGCTGCTACTTTTAGCCGCGTTCATTTGAAACGCTTGCTGTATGAGTCATACTTTGCTTTCGTACTTATTAACCAATGTTCCCTCTCCCATTGAAGTATTTATATTAAATCATGTTTAAAAGTCCTGCTTTCTGTAATAAATCACACACAGTGTGTGATGCCAGGCTAACGTTCTGGTGGTTCGTCTCTGAACTGCATGACATGTTGCTGCTCAGCTTGTATCTGCGTTCTGCGTCGCCTGTTGATTTAGTCATTTTCATATTCTCATCTTCATGCTGCCGTTTTCTAGTCTTTGTAACAAAGTCGTAATATTGACACATAAGGAAAACAATATGGAAAATTTACAATGTTTCTATTCGTCTTATTAAAAGATAAAGATGATTTATGGCTAGTTTTGTTCAGTCTTGCGTCACTTTAATGTTTTTTTTTTAAACTGAGAAGCCAGACTGGTGCTTTGCTTTGAATCTGAACTTGTGGAGAATCATGTCTGCAGTTGGATGATGTGGAAAAAACGGCTGCAAAATGTGTTGCTTTTGTCCAGCTGTTGACAAAAGGAGATACAAAGTATGAATATTTATGCAATGAATATATAGTTATGGAGAACATATTCTAAATGCCACTGTATGCATTGAATACTGCGATATATCAAACCTATATCTGGATAATAACTTTTAGGAGAGCTGCACTTTGAATGTTAAGGACATGAAATGTAGCAGAAGTTCTCACTTTCTGCATGTAAATATGCTGTTCTGGTCCAATAATAACCGAAAGAAGCACTCAGCCCAAAAGAGGGGAAAAACAAAACTTAAGTTTGTGACAAAATAACTTAATTTCGACTTTCTATGTAGAAAAATTCACAAATTCAATAAAAACCTGCAGCAGATGGTTCTCAATCTCCTTGAAGACGGGATAAGCTTTAAACCCTTTCAGATCCCCACCGCCGGAGCTGCTGGCTGCTGAACCGATGACATACCTAGGAGAGTTAAAAATAATTAAATAAAAACACACATAAGACTTCCGGGTGGCGCCATGTTGTAAAAGGCAGGAGAAAAGATTGCTCTACAGAACACGATTAAAACTAGCGTTTAAACAAGGTAAAAACGATAAAACATAAAGAAAATTCGCTCTTAAAGTAATATAGAACACTCATGGAAAATATGGTTAAGAAAGGAAAAAATACAGAAGAGAAAAGCGCAAAAGAGAAGAGTACCGGAATGGCGAAAGCACAGAGCCATGAAGCGGAGTACTCAGACCCGCCGAAAGAGGACCGTGATTCGGCCATACTTTCGAGCTACGAGGGCTGCGAAGAGAACACGCGGAAGCGGTATCGGACAACAAGAAAGCACTAACTCGACTCGAAGGGAGCATTGGGAGCTTATGGTCAGGACAACGTCCCTGGAACAGAAGGTAAATGACATGGAGGAGAGATTGGGAAACAACGAAGACAGGATGACGCGGATGGAGCGGGCAGCGACATTTTGCTTCGGGAAACTACTAAGCTATCAGAGAAATGCAATGACCTGGAGTCGAGGATGAGGCGCAATAACATAAGAATCCATGGCATTCCCGAGGGAGCAGAAAAAAACGACACCATCGACTTCATAACACAATTTATTAAATCTCAGATTCAAATCGCAGCCGGGATGGACTTGTGTATTGAAAGAGCTCACCGCTCACTGGTGACTAAACCAAAAGACAGCTCGGCCCCCCCGAGAGCGATCATCGTACGCTTCTTGGACTATAAAACGAAGGAACAAGTGATAAAGCAGGCCTGGAAACAGAAGATCTGCTACGAAGGACAAACTGTCTATTGCAACCAAGACTACACAACAGAGGTCCAAAGAAAAGGAAGCAGGTGAGAGAAGTCATCAAACAGCTTAAGGAGAGGAATGTGAAGGCACAGTCCCCCTACCCGGCCCAACTCAAAGTGTTTCTGGACACGGGAACAAAGATATTCAACTCAGTGGAAGAAGCGGCGCCTATGCTGAAGGAGATGGGCATCAAGGTGAAGGAGGACAGAATGGAGAGAATCCACCACGTGATGACGGAGACGGCAAAGGGGACCAGACACGGGGGCAAAAAGAGACAGTCGGAGATCACAGAGGCGGATCTGAGGGCACTCCTGGAGTGAGAAATCAGTAGAGACTGTGACAATGGTGAAAATAAGTAAGTAGATATATGCATCTCTATAGAGAGAGTAATTGTCATAATTTGCAAAGAATTGAGTGTGATATCCGTTTTCGTAAACATAAAAAAAAAAAAAAAAAACGCTAGTTACAAAACAACATATTAGATTACGAGAAAATCGTGTTCACTAGAGTGTAAGATTGAGGAGTTTTAGTCTTTAGGGCTTAGACAACTACTAGAAAGTTGTGGATGCACATAGTGCTTGTTCATCGGAGAGAAGGCCACAGCTCTCTGATGGGGGATTCTTGGAAGACGTTTGTTCATGTTCCAGTCAGTGTTTTTGGGTTCTTGTTCCAATAAGTGTGTTTATATTATGTTTCCGTTTTTCATTTTTGGTTAAGGTTTTGTCCTGTGTAGCATGTTTTTCTTGTCAAAGAGGTGTCAGGTACAGCACAGCCCCAGATATGGTAGTAATATGAATGGGCTAAATATAGTATCTTATAATGTTCATGGCCTAAACCACCCTATTAAACGAAAGAAGATTCTGACTCAACTAAAAAACTTACAGGGCTCAATAGCTTTATTACAGGAGACACACCTAACTGAGCACGAACACAAAAAGTTGAAAAGGGATTGGGTGGGTCAAGTATTCTATGCTTCATTTGGAAAAAGGAGGGGGGTAGCAATTTTAATCAAAAAAGGGATATTATTTGAAGTTGAAAAAGAGATCAAGGATAAAGAAGGAAGATATGTAATGATTGTAGGACGAATCGGTGATATGACAATTTCATTAATAAATGTATATTTCCCAAATGAGGAGAAAGATGGTTTTCTGAAACAACTAGTCAATATAATAACTAATGACGCAAATGGAATAATACTGATGGGGGGAGACTTTAATATGGTTCAAAACAATATACTAGATAGATATCCCTCTGATTACGGGCCACAAGCAACAAAATCTAGAATGTGGAATAATATTACTAAAGAGCTTGGTCTTGTTGATGCTTGGAGAAATATCAACCCCCAAAAAAGAGATTACACTTTTTACTCAAACCCACACAAAAGCTATTCCCGAATTGATTATCTATATATATCTCAGCTACATATACACAAGGTCTTAAAATGTAATATAGAAAATATAACTATAAGTGACCATGCACCTATATGGTTAATTTTAAACATAAATAAGGAACCCTGTTTCAGATATTGGAGATTGAATGTTTCAGTCATGTCCAATGAAAATACGGTCAAAGAAATCAAGGAGTCACTTAAGGAATACTTTGAAATAAATGACAATGGGGAAGTTTCACCAACAATATTATGGGAAGGAGGAAAAGCAGTGATAAGAGGGAAAATGATAGAAATATCATCCAGAATGAAAAAAGCTAGAATGAAAGAACAAAAAGAGTTGGAAAATAAGATCAAAGATCTGGAAAGGGAGCACAAACTAGGAAATAAACTAAAGGAGATAATATCTGTCAAAGCAGAAGGTTCTCTACGCTTTACAAATAAAAGATATTATGAAATGGGCAACAGGGCGAGTCGCATCTTGGCATTTCAACTTAGGAAAGCCCAAGCAATAGACACGTCCCCAAAATAAACACCCATCAAATATGCAGACTAAAACACAACCCAAAGAAATAGCTGAAGCATTCGCAGACTATTATAAAAAGCTATATGATGATTCGGACAGAAATACTCAGGATGATGAAACATCCTCTTTTTTTGAAAGAATTAGCCTCCCAACTTTGTCACAAGAAGAGTCGCTAGAAATGACCCGACCTATAACCTCACAGGAAATTCTGAACGTTATTAAGAAACTCAAAAACAATAAATCCCCGGGGACAGACGGACTGCCAGGGGAGTTTTACAAAACATTTAAAGAAGAACTAACACCAGTATTATGTAAGGTGTTTAACTATGCACTAATGACAGGCGACCCCCCCAAAACATGGTCTGAAGCCATTATATCCGTAATCTATAAAGAGGGCAAAGACCCAACTATGTGTGAAGGATATAGACCCGTGAGTTTATTATGCAATGATCTAAAAATATTATCAAGTATAATGGCAGAAAGAATGCAAAAACATATAGCTAAATTGATCAACCCAGACCAAACAGGATTTATTCCGAGCAGACAGGGAGCAAACAACATTAGAAGGACACTAAACGTAATATCATATACAAAATTTAGAGTACAACCCTCCCTCTTGATTAGCTTGGATGCCCAAAAGGCTTTCGACAGGGTAAAATGGAGCTTTCTATATCAGACACTACTAAGATTTGGATTTTCACAACAATTTGTTGATTGGGTGAAAATAATTTATAAAAATCCAAAATCCCGAATTCGAATTAATGGCTATTGTTCAGAATTCTTCGATCTTAAGAGAGGAGTCAGACAGGGAGACTGTCTGAGTCCTCTACTATTCGCGGTTAATATTGAACCAATAGCAGAAACAATAAGACAGAATAAACAAATACAGGGAATAAAAGATGAAGGAGGGGTGGAACATAAAATATCATTGTTTGCTGATGATATATTAGTACTCTTAACAGAACCACTCCAATCAGTGCCAGCTCTACTAGAGAGCCTCAAAGAATATGGGAATATTTCCGGATATAAAACTAATGAAAGTAAGTCGGTAGCAATGATGTTATCAGGTGAATGCCCAATGCAGCTAAAGAAAAAGTAAAGTTCAAATGGACCAATAAAGGATTTAGATACTTAGGTATAATTATCACACCTCAAATTTCACAATTATTCAAAGCAAACTATGAGAAACTGAAGAGGGAGATTATAACAGACCTAGAAAGATGGGAGATTCTACCACTAACCCTTGGGGAAGGGTAGAAACAATCAGGATGAATATCTTACCAAGACTACTATTTGTATTCCAGTCACTCCCAGTTTCCATTTCCAACTCCTTTTTCAAAGAGTTGGATAAAGAATATCAAGGTTTGTATGGCAAAATAAAAAGGTAAGAATTAAACTTAAAATACTTAAGTCCTCAAGAGTAATGGAGGGTTGGGTTTACCTGAATTAAAGAACTATTACTGGGCTGCTCATTTGAGAGCCATAGCTCTATGGTTAGCAAAGGATCATGAGACAATATGGGTAGATATGGAGCAAAGAGCCTGCCCAAAAATGTCACTAGATACACTGCCCTTTACAACAAAGATGGTTCAAAGAAATCTTAAGATTAAAAACTATTGGGTTAAGGAAACAATTAAAATCTGGTCAGGAATAACAAAGAAATTTAACCTTCCTGACTCTATATCAAAAATTTTAAAAATAGCTAAGATTCCAGATTTTACCCCAGCTTCTATGGATGCAGGGTTTGAAAAATGGACAAAAGGAGGACTGGTATTTATGGCACAGCTCTTTAAAGGGTCAACAATGAAATCTTTTGAACAAATTCGAAAGGAATTTAGTCTACAAAAAACTGATTTTTATAGATTTTTACAAATTAGACATTATATCCAGAATCATAGTGACTGGCAGAAACTTTCAGCAGACATGACAAAGATGGAAGAGATTCTATTATCAATAGCAAAAGGTGATTCTAAAAAAGGTCTCATATCAAAAATATACAAAGGCCTGCAATATGAATCTAATGTAAACAATAAAGAAATTAAGGAGAAATGGGAATTGGAGGCTAACATAATAATAGCAGACGAGGATTGGGAAGAAACATTTAGCTCTGGACACAAATTAACTAATAGTCCGACATGGAGGGAGTTTGATTGGAAGGTTAAGATGCGTTTCTTTAACTCTCCAATCATCACATCTAAATATGCTAAAACATCCCAGCTTTGTTGGAGAAACTGTGGAAAGGTGGGGGATTTTACTCATATATTCTGGATTGCCCGAAGGTGGTCGAGTTCTGGAAAAATGTCCAAACAGATAAAAAGTATTGTGGGCATTCAACTGGATCTGGATATATCTGTCTATATATTAGGAATAATACCCCCTGACATGATCAATAAAGAGAAAAAGTACCTGATCAGAGTTTTGCTTCTGATTGCTAAAAAGTGTATAACGTATAATTGGTTAAGGCCAAAGCCTCCCACCATTACACAGTGGCGAGAGAGGATTAAACAAGTCTATATAATGGAAAAAACAACATCACGACTACAACTTAAGATGGAGACCTTTGAAACAAGATGGATGACTATATCTAAACTCATAATGTAACCTCGACACCTACTTCCTTTTTTTTTTTTTTTTTTTTTTTTTTTTTTTTCTCTATGTTTTAAAATTTGGTTTGTAATATTATTATTATGTTCCTGGTCTTTGTATTCTTGATGTCTTTAATGTGGATTGAAAATAAAAAGTTCAAAAAAAAAAAAAACACACATAAATGCATTCCCGCTGAGGTTATGGGTATCAGTTTGTTTATGTCTAAGTAAGAAGATGAAAATCACAACTTTTTCTTTTAAAAACATGCATCCTGGGTGATTTAGTGCAGCACCACTAATGCTACAGGCACTCCCTTAGTGTGATCAAACACACACCTCCAGTCCAAACACCCGCTAGCAGAAAACCTCTTAATTGCGGTCGGTGACTTAAGTGGAATAAGAGCGGAGTCAAAGCTCTTGCTGCTCCTCAGGAGCATGGGCCGAACCGCACAATTAAAATTTTTTCCCCGTTCAGCTCAACCATTTACAACCTGATCTCATTTTCTACCACAACATGCAAATACGTTGGTTACAACTGTAGGAAATACACAGGACAATATGTCACCAATGCTTTTTAACAAAACAACAAAGTGACCTGACCTGATTTCTAAATGTACAGAACGGACCACATTTTGGACTAAATGTAGGAGGGAAAACGTGAAGAAAACATTGGAATTAAAGACAGAGAAACACAACTTAGATCTATAGGGGCGAAGGATTAAACCGCAGCCTCAGGGAGCTACAGGGAAGATTAAAATCTTTTAGGACTGCACTCTTGGCAGTTTCTGTTGGTAGATGCTGCAGAAACACAGAAAATTCACAACGCAAATACCAACTGTATGCAAACGAGGGTTACAAACTGTTGACAGCACTAAGATACAACACCTTGCAACAGCATTCCCAGCCCTTCTTTACAAGCTGAAACTTCTTGTTGGGTATCTGCAGGTTTCAGCAAGTTCAATTTAAAACTTTATAAGACTTTTTTAATGCCACTAGTACTTAGCTAGCTAGCATTATTAGCTAGCTAATATACCTAGCCAGCAAGGGTATATTATGATGACAAAATTTAAGACTTGTGATTAACATATCTAAGGCCAATATTATTTTTATTTTTTAAATTAATTTAAATTTTAAGGCCTTATTTTTAGATACGTAAATTTAAGACTTTTTAAGGATGTACAGACAACCTGAATTACTGATGGGTCTGTTGGTTTGTACTAAATTTGCATATCTACAGACTAAACCCTTAATATGTAGATGGACTAAAATCTTTGCAAAACAACTCTAGCTTTTATTTTATTTTACGTTTTTCATTTCATTTATTTATTTCATATGTGGGTCCTATTTACATTACTTGTAATTTCAAACTCATGTTAAATTTTTATATCATTAATGGTTTTATTTATATTTACTAATATTTAACACTTTGAATTAGAGTAGCTTCTCAACAGATAAGCAATTTCACCTTGGTGATCAATGGACCTTATCAAGCTCCGCCCAGAAACACCCCTCGAAAGTCCCACGTGACTGCATGTCTCACAAACAAAGCCTCGCGGAGCTTAGTTTCTATTTCTATGTGTAAGCATGGCGTCTTTCATTTTGACTGACTCTTTGCAGAGTATTTCTGAGTCGATTAGTGTAGCATTTCTGCCGGATTTTCAAAAAATATCAGCCACGACAATGGACAGGGGAACCAACAAGTTCATGTCATCTTTTTTGGACAACATCAAGGTGTTTGAGCCACGCGATGTCTCCAAGATTGTGCGCGTCACAGCTAAATGCTACCGGTCGATGAGGAAAACAGCAGATCCTCACACCCTCAGCATAAATATAGCTGTGGACAAGACCACTGACGCCTATTGTTCTTGCAAGGCTGGGTAAGTCGGGCATTCATGGTTTTGAGGGTGATTTCTGTTGGCAAATGTTCGAATGTGCCTAGGCCTGATACATGGTACTCGGTGCTAGCGTGGCTAACACGATTACAGTTTAGTAAAAAGCCTTTTCAGGTAAAATAAAATCTTTAATGTATGTCAGATACGGTACACATTGCATATTGATCTGTTCAACTAACGTAAGACTGTAACAGACAGGCTTCAAGATGTAGAAGTTGTATCGGTACTGCCATTATGCTGTACTTGGCTAAACGGTTTTCATATTGGATGTGTTTATTATTGACTGTTTTTTCCATTCACTAAACACAAAGGAAGGAAAGCAATAATACTTACACCAGCAGACACTCCTTTGTTCTTATTGATCCTATGACGGTTGAGCTGCAAATGTGGTTGTGCACAAGCTTTGATCCAAGCAAGGCATTCCGTTTCAGATTTTGGAAATCTGTGAATTTTAGTTCCACAAATACAATCAGGATACCTGACATCGCCTGTGCAGATACCTCACTGACAGTGGAGAACCATTCTTTTTCGCGTTCTGACGCAAAAACTTTCTGCCGGTCTGCTAGTCCACAATGTACATTAGCATGAGTTTACTACTGTAGCTTGTGTTTGTGAGATGGTCACGCACGTGGTAGCTGCGCTGTGACGTGAAATGGGCATTAGCCAATGAAACGCGGCCGCTGTGGTAAGGTCCATGAAGTACTTTCTGGTTCCGATCAGAATTTTGCTCTTCCCAATTAAGCGCTATGTTACATTTCTCTATCATATTAAACACATCAAACGTCACACAGTTGGTATTTGAAAAGACGCAGCAGGAGTTAAATGGATACAAATACTGTGGCAGTGCGCTAGAGTAATGTTACACGGGGGTTCTGACGGGTCACCTGGACTCCTGGGGGAACCCCATCTTGTAGATTGTGATGACCACGGCTCCCCCCAGGCCGATGTTGTGCTGCAGGGCCACGTTGGCTCCAGGGACCTGCCTCCTGCCAGCCTGTCCCCGCAGCTGCCAGCAGAGCTCGGCACACTGAGCCAACCCTACGAGGAACACACACACACGCACACCCCATGAGAGGCTGATGATGTGGGAAGCAGACTTTACAGGCGGAAAATGATCGTCGTTATCGTCAGGATACGGACAAGAGGCAGCGAAGGAAACGAAGGCACGTCTGCTAGGCTTCCTTTTATAAACTTATATGTTTAAATCCAGAAAAAGATTGTCCTTTGAACGGCAGGAAACCCTCAAAGGAACAACTCTGAAGTGACATAAAACTGTACTGTATGAAGGTGACCTTAAGGCACAAAGCCTCAGCACTTTCTCGTTGGATTTCACACAGCAGCCACTGTGACTCTGCTCATACCATCTCACTTTTGGTAAACTTTGTGAAAGCATAAATCTAGCAACAGAAATACAGAGACATGTTCAGTTGTCAAGCTCAACAGGGTCTTCTTTCCCCGCTGATTCTGCCAAGCCCGTTCCCTTGGCTGTGGTTTCGCTGGATGGGAGTTAGGGACAGTGGGAATCTCGTTCATCCATTCATGCGCGTCACTAATTAGATGACGAGGCATTTGGCTACCTTAAGAGAGTCATAGTGGTTTAATGTCTGGAAGAATTAATCCAAAACTCTAGGCATGTTTCTGAAGAGGGATAATATTCTAACATGATATAAAGCAAAAGCAATGGTGATTTTACATAACACTGCCCCTTTAAAAAAAAAGTGTGTGATCATAAATCAATTTCTACAGCAATGTTTGTTGCACAGGTTCTTTGAGAAGCAAAAGGGAAACTCTCTAACAGAGACCAAGTTAATACATACAGATTTCATTTAAAGAGACAGTCGCCGTTTTCCCAATGTTGCTAGCAGAATTTTATTATTGCTGCTGCTGCTTATTTACATTTCTTTTAAACATTGACAATTGAACAGTCTGATTCAAGTGTCCAATTATAATTCTGGCTTTGCTGCAAAAAATAAAATACAATTTTTAAAACTGTAATAAAGTTGATAAATATAGAAGTAAACCACAGACGCAGCTACCTCGATGCAAATAGACAGCATGTTGCCACTGGGAAATACTCAAAAGGAAGAATAATTACAGCATTTAGTTATTCAATTAAAGAAATCGCGACATACGACTGGAAAAACTAAAGCTATCGGACTGAGAGAGGCGCCGTGACGACTGCTAATCTGACAACTCACTCCATGATCTCACTCGCGGCTGCTCCTCTGCTGCCCTGAAATTACAGCTAAGCATTTCATACCACATTAATTAGCCTTCAAATGCGTTTTGCCATTCAACAGCACTGATTTAATACTCTGCAAGGGAATTTATTATCTGGAATGCTAATTAGGAGATCTACAGATGGCTCCTCTGGGAAGACGTAAAGAGTCGGCGGATGAATAGTTCATGGTGGGTATTAAATAATCAGCAAAACATTACAACCACTCACTTCACGTTGTGGAAAAACTCAATCTTACCAAGCACTTTTAGTCCAGTTTCTAATCCAAATATTTTAGTGCCCTTGAAATAAGACAAAGCTAACTTACAAGTAACTTTTCAGCAAGAAATAGGAGCTTGTTTTAAGTAATTAAATCCTTAATATTGATAAAAAAGTTGCAGTTCCACTGGGAGATTATTTCACTTATAACTAGTCTTTTTTCATCAATATAAAGGAAATGTTGACTTAAAACAAACTCCTGTTTTTTGCTGAAAAGTTAATTTTAAGGTAGTTTTGTCTTGTTCATTTGCACTAAAAACTACATTAAAAATACTTAAGATGTTGTGTTTTTTTTTCCAACGTTGGATATTTTACCCTATTTATTACTTATACAAATCAACCATGATTAATTTTTTGTCAAAAAATAAACCCTTTAATAATAAATAAAATAAGATAAAAACTGATTTCTACTAAATCATGACAATTAAATAGTATTCACCCCCTTTCAAGTGACTGACCTAATTCAACAGAGGTCCAGTCGATTGGTGCCAACAGTCTCAGTGAGTGGAAAGGAGATCAGCTGGTTGCAGTCAGTGTCTCCAGTGATTGTAGCATAAAGACACCCGGTTCTGACTAATATCGCTGGTTACTGTATTCCTTCTGCTGAAAACATATTGTGATATAACAATTATTATAGCCATAATGATATTATCTGTAACTTTGTTTGTTGTTGATTAGATAATTAGGACTGAAGATCTTTTTCAAGCTGTCCAAAACTCTCCCGTGAGACTTCTGATTCGATTAAACAAAGGAAACGTTGTTACTGCCTGCTAATAAGACCACAGTTTTATATAAAAAATAAAAATAAAAAATATTTTCAACTTATGACAATATTGAATTTCTGGATATCATGAGAATAATCTGAAAGAAGATCCATTGGTGAGTGAGCCAATAGCTCAGAGCAATCGAAGGAGGGATGCCCCGAGGATTCGATCTGGGAAATCGTGTGATTAAAGGAGGACAGGCAGTGAGAAAGCAAATTAGATATAAAAGTATAAAGCAGACAGACAGAGACGGGCTCCTCTCCACGTCCCGCTCCAGTGGATTGGAGCGTTTTGAGGCCGTCTTGGTGCTGCAGAAGCAGGCTGAACCGGTGGCCCAGTCTGCTTGTTGTCAGTGATTTAAAATGTGAACAGATTACAGAAGAGAAGAGGCGGGCCGGGATGTCTCATGCAGGCTAAGCATCACTTTAACCCACTTCCAGTCTGACTGTCCACCAACGGGAGAAAGATGCCCTCTAGTGGCTACAGTGGAAACTTTTCAGAGAGCCAAAATTTACATTTCCAGAAAAGAAAATCATGAAACTAACAAAAAAAGAAAAAAAAAAGAGAGTTACATTTCTGAAACCAATAAGCAAAGTAAAAGGGAGGCTCAACAACGATGCTGTCTGCACACCTGTTGCACCGAGAGGATGTCCTTTAGAGATGAGACCACCGCTGGGGTTGATCACAAACTTCCCTCCGTATGTGTTGTCCCCTCTGTCAACCAGTTCTCCTGCTTTACCTGGAAAACACAAATGGGACAACAGTTGGTGACGCACTCCCCAAATGGGATCTTTATGGAAGAAAGCCATTTTAAAGCCAGGAACAAACTACGTCTGGGTCAGCAAACATGGGGGAGAAAATGAAAGTAAACTGAACTGTGTGTGCTGGAGAACTGAATATCAACCTGACCAGTAAAGCATAGAGGTGGAAACATCATGCTGTGGGGTGTTTTTCCTCCAACAGAAACATGGAACAGAATAGAAATTTGGTAACGAATGCCGTTATTAAATTTATAAGCAGTTTTTTTTTTCCATGTAATAAATTGACATTCAATGACTGGATCACATTAAAACACCAGTGGTATTGTTTTAGATCTATTTTTTTATTAAGTTAGAAACTGTACTTTTTTTTCTATATATCTCAATATCCCACAGAAGGAAACATTTTCTTTCTGCAGTTTTATGTTTTTCTTCATTTTAAAATCTAAAACCAGAATTGGAATGGGATTCTTTAAAAAAAAAAAAATCACATGTTTTTCAAGTAGACGATTATCAAATATGTTTAAGTTGTCCATATTTGCGCACTTACACTAATTATAAATTAACTAAAACATGATGACATGTTTAAAATTACTTTATTTGGAAAAAACTAACACCACCAGATGCTTCCTGTCTGGCTGCGAAGCTGGCTACTGTGCACTGCGCTGCTTTCAGGAGTGAAGCAAAACTAGAGATGATGCGTACAGGAAAACATACAATAAGCTCGACAACACAGTCCTTGTTTTACCTTCTTCACATAAGCCCAGAGCCTCATATGTGATGAGCTCGTTGGCGGAGAAGCAGTCGTGCAGCTCGACCACGTCGACGTCGCCCGGCTTCAGGCCCGCGGCCTCGAAGCACTTCTTAGCCGCCAGCCGAGACATGTCGTACCCCACCTGCACGGCACGGGGAAAACGCTTACGGCTCTCAAAGCTGTCCGTTAAATCATCAGAACAGGTTCGTTACACACGGCGTACCATCTTAATGCAGCTGTTTTCGCTGAACGTGGAGGGAAAGTCCGTCACCATCTCCTGAGCAACGATCTCCACCGCCTGGTTTTCAAGGTGGTGCTTCCTAACGAAGGCCTCGCTGGCCAAAACCGCAGCTCCAGCACCGTCTGAAGTTGGGCTATAAGGAGAAAACAACACTCTGGTTAATCTCTGCTTCTAAAGCTAACGGCTCCTACTAATACAATTTGGAATGGAATTAGTTTGGGGAGAGATAATGCACATTAATATTTCTGTAAATGCACCAGAAGTAGCCAAAAAGCTATTTTTCCACCTGTTGTCCCTGAACAAATAAAGGTTATACAAAACAAGGTTAAAATGACACTAATTTACAATTCAGCATAACAGTAAATACAAAACCAAAAGGAAACTACAACATAATTATTAGAAAATGTTTAAATGATATTCCTACCAGCACTGCAGCAGAGTGAGAAAGTCAAACACCTTCCTGGAGTTCATCACCTGCTCCAAGCTGTATTCATCCTGGAACTGGGAATACCTGCAGACGACGTACAATTTAAAAAGATAAAAAACACACACACAGTTCACAGTTCACCTCATGGTGTAACACACAAAGGTAAAATCCAAGGACACAAACTGCTACTTCCCCTCCATCTTACGGGTTATTAGTGGAATGCTTGTGGTTTTTCCAGGCAATCTTGGCAAAGTGTTCTGGTTTTGTACCTAAAAAAGTAAAGAAAATAAAAAACAAATAAAATCTAATATTAAAGAAGAAATAAAAAGTTTTCTCATGTCAGCATTTATACAGTAACTAACAAACATATGACAATAATATGATAAAAAAAAAAAAAATCACTTGAATCTGATCTTAAATGTAAGATAATAGATAGCGGTCAGCAAACTTTCGCTAATCCGCTAAGGAGCTGCCATGTTGATTTAACTCTCTGACAGCAGGTGTCGCTCTGGAGCACACTGTTGTGCTTTAACGCATGAAATGATCAGTGCAATGACCTTACAGAAGCAACTATTGCTGCTTATATCTATTATGTTTTATTCTGTCCGCAAATTTAAGCTAATAACATTTTTAAAAAGTACCGTATTTCTCCATGTGCTCCCTGCCGGCGTTGCCAAACATCTGCGGTGCTCCTGGAGCCGCTGCCATCCCGTAGCGGTTGATCATCACCTCCATGTGCTTGTCCATTGGATTGGTCCGATCCATGTACTGAAAACAAGAAAGAAAGAAAGAAAAAAAGACTTAAAATCAGTTACAGCTACATAACATAGATAACTTACAAAAAAAGACAACTTACAAAAAAAAAGATGAGAATGATTAGGGTTTTGACCACTTTCATGGAGAAATATTCGAATTTTCAAGAGTCCTCAGTTCTGTGGCTGTTATTTCACATCATAAGATGAAAACATTGAAGCAGAAGGATGGGATGAACCAAACAATGAAGGAAGAAAGGAGAGACACTCTGTTCTGCTGCTCAACAAGAATTGATGAGATTGTACCTTTGAAGTCAAGGAGCCTTTCTCCATCTTCTCAAAACCAAGAGCAAGCACGCAGTCGGCAAGACCTGCAAGATGTTAACAAGACGCGGATTCAATTAGAGCACAGGGTTGGAGTCTACTGCAAAGGTTGCTGCCATTTGATGTTTTTTTGCTAAACTGACATTGTTAGACTCAAGTGATCAGGCATAAGTTCTGTTTATCCAAAAGGTACGCAGTCTTGTATGGTTTCCTTGGGGGGAAAAAGGGCTGTTTTCATATTCGAGTCTGGTAGACTTGGTTCTATTGGGGATTGGAATTTCAACATTTGTTACATTTTCAGTTGGTGCGCTTCACTTTCACACTGCATCGTGTCAATTGAGCCAAACTCACAGAAAACCTGCTCCCACCCCTCGCCTGTGGTGGCGTTGCGCCAAGAAACGCAACAGTAAACGGCACAAAAACCTCAGAAGACAACACCGGGCGCTGCTTTCATCTTCACAAAATGTAAACAAAAATGAAGCGATGTCATATGTTCACGGTTGGAGGATTTCTCTTGTCATTTCTAAAAGACCACAAACCGTTTCTCTCTCTAGAGCTAGACTCAAGTTTGTTTTGGTTACCCAGAATGCTCTGCACCGTAGTCCATGGACTTGGATCCACGTACATTCCCGAACCGTGCCAGAGTTCACTTCAACCAGGTTTTCAGGTGGACCAGAGTTCACTTTTTTGGTTTGATTGCATGTTCAAAAATCCCCCAAAATGAACCGGATTTTCTGAGCAAACGAATTGGAGTTGGACCAAAGCGGAGTGAACAGGGCTGGCATGAATGCACAGCAAAGTCTGGCGCTTTTTTCTGGGACTCACCTCCCTGGATCAGCTGACGAGCCATGAAGAGAGCGGTGGAGCCGGTAGAGCAGTTGTTGTTCACGTTGATGATGGGGATTCCCGTCAGACCCAGGCTGTGGTAAATCGCTCTCTGGCCACACGTGGAGTCCCCTGCAGGAAAGAAACAGACGTTAGCAATCAGGTCAACTGAAATCTAGAATACAGGAATTTTTATATAAACCAATATATATATATATTTTTAAAAAAAAAACATATTCCACTGAGAGTCTTACCGTAAACATATCCTACACAGGCCTGTTCAATGGCCGAATACGGGATCTTTGCATCTTTAAGAGCTTTTTCACCTACAACATAGACAAACACGGATCAAACATGGTTTGTATGTCACGTGACATAAGCCCCCCCCCCCCAACAAAGTCAAGGTTCTGGAGTGGCCAATCTTTAGAAAAAATGTCATTATTTATAGCTGTGCACATGTCTTCAAAATGAAATCGAGCTCCATCTTGTTGCATCAATGATCACCTGCTTCTTTGGCCATGTCAGGGTAGTCATAGTCCCCTCTTGCTCCAGGCTTGTCAAACTGCAGAAAAACACAGACAACCCAAACTGATCAACGGTTTTGAAATTATAACCCGGTACTTTACTACGTTCTCTCTCCAAATTGTTAGGTTTTTTTCCCCCTCTCCCTTTATGTCAAAAAACTACATCCTTCGTGGCAAATATGAAAAAATATGACCCTAAAACTCTGCAAGTCTTTTTTTTTTTTTTCTGTACAGAAAACTCATCAGTAAAACAGACAGACGCCCAAAACGTTACACTGATTAAAACATAAGAAGAATTTCAAAGTGGTTAACTTTGAAATTATATATTTAATACATGCTTCTACATATTTTGTTATGTATTCAGGCCACAAACAAACTAAAAACATAACAAAAAGTGCAGTCAGCAGAATTCAAAGCATTTTGTTTCTGCTATGAATATGTTAACAGACCTATTTAATATTATTTTTTTATTCTTAGGAGGTCTAACTTAGGCCGCTGAAAGCTAGTTGCAAAAAGGTGGCTAACCAACCCTCTCAGAGAGACGACCTCTGTTCCACTTTGAAAACTCTCTGGACTTTAAACTATGACCCACTGGTGCTGCAACAGAAAACAAGGCTCTATCAATCCTCAAAACTGTCATATTGAAACCTGAATTTAGCTTCCTTACTTGGGTAGTGACCATTTATGAACCTTAATAATATTAATAAGAATTCTGTTTCATTCAGGGTAATGGTGCTTGTAAATGTCTAAGGCTGTTGTCCCATGAATAGACGAGTTTGATAAGAGCAGGGAAACTTTCAGTAGCAAGTCCTGCAAGTCTCGAATTAGCCTCCAATGCTAACGTTCAAACTTCGCAGCGCCTGGTCGGACATACTACCCTGCAAGTCGAAGCAGATGAGTAAAGAATAAAAATATTACCTTCGTCATGCCCACACCGATAACAAACACTCTGTTCTTTTTTCCAGGTGCCATGGTTGCTCCTTTCCTCACTAGCCCTGATTTCAGACAGGAAAAACAGCGGCTGTGACAGCACCGAGAGGACGACGCCTACCAACATAGATCGTCTTTTACATACGAGATGTGTCACTTACCTGAAAAAAAAGTTGAACGACTGAACTGGGTAATACATTTAGATTTAACTATTCTTAGTGGACATATCATGCTTTTAAATCATTCCTTCATAATACTTATAGTCAATATGAAGCACAACTGCAATGCTTTGGTTCCTCGCTATTGTAGCTCCACAAAACACCCCTCGTTTACCCCCCCCCCTCCCGGTCTGAGGCGCGTTTCAGAAAAACTCGGTTTGCTGCGGTCTCTTTAAAAGTGAATGAGACATTTCACGCCCCGCCCCATCCAGGTCGCATAGAGTTCCATTCCACCCCATTCCGCCATTTTTGTAGTTTGATAGCAGCGACGCGATTATCTACCAGCAGAGAAACTTTTTATTTCAAAATTTATGAAAGATGTCAACAACGGAAGACTTTTCCATCCAACCTTACATGGTAGCGCTACAGTCTAACCCAGAGCAGGAGAACATTCAGAACCACGCATTCAAAATTAATTTTACTAATGCCATATTTAATAAATTGCTTGCTTATATGATTATTTTATTTACCGATATATTTGAGGCCTTATTTAATTGTGGCTTACAGTCCTCCGTATTATCATAAAGGTGCGCTTTAAATTATGTGTATATGCAAGGCAAACAGAGATTATGATAATTTCTTTTAGATATTAAATGCTCATTTTACATTACAAACAATAAGTTTCTCAACAAAAAGACCTGATAGGCGAAAAAATGTCCACTGTGATATTTGATATTTGATAAACTAAAAGCATAATCTAAAACAGCTTAATTTAGCTTTAAGAATTGTAAGTTCACCTTCTGAAAAAAAACAACCAAAAAAATGTCACTTTTTAAATCAATCAACCTTCACCTGACTGGAAAGCCAGTTATCAGCCTTTGTGAATTTTTTTTTTTTTTTTAAAACTAAAGTTGTAATATATTTATAATCAATACCTTTTGAAGAAAATGTTTTTAAAGTAAACTATGATGAAGAAAAAAACCCATCTGAAGTCATCATCTTCACTTTTATTAAAATAATCCACAAGGTTCATGTCTATTACACAATCCAAGAAACGTGAAGGAACATCAACACTTGATGAATCGATGTGTGACCTCATAGATTCCCACAGACTCCTTGGCTTTGTCATCGTAGTCATTCCAGTCCTAAAACGTGCAACATGAGGACATTTAAAAAATAAAGAAAAAGTAAAATAGACATATTGAGAAAGAAAAGTAACACTCTCGGGAACAGTCGGAACAGATAGTGGATTAATAATCTAACAAAATGACTTTTGGGACAAGGTGGCCACAATGTTCTTACTTTTTCTAGCAGGTTGACTTCAGGAAACGGCGTTCCAGTCTCCGCTCCCTCTGCAGCAAAACCGGCCTGCGGGAGGACAGGTGGTGTTATATTCAACTCAATTCAAACTTTATTAAAAGAGTCTACCACAGTAGACATAAAAAAATAAAGAAAATGGTTTTTGATGTAGATCAGAAGAAGAGGAAAAATACTTCAGGTAAATCCTAAAACCGGAGTCACAAAGTGCATAGCTTTGTTTGTAGAATCTTTGATTTAATCGCTTTAAAAGTCAAAGTGTGCTGATCCTAAATTTTCATATGTCTATGAATAAATAAAAAATAATAAGGAATACAACTATGAAGTGAAAAACATGTAATATATATAAGTAATTATATACATGTCCTTCTAAAAAAAATTAGCATATTGTGATAAAGTTCATTATTTTCCATAATGTAATGATAAAAATTAAACTGTCATATAATTTAGATTCATTGCACACCAACTGAAATATTTCAGGTCTTTTATTGTTTTAATACTGATGATTTTGGCATACAGCTCATGAAAACCCAAAATCCATGTCTCAAAAAATTAGCATATTTCATCCGATCAATAAAAGAAAAGTGTTTTAATACCAAAAAAGTCAACCTTCAAATAATTATGTTCAGTTATGCACTCAATACTTGGTCAGGAATCCTTTTGCAGCCTTCAATGCGGCGTGGCATGGAGGCAATCAGCCTGTGACTCGGCTGAGGTGTTTATGGAGCCCAGGATGCTTCGATGGCCTTAAGCTCATCCAGAGTTTTGGGTCTTGCGTCTCTCAACTTTCTCTTCACAATATCCCACAGATTCTCTATGGGGTTCAAGTCAGGAGAGTTGGCAGAAAAATTGAGCACAGTAACACCATGGTCAGTAATACCAGTGGTTTTGGCACTGTGAGCAGGTACCAGGTTGTGCTGAAAAATTTAATCTTCATCTCCATAAAGCTTTTCAGCAGATGGAAGCATGAAGTGCTCCAAAATGTCCTGATAACTGCTGCATTGACTCTGTCCTTGATAAAACACAGTGGACCAACACCAGCAGCTGACATGGCTCCCCAGACCATCACTGACTGTGGGTACTTGACACTGGACTTCTGGCATTTTGGCATTTCCTTCTCCCCAGTCTTCCTCCAGACTCTGGCACCTTGATTTCCGAATGACATGCAAAATTTGCTTTCATCCGAAAAAAGTACTTTGGACCACTGAGCAACAGTCCAGTGCTGCTTCTCTGTAGCCCAGGTCAGGCGCTTCTGCCGCCGTTTCTGGTTCAAAGTGTCTTGACCTTTGACCTGGGGAATGCGGCACCTGTAGCCCATTTCCTGCACACGTCTGTGCATGGTGGCTCTGGATGTTTCTACTCCAGACTCAGTCCACTGCTTCCGCAGGTCCCCCAAGGTCTGGAATCGGCCCTTCTCCACAATCTTCCTCAGGGTCCGGTCACCTCTTCTCGTTGTGCAGCGTTTTCTGCCACACCTTTTCCTTCCCACTGACGAAAAGTGGGAAGGAAAAAAAGTGGGAAGGAGTGCTGAATCCCAGATTCAGAATCTGGGATTCAGCACTCTGGAAACAGCCTATTGGTTCAGAAATGTCTTTCTGTGTCTCACCCTCTTGCTTGAGGGCGTCAATGATGGCCTTCTGGACAGCAGTCAGGTCAGCAGTCTTACCCATGATTGTGGTTTTGAGTAATGAACCAGGCTGGGAGTTTTTAAAAGCCTCAGGAATCTTTTGCAGGTGTTTAGAGTTACATTGTTGATTCAGATGATGAGGTTAACTGCTCGTTCAGAGAACCTTTTCATGATATGCTAATTTTTTGAGATAGGAATTTTGGGTTTTCATGAGCTGTATGTCAAAATCATCAGTATTAAAACGATAAAAGACCTGAAATATTTCAGTTGGTGTGCAATGAATCTAAAATATATGACAGTTTAATTTTTATCATTACATTATGGAAAATAATTAACTTTATCACAATATGCAAATTTTTTGAGAAGAACCTGTATATATAAGGTTAATTTTAACTGCTAACATCTTTCAGCCAGATTAAAGAATTCCTACTCTGTAGGCTGAATTGAATTAAATGTAGTCTATGAAGCATGCTGGAGAGAGAATTTTACAGAGAGAGTTTTACAGAACTCTGAAGTTTGTCATTAATCTGCCTGATCAGGAATAAAAAGACAGAAAGATTCTCACCTGCGGTTGGAAGTCAACCGGCTCCAGGCCCCGACACTCAAACTGCACCATGGTCTTGAATTTCTCGTTGTCCGACGCCTTCGGTCCAGAGAACACACACGGCACCGTGAGAATGAAAAACAGACACATTCACATTATTTGATTTGATATTTGATTATTTTGATGATTAATTGGAAAACAAAATCGTCACATTCTGCTGACTTTTTCATTCAATCGCCTATCACCTTTTTTATTCAATACCAGAAATACACAAAAGATACTAGTTAATTCCATTTTCAAATAAGAGAATAAACATCTTATTGCCTAAAATGCAACGACAGTGTTCCTTTAGAGAATGCTTGATCATTTGACACAAACGATGCATCTTTACAGATAAAGGTTTTTCATTTCTATATATTTTTTAATACAGTTTTGGCTTAATTACTGATCTGGGTATGTTGTTCTTTCAGAAAATGGCCTTTTTAAGTGTCTGTGTATTTGATGTGTAACGATTAATCAGCTAATAAATTAATTGACGGTTATTTTAATAACTGATTAATCACGATTAATCCAATTAATAGTTTCAATCCTAAAAAAAAAAAAAAAAAAAAAGCACAGTATGCTGGGAAAACTGAGCCGTGGTAGGCCATGTTTAACATCCCACCTGGTACCAGATGGTCTACTTACATTATAAGGGGTGATGGTGTCTCTCAGGATATCTGCGATGGAGAAAATTGGCCTCCAATTAGTTCAAACATCTCAAACGGGCAGCCGACACATTTAATGACGCACTCATGCGCACCTATTGAATTCTCCCTCGCACAAAGTTTGCATTTCTGGACCATGCTGGCGCTCCCTCTGCCTCCTTTCAGTGGAACGCTCTCCTGTCGACACAGAGACCGGGGAAATGTTGATATACGGGATATATGATATATGGCAAATTTTTTTTTTTTTAAATGACGTCTTTCGACTTACCATTAGAGTCACATACTGCCATTTATCCGGGACCTCCCCACAGTTTCCACACTTCAGCTGGAGGAGGGAGGAGAAAACGAAGAGTGAGCGTGTGAGCAGAGCAACGGAGAACGACAGAACTTGAAGTGGCTCTGGTGGTTTACGACCTGGCTTCAACTCCACAGTGCGTTCAGGTCGCAAAGGTTTCCTACGTATTTTTCAGTATTTGTCAATTTCAATGTCTTTTTACTGCTTCACATTGGTTTCAATATAAGATCAATTTGCTTTAGATATTCTGTTTTTAAATGCTATAATAAAATCAAATTGCCATCAGGAAATCTCAGCATCGTCAAACTCCTGCTTGTAAGCAAAAACAGCACAGAATGAGCAATAATAGCATTGTTTTGCTCCCCATTGCTATGGTGGTGGTGCATTTGGGCCGTTGTAAATAAAACAGAAACAAATAATAAATAAATACTCCAGAAAAAAACTTGGATAATCTCTGGTGTTGAAGTAATATATTTTCAAGAAAAAAATTAAAAAATTTTTATAATTAAAGGAATACATTTACATTATCATAACCAATATATACTACAACATTATAAAGTTGGAAATTTGTCAGAAAAAAAAAATCGCAGAATTTTACTCTCATTTTAAAGTCATACTTTTGCGACAAAAAGATGTTTACCGCCTCTACCTTAGAGGAGATCTGACTTAATTATTTTAGGACATTTTCTAATAACTGTAATAATTATTTTTCTAAAACGTTCTCATGTTGCCATGTAACACACATCTTTTTTAATATCACAAATGTGTGTCCTCAAGAATAAAAATGTGTACTCATATTCTTACAAATGTACAACTTTGACATAAAAGAATATCCAAGTTTTTTCTTGCAAATATGTCAAATTAATCCCAAAGTTTCTTTGATTTTCTTGGCAGAAATTTACTTCTCCATGGACATAAGTTGCCAACAATGGCACTAATTCTCCTCCATACATTTCTTACTAGGAACTGTCAGCTTTGGGTTGTTTGCGTGTCTTCAGATTTGTCACTGCCATAATACATAACTTATGTGTGAAGATAATTATTTTCACGCAAGTGTGTAATTTATTTCCGCATCAGAGAATAAATAACTCAGATGAAGGCAGGTGTGTTTGTCAGTACGGATTTTACTTGAACTGCCAGATAAGATACAAATATTTCCACTTTTTCCGCAATATTCCTTATTTTGCCTTTGATCATTCTTTAATTGACATTTGCTCTTTTCATACTGTGATATTTAATAGGGAGTAAGCAATCCCCTCCCTTACAGATCATATAAATCCAAACTAAGTTTTCCGAAATATAGACCGCAACATCAGCTCAATTATGAAAAAAAGAATATTAATATATACATGTTACAGTCATGGGGAATGCTGCTGACATGGCAGAGGAAAACTCAGCGCACCACTCCACCCACCCTACATGGCTGTTTTTAGCATGCCTGGTGCCGTTTCTGAGGCAGCTCCACAGCAAACTATATTATACACACGTGTGCAGCTCAAATTAAATTCCTCATTGATCTAAAACTGAATGGGATCAATCAGCAGAAGACACGGAGCAGTTTTCGACAGTGAATTACAAACTGGCTGAAACAGAAATAATACCAGACTAGCATTCTCACCATCCTACCTTCAGAAACCAGCGGAAGTCTTCTCCCAGCGGCCTTACATTTGTCACATTTTCCAAGTTGGCTTTAAACTGCAGCCCGAACTTCTGTCATGAAACAGAGAGGAGTTAGAACTGAGACAGAACGAGCCGAACGTGCGCGCTTTGGGTCAGAACCCTGCAGCAGGGGCGACACATACCACCATCTTGACGCTCCAGTGATGACAGCCGTCTGTGAGGCGTTCGGGAATCCTCGAAATTAGTAACTTTTACTACTTACCCGTACTAGAAGTGGTCTGAGTAATGCGTCAAAGTTAAGTTTGCTGGTTTGTTCGGGGCTTACCAAAGCTCGCTCAGTTTTACGTATAAATACATTTAAGTTTTCCTCCTTTTTAACAAGAATTTCAAACTAAATACGCAAACATTGTGGAGAAAACAACCTATTTTGAACGAACATGTAAGCCCGATTTGAAAAACGTCCGTTTTAAAAACAAACACTTGTGAAAAATTTGCAGAACAATTCACCGTTGACTTAAAATGTTCTATCTTGATATAATGAATGTACGTTTGTTACTGAACACGTCAGCAGCACAACACATGCGCTCCCTCTAGAGGCCAAAGTGAACCATTTTGATTTTAGAACGTCAGCTCAAACCTTGCGCCAGACTTGAAAGAAACACGCCAAACCAAAACTCGTCTGCATCGGTTTATTTACCATTAGGCAACTGACAAATTCAACTTCAGCTAGCCGATCAGTCCCTTACTCCACAACCATTCATAACTCATTCATTCAATTGCACAACGTAACAAATATAGGACTTGGCATAAAAAAAAAAAACCTTATTGAAAACCTATCCAAAACAGACCGGTTTCTAGTGTTGATTTGCTGTGCATGAAAACCTGAGGCAACTTTACCGAGGCATTATGGTGGTTTGCCACACGTCTGGAATGAATGCTATTGCTGAGGCAATGAACGCCTCCCCGGACCACCCCCCACCATCATCCATTAATGTGGCATTTTAGGCCAATTGCATTACCCTGAGTCTGTCATCATGATGTCACAGCTCTGATTTGGCTGTGTGAATGTGAGCAGAAGCACCTAAGTTCTGAAGAATAATTTAGATAATCTTGTTTAAAATAAAATAACCACTTACCTGTTTTTTGTTTGCATCATTTAAATTTCAATAAATAAATGTAAAAGCATTTTGATCCTTTTTGGATCAACTGGAAACTTGCCAGCCTTTGTTTTGATGTGTGACGATGCTCGTGTGAAACACTGAGGTGGTTAACAATTCGAATCATTAACAAAACAATGAGAAACACTCCCAAGATTGTCAACACAGAGATCGACCTGCCTTTGGCCAACTTTAAACCGTATTTTTTGTTTGTTTCAAATTCTCAAACATTTATAGGGTTGCCCTAGACACCAGGGCTTCAAGTTTTACCAGAAATAAAAAAAAAAAGTTTTTATTTTCTACAAGAAAAGACTTCCATTGTTTAGTAAGGGGACATAAAAAAAAATAGAGCAGGGAGAAAAACCCAGTTTAAACAGGTCCCGTCTTTACCCTCCAAACAAAACAAAAAAAAACCTAAGTTCAGGTTTGACAAAAAAAAAAAAAAAACAAAAACAAAAAAAAACTCATAACTGATCACAAAAGGGCTCAACGCAAGGCATTTCAATTTCTTCTGTGTCTCTTCGCTTTTTAAATACAGTGTAGCCAGGGTGGCGTTATTTACAGTGCGACACCCACACCCCTCTCCGCCCTGTGAAGAGAGGGGCCACGGCGTCAGTGAGGGCGGCTGCTCGACTCCGAGGTCCTCCGCTTCCGGGGGGTGCTGTGTCCATTCGTGAAGCCGTTCTGACGCTTGGTCTGTCCACCGTTCAGAATGTCTTGGATGTGCTGGACAATCAAGTTGATGGCCACTGCAAAACAGGAAACATTTATGTGGACCACGAAAATTGGCTTTAAAACGTATAGGTTATTTTTTTGGGATTGAAATGATGCAACTAACATGGCTTCTATGCCAATTATTATTTTTTATGAACATGTTTGTTTGTAAAAATATAGGGTGGTGAACTGGAATGCAGACGGCCAGATATAGGCTTGTATTGATGTCATCAATTAACAGAGCAACAATCTGGTCAACACATGTACATATCTGCTGTGCGCCATCTTGAAATGGCTTCTGTTGTGACACACTTTGGGAATTATTCCTCCTTGTTGTTGTCCACTTCAAATACAAAATCTGAGGCATAATATTGGGAAATACAGACACAAGAGTGCTGAGTTGATGTTTCGGGGTTTCTTTAAATTCAGAAATAAATGTACTGAATTACCAATTTACTTGATAACTCTGCACCAGTACAGCACTCTTAAATATACCAACAGCTTCACAAGCTTGGTCAAAGCTTGTGAAGCTTTGACCAACAACTTTGCGTTGTTTGTAAAAACAAACAACGCAAAGTTACACGTAAAAAAAACAACAACAAAAAACAACTTTTTAGCACTGATGTTGGGTGCATCAGTGCTAGTACCAAGTCTGGACCCAAATTTTTAAAAAGAAAAAAGAACTTATTAGATTTGAGTTACAGAGAGCAGCAAAAAAATAAAATAAACCAGGAGAATGTTAACATTTTCCTTGTAGGGCAAAGTTAACACCCTCAGCCATCCTACTGTTTATTTACATAACAATCAGTCTTGTCTTACCAAGGTTATCTGCCCCTTTTGGAATAATCAAGTCTGCATACTTCTTTGTCTAGAAGGAAACAAAAATTTCAAGATAAAGCAAGTCAAAACATTTTCAATGCAGTTCAAATTAAAGCCATCATCAATCTATATTTTTCATTGAAACAACCCATAAGCAATGGAGAAAAAACAAATCAGAAAAACAGCACCATCTATTGGCTCATCTCTGCCACTGCAGCACTGATTTTCTACAAACATTGTGACCAACATACTAAAAATCTGAAAATATCAGTTGTTTTGCCAATTGATCAATTATTAGTGCTGGTCCTTATGTACCCAATTTTTTGAAGGACTAGGAAGGAGCATCTTTGACAATTTACAGGGAACTTTTCATAAAAAAATAGCATTTCATACAGGCTGGTTTATCTACAAATGTTAAGATGGTGAGAAATTTGAGCATTTTTGATAATCAAAAATCAATATCTATGATTCTTGACTATACAGAACTTAAAACAAAAAACGTGAAAATAAATAAAAATTGAAAACTCCTTGCATTGTTACTTACAGGCAAACAGAACTCCTCAAAGGCCGGTTTTACAAAAGTAATATACTGACTCAGCACCTGTTCAAGTTCTCTGCCACGCTCATTAATATCCCTCAGAACTGGGGGGAAAAAAGCACAACAACCGTATAAGATATTTACATGTCAGCCCTGTGGAATCCCACCCCTTTCACTGCTGCTGATTACCTCACAGTCTGACTAAGCATTGTTCAGATTAATTTTAAACAAGTGACAACAGTGCGTGTCCACTCGGATCTTTTTCTATACACCTCGACGCGAGAGCCGCGTGTCTGGGTCTGTGTCAACAAACAGCTTCATCTGGAACAGATCCCTGATTTCCTGAGAGTAGAACATGAGGATGCCCTCAAACAGGACCACGTCGGCCGGGTACACCGTAACAAACTCCTCTTTCCTGGAACAACACACAGAAAAAAGTTCCCTTTTCTCTGTGGCTGGAGGGAAAAACAACAACTGGAGATCGATTACAAAACCTGAGCTCAGAGGCAAAAACAAAAAAGAACGCGTTCCTTTTAGGCCAGGAACTTGTTTATGAAAACACTCTCCTATGGGAAACCACAATACTGGGAGGTGCTGAAGAAACGGGATCTGGGCAGAGAAAGGACGAAACGCTTACCTGGAATGAGTAACAAAGTCGTAAACTGGGATTTGCACAGTCTCTCCCTGAAGTATTTGTCTGAGCGTTTGCATGATGAGCTCATTGTCGAAGGCATCTAGAAAAACCAAAAAAGGAACATGTTTGGTTATGAGTTTGTTTACCGTTTGATCCCTGACACCTAACTTTCAAAAGAACTTTTAGAAAAAAAATGATGTTGTTTTTTGCACATTTGTTGAAATTGTCACCATTTTGTGACAGCGTGGTATGAGACGGATTATCTCACTAGAAACAACCAATCAGAGCCAGAAGGCGGGTCTTAGTGCTGTCAATCATCCACCATGTGGCACTGTTCTTCCCCCACTTCCTCTCTGCTGTGCTGTAGCTAGCATATCTAGCTATGAATGCTAAGGCTAGTTACTATGGCCACTAATGGCAAACTTTTTTTTAACAGAAAGCTGTTTCTTCAGACAGAAATATTAGCTCAGGGAGGAAATGGAGGAACTCGACATGTCACGACATTCTAAAAACAAAACATGGGAAAAACATTTATAAAAATTGCATACTACTACTTCAACATGGGTGAAAAGCCGCCATTTTGAAAAATGCTGCAATCATTTCACACACAGTACAAAGTAGATTGTTTGCACTTTTTTTTTTTTTTGACTGAAGTCCTAACTGGCAGTTTTGCCCGTTTCTCCTTTCCCTTTGAAGGGCAGTTTTGTTTATTTACAGAGACTTCATAATCTTTTTTTAATTTGCATTTATTTATTTTGGATATTTAAAATGTCTTTCAATTAAATATTCTTTGAGAAATTAATGTTTATTTATCTTTGAGAGATTGGCTCAAAAAGTCTCAAAACGACAATATTATCGTTTATTGCCATCGTTTCTGAGACAAAATATCACAACGTGTGATCGTGACAGACCCAGTTGAGTGCTTCCATACCTGGATGATCGAAGTTGAACTGGCCCTTAAGTGCTTTGGCTTTCTGCTCTGGGGTCAGCACCTTGTAGAAGCTGTCCTGGCTGAGGATCGCCACCTGCCGCTGGTGGCGGTCTATTTCGTTCTGGCCCAGCTTCTCCATGATCTTCTCACACACAGACGACTGTCACAAGAGACAACGGAGCCGATGAATTGGATTAAACATTCAGAATGGCCAAACAAATCTGACTGGGTGGGACATACTTTGCTTTTTACCAATAAATCAAAATAATAATAAAAAAAAGTGCACTGTGGGCCATGGAGAGTGCCCTCACTAACCTCGGCAGCCCATTGCTGACTGGGCATTCCCCACCCCTCCTGAGGCCTAGGTGTCTTTGTGCCAATAAAACTGTGCAGCAATCAGTTTTGTTGCCCCCAGTGGCAGTGGTGAGTCAATTTTGGTCAGATGCAGCAGTTTTTTTTTGTTTTTTTTTTTGTTTGTTTTTTAAGACAAGATGGTCAAACTGTTAATATACACTGGAATCGGGTCGGTAATACCAGCTGGCACAACTGTCAGAGCTTAGAGACCAATCTATTCATACTAGTTCTCAGTAGATTCACTCTAGATACAAGAGATGACCAATTGGATTTTTTTCCAACCAAATAAGTATCCTTAGGTCAGTTGCTGCAAAATTGTTGGAACATTTTCTCTCAATGTTGTTTGCTTAAACTATTTTTTTTTTTTTTAAGTTTACCGATGATGGGAAGGATAACAAAGTTTGCGTGGTTTTAACACCTTCGCTGGTTATAGAAGTCCAAACCTGCGTCACCAAGCAGAGATACGACATCTGTGATACAAGAAGAAATAAAGTAAAAGGGGCGGGGCTTAAGTTGCAACATTCAGCTGTACGGACTGGAATCAGAATCTGGAACAACTTTCCTCTGTGAATGAATTCCAGACATTCAATCCGGTGATTTCTTACTGATAAGTTGAGTTCTTATTATTATCTGGGTTCGGTTGCGACAGAATTTGAGTCATACATCTTGAAGCGCGTCTGTTCTGACGCTCGTCAGTCAGCACTGCCCACGCGACATCTAAACGACAAAAGGGAACGTGGGTCAAATCTTATTCGGCATCTTCGCTCGAGCGCCTGGAACTTATTCACGTCAGCATCTAGGCTAGGTTAACCCTGTTTACCACTGATAATTCCCAAAGGGTTCGTACATTTAGAAATGCGTTAGAAGTTCTACAGATATTACATTATTTTGAAAAGGCGCTAAAACCACAATAGACTCAATATGCTCGCTTACGTTTACAAACACAGTTTCCTGTTAGCATTATCCATTGTTTTGCCGAACTAGCTACCATGTGATGGAATTCCAGCATGAGTTAGCCGCACGGTACACCAAAGGAAATCTGGTGCATTAATTCAAAAGCTATGGGAAAAAGGGGAAAAAAATAAACACGTTTCCGCACCACAGCTGATAACGTAGCCGAGCCCGGCTGATATAATGGCCCGTTACTGCGAACAGACGATAAAGCAGACCGTACACCCTCAACTATGCGTCACACAAGCCACGCGGTTCACTTAGCGTTAGCATCCGGTTACTGTGCCAACGTCAGCTGTGACTTTAAAAATAAAAAACTATGACATTTTCAGGGAACAGCTAAAGTACGAAATGAGAAGGCGAACCTTGCCACTAGCAGTGCCCCCGGAGACACCTATGAGGAAAGGCTGTCGAATAACGGTGGTGCTCTCATCCTGGTCCCTGAGAAGTGTTTCGCTGTCCCCGGCCATACTTGCAATGTGCCGTTGGAGAAGCTGCGCTGGAACGTCACTGTGACGGAGCTCCTCCCATTCCGGTCCGGCTGTTTATAACGCCAACATTTATCAAATTAGGGTATTTGTTTTTCACTTGAGCTCAGTTTTATGGCAGGAAAGATAACTTTTATTTAATTTATGACCAAAGAGTATTTTCCTGAATGTTTTATTTTGATGGACAGCGTAACTATCAAATAGAATTTACGCTTCATGGTGGGGGAGGGGGGGGGGAGTGTTCGCAGCATAGATATGGAAGAGCAGACGCCGCAACGCCCACGAATAAATATGTCACTGATATTGAGTGGCAAGTTTTCTTCGAAAACTAAAATATTGTTATTTAGCTTAAGTAATATTATTTTTTGAAGCAACATCCATCTTGAGTACATTTTTTTTTTGGCAACACTATCCACATATGGTCAAAAGAACAAGCCTGTTTTAAACCAAACATGCGCAAACAGACAGACAGATTATAGTAAAGACAAACTTGGTGGCCGCTTGTCCCTTTTCTTGTTATTTTCTATCAGCTGCTTAAAGTTGCTGCGACAGACTGGCAACCTGTCCAGAGTGACCCCGCCTCTCGCCTGGAACGTTAGTTGGAGATAGTCACCCGACCCCTCTAAGGGACAAGGGTGTAAAGAAAATGAATGAATGAATGAATGAATGAATGAATGAATGAATGAATGAATGGATGGATGGATGGATGGATGGATGGATGGAAGGAAGGAAGGAAGGAAGGAAGGAAGGAAGGAAGGAAGGAAGGAAGGAAGGAAGGAAGGAAGGAAGGAAGGAAGGAAGGAAGGAAGGAAGGAAGGAAGGAAGGAAGGAAGGAAGGAAGGATGCTTAAAGTTGTTTCCACTGTTAAAGCATACGCATGTTACTATGGGCATTGAAGTCAAATACTTAATGCTATGAAAATGTGTCATTCGGAATTTTGCTAAGTGCCTTCATTTGTCATTTTATAAAGATGCTATTTATTTTTATTCATTCTATTTGTTACTTTGAAAAATACCATTATTCATACGTAATTGTAGTTTTTCTTCTGTCTGATTACATCTGGGGGAGGAGAGTATTAGGTACATAAAATTGTTTTATACTATCTAAATTATGTAGTTGTACTTTTTATTCACTGGAAAGAAGATGTACATGCCACTCACAATATGCCGACATACGAGCCTGACGCACTCGCAGCATCTATCTGCGTCCGTCGCTGTTCAGGAGCGTCAGTTTGCTCCACCTCCCGTAAACCTCTGCACAACTGGCGAAGTGTTAACTTAACACTTTAAGTAGAAACTTTAATCTCTACCTCAACATTTAATGTGACGTTTTCTGTTTGTAAGTGCACTAACGAGCCGAAGTTCTCGTCTAAAACAGCACATATTACCACTGGATGAACTGTTCGCGATTGATATTTACTTTTCACATGTTGCTGTAGAAGGACGTTTTTGCATGGTTTTAACCCGTATGTTTTTTTGTATCTTTTTTTTTTTTTTTTTTTTTACAGTCTCTGCTGAAAGTAGAATTAAAAGGGACGGTGTAAGTATGCTTCGGAGACTTCTGGCGTTCCCGTCGCGGCCTAAAACAGCTCCGACTGTATCTGCCGTCGTAAGGTGCTTGTCTTCGGGTTCGGTGGACATCACCGTCCCGCTGAACTTCTGGGCTGGACGGAGAAGGACCAGCCAAGAAAACCGCGACAAGGAAAACGTTTACGAACCAGCCACGGGTAAGTCACACACCTGACCCCGTTTCCTAACTGCTGGACTTTGGTCATTGTTGTGTGAAGATTATTGTCAGATGATCCAATCTTTAGCAACGTCAGTTTGCAACTTGAAAATCCAAAATGCTAGATTAGTTTTATAGCAAACTAAAATTTTACTTAGGTACAACACAAATAAAAACACCAGTAGTTTAACGAGCTTGGTCAAACAGTAAAAAAACAACTTGAATTTGTGCAGTCACTATATTAGGTCACATATTAGTCACATTGTATTAGGACTATAACAGTCAATGTAAAATCAATAATAAAGAAACTGAAACTGACAAAAACAATTGGTGTTGACCTTGGTCAAACACATAAAAAAAACCCCTGCAAATTCTTTCAAATGGTTCTTAAAGTACAATTAGGAATTCCAAATATAATGTAAAATAAATAATAAAGCTCAAAATCGCTCAGAGCACAAAACAGAATTAGACTGAAAAGACCTGCCCTTATGGATCAGGCACATTGTCACCAATACCCGATGTAGATATCGAAAAATCCGATACGGATGTTAATATCGGACTGAAGCATCGTTAGTGAACTCATTTTCTATTTCTACTCTAAAAGGAGAGTCGATACTTTTACAAGGCGGTGCATATAAATGGCTTACAATTCATTTGATGTTTTGAATGGCCTGTTTCTTTTTTCCACTCCAGGCCGTGTCTTGTGTCATTTGGAGCCATGCGGCAGAGAGGAAGTAGATGAGGCCGTGAAGGCTGCTAAATCAGCCTTTGGTCCCTGGAGCAAAATGTCCGGGATGGAGCGGGCGAGGATCATGATAGAAGCTGCCCATTTTATAGAGGTGTGTTTAAAATTTTTGTTGATCCCGTCGTTTCTACACCAAAACAGCTTGAAGCGTTTTCACCCAGGTGTCATTCACAGAGCAGGAGAGAGGAGATCGCTGAAATGGAGGTGGTCAACAATGGGAAGTCCATCACAGAGGCCCGACTGGACGTGGACTCTGCCAGACTGTGTATAGAATACTACGCCGGACTGGCCAGCACTCTTGCAGGTTGGTGCAAACTGCGCATGAAAGACTGTTTTGCTTATTTCTTTTTTTTTTTCTTCTTTTTTTTTACACACTGTCTAAAAATGGGTTCTTAGCACAGTGATGTATTGGGTGTATAGAACTGCTAAGAAAAATGCAAAGATCAGCAAAGCTGGTTTGCAGAAGGACAAAGAAATTGAGAAGATTAGGTTAGGTTAGAAAAAAAGAATGATGTCATGATTTTATAATGGGAAAATCGCAGAATTTCCCCATCATAAAATCCATCTGGAAAAAAAAATCAACATGTTGCATATGGCCATAACAAGCCTGCTTAAAAAAAATAATATCTGGTGCCATAGGCAAAAATGTTTTTGCACATTCCAAGTTTTGGGCACAGTGTGTTAATTAAGTACCCACATTTTATTTTACAATTTTATCCATAATTCATAGGAGGTTCTGGTATTAGTGAGAAACACTTTTCATGAGTTGAATTTCAGGGATAGATATTTATCATAAATTACTCATATATTACTTGAACCTGTTTTTAATAATTGAAGTGTTTATCAATTATGAATCTCTTACATACCACCGTAATTTTCTCCTTTTTGTTTTTTTGTATTCCTTTCTGCCAAGGACAGCATGTTCAGTTGCCGGGGGGATCCTTCGCCTACACCCGCAGGGAGCCTCTGGGAGTGTGTGTGGGCATCGGCGCCTGGAATTATCCCTTCCAGATCGCTGCCTGGAAGTCTGCTCCAGCCCTGGCCTGTGGTACGGGAATTTCTACTGGAAGCTAGAAAGATATTTTGCTCCAAATTAATCGCAACATATGCCAAGTTAGCTGAAGAAAAAGTTTAGCTAAGCTACACCTAAGCGCAGTTGGAGCTGTGTTAAAGCTACCAGATTACACGGAGGATTGCTTTGCAGCAGCTTTTGAAAGAGGATATTTGCGGTGTGTCGGCCCTCTTATGACCAAAATATTTATAAGTACAATCTGAGAGGATAAAGGAAAAAGAAAAAATCATATTAAAGCCATCTGCTCTGACTTGGTTAAGAGTTACAAATGTTGTCTTAATGGACCGTTTTCCAGTCAGAATTTGAACATGTGAATGAGAGTGGTTATTTCATTAATGCAGCCATTATAAAATATACTTCATGCGAACAAAGGCAAAAGGAGAAAATAAACACATAATCCACATGCTAATATGTGAATGATGTCATGACCTGTATTTTATATTTTTTTTACTTTTAACGCAGAAAAAGGACAATAAATACACATTTCGAGTTGGAGATCAGTTTGTAAGGAACTACGAACACGAACCAATTCATTTTGACCTGGCTGGATGACCGAACACTGCTGTGACTGGAGAAGTCAGATGATTTAGGCGTCAGTTGTTCTGCTTCCTGTCCTCCGACACAGGGAACTCGATGGTGTTCAAGCCGTCCCCAATCACACCAGTAACATCAGTGCTACTGGCAGAGATCTACGCTGAGGCTGGAGCTCCAGAGGGGCTGTTCAACGTGGTGCAGGGTGGACAGGAAACTGGCAGCTTACTGTGTCACCACCCCGATGTCGATAAGGTGTCCTTCACTGGAAGTGTGCCCACCGGACAGAAGGTGAGTGCTTCTAGTGACAACATTTAATTCAGAGGTAGTATTATGTAAAATTGACTTTTTTTTTACCTTTACATCATGTTATGAAGTTATTCCCTCATCAAAAACATACCTGGAGTGTTGCTTTAATCTCCCTTGGCAACCATTCAGTTGTGCAAAACTGACCTAGCCTCGACTTGAAGGATCAGTGTTGTTATCCTTCAGACTAGCCAACAACAATTAGCAAATACCTGCGCTTCTGGCTTGTTGAAACATAATGTAAACCTTAAAAAAGTAAATTTTACACAATACTGCCCCTTTAAATTACAAAATGAATAGCACTTTCATAACAACTTAAGGTGATACTGTTATTGATTGTGCTATAAAGTGGCACTATGTGGCTGAGAGACGCATGATACTGCCCCTTTAATTGTGAAATTTCAATAAACAGAATGAACAGAGGGTATTCTTGAATGTGGCGTTAACTTTCAGATCATGGAAATGGCATCGAAGGGGATCAAACCGGTGACTTTGGAGCTCGGAGGCAAATCTCCCCTCATCATATTTAAGGACAGCGATCTGGAGAACGCTGTGAAAGGAGCGCTCATGGCCAACTTCCTGTCTCAAGGACAGGTAGAGAGAGAATCCCACACTTTCACCTCTTTGTAGCTCAGAAGCCCAGTTGCTCGGTAAACGCGGCTGGTTTCTGTTTGCATGGTTGACTGAGCGTGTAACTCACAGGTGTGCAGCAACGGCACCAGGGTGTACGTGCAGAAGGACGTCCTGGCCGAGTTTGTGGAGGAGGTGGTGAAAAGAACCCAGGCGATAGCAATAGGAGACCCTCTGCTGGAGAGCACCAGAATGGGAGCGCTGGTCAGCCGGCCACATCTGGACAAAGTGCTGTCCTTTGTCGAACAGGCGAAAAAAGAGGCAAGTCCCTTAAAACGTTCCTCAAAAGTCCGTGTTGCAAGACTCTGATGTGTGTTGTGATGCTCTGCTGTCAGGGAGCCACGGTGCTGTGTGGAGGAGAACGTTTTGTCCCATCGGACCCCAAACTTAAAAGTGGATACTACATGACTCCATGTGTCCTAAGTAAGCCTCTCACTCTGATATTTTTCTTAATGAATTCAAAACGGCAAGAAAAACCAACCAAGCTATACTATATCCAGCAGGGGGTGACAAAAACCATAAAAAAACTCAACTTTCTTGCAGAATCAATTCAAGAATATTAATCATTTAATGTTTGTTAAAGCTGGTGTATGTAACTTTTCTAAATTAAAAAAAAATATATATATATATAATTTTTTCAAAATTTTTTTAAAACTGTCACTTTCCCATGTGATGGTATTACATAGGACAGATAATCTCCAAAAAACAAACAAACTCAAAAACAACCAGAGCCGGGAGGAGGGTCTTAATGCTGTCAGTCAACCTTGGGTATGCGCTGCATACTGTGCTAATGGCGGAGAAACAACTTACTGTCCCAGGAAAACCGTTTATCCGCCGTCACTGGTAGTCATGCGAACTAGCCTGAGTGGTCAGCAGGCTCTGCTGGAGGGGAGAAGCTGTAGTGGAGCAGGAAGAAGGGTCAGGCTGATTGACAGCACTAAGACCCGCCTCCTGGCTCTGATTGGTTGTTTCTAACTGAGCTGTTTTATTTCTTTAGTTAGCAGGAACTTAATTTTTTTTGTCTCATGACAATAGTGACAGTTTTAACAAATATGTAAAAAAATATATATACTTTTTATAAAGGTTACATACCCCAGTTTTAACAAAACATAACGTCCTTTAATATTGTGTTTAGGCTTTGATTGTATTATCATATAAAGTATTTAGATCACCATGATTTATAGAAATTGTCTAAATAAAGTTGTTTACCGTCCTTTACCTTCCTGCAGGCGACTGCACAGACGACATGATGTGTGTGAGAGATGAAATCTTCGGTCCTGTCATGTCTGTGCTGTCCTTCGAAACAGAACAGGAGGTTCTGCAGAGAGCCAACAACACAACATTGGGTCTGGCTGCAGGCGTCTTTACAAGGTCAGCGTGCGATTGACGGGGGGAAAAATTATATATATATATATATATATATATATATATATATATATATATATATATATATATATATACACATACATACAAAAACAAAACAGAGAAGAGAAGTATCAGGAAAACCGACGTCACATAGTCACCGTTTCAGTTTCTATTCATGTCGTTTTGGACGCCTAAACATTTTTATTTATTCTTTTTATCGTACTTTGTTGCGTGACCCAGGGATGTGACCCGAGCCCATCGTGTGGTGGAACAGCTCAAGGCCGGTTCCTGTTTCATCAACAACTACAACATCACTCCTGTGGAGGTTCCATTCGGAGGCTTCAAAATGTCAGGTGCAGTCAGAACGAGTGTTTTCTAAGGGACCAGGGGCCCAACGTCATGTACAAATTACAACATTGTGTCTGTTTTTTTTTTTTGTTGTTTTTTTTTTTTACGTCTTCCTTACAGAAACTATCACCGGTCTTTGCTTTAAAATCAAAATGTGCAAAAGGTGCAACTACACACTGCAAAAACAGAAAATCTTATCAAGTAATTTTGGTTTAGTTTCTAGTGCAACTTTCTCAGTTCTGTCTTCTTTCAGGTGTGTTAACTTACAAGTAACTTTTCAACAAGACAAAGGAGCTTGTCTTATATCAATAATTCCCTAACATTGATGAAAAAGTATTTGTTGTAAGTGAAATAAAATGCCATGGGGAAAAAAATTCACGTTTTAAGCTAAAATGTTTTGTGCCACTGACATTTTATTTAACTTATAACTAATACTTTGACATCAATATTAAGGAATTATTGTCTTAAAACAAACAAACTTTATTGTTTTAAGACAATAAAAGTTATTTGTAAGTTAGTTTAATTTCAACTGCACTAAGGTATTTGCCCTTGAAACTAGACCAACAATCTTGCCAAGCTTTTTTATTGTTGCAGTGTAAAATGAAGTTTACAACAGCTTTTCCAAATAAAAAGCTGTGAAATGTTTATTTGTATCCAGTGGTTATTTTGTACAATCATCTTTTAATACATACATCTTCATGATGTAGTCTGTTAGTCTACCATATAAAAATGCACTGAAATTTGTTTGCAACTTGACAAATATGAAATTTCAAACAATATCAGCACTTTTAAATCCTACGGAGGACAATTGGAGCCACTAATCCTCCTCTGACTAATTACTATTCTGAACTTTTGTTGTCAGAATTCTGAAATTAAAGTCATAATTGTTCCTTTTTAATTTTTTTTTCCAGTGGTCCTAATCTTGTAAAGTCTTGTGTTCCTCCCCATTCTCAGCATTTCGTACCCTTACATCCACCAGGTATCGGGCGGGAGAACGGCCAGGTGACCGTGGAGTTCTACTCCCAGCTCAAGACCGTGTTTGTGGAGATGGGAGACGTGGACAGCCTGTTTTAGAGAGCCGACCGGAGGAAGCAACCTGAGCCAGAGACTGAAGGAGGTGCAGAGGACCGGACTGGACCGGACCAAACCGGCCATCAGCCATCACTCAAGAGGGAGAAAAAAAAAAAAATCAAATATGAATACAGACAAACAAGCCTTGATTGATGAGAATCATGTCGTTTAATATAAATCTTCAAGATTTACATGTTTCCAACACCACAAACGTATACTAAATAATAATAAATACCACCACATTTTACAAACTCTTACCATAAACACTACAATCGAGCTTTATTTCTCTGTTCTCCTCTCAGTCCAAATTTTTTTTAACCAACTTCAAATCAGAAGAAATTGAACACATTTCTAACTTCTATGTAATAAGCCGCCTTTAAAAACAAATTTCATACCAAAAATGTGTAACAATGAATTGTTTGTTTCTTTCATACACAGCTGACTGTAACTTGAACAATGTTTGTAAATGTCACACTAATAAACTGGTAGTGCTGTGCTGGTCTCCCGGCCTAATTTCTCCTCTTCTTTCTCGCCACAGATTTCGGAGCAGCTTTCTTCTAACCGACAGACAGAAAAATTACAAAGTTTTACACCTTACAGTGCAGTATGCAACGTTTATGAAAAAATATACTTTTTAAACAGTTTTGTAAAAACTATCACTATGTCGTGACAGTATGCTATAACATGAATAATCTGTGAAAAAAATCAAATCGAGCTCCTCTGCCTTCTTCCACTCCTATCTAGAAACAACCAATCAGAGCCAGGAGGCGGGGCTTAGCACTCTCAATCACACTGATCACTCCCCCCACCTACTCTGGTTTTCCTGTAAGGGTAAGTTGCTTTTCTGTCATTAACACATTGAGCAGTGAGTACATCAGTTGATTGACGGCACTGAGCCCCTCCTCCTGGCTTTGATTGGTTGTTTTTGATCTAGAAATGGCAACAGTAGCTCATGGAGGAGATCAATCTTTTCACAGATTATCAGTCTCAACACGCTGACAGTTTTAACAAATTTGTAAAAAAACAAATAAATTTTTTATAAAGTCATATACTGCAGGTTTAATCATAACTCAAGTGAAGCTCTGAATATTAGGTTTTGCTTCTGAAGCCTCTCCATGTCATGTTGTACCTTAGTCAGTGGCCTGCTGGGTTTCTTGAACTGCGCAGACTCTGTTTAAAATAAAGTTAGCACACTTTATTTTAGAACGTTCAAAAAATGTCAAAAATACAAGAAAATTGTTGAAATGACTTTATTTAGACAGAAACACCTACCGTCTTCAGAAGGAGGATCTTCAACGCCTTTTCTCTGAAGAGGATTATGTAAAAACAGCAAAGGAAACACAACCAAAATAAAAAAAGTTTATTTTAAAAAATGACAGGAAGTAAATAATGAATGATGGACCAGCAGAGTCTCCGGTCTAAACCCACCTTGATTGCCTCTTTCCTCAGGGAAACCCGCACAGGTTCCTTCAGATAGTTTCCTTCCTGCAGTTTTTTCACGTGGCCTTGCTCCACAGACACTCGGACCCTCAGGGAGTGGTAGGTTGTGTGCACTTGGCCCACTTTGAAGTGCACTGGAACCCCTTGAAACCACAGCCGGTCGTGCACCCCCTCCTGGAAGCCTGGTGGTTGGTAGTCTGCAGGGGTAACTTTAAGAAGCGAAGCAAATGAAGTCAGAAAGCGAATAACTTCCATCTACTGGTGTGCTTGGGTTGTGCTTAGAAAGGACAAGAACTAGTCAAAGTAACAGAAATGAAAAGAGTTGCTTTATGGCCTGCTTTTCTGTCCAACATGAGCTGCATATTTCCTGTGACCGTACTATTACGCAATTTGATATTTCAAAAATGAATTTGCTTAATGGAAACACATAGTTGTTTTTCAATAAAACGTTTTGGTGCAGGGATGAGGTCTGTGTTTTTGTTTTTTTGGCCTTATCAAAATTGGTTTATTTCATAAAATTGCAAAACTACAAAACTCTCCCTCTACTTCAAACTGTCGCGTCTGGCTTTACTCAACTCCTGAGAGCAGCTCAGCGTCCAGTAACCATCTAATGTTTTACATAGTTACATAGCATAAATATCTATATAAAAGCCTTATTCCGAAGGCGTGGTGGCTTTTATTTTGCCGTCGCAGTGCGCCGCGATCAATTACACGTAGAGAAAACCCTGCCATATTAATGACGATACATGGTGAATCAATAGAAAAAAGAAAAACGTCAAACTTTTCAAAGAACCACAGATTTTTTTTTCTTCTATTTTTAGGTTTACAATTTTTTCTTTATGGGATGTTGATACTTATGGAACATTACATAGAAAAATAGCTTACAGGCTCCAACATACTGACAAGAAAATTTTATCTAAGAAAAATATTACATGTACCTTTAGTGTCATTCTGTTGTATAAATTCAGTGAGATTATTTAATCAGAAAACTGAACTATTATTACAGCTGGATTAAAAAAAAAAAAAAGTTGATTCTCTCCCATGTGTAGCCAAAGTTACTAAGAGCCATTGTTGAAGGTCCAGGAAGCCACTCGCAGCTCCAGAACTGCAGGTTGAAGACCCGTGGTTAACACAAGGGGCAGCCGTTATTTCTCCATGTCTTCAGCAGCATTCTGCTTTAGGAGTTAATCACACTGAAACGGTTCGGCGTCTTACCGTCATCGTAGTAGTAGAGCTTCATGGTGAGGTAGACATTGCTGGGGAGGGCGTCCAGGTTCTGCAGCAGCAGGAAGAGCTTCCTGATGAGCAGCACAGAGGCTCTCTTGGTGTCCTCCAGTGCCACCTGCATCCCCATCGCATTGTTCCTGAGGTTTCATGAAGGATTTACCAACCTTTTATTGAAGTCAGCTCATAAACGGCACGTATTTATTTATTTACTACAACAGGAAACCCATCCCCACCTGACTATGTCCATTTCTGGTCCCTTTTCAGTGTATCTGAAGTTGAACTGGTAGGACTCGATGATGCACTGCAAGTTAAACAATGCAAACTTAATGTTTCTGATTGACACATCACATTATTAAGTGTGTTATACAACTTACGTTACGGTCCTTTGGATCAGTGTAAACCTAGATTTTGCCCCGCACCCAAAAAAATGGAAATTGTTAACATTTTACGCCAACTATCACGTCAAATCTACATATTGCTTCAGTAATTACAAGGTACTCACCCCAATGCATATAATCTGGAGCTGTTATAAGAAAACGTGGAACAATAATAATAAAAAAGGGGAAGAAATTGGCTGTTTTAATTCTAAAGGTAGTAGAGGACAGGACTTACATACTGTTTCTCTAATGCGTCAAAACAGCCCATCATCCTAAAGAAACCATACGCAAGGACAAAAATGTAATTATCATTGGGAGAGATAACGACAGCTTTCTTTCAGATCTACCTATTTAAAACGAAATTTACCATTTCACAATTTTGTTGGCGCCGGGAGTGTTGCTGTTCTCACGCAAAACCTTGATGCACAAATCTAGTAAGACAGACATCTATTTTTAGAGTATAAGATATCAAAACATTTGTTTCCAACACATTGCTGTAAGATAACGTTATAATTTGAGGTCATTGCAGGGAGTCCGTAAAGAAGGCAAATTATGGGGAGATTTTCTGGAATTTTCTGCACTGCATCTTGCTCACCTTCAAGATACCTGGATCGGTAGGCACACTCTGGAAAAATCCCTCTCAGGTAGGTGATGGAAGAGACTGCGATGGCCATCATCCTCTTGACAAAGACCAGAGACTCTTGTTTGGTTTTTAAGTCATTGATGAATAATCCGGTCCACTTGAAAAGTGAACAAAGAAAAAGAAAAAAAGCCGTGGATATGAAATACAGGTGCACCTCTGCAAATTAGAATATCAGCAACAAAAATCACAAATTTCAATAAAACTAGGTGTTAAATATCCTGCTTTTGGTGTAAAATAATCTAGTGGAGGTTTAAAGAGTCTAGGTAATTGTAGTTTTTAAAGTGCAGCAGATTAAAGATGCTCAAGGTAGAGAAGAAAATAGGTGTATTTGCCCGTTACCTTCGACTTTATTTTATTTTTTACTTTGAGAAACTAGATAAAGGCTTGAGTATATATTTCTGTGTCTACTGAATGTAAATAGTATATAAATTCGTGTCCTCATTTATTGAAGTAAACTTCGACAAGCTAATAATGGGTGTGTTCTCTATCTTATGAACAAATAATGACGTCAGTTACATTCGATATGCCATTCACTAACGCATTTTGAGCAAACAAAGACATATTTTCGGTGTTAGCTTGTATGGAATGTGTCGTTTCCAAACCTCAGTAGTTTCCTCTTTGTTTCCTCTCAGACGCATTTTCCCAGACGCCATTTTTACCCCTTCTTCCTGCGTCTAACCGTGGTTAGCCGAGTCACTTCCAACGGTTAAATTAGCTAGCGAAGACGCCGAAAAAGCTAAAAAATATATGTAAATATATCCAAAAAAACAACGATTTTCTTCTTTCGAAGTTAGTGTGATGTCTCGAATTTTGAGTACGCTCTAAGACGAAATTTTGTAACCAAGCCCGCAGCTCTTCCAGTCAACTAACGATAAGCTTTAATTAGCAATTTTCCCGCCGTAGACGAGAAAAGACACTATGATAAAATGGTCACAAATTCACATTTACCGTCATAACTATTTTTATTTTATTTTTTTATCTGAACTCGGGAGTGACGGGTTAAAGATTTTAATTTCAAACAAAAAAAATCTAATTTAACTTAGAGCAAAATAGGTGAAAATTCTGAATTTACTGTAAAATTTTAACCTGCATTGTTCCAACAAGACAATTCTCTTATGCAAGTCTTGAATGGATTAAGTCAACATTAAACTTCTGCGGTAGCCCTACCAAAGAAATACAACATATTTTTTAATTCTAATCCTGTAAATGTTCATTAGAATTTTTCTTCCTAATCAATCCAAACAGGAGAATACCAGTATTTCAAATATATATCTGTGTGTTCATCCTTATGTATAAATATAAATAATTGCGTTTGATTCATCTTTACAAATTATTGTATACAGAGAAAATTCAAATGCCTACTTAATTTTACAATTTATTTAAATTCGAGGGTTTTCAGAAATTGTGACAGTTTTGTTGATGAACATGAAAACATCACCATATAAGTGAAACACATAATTTATTCAGGTGAAATAAGAATTTTGTTCAGAGTATAGAAAAAACAAAACAAAAACAGGGCCACATTTTGAGCACAGATGGGCTCGCCTTTGCTCCAATGAAAACGTTTGTGAGCTCCTTTGTATGTACCACTAATGATCGACTGCTCAGTTACCTGTCAAAAACTGACTACAGTATAAAATAGCTACCACAGCATAATTACTGTCCTTTGGTCCTAGGGCCACAGTTTACACAGACATAGTACACACACTTTATGATGACGACATAGCTCTGACTCAAACATTATTGGACGTGCTATCACAAAATGAAATCTGCTAGAGCAGGCAGCAGACTGTGGTCTTGAGTTTATTACTGCTTGGAGAAGAAATCTTTGCTTTTCTGCACGTCTGGCTTGATGGTGTCACTTCCTGGTTTCCAGCCAGCTGGACAGACTGAACAGATAAACAAGTAATGAGCCCAGGCAGATAGATTAAAGATAAAAGAGGTTCCAGAAAGGAAGCGTGTACAATTTCAAAAGAAAGTGGCAAAAACAGAAGCAACACACCAACCTTCTCCATGTTTGTCTGTGAACTGAAATGCTTGAACCAAACGCAAGGTCTCCTCAACGGAGCGTCCAACTGGGAGGTCGTTGATGGTGATCTGTCTCAGGATACCCTTGTCATCAATGATGAACAGACCCCTAGAATACAGGAAATGTATATGAATCGTGTGGATTTTAGGATCAATTCACAACAAATTACAACAAATGCCACATCAGGTTCAATGAAACTGGTTCGATTAAAAATCAGCCAAAAGTAAAGCAGGCGAAAGCTGGGAAGTCAATTGTGACCTTTAGTAATCGGAAAGCATTTTGAGATTGGTGCATAGACCAGAGGGCAAAACCTAACATCTGCCCCACCTGTAGGCGATGCCTTCATCCTCCTTCAGGACACCGTAGTCTGTGGAGATGGTGCGCCGCGTGTCAGACACAAGTGGGATCTTCATGGCACCCAGACCGCCCTGTTTACGTGGTGTGTTTGTCCTTAAAACGACAAAACAGGAAATTTTTAAGCACTCACGATACATAGTCGTCGAGAATGCAAAAACAAAGGATTGTTGAATACCATGCAAAATGGGAGAAGTGAGAGTCTACAGAGGCAGCGATGACTTCGCAGCCAATCTTCCTAAACTCCTCAGCAGCGTCGCTAAAAGCGATGATCTCGGTGGGACACACGAACGTGAAGTCCAGCGGATAAAAGAAGAAGACGACATACTTTCCTGTGCAGAGAGGAAATAAGACAAGATTATTTTTGTACCTCTAAGCAGGGAGTGGGGGAATAAATTCAGATGTCAATAGGAAGAGTCTGTTAAAAAAATAAAAACCATTTCCTGCAGCGAAGGAAAGATCTTACCTCTATAATCTGACAGCTTCAGGTCCTGGAACTGTCCATCTGGCATCACCGCTTTAGCCAAGAAGTCTGGGGCCAGTTTTCCAATCTTTGCGTTGCCTGCAGCCATCTTCAGTCAGACTGAGAAGGAAATGGCAGAGTGTCACACACACCCTCTCTGAAAACTTACAGCTGCCTATTGTTTATTTTATAAAAGGAATGTCTAATATAAATATGAGCCCACTTGCGCAACTCATGCAATAAAAATAATTTTTGTTTACAATTTAAGTCTGGGAAATTGTTCACATGGCTACACTAATGTTAAATATTTTTATTTCATTACATTTTTCAGGGTTCCACTTCATACACATTTTCAATACAGTTCCAGATGAAAAATTATTTATGTTCTCAAAGATTAAAAAAAAAAAAAAAAAACATTTCAAATAGTATTCAAAGTTTTTTTTTCTTGTTCACTTTCAACTATAAACAAAATCCTACTTGATTATTTTACTGAGGTTAGACAGAATCTGTAAAGCATGAGTGGAGGAAATGCTGATAATACAAAGCAATACATCCTGTTTCTTGCTCCGTATTTCTTCTACATGTGAAAAATAATTAAATTAAATTCCAGACTTTTCTGCTTGTTGAACACAACGACAGTTATTTGCAAATGTTCATGTCAGCCATTCTCACACCTGACTTTAGGTACCTCATTACATTTCCCTTTGGGGTTAATTAAGTATTTTTTAATTTGAACTCAATTTAATGTGCGAAAAATGCTAACAGATTTGAGAAATCTAAATGTATATTGACATAATTATATTGCGCAGCATCAAATCTGATCATTCACCGAGAGCCAAAAGCCTCAGACAAGGTAATTGCGCATAATATCTTACAATAAATTACTCGGGCTGTTATGCACAGAAAGCAGCAGTCAGTTGGGATCTTTCGAAACATATCCCATGACCACTTCTCTTCTTTCACAGGTGTTTCCGTATATGAATAAATAAAACTTATTTTTTCCCATCGTGCTTTCGTCGACGAGCGCGTGGCGCTTATGAAAAACAACCCTTTACGAACAGAAATGTAGGTATTTACCTGGTTAACGGAAGTACATTCAAAAATGACTAAAAAGAAAACCCGATTTCAGATAAATACTTCAATGTCGGACAGAAAATACTGATTAAGCCAACTCTTGTCACACTGGATTTACAGACGACCGTCCCGTTTTCTGATTTTAAAAAAAGAGGAAAACACTTGTTGAATGCTTCAAAAACACGAATGAGAACGCCCTGATCTTTAAGCCCCGCGAATTGGAAGTTTAAAACAAAAAACACTACTCCAAAACAACACATATATAGAGAAAAGTTGTCATTTTCTTTTCTTTCTTTTCTTTCTTTTTTTTTAAACACCTACCTTTTGTAAAATTTCTCCTCGCATCCACAACCGTAGAGTGCAGCGGCTGGCTTTGTCGACTGGATTTATATACCTTCACCAAAATCTCGCGATACTTTTACCAAACAACGAGACGCATCTCCTCAGTTCACTTCTCCAGTCCTGACCACGCCACAATGTAGCATGACTTTGCACTTTCCAAACCTCCCCCTTTCTGGGAATGTAAGTTACTCGAAGGAAAACGTCGAGGAAACCTTCAGAAGAAGTGTTAAATAACCGTTTTATGCAATTTGTCTATTCTTACGAGTCGCTTTCGAAAATATATTTATTGACATAATTATCCAAAACATAAGACGTATTTTTTTTTCGAGGTTCATTCTTCCGCAAAGAAACCAGGAAAGGGTCTTTGAGTCAAGAGGTTGGTTGCCACGTAACTCAACCCAATTCAGAGTACATCCTTATCACCATGAACCAGCAATAAAAACAATCTGTATTTTATGGTATATACCTTCATTGAATTTCCTTCAAAATCTGCACTTCATACAAAAGATCTTGTTTGAGTTCACAAAGCAGCCATGTTTCATATGAGACAAAAACTAGGCTATTTAACACAGAGTAACAGATTATGTTTAATCCTGTCAAAGTAAGGCCTAAGAACTTACTAGCACCGTAAGTGGATGCGAGGAGAAATTCCATATGTAAATTGTGTTCTTTTTTTTAAGTCATTTTTTTCTAGTATCACCTCTTAAGTTGAGAAAAAGAGAATAATGGGGTTCGCATATTTAAGAGAGACTTTCATTTTGTGTGACGTAATTCTGCAATTGAAATGTTTCAAAAAAGAAGATAGAAGTTAAACGTAAAATAGATTATGGAATTAATTCTGCGTCAAAACAGGTAATGCGATTGCCTATTATATAACTAAATGCCACATGCAAAACCATTATTGCCTATTATCATACTACATATATTAGGCTACATTACATAGACAACAGTGACATGAAATGTGTGTTCGGAAGAGTCAAAGATAAACTTTTAATCCTTAGAGTTTGCTCCAGCTGTTAAACATGAAAAAAAAAATACTTAGATGAAACTTCCTCCTTTCTTTAAACTTGTGTTGCAACATTGTGTGCTTTTAATCAGTTCGCTTCAAAAGGGATTTTTCTCTCTCATTTCCTCTTCACATGCCGCTGATTTGTTTACTCAGTGAATAAGCGGAGGGACGCCTCACATCTTTGTCTGCACACTTTTCACAATGGAGGCAGTTTCTGGTGGTTAGTGAAAACGGAAGTTAAACTAACAACTGGCTGTCTGGTTATGACATGTGTCGCATCAATTTCTTTATTTGGCTTGGCAAGATATTAACCTGGTTTCAAACTGTTTGTCAAATAGGTGTGGATTTTATAGAACCCTGGATAAAAACATGAGCAAAAATCCTGCTGACGTGTGTTTGAGAGCTGTGCTTCTTAATCAATATTCTATATACCAGGATAACAAAAGTGGAACCTCTGAGGTATTGCATATTGCACTGTATTTTGCATAATCTCTCGTGATTTAACAGTATGTAGTTGAAGATTTTACTAAGTCATTTTATAAACCGCAAACTAAACTGACTATTTACGTTCTTCTGCATGTTTGTTCTGTCCCCTACATGGCTTGTGACAAACCTCACCTTATGACCTTTTAACTGTATTCAGTTCAGTGGCTGTATTCTTGCCACTGAACTGGCATTAAGACTTAAGGAACTCAATTACACATGAAGAGCAAGAACACATATATTTTTAAAAAAGGCAGAAATTCAAAACAAAATAGTTTTTTGTAGTCTTGACTCATATCAATCTGTTTTACCTAAGGAAACAGGAGTTTTTCAAAGCTTAAGCAGCCTCCTCGCCTTCCTCCATCGTCTTTGTCATAGATTGTATTTGCACACCGTTGCCATAGGAGACATCTCATCAAGGGCCAGATAAGAGGGTCGGCACATAATAACCTCCTTTTAGATGCACCATTGTAGGCTCAGGATCAAACACTGTCCTGTGTTCATCTCCCGTCTCACAATATCCCCGTAATTAGTGAATACGCTCAACGGCTGATTCTGAAGCTGCTGGATGTTTGAAGGGCCCCTCAGGGGCCCATTGTCTTGGTTTCAATGAGCCCTCAGGAATAACAACAAAGTTGCATCAGAGATACGGTGGGGGACTGTAAAACTGCTAGAAATGTGATGAGTCTCTTCCACCAGACGTAAACACAGTGATGACAGTGATATCACTGCTATGTAGCTGTGACGTGTTTTTCTTCATCAACAAAAGGTTTGCAGTCATATAAAAATTAGAACACCATTAAATGTTCAGTTTTTTACTGAGAAATGTAACCAACAAAACATCTTTCAAAGAGGCAGTATCATGTATTTCCAAGGCCATTTTATAGCACAATCAAGTAAATACGTTACCTTCATTTGTTATAAAAACACTATCGCATATGACTTTAAAAAATTTTACTTTGCAATGCAACGCCTTGAAATCGGGCTTCTGTCTCTTTAAAAACTGCTCCTCTTTCTGAAACTCTGCCTTCAGCCATCACAACATGGCTCCTCTATTAACCCTGCAACACTGTTCACTGCAGTTCCACCAGGTGTTTGCTAATTTCTGCTGACTAGTCTGAAGGAGTCGGGTGGGCAGAGTTGTGGGAAAGGGTTGCTCTGTGAGACAGAAGCTTGGAAAGTGCAGCAGAGAGGAGAAGGTGGCTCTAGGTCCACTCAAGCGTTTTGAGCAACTGAATGGTTTCCACGGGAGATTAAAGGATTCTCAACCTCTGGCAGTCCTTGGTGGATTCTCTGCTATGTTTTGGGCCATTGTCATGTTTCTGAGCCCAACTCTGCTTCTGTTTTATTGTATTATTTTTGTTTGTTTTACAGATGGTTTCACGTTTTGCTCAAGCACTCTCTGAAACATAGAACTCACGTTGGATTCAATGGAAGTGAGTTGTCAAAGAATCCCTAAACCAGGATTCTTACAGCTGTGATTCACTGTTGGTTTGTTGTTTGATTTCTCTCCTCTATTCTTGGGTACACATGAATCAGCTGGGGACTCATCTATCTAAAGGACGTTGCTCCAGAACTCTTGACCTTTGTCTATTTTCTCTCTGGCAAACCTGGGTCTGACCTTCATGTTTTCTTGGACAGCGGACTGTCCAGTCCCTTTCTGGTTGTACAGGCAGGCACTTTCAGATCAACAGGAACAAGAGCCTGTTTTAGGTTCTGTGACGATATTTCTCGGAGACTTCATTCGGCACATTGCATTCTGCTTCCAGGGTGAACTTGCTTGGACAATCAGACCTGGGCTTGTTGGCAACTATTTCAAATGTCCTTCACATTTAAACTATTTTCGGAACAACATAAGGTCTCCTTTTGAAATTTTTAGATCTGTAGCCAGCCACAAGCTTCTGCCACCACCATCTTCCTGAAACTCTTACCATCTCTTTTGAGCTCACTGTGACACCGCAGTGCTGTGAGGCTAATGGCCCAAACCAAGATGGGTTCTTGATGAGCTGTTTGGTCTGAGGGTTGATTGTTCTCTCTGTGATACAGAAGGTTCTCTCTGGATACTCCCGTTTTCTGTCACAGTCTGAAAACAATTTTGTCGTTTGGAATTTCTACATATAAATAACAACTTAAAAATTTATGATTATTTATTGTCAGGTGTGTCTGTGTTTCCCTTTGATGGGCTGGTGACCTGTCCAAGCTGTATCATGCCCATGGCAAACTAGACCTTGCGACCTTTAAAAGTATCTTGTGGGGATGGAAAACAAATGGATGGATTATTTCACAATATATCCACATGTGCAATATAGTACATCATTGTCCCTACAGAGGACAGACTGATGAATGAGAGGCTGACTGAGAGAGGCCAGGCTGAGACTTGTTCTGACACAGTGGAGGCAAGAAAGTCAGCAGGAGAAACTCAGAGGGGATCTGTCAGTCACAGCAGGGTACAACAGAGCAGAAACACAAACAGGCACCTGCTAATAATACAGCAGCAGCACAGACATACACACATAGATGCTGCACCACTTCCTCTTTTGTTCGTTCGCTTAATAAATCTAAATAGGTTTCATGTTTTATACAAAATTTAGGTCACGCATGAAGTTAAATCTGTTGGATCCTGGTTATATTTGGACTTCTTTTGATGCTTTAGGTATGCTGACTTATGCAGAAGGATACTTAATATTATATATTTAAAAAGCTTGCAGTGTAAAAAAAAAAGCAATAGAGGAACTCTATAGATGTTTGTTTTTAAGAAAAGGGCAATTTTTGAATATTTGTAGTTTATTAAGATATAATCTACATGACCTGATAAGAACCTGATCTGTATAATTTACACTTAAGATCTTTAAAGCAGAGGTCAATATTGATTTTATTCTACGTGCCATATAAGATAAAGACATTTTGAATATTCTTTTACCTTTGATTTTATGGCTTATTGCTGTTTCAGGGTCAGTTTTTGCAATAATGAACATTTATAAAATGCTCATCTCACCTCCTCACAGGATGCTTGCCGTTGGCTGGCATATTAATCTATATCAGAACTCCTCACTGGTTCCTATTTGTATTTGGTAACCAACAGTATCTCCTTTGTGGTGCATTTGTTCACACAAGACATTTCCCCCCAATTTTGCCCTTAAACTCCAATCGTTTTATAGTATTTCTTGTATTTCAAGAAATTCTCATAAGACTCATCTGTGAACACCGCCGTTTTAGATTAAATAAAACATATGAAAGAGTTTCCTTTTACTCAAGCGGTCGATGAAAAATAAAAACAACATACTGTGATTCAGAACAAATGTGTCTGTACCTTTAAGAATTCTCCCGCGTTTGTCTACGACACCGGAAAGAGCGAGCCCATTTCGCGCTAAATTGAAACAACAGATCAGTTCAGTAGTCCACGCGAGGAGCAACTCACACGTCACATCTCCTGAACCCCTCGCTGCCAGTGTTACTCTTCAACAAGGTCTGCTGTTTCTTAGGGCTCTTCAAAATCTTTTTTATTTAAGTTTACCAGAGTAAATATGCAAATTATTATTTAATTGCAAGAAAAATACTTTTTTGTTTGTTTGTTTTTTACTCAAGTGACCACTTGCTTTGGTTTCTCTGTCCAGTGAAGCCAAGATGGAGGAGGCCAACAAGCTCGTCGGGACTGGCAAGAAGTACCTGGTGACGGGGAAGGTGGTGGAGGCAGTGAGCGCCCTGCAGGAGGCCTGCGGGATGCTGTGAGTCCACTGGCAGACTAAAAACTTTATCAATTAGTATTTTATTTATATATATATATATCTTTAGAAAGGTTACAAATAATTTCTTCATTTTGTATCTCGAAAAATTGTCTATTTTTTATGTATTTCAAACAGGCTATTTTTTGGTTGTCTAAAATTCTGGACTTAAACATCCTCTCCTTTGTGCCAGTTTCCTTCGGGTGTCCTGCGTTATCCTAATAATAGAAATGAGTTGATGCGGCCCAAACAGTGTTGTCCGCATTTCCGCAGTTCACTTTCACGACTGTTTCAATGGTTCATTTTAATTATAGTGGAAATTGACACTTATAAATGTTCTCAAAGAAAATGTTTGCTCCCCATTTTTCAGGAGCTATAACCCTCCACCTTTTCCTCACTGACTTTTAGAAACGTAGCCTTAAGGCTAAAAAGTGAGACACAACCTCGAGATCTGAACTCGGCAAAAAACAAACGAACAACAAAAAAAACGTCGACTTCAAATTTATTCAGAACTCTTCACTTTACCATCAAAACTGCGTTTTAAAGGGACAAACAATTGAGTTCCAAATGCTTGGAGCGAAAGCGTGTAGAAATCCTGACTGAGTAAAGTTTTTTTTTTTTTTTTTCATGTCTATCCATTTACTGCATCTTCAGTCTCAGTGTTATGTGTCAAACAAATTGGTCCAATTTTGTCACCAGGAAAATGCAATTATTCGAATGATAACCCAGCTGGGAACTAGAGCTGAATGTAAGCTGACAATAGCCAAACATTTTATTTTTCTGTGTTTTGACAGTAGCCAATCTATGGCAGAATAGAGGACCGACTCACTGCCTGTACAAAATTAACAAAAACATTTGGGTCCTTCCAGCTGCAATAAAATATATTACTGCATATTTCAATGCAATTACATGTCCATTCTGTGTAATACCTATATGAACAATAGATCTAGTCACTTTTCACATCATGGCCTTTGTACAAAAAAACATAGATTTTTAAAAATTCCCAGATTTTCTGTTTTGTATTTAATTTTATTTTATCTGGTAAAATTTATTTTACTTTATTTAGTAAAAGGGGCAATTTTTTTTCTCCTAGCAACGTTTTGCAGAAGTGCATTTTGAAACGGAATATTTCGGTGCAAGTAATCAGATGGTGTAACTTGGTGATAATATTGACAGGAGAAAAATAATAATTTCAGAGCTAAGAAGTACGGAGACACGGCGGATGAGTGCGGGGAGGCGTTCTACTGGTGTGGGAAAGCACTGCTGGATTTGGCACGGTGGGTTTCAAATCACTAAACTAGCTTTAACTGTGGCAGTAATTTTTTTAGAGCGCTGCTTGACGGCGCTTCAAGTCTGTAGATGTGAACGACGGGATGTGATTACAGGATGGAGAACTCTGTCCTGGGGAACGCTCTGGAAGGAGTCCCAGAGGAGGAGGAGGAAGAGGAGGAAAAGCCCAAAGACTCCAACGTTGAGAGCGTAGAGAACGCTGATGGTGAGGGGGCGGGGCTAACTACTTCAAATCCCACTGGGAGCTGGCTTTAACGCTTAATGCTCCTCTGTCGCATTGTTAGAAAAGTCCAGAGACGAGCTGAGGGTTCAGGTGTACGACGCCATGGCGGAGAAGAAAACCAATGACTCTGAGAAGCAGAGCGAGGCGACGGAGGAGAGCACGACTGAAGGCTCGGAGGCTACACCGAAGGAGGAGGAAGAGGACGGCGAGGATGAATCACCAGCTGAGGAGAAGGAGGGAGAATCTGAAGCAGCTGCTGAACAGGAAGAATCTACAGATAAGCCAGAAGAAGCTGGAGGTGAACTTCTGATTTATCCAGACTGTAGAGATGTTTCTGTTACAAATGGGCACAAAACATTTCAGATGTCAATATTGGCAGAAAAAGGATGCAATTTCACTGAAAGAATGTCTTAGAATTCTGAGAACATTTTTTTTTATTTTGATTCTCAGAAAATTACTACTTATTTCTCCTAATATGACCAAATTCTTGTAATATGACTTTATTGTTGTAATTAAAAATGGAAAAAAAAAATCTTAGCTTGACCCCGATATTCCATTGCAGCGTTGTCCTGAATTCGAACTCCGTAAAAATAAATGGCTGTAAAACACGCTAGTCTAACAAGATGGCCGCCTTTGGTGTGGCGACATCACTCTGGCCTACGGAAACCCGAGGAGTTAATAGTTGGGAGGGGAAAAGACAAAATTGTGATATATAAACATTTTTTTCCTTTCAAACATTAAATCTTCAAAAACCAGAAATTCAATTAATTGTTCAAATGAATTGCTTGTAGTTTAATTTCTACAGTAAAGCATCAGTAGCTGCATTTCCACTAAAAGTGGCTCAGAACTTTCCCGACATTCTGCAAATGTAAGGCAAAAAAACAGACACAATTTCACAATTGCAGTTTCCCATCAAATAAGGCGATTAAAATCCCACGTGAATAAATGTGTTGATGTGATGAGTCAGACCAGGTCACTTCCTGTCATCTTCTTCATTTCCACCAGTAGCAACATCCAGTTATCGATCGTGTAACTTGCACGAAAAAAGTGTTTCAATAAAGCAAATTTATTTGCACAATTACAATTTGCGCAATTTTTGCACTTAATGGAAACGAGCGGTTCAGCTGCATGCCCTCATAACCACGCCGTCCCTCCGTAGGCGACGAGGACGATGAAGAGAGGGAGGCTGAAGCGGAGGAGCTTGGTGAAGGGGAGCCCACTGCTGACAAGGTACTGACCGCACACTCGCCTTCAGATGGGAAGCGTGACATCGGCTCACTGTGCTGTGGCCTTCCTCCAGGACAGTGAAGATGAGGAGGTGGGGAACCTGCAGCTGGCCTGGGAGATGCTGGAAGTGGCCAAAGTGATCTACAGAAGGTAGAGCTGCAGCGACGCCTGCAGGATCCAGACGCCTGCTGGGATCTGACCTCATGTTTCCGTCTGACTCAGGAAGGAGGAGAAGGACGACCAGCTGATGGCGGCGCAGACCCACCTGAAGCTGGGAGAGGTTTCTGTCGAGTCGGGTACAGAGCTTAGCCAAGAGACTCACTTTTTCAACACACCGTTACATTTTCAGGGTGTTTGCTGGGAGGCCATATTGTCACTTTCCTAAAATAATGGCCTGGGACAATTTTTTATTTTTTTTAGGCTTAGGCCATTATTTTAGGAAGGTGACAATATGTAACTAAGAGGAAAATTGTATATGTAAGGGGTGTCCAGAGTGTGGCCCCGGGGTCATTTGTGGCCCTTGGACTGATTTTGTGCGGCCGCCGACTGCAGTTATATAAATCCAGCCTGTCCATTTTTATTTTTTCTTAAATCAAGCCATAATCATAAAGTCAATTCCAGGGCCACACACATATTACTCATATTTAATCTGCGTGTCAGGAAACTACAACCAGGCACTCGAGGACTTCCAGGAGTGTCTGAAGCTCCAGCTGAAGCACCTGGACCCGGACAGCCGCCTGCTGGCAGAGACCCACTACCAGCTGGGGGTCGCCCACAGCCTGAACCTCCAGTACGCCCTGGCCATCCAGGCCCTGAACAGCTCCATCTCGGTCATCAAGAAGAGGCTGGGTGAGGCGCCGCCCACCTGCCACCACAGCAGATCACCACACGGAGAGCTGACCTGTTAGTCTGACGTTGTTGACCTTTCAGAGAAACTGCAGGAGATGATGGACAAAGCTGAGGGTCCAGAGGCTCTGGAAGACGAGAGGAAGGAGATGGAGGAGCTGAAGGCTCTGCTCCCAGAGATCCAGGAGAAGGTGGAGGACGCCACTGAAGGGATGAAGAGCAGCGCTGAGGCGGCTCAGGTGAGCTGGGAAAGAACAAACTGCTTATTCTGTGTTTTTCTTTTTAGTGCAGGGCGTCTGCATCCTGAGTCTTAAATTTGTGTGTCTAAAATTACATTAAATTCACCAGAAAAATAACAAGTTAGCCTTAAATACATTTATCACGGGTATTACATTTTGTTCCAGAATTATTTCATCTTATATTCTATGCTCTTTTTTTCTTATGGCGTTCAGTTATGCAAAACTTTGATTCGCATGCAAACGTCTTTACTGCGTTCTGTGATTAGAGGCACTTGTGGCTACTGCAAACATGCTACTAATACACAATTGAAGGCTAGCTAGCGTGAAGCTGGCCAGCTTTTTTACATCTATCATGGGTAAGTGCACATTTCTAACCAGTTCTCAGGTCAACACATACGATTTATTTGCGATGCATATTTTAAATTCCATTCCTGGCCTTACAAAGTCTGTGAGTTGGTGAAACCCTGCAGAAGTTCTTTGAAAGAAAGAAATAACCTACCAAGATGTTGCTTATATTCTGAATACTTGATTATTTGGACCAATCCACAGATGTATAAGTCTCCTGTTTGCATTCTTATTGCTGACAGATGCTCCACGGCTCCTGTTCTGAGTTTTTTGTTTGTTTGCTTTGTTCCCACCTGTAGGACGGAGCCTCCAGTTCCTCTGCTTTGCCTGATTCTACCGTCAGCCCTGCTGACCCTTCGTCCAGTCCGGCAGTAAGTCTGCTCCTGAAATAACATGGATGAAACATTCACGCTGGGAAACAAGATATTTGAAGCTTTTGATTTCTTAAACACTCACTTCCTGTCACTGCGAAAAGGTCTGATGTGGGCCAGGCATTAAAACCCAAACAAAATACAGAGGAGGTTCCTGAAATGACTAAAACTCTCCCCATCGGTCAAACATTGTGGAATGTCCCCCAGATGGCCAGCAGGGGGAGTGTTATGATCTAACTTTAACTTGAACTAGTTCGGGTTCATTTCTCATTTGTCAGAAGCAAAGTTAAAGGTTTCGGTTGCGTCTCTTACTGCCTAAGTTTGTGTTGTTTTCCCCAACGGCTTTTTGTCTCATTTTCCAACCAGCTGCAAAGCACCAACAGCACCAGTGAACATCCCCCCACAGTCCCAGTGTCTGATATCTCCCACCTGGTCAGAAAGAAGGTGAGCGCTTGGACGTTTGACGGTGACGCTGGTGTAGGTCGAGGATCTCAGTTTCCTTTAAAGGAATTCTATCCAAAAGTTCAGATCGAACTAGAACATGAGTTTCGGGTTACTCCAAGGAATAATGCAAATTCAAACATGCAGTTAATGATGATGGTACTCAGTGAAGTTATAAATTGCCTTTTTATGATTTTTTTTTTTGTAAACCTCTTGCTGCCTAAATTTGTGTATTTATTTTTTAAAGCATTTTCTTGCCGTCAGGTGGATATTAAATTAAGCAGATTAACATATTTAGCACAATATGTAACATTTAGACATTGGCTCATTCTTTGGCTGCATCACAGTAGTTTGATCTCCAGCAACAGGCTACACAATGTTTTCCACAGACCTACTGAAGAGATCCAGGGTTTGTGACCAGTGGTGATGACCTGGTAGACTTGGTTCCTTTGGGGACGGAAGTTGCAACATTTGTTAAATTTTTTTCTATTGGTGTGGTTTTCTTTCAAACTGCCCTGTATCAAATGCCCCAAGAACACCTGACGGAAACACTGAGCGCAACTTAGCGTTTCACAAACTTTAAACAAACTTTCTTTGTGGTCTTTGGTAAAAGACCACAAGCTATTTCTTTATATATTACCCAGAATGCCCTGTGCTATGGTGGCCTAATTTTTCTGTGCTTCCTTTCAGAGGAAACCAGAAAGTCCGGTAAAGGAAGCCGAAGTGAAGAGGGTGAAGCAGGACGACGACGACCAGGAGCCCCACACCAACAGGATCCATAAAGCTAACGGAGATTCTGCCAAACACGTCGAAAACATGGAGGTGGCAAAGTGACGAGTCTTTAGGCCTCCTTCCACTTTCCTTGATGCTCACTGTCCAAGAATATGAAGTACACTCTGCTCAGGGGACGCATCTCTGAAGTTCAGAACTCCGATGTTCAGGTTTGGCTGCATAAAGACCACAGAACCTGGAGCCTCCTCACTCGTTGCATTTTAAGTCGGTGAAGTCAGACCGGTTCATTCTCCTGGACAGCTCTCACACCGTGTTGCTGCTGTTGTAAATATGTTTTTCTAAACCTTTTTGTAACCTGTAAAGTTAATAAAGACTGTTGGATGAACTTTCTTGCTAATGATCGGATTTGACTCGGGTGTGTTGAAACAGACGTCTGCTTCAAAAGACATGACACCTGGCATGTTAAAGGTAAACTGGTCGAAAGAACTTGAATTCATTCTTTACAAATCCTAATTATAGCATTTTATGCTGTAATTGGCAATAAAATGCCAATTCTAGCTATTTATCGCCTTAACAAGCAATAAAATGCTAGCTATTAATGCAATGTTTTTTGTGTGTGTGTAGATTTTATCTCGCACCTGAGGCTGAGTTGGTTGCGCTTTTGAACCGTTGACCGGCTCGAGTGCACTTTGGTTCCGTACTCTGAAAATGGGCCCACATAGTTCCGAATAATGTGGTTTGAGTGAAGGTGAAATTCAGAAGTTCAAAACCAGGCGTCGCGAAGCCATATGTTTGGCTCACGCCTGGTTTGTTCGTTATACACCTAGCCTAGCTGAGGCCTACCTCGCTTCCAGCACAGTCTGGGCTTTCTCCCCTTGGCGCGGATTGTCTCCAGTGGATTTCTGAGCAGCCCAATCAGTGAACAGCAAAAGTAGTAAACAATTACGTTGATTTTCTGAGCTGTTTTAGGATTGTAGTCTGCCTGTAGTTTTAGCTTTGACAGCAGATTAAATGAACCAAGCCAATTTACAGCAGGACACAAATGTCTGAAACCTTCACAGAACTGGAACCACAATAAGATTCAACTTTAGTAGGTGGATTTTATTGGAGGCTTCAAAGTAGAAGGGGCTGAATACGCACTTACGCCAGACCAGTTTTTTTTTCTGTTTGTAAAAACATGAAAATCATCCCCTAACATTTTATAATTAGGGTTGCACTACTAGGTGTTGGGTCTGCTAAAGCACAGTGAAATACATTGAACCCCAAGATAAATTTACATTTTTGTTTTACTGACGCAGCCTGAGTAATTAAAAGGGGCCAAGAACTCCAGGATTAGAGCTAAGATTTATGGCCTGAGCTGAACTCAGGCAAAAAATGATTTGCTAGATGTTTGGGCTCTGGGGAACGTTAACAAGCCTACAATACATCCAGCACAGAAAAGCCAAAAGAGAACGTGCGATGTAGAGTAAAAACAGCACTGCCCTGCTCTTATCACACATCCCAGAAGATGCACACTGGACTCACCCTGAGGCGGAAACAAAATGGAGCTAGAAGATGTAAAAACCAAAGCCAAAAACAGGAAGTTACACTGCTTACACAAATTATAGTCTATAAATGAAAGCAAAAAAGTCTTAAGCCATCAGGTTTACTTTGGACTTGGGCTTATAGTTCATGTTAATTAGTTGGGATGGATTGATGCCTATGGGCTTGTGTTGGATTTATAAGGCCTGATCTAAACTCCAGCTAAGATCACCTAAATTTATAACCATAATCTGAGCTAAAAATGAGCTCAATTACCTACAACAGTCAATCTGGAGCCTTTCAGACCAGACAGGACGCGTCTCTGAAAACAGTTAGCTGGAAAAACATAAACAACTCCAGCAACAAATCCTAATCTATTTTAAATGACAGTCAACCTTAAAATGATAGAGAAAAACAAATATCTCACTTGTTTTTGTATATTTCAGTACATTTCCTAAAGTTTCCAACCTATAGAAAACATTAGCTCTAGTGTCTTCTTGGAGCACTTTTATTTCGTAGAAAGGCATTAAAGAAAGCGAAAACATTTCATTCTGCAAAGTTGAGCTAAAAACAACCCTGTAGTCTCACAACAAAAAAAAAAAAAGGCAGCGTTTCTTTTTTTTTTTTTTCCTTTTACAACTGGCCTAGACAAAGTAAAGAGGCTTGGAGATGAAACACCACAGTAGTCAAAATTCATAGTGAAACATATCAGCTTGTCAGGAACCAATTTTTATTAATATCATTATTAATGTGTCATCAGCATCATCAATGAAATGAGTTAGTCTGTTTAAAGCAGAATCAAGTGTGCATTCATTGCCCTTCTTTTGTTGATGAACACTTCAGTTCAACAAAGCGAGGAAGAAAAAGGAAGAGGGTGAGGAGAGGGAGGAGGAGGGTCAGAGGTCAAAGGACTGCAGTGAAGGAGGAAACGCAGGGAAAACGACGTCTGGCAGAGCAGGAATCTCCCCCTTCACTGGGATATGATTGGTTTTTCCCTTGTGCAAGAATGATGAAAAAAACAAAACAAAATAAAAATTGAGAAATTTCAAAATGGTGCTCTAAAAAGAAAAGATGAGACAGGAAGAGGGGGTTGCTTGCTGGGATGTGGTGTTGGCTGTTTTTGTTGGATGTTTTGTTCCGTAAAGCCGTGTTAGGATCTGGTGCAGTCGCCGTCGTCGTCCGAGGTCTGGCTGCTGCTACTGGTGTCGGACTCGGAGCCCTCCTCCACGTGCGCCTCCGCCACACTCCTCCAGGGGGTGAAGTGGAGGGTCACGCCCCGCGTCCTGGGGAGAACCCCGTTTCTCTGCATGCCGTTCTTCTTCAGCTGGTAGAAAGAACAACCCCCGCCCCCCAAAAAGCGTAAGCATTTTTAAGTAAAGTTTTCATACTTTTCCAGCACCACACTTTGTAGATAACACAGGTCAACGGCCAAAAAAAATGTTGTCTGGGGTTTTTCAACCGTTTTAGGGTCATTTTGATGAGGTGAATCAATTTGGTTTTGGTCAATCAGGTCAACTTTCTGACCTATGAAGCAACATGAGCATAAAAATGCATGACTTGTTCTCACATCTGGATCGGTTTCCTGAGAATCTGGGATCAGCGAGATGGAGACGTAATGTTCAATTTACCCTCATCAGTGTTTATGATTCAATTTATAGAAATCCTAGTTTGTAACATTTCGTTAATACACTCTCTTAGTAAACTATTTTTTTTCTCCCAAAACTTTTTCGGATGAGAAATGTTAACGGAAATGAACCGATGATGTCACTAAAATGTCATCGATTTAGTCAGAAGGTCGGATTTCTCTAAATCAAATCAGAATAAAAACCTGACCTGGTTGAGAAAAATGGATGTGATTTTTGGATTCAGTGGTGCAAAATTATCCTAATTCAGTTGGAAAAAAACCCTGAAAACTTCCAGAAAATATATTTTTTGTAACCAAGTGTAGTAAATGAAAATGAACTAAAAAAAAAAAACAGCTTCAGTTCACTACATACACAATGGAGTATTAGGGCCACGTTAAGAAAATGTATACGTTATATATATATATACCAGTGACGTGCGGTCATGAACTGATTTTCCATAATTTAGCTTATGTATTTAATGTACTGTGTTTTTATTGTGACCAACTGTGTGTGTAACGTGTTTTGTGTGCTGAGGAGCGATCATACACGGCAGAGAACAGATTCGAGGTGAGGCAGGCAGTTCTCGTGCCTCCTGGCAGGGGGCGCTCATGAACCCAGACATTGTGACTCCACAACTGCAGAATAAGAGACAGTTACAGCGATCTAGCCATACAGTAGCTGCGCTGATACAGAGAGCGAGAAAGACGTGGTTTTGAGTTGTACTTTAACGGTTTCTCCCTTTGCTGTTAAGCACAGCACGAAATTAATATCTACATGTCTAAGTTTGATTGAGATAACGGAATTATTCTGCGGCGGCGCATCACATGTTAAAGAATAGTCGTTTTACCCTCCAGCATTGTATGCATGCGCAAAATTTCCTTATGTAAACAAAAACATGCAGGGGTCTAGATTTGTAAATCCGATTGTAATTAAGTCGGTGCCTCACCAGCTATGAACCTCACCGCACGTCACTGACACATACATATATTTTTAAAATAAAATTAGCAAAACAGAATCATATTACAAGAATAAAGTCATGACATTATGAAAATAAAAAGTCAATATTACAATTTTATTCTCGTTATAGCTGAACTTTATTCTCAAAGCTACAACTTCATTCCGTAATATTATGACTGTTTTTGTAATACAACTATTTTTGTATTATTTTGAGTTTATTTTTGTAATAGGACTTAAATCTCAATTTTATTGTCATATTTTTTCTTAGTATGACTAATACTAGTTACTCTTCCATCAGAAAATTCAATTATCTCAAGAAATCTATCAGGGAAAAAGCATGCATGTAAAATGTCCACTCTTGGCTCCCGTATTAATCCAACATTAAATTCCACTTTATTACCAAACTGTACAGTTTGAATGTCAAGCACTTTCAAGGACTTCATACAGAAATCAAGCACTTTCCAAACCTTGAAAACCCCCAATTGAATTTCAATTATTTTGAAGGATTTCCTGCCCCGGTACAAACCCTGAACGAGGAAAGCAGAACAATATCTGATCGCATTTCCTTTTTCCCCTCACCTGTTCTGTTTTAGTTTGGAACTCTCTCAGCTCATCTTCTGTCAGAGGGAGGAAGTTGTCGTCGTTTTCTGGGTACTCCTGCCAGCCCATGGCCTTCAGCAACCTGCACCAATCCCCAATGTTAGCTGGTTGCGCCCAGAATTTGTGCGACTCAGAACCAGCTGGCCGGCTTTCCTCACCTGTGCTCTGCCTCCAGGGAGCTGGACAGGTGTTCAGTGTCCGAGTCGCTGAGGGAGTAGGACAGGCCGTTCTCGTGGCACACCTCCTCGCTGTACGCTTTGGGCTCCGGGGTGCTGCTCTCGCCCTGGGGAGGAGAGCAAAACAAACAAACGCATAAAACAACATGTTAGCAAGAACATAATACATACAGTGTGATAAATTAAGAGCAAAAATAAAAAATAAAAGAATTGTTGCAAACTAGGTCTGTCGCAATAAACAATATATCAATTAATCGCATGATAAATTTAAATTAGCGACCTCATTTTAATTTAGAGGCTTTATCGTTTCTTCCTGCCCGTTTCTATTGATGAAAAAGGCTCAACTCCACTGACCGTTCACTTCCTTCCTTAGTGTAAGGAAGGAGTGAACCGCTGCATCAGGCTGTCAGATATGATCATCTCTATCTAAATGTAATGATTATTGAAGGGCAATATAGTATAGACTTAATAATCTGCACTCTTTTGGTTGAAAGTAGTTTTTATATCTACTTTGGTTTCATGTTGTTTAGTTTTTATTCAAGTTCATTTTTTGTTAACAGAGACAGAGTCCATTTTATTTTTTGTTTTTGGTTGTTTTGTTTACCAGTTCCAGTGTTTAGTGTTCTTTTGGACGTAAAGTGTATTTATTGTTGGCAGGATATCATTTGCATTATCATGTTTGAGACAACTGCTCAGCAAAATTTGTTTAAACCAGAGTTTACACAATACTGCCTCTTATTTTCATTCATATCCCTTAAACTTTTTTATCACCACAAAATCCGGCATAATTTTAAAATGGAAGGAAAAGAGCGACAGTTCTTAACCCCTCAGGTTTGAGCTGGCCGCCTCACCTCTCCTGACGTTCCCGGGCTGCTGCTGGTCGTCAGCTCTCCGGTGCCCTCGTCCTTCAGAGTTCGCAGGAACTCGCTTTTCCGGTCCGGACCGCGGCGCATCAGCTTCAGCCTGGAGGGAGCGATGTCTATGGGGGGAGTCGTGCTGGAAGGGTGCTGCAGGGGGCAACAGGAAAAGTTTAGCGTCTTTTTCCAAAATGACACAAATGTCCGCCACTCATCGTTTCTGACGGTTCATTTCGCAGTGTGCCGGTTCTCAGCTTTGTGTTTCAGAAGCGTCGGGCGTCAGGCGGCTCAATTCTAACCTCTTTCTGGGTGTTGTGCTGCGGTGCGCTGACTGGGGTGCTGGGTTTGGCTGCAGAGACGGGGCTGGTGAAGACTGAATCCCGGCCTGGCATGTGAAGGCCAGACTTGGTAATCTCTCTACCGCCGGCTTTCCACTGGGTGCTCTGGAGAAGACCACAAGTCGCTTTATTATTTTTCCCCCCATTTTCTCCACATCAAATATTTCCGTCAGCTTTAGGCCTCACCATATACGTTTTGTAAAGATTATTATTTGCGATAAGTTCCGGAAACTGATCATTACAACCTCAACTGGCTCAACAACTGATAACAAGGATTATGACGCATCTTGATCCAGACATAAAAGAGCTTCATTAACTCCTCCATTTTCATTCCAACACACAGAGACTGTTCAGAAAAAGGCCTCTATTGAGATGTTTTGATGAATCTCTGCTGCCCCCTGTGGCCCAAATGTGCTAAAACCTAAAACCCGTTTTCCCTGAAGGTAGAGGCTTAACTTTGTAAGTAAATAGTAACTAATCCTGAGAGAAAACAGCATGTAAAACTATCAGTAGCTAAGTAGAATGTCGGCCTCTTCTGGGGCCCCTCTGCCCTACCTTGGTGGGGGCCACAGCAGGCTTGGGGACCAGGTTCTTATAGACGCTGGAACCCGTGAGGGGAGCTTTGCTGCCGTTGGTGGGCAAGGTGCCAGCAGTGGCGAACCCTGCAGAGAACGCCGTGCCGGCGTCCTCCTTGGAAACCTTCTTGATGACCAGCATTTTGGACACCATGTGTTTGCTGACGGGAGGGTTTTCTGGAACAGACGTAGGAGAATTCGTGTTACCAGCAGAAACGTTCGATCGTTGCAAGTTCGTCTCGACTAGATGCTCTCGTACCCCACACCCCGGCATGGGGAGCAACTGTTCGCATCTGAGTGCCAGACTTTCCAGTTGTTTCAGGGTTGAGGGAGGGCTGCAAAACAAAAAACACATTTTAGATCCGCTAAAAAAAGAATTGAAGTTAGCTTCCAGTAAATTGGCATCCAGAACTCACAAAGTCCTCTTCTACAAAGTTCAGCTTGTCATCCTTGCCATCTTTGCGTTCCTCGTTGGGGAACTTGTCCTGGTACGAGGTTCCCTTGCGGGGATGGAAGTTGCCGTTGCGCTGCCGGTGCCCCCCCTGCCTGTCCCTGTCGCCTCCGCCCCGCTTGGGGTGGCGCCCCTGGTGGTGGTGGCCGTCCTGGGCGCCGCCACGCGGGGCTCCGTGCCAGTTGGGCGCTTCTTTCCAACAGGAGCCCCCCGCCAGTCCGCCGTGCCCACCCTTGGCCACGCCGGAGTCCACAGAGTCATGCCTCAGGAGCAGCGAGGGCTGCTGCCAGCCATCACCTGAAAATACATTTCATAAACAAAAACACATTATAATAAACTGTCCTGGTTTAAACCTCCACCAGCTGTAGTTTATAACATATAGCTGAATCCAACTTTTTTTTATATTGTACAAAGTTCATGCAGAATAATAAACCAACACAAAGTTGGACATAGAAGTGAGGTAGAAGGCAACGGATTCAAGATTTTACAAAAACGAGAAGAAGAAAATGAGGTTAGGATTACCCTAACCCGTTTCCATTTAGCCTTTATTTTGATACCTCTACATTTATTTTCAAAAAGTCCACAAGTTATGGGTTAGAAAGGCCTAGTCAAATTACAGACCCAAGCTCATTTGAGGATATGGAGCAAAACTTTCAAATTGATCCTCTTCATCCGGTTTGATGCTTTCTACCATTTGCTTTAACTCAATATTTTTATTATTTCTCTGCTGTTTGGACAAATTATTTTTTCCTTGCATTGATCAATAAAGTAATCTTAGATTTTGACTGAAATTGAGGTACTTTTCCCCAAGACGAATGGGCAAAAGTTTTAGTCTCCAGAGAAAAATTGGTTGCTATAGAGATACTCCAAAGACACCCACAGCTGGGATTCCTCTAAAGTGGGTTTAGAAGTGTTGATTAAAGGACTGCTCTCTACTAACACAAGAAAGCAGGGGTGGACATTTATAGTATCGTTTATCATCTATTATAATAAATTTCTTATGATTGTCGCTGCGATAAATTCCAATTAATGCCGTTTGAAAACCTCCAAAATGGTCCGTATTGGTGCACTTTGTTCTCCACCGTTTGTTCGATGAGAGTATCAATAAATTTGAAAATATGATTAAATGCTCGGCCGCAACCAGCTGTTGCATACAGAAAACGCCCACTAGAAATAACTTTTCGGCCATTGTTTTGGCGCCCGCTTTAGCGCAGCACCCACATGCGACGTGTGCAGTGCCTACCTGCTTTTTATGTGCCATGGATTAAACGTAATTACATTGAAAATGCGAATGCTTTTCAAAAGCAATATTTGTTTGTGGGGCTATAATTGCTGTGACACGCAGTCACAGTCACACAGCTACCTAAAAAAGAAGTAAATAGTTCTTCTCGTCACTTTTATCGTTATCACAACAGCACCGCAAAGTACCGTGATAAACCTAAGTCCATATCGCCCACCCCTAGATGCAAGTCTGAAATAAGGTCAGTGACGGGGTTACCTGCTGGAGCGCGCAGGGAGCCGTTGTTGAAGAATCCATCAGAGGAGTTGTGGCGGCGGCGGCTCACAGCAGGTCTGGCGTCTCTGTGGTGGTGAGGCTCACCTTGCTTGTCAAGGTTGGCAGCAGGGGACTGAAGGACGACAGAAAGGCAGCGTGAGTCAAGCAGGAAACACGATCCAACGACATTTTCTCCAGGATACAGTAAAAAAACGGTAGAACAGAGAAGGTGAACCTCTGAATAATCTTTCGGAGGTTCTGATGATATGTAAATGTTTATGATCCATCTCAGCAAAAAAACAGAAAATCTTACAACATTTGAAATGAGACAAAACTAACTCGCAAGTAACTTATCACCAAGATGTAGGAGCTTGTTTTAAGTCAATAATTCCTTAATATTGATTTTTTTTAAAGTACTATTTCCACTTGGACATTATTTCAATAATAAGACATTTTTTCCTAAGTTACAAGTAAAATTATCTGCCAGTAGAACCAATACATTTTCAATCAATATTAAGAACTTATTTAGTTAAAACAAGTTCCTCCATCTTGCTAAAACAGCTTCTTTTAAGTCATTTTTGTTTTATTTCAACGGTACTAAGATATTTGCACTAGATCAAAAATACTTGGTAAAATTTTTTTTATTTTTGCTGACTGTGTAATTGCTTTTCTTTCAAAACAACTTACCAAGTTAAAGAGTAACTAGGGGACTCTAAAGTAGAGCAGGAAATTAAACGACTAAAAGTCACCACACACCGAAAGCCAGGACCGCAACTACTCTGATGTAGCCGAACCATCGACCCGTCATTCTGTGAAGTCCGAAGGTCAATTCAGATTACGTTCTTCAGCACACGCCCGTCTGATCACTTCCACAACATAAAACCATCTTCTGGGGAGTAAACTAGAGTTTCAACTTGTTATGTGAACACAAACGGATGGAAGAAGTCGACCCAGAGGTCAAATAAAGTGCCAAACAGTCGGTAACAAAGAGCAGCTGTTTCTAATATTACAGCTTAAGGAAGTATGATCACACCAAACAGCAGCCGAAGAACTGGTTCTGCAGCTTTAAGTTACGGCGCTTCACACGACCGTTCTCATCCTCTGAACTTCTTCACATGTTGTAAAAATTACAACCGTAAACCTCGGCGTGTTTTATTAGGCCTGCGTCTGATTGCCCAACACAAAGGAGTGAGTGATAGTAAAGTGGGAGAGAATTATACACAGGCTGTAAAATCAACTTCTTAAAACTCTGAGACGTGTGGCATGTATTAGATTTCAGATTTAGTGGAACCAGTTTTGCTGCAAGTTTTCTACATGGTTATTTTCTTGCTACAAATTCCCAATTGGATTTCTGCCTGGGCTTTGACTGAACTGTTGTACCACGAGAATATGCGTTCATCCCTGGAACCAACCATGTAGAAGCAGCGTACAGTTTTGACGCTCCGCAAGTCTGGAACAAACCTCTAGAAAACTGAAAAACGTCCGAAACACTGACTTTTTTTTGTTTTGTTTTTTTAAATCAAGGCTAAAAACTCATATGTTTAAAGTTTCCTTTGACTCATAATAATTGGAACATTGACCAATATATTTGATGTATATTTATTTGCTTGATCATTTTTGACAAAATGCAATGTTTATTGCTCGGTGACTTTTTGATTTGTTTCATGGTGTAAAGCACTTTGAACTGCTTTCTTGCTGAAGTTTATTTGCGATGTAAATAAACTTCATAACATCCACTGAGGTTTGTGGTTGTAACATAAAGGTGAATAAAGTCCAAAGGGTCAACCTCAAGGACAAACAGTTACAATTAAAACTGTTGTTTTTGGTTTGTTTGTTTTTTTGGCAACCATAGATGCAGAGCAAGAAAGCACCAACAGTCTACAGAAAACAAACCTGTTGTAGTTTCTGTTTGACGCATGTCAAAACAAATCTTTGCACTCAGTCAAGTTTAAAGCCTGGTTTTCTTCCACTGTCTACCTCTAGGCACACAGACAGTGCAAGGGAAACACTTTTTAATACAAATCCTTTAATAAAACAGATCATGTTATGTTATTTCGCACATATTCTGTGCAGTAAAGCCATTCTGTTCTATTTGACACAGAACCACTTAATCAAGGCAATTCAAACACAAAAATTAAACCTTTCCCAACAACGGCTCTGAGATAACAGAGTAATGAGCCTGAGGAAATATGAAATCATGTTCAAATACTGTCATTAAAACTATAATTTAAGGTTTTTGTTTGCAACCTCAGACACATAACCGAGAATTTAGATACCGTTGTCTATGAAAAACTTTGTTTTTGTTGTGATTCCTGCAGTGCAGAGGCACTAGTCACATCACGGGGACGCCTAGTGTTTAGGAGGGGAACTGACAGCTTCCATATGTTGTATCCTTTTTTATTGATTATCATAAGTAATTCAGTAAAAGCCTATGCAATGAAAGAAGATGAAACATTACATAAATCAAACTGATTTATATTGTTATCGCTGTATAAACTGCATTAGCAGCAGCAACAGGAGAGCGGCTTGAAGAGGAACAGAGAGCTGCATAAACCAGATTAAAAAACTAAATCAAAAGTAAGGTCAGTTACATGATTTTCACTGACCAGAATCAGAGCAGACTGCAGACAGTAGAAAGCAAATTATAAGATAAGATTTTTTTAATATAGAATTTTAATTTTAAATACAAAATGTTTATATATTTCTACAGTTTTGTCTTATTTCCTGCTCTTGACTGTGTTGTTCTTTCAGTAAATGGCCTGTTTTGATTCTATAAACTCCAGTTAATGACTAATCAATAACCAAATGAGTTGACGATTATTCCAATAATCACAGTTATTCGTTTCAGTTCTATTTGGTTGTGGAAATTCTGCATGAAAACAGAAAAAAATATGTTTAACTAGCCTTTTATATACATGTTATAAGCAAATATATCAACGGGATTTATAACATTTTGACCAAAATTATTGAAAGTCACAATGGAGAGTCTGAAGAGCCACACAAAACGCCAAAAAAAAAAAAAATCTATGAAACTGCTCCCGAGTCAAAAGTAGCAAATCAAGCTCGCCTTTGGTCTGATGAGGTCTTCACTCAGTGGACAACATTTGACAATTATGCATGTTTTCCTTATTAAGGCACTAAAAACCGTGTTGAGGCTCTGCTGCACCACAAACTGACTGCAGTCATCAACCTTGAGGGGAATTTATCTCTGAATGCAGACACACACTCAGATCCCAAGATATATTGGAGCAGTGTGTGCAAAAACCCCCCCCAAAAAAACACTTTGTCTTTTCTCACACACGCGCAAACACAAACACACACACACACACACACACATATATTTCGCTACCTTGGCAGGCTGGGGTGTGGAGAAGTTAAGCCAGGCAGGGACAAAGTCATGCTGCGCCATTTAGGTCCAGTGTTTCCGGTCAGTGGATGGAGGCATCAAACCTCATGGCCAGGATCTACAGAAACAATTTCCGGGGATTAAATTCAGGAAAAGATAAGATTCATGTTTTATTCAAAACGCCTCCGATGGTAATTTTGTTTTGGATCAATAAGCGATCTGCAGAAAAAGGTCAGAAAAAGGGGAAGCCAAAAGCTATTTTTAGTAGGAAACAAAGCGGGATGTGCTGCAGCAGCGCCTGTGAAGTTGATAATCTGACAGCTTGGTTGTAAACACACGGTTTAATTTTGCTCCATGATTCTTTTACAAAAAAAATACTTATGCAAGACATTTTCCTATGTAGTAAATAAGTATTTTTCATTGGAAATGGAAGAGTAGGAAAACATAAAAGTTGCCGAATCACTTCTGGTTAGCGCCGGGCGATACGACATAAAAATGTAATCAGATTTTTTTCGTGCCAGATACAATTTCCTTTCTAACCAAGAAACTACAAATGACAGAAAACACTTATTTCAATCATCCTGTGTGAGCTGTATTAGGGCTAGGTTACGAGAACTTTTCTTTATGTACGACAATATAGTCATAATATTAGCAGAACAAAGGCGCAATTTTACCAGAACGTCTTAAAATTACGAGAAAAAAAAGTCGTTTTAATGACAAAAAAGGCTGAGTAATTAACTTTCTTTGTCTTATAAAAATATGACTTCATTCCAGTAATATTGTGACTGTAATCTTGCAATCAGGAAACCAAGATCTCAGCCTGCCCCTTATATTCCGTCGTAGAGTTGACCTGAATGAACAGAAGCTGTAAAAGTAGCTAGTGAAACAAGATGGCTGCCTTGGGCAAACCAACGTTACTTTGACCTATGGGACCTGTGTCCTAAGAACGACATCAAAATCACATGTGAATGAGCTTGCTCACGAAATAAGTGATTAAAAAAAACACGCAGCGCCATCATCATCATCCATCCATTTCCTGTCATCTTCTTTGTCGTTTCCGTCAGTAGTAACATTGGGTTGCCGAAGATGCAAAAAAGTGTTTGTTTTCCAAAATACGCTAATTTCAGAAAACCACCTCATGCCAGTACAAAAACTTGCCATGTTTCAATTAATCTGATTTACTTTCACAATTCCAATTTGTGCAATTCTACGGTCAAAGGAAACGCAGCTAGTGAGTGAAACCTGAACATTACCCCAGAGTCTGTTGCTCTGAAGTCCTCTGCCTCCTCTCGCTCCCTCTCTCTCTGGCTGGGCTCGGTTCCTTCAGGCCTGTTGGCACTGATCACAGACGGCGTGCGCTGACAGATGGGAAGCGGCACAAAGAAACCCCCCGCTCCACCTCGACCAGGACAGTGCAGTCCCTTTCTCCAGACGTGGATCCCTTCGTCCAGGATGAAACAGCTGGAGAGGAGTCAAAATAAAGGGGGTTCTGCTGGAATGATCTGGAGCACTGATCCAGAAGAACAAAAATTAAAAAAAACTAGCCAAGCGGTGTGACTGGATCTTTGCAACAGAAGAGCAGGAAGGGGGAAAAAAAAGTCTAGATTTTTTTTTTTTTCCGAATGCGAATTAAATCACGTCTTCTGCGCTCTTTTGATGAAAGTTCTCACAGTAACTTGTTTTTTTTCTTTCTTTTCTTTTACCTGACAAACTGACTTCTTCAGTTTTGGAAGCACTTGCTCCTACTGTCGTGAAATAACAGAAACTCAAAACTTGATTGGGCTTAAAATTGATTGGCAAAAAAAAAAAAAAAGAAAAAAAGACGACGCCAGAAGTGATTTGTCCCCCAAAAAAAGTTGAAAAAGGAGAAAAAGAAGCTAGTCCCGTCTTATTTTCTGCGGAAGGAAAGAGTCTACTGTGGAAACTGTGCGTCCTCGAACATGGACGGCGCTCGTGAAGCAGTCCCGCTTTAGCTCCAGGCAGAGGGAAGAGAGGCCGGTGATGTCCTGCCACACCGTGTGCCGGTTCGCTACAGTCGACGAGCCTCTCACCGAATCATTTTTAAAATCTACGCCGGCAGGCAACGGAGAAAAAAAAAAAAAAAAAAAAAAAGACAATTCGCTGACAGTCTTATTGGCAATGGAGGTCGCTGGAAGCCGCCGTTCACCTCATTAAACTGGCGGAAAAAAGACTGTCGTCGCTCGAAAGAAAAAGATTCAGCAGACGTTCAAAGTCACATGACAAAGAGAGGAGGTAAAAAAAAAATGTATAGGCGCGAAGTTACATCTCTGTGATTTTCTGTTCGGGTTAGTGAATTTGAGACGTTGCCGAGCGAGTCATCGTAACGCCGGATTTAGCTTTGGAGCTCATGTAATCACATCTGGAAGATGCCCGTGTGGTTAGGTGTGCTGTTCTGACTGGAGGACACGCAGGACTTCGGCCTGATTTCATAGACACGCAAAGTCAGAAAGCCTTCATGAAAGTCGCCGAGCGGGAACTGGGACTCGTCCGAGAACGAAGCCTGACAGAGGCTTGATCGCTGGCTTTCTCTGTTAGAGGAAGAGGATGCTGGGAAAGCGGCGATGTGTTTGATGTTTGGAAGGCGGAGCTCTGAGCGCCTGAGATGCTTCGGGGAAAGTTTCTTCTTGCCGACTGCTCACGGGAACAGACTGGATCTGAAAAATAAAAACAAACCCAGGATCATTTATTACGTCGGCAGAGGTTAGAAATGCAACAATCCGGCTGGCAATTCATTTTCAGTTTCATATGTCGCTAAATCTTTATCTGCTAGAAATAAACTCCAAAAAGTCCAGCCGTTCTTAGTTTGGCTGCAACTGATGAAAATTAAAAATGGAACTTCATGAAAAATGTGACGTTTTGAGAGGAAAAATTTATTCTTGGAGTTACAGAGTTTGTCGTAGTTTCTGATGGGAATCTTGACATTTTAAATCAGGATTTGTTCAAATTTCCCCACAGAACAATTGGAGCAATGTCAAGCACTTTGAAGGTAAGTTTTAAAACTTTTCCAAAATCACACTTTGGAGACAAAAACAGAACTAAAACAAAAAGACATTTATCACTGTTTTTAATAATATTTTGTGATAGTATTCTATATTCTACAGGATGGGCAAGGTAAATTAAAATGTGACAACGTTTTATGTTCTGAAATGTTTTTCTCTCACACAACCTGAACACCTGACTGGGCTGAGAACAAAACAGTAATTTAACAAAAGAAAATTAAAAATACACCAATTTCAATAATTTTGCTTAACGTATAAAATATAAGCCAACCTTAATTTCATTTACACAGATCAATAAGTCTTCTGATCCATTAGGACTAATGGATATTTATTACATTGAACAATCCAAACAAATTGTGTTAAGGATATTGACCTTCCTGCTCAAATTAAATTTACATACACAAAAAAAGACCTTGTAAAAAAAAAAAAGTTGCATTTTCTGTCATTTGACAAACAAATAATTTTGGCAATTTTAGCTGAAATAACAGGAAAAGTTTATTCTGATTTAACTTCAGACAGAGATTAAACAATCAGTGTTGTAGTACTAGAGATCGGTCTTGGTCTTGAGACCATTTTTTGATGGTCTCAGTCTCGTCCGCATTTGGTCTCGGTCTTGTCTCGGCCTCGGGCGCTAAGGACTCGGCATTTTATTTCAAGACCAGTCAAGACCGCAACTGTGAAAATATCACTAAACGTACAGCATACTGTCCAGTTTATTTATTAACATAGTTGTTTTCAGTGGATGCAACCCCTCTCACTTGCACGCGGCGCTCCAAGACATGTGCAGTGGTTTCCTCTGAGCGGCAGAAGATGTCTAATCGTCAGTAATAAAATAGCGCTGCATAAATCTTAAGAAATCCGATAGCTACAGCTAACTCAGCAGCGCTTCGCTTTCACAGACGGTGGGGACGTCGTCTAACTTTTTTCGTCACTTAGAAAAGAAGCTCAAAGAAAGGTAAAGGTAAGCTCCATTGACGTGATGTTAGCAAAGCTAGCTGTATAGAGACACATAAGCATTTGTGATGAAAAAGGTTGTCACTCACTGCACTTAATTATTGTGCGGAGGTGTTGACTGACTTGTCGCATATCTGGGACAACGCTGTATCCAAAAGTCTGCAATATGGTGATGTGACATTCAGGAACAGTCCTATTTTTATGAACGGCTCTTTACTTAGAAAATAGGACTGGAGTGTCACTGAGAGCCGTTCTTTGTTCTTGTAATACTCTGCGTACACTGCAGTAGCTATCATTATTTTATTTAATCATGTACATTGATATTTTTTTAATTAACAAATAAATAAAACAAGAACGAAAGAGCATGCAGAGCATATGATTGTTTTCGTTCAAAGTGGCAGCTGTAATGTCTGCCATGGTGTCAGACTACCTGGCTTCATGTAGTGGGAGAGAGGGTGAAAACAGTCACGGTGAGCGCCTTGTGCTTGGTTACTTCTTTGTTGCTCCTTGGTCAGTGTTCATAGTTGAGCGTTATTTACCATCAGGGCATTGCCTCAAATGCTGTTTAATGGTGCAGACCGTGATTGTTTCTGACATGAGCAATATGGGCAAACTGCCAGGGCGTTATCTTTTTAGGAATGGCACGAGACCACCACAGATTGTAGCACAAAGATGGAAGCCCTTCATTTTAATATTGGTAAAATTTATTAAGTATTTAATATCTAGGTGTTTCTATGGGAATATGGATCTTTCAAATCAATTTGAGAAGCAATTTTGATTATATTTCACCATTTTATCGTGTCCTGTAGCACGGGGCGCTGGTCTTGACTCAGTCTCGATTTCCCTCGGTCTTGGTCTCGACTTCGTCTCGGACCCTAAGTCTTGGTCTTGTCTCTGTCTCGATACGCTCTGGTCTTGTCTTGGTCTCGGGTTAGGTGGTCTTGACCACAACACTGGCGTTTTTTTAGTTGTATAAAAAAAATATCTGGTTTCAACTGCAAACGATTATTTCCAAATTTAGGCTTTTAAATAGAGCGCTAGATTGCACTTTATTGCAAAACTCTGCAGTTTGAATATCAACCACTGTCAAGGATTTTATACAAAAATCAAGGCCTTTGCAAACCGTGAAAACACCTAATTGAAATCCAAGTATTTTCAATGATTTCAAGCACAAACTTTTCAGTCACCTTAAAAGTTTGACTGAAACTTTAGCATGTGGACAAAACCAGACAAAATGTATGGTACATACTTGGCCACAGTGAGAAACAGCCAACAAAAAGTCAAGGTGAGACTTTCAAACTTAAAGAGTAATGTACAATATTTTTTAAAAAGCCAACGGTCCCCAAATACATATCAGATTGGTGTCATATCATATTAGTGAGTATGAATAATTTTGAGTCCTGTGTTTACAATTTTTTTTAAAAATTCAATAAATAAAAAAATTTAAAAAATCAACAATTCAAAATGTGTCACCCAAATTCTTGTTCAACAAAAATACCTAAGAAACTTTTGGAATAAATTACTAAAAGCCAAATAAGAAGCACCAGTAGCATAAAATTACATCTGTGATAACCATTAGCAAGCAAGCAGCTACTACTATAAAATAAAATGTGGAACTGAGAATATATTGCAGCTCTTTAAATAGAAAATTCAGGTTTTAATCGAGCATTTAGATTCCTTTTAAGTCCCTAGAGCTGCTACAAACAGCCTAAATGTGAGACATTTACCAAAAGACTCTAATTTAAGACATGCTCAAGGAAACAGACGTTCAAAGACTTCTGCTATCATCTGTGAAGTTTTCATTTAGAAGAAACCCGACTGCTTAAAGTCGAATTCGTCTCCAAATCGAAGGTCTCTTTCATTGAATTTTCGTGAAGCCATGTCCACGGTGAGCTTCACGCGCAGGGAGAGCCTGGACTGGCTAACGTATCCCCACTAAGCCATTACGTAAGAGATCATCATCAATGAGTTGGCCGCGGACAGGCGGACAGCACTTTGCAACTCATACATTCACTTTATTATCGGTCAAAATGCACGTGCGTCAATTTCACAGTTAGAAAAATAGTTGAGCCAACAGCACCTCGTCGTAAACAAACCCAATGTGCCCTCGGAGCTGCAGCAGCAACCCAATTCAACAGTTAACGCGCACGTTTCACCGAGCTAACTGGCTAAATTAAATGATTTAAAGTGCTATGGCATATTTCAGAGAGGTAAATATTCCACAGCGTTTATTAACTAGTTGATGATGACCACCGGAATATAGCGCCGTCATTTATGTCCCACCTCCGCAGCTAGCAAACTGTCTACAAAACTAAGGTTCACGTTAGCATAGCAATTGTTAGCAAAGAGCTGGCATTAACTAGCCTGTTTAGTCACCCGTGAAAACAATGAAGTATTTAGCAGGAGTACGTGGGGTTAGCTGGCTAAGTCGACTTAAAATGTACTTACTATTGCAATAATGCATAAAACCACCAATTTGAGCAACTGTCACGGGCTTACAAAAGAGGTAAACAGACCTGGCTTGGTTGGAACAACACAGTTTCAAAATGGCTACCTTAGCAGCAGCACCACACATTTATCAGCTTGCTAAGTGCTAGCGAGCTAACTTGCAGTGTTTTATGACGATAGCGCCTACCTTCTTAGGAGCAATGTAGTCTCAAGTTGAGAGGGATTCCCATACACAGGAACTCTGTGAACACAACAGACACAACTTCTTTCTGTATTTGCAAACTTCTTCGAAAATCGGGCTGTCTACGTTTGTTTGGGTTTTAGGTGCGCTTACGACTGGCGCTGGCACTGAAGGGATTCGAACAGCCTCAAATGTGTTGCGTTCAAGAACTCTCGTCAGTATGCAACGGGCGGAAGTTTTAAACAGCTCGTCAACGGAACTTTCTGAGTGACGCTACTTTTAAAAATGCATTCGTACTTATATAATGGAATAAACGCATAACTGTGCCGGCAAAATTATACTAGTGTTCCCAAAAGCATTCAAAAAGCAAAGCGCTGATGATAGGGACAGTGGAAATGTGCAGCTTTGAATGCAGCTCAACGAGCCAGTCTACAGTCAGACAAATCGATGTCAGAATTAAGAAAGGCTTTTAATCGAGTACCGACGGGGTGGCTGGGAGAAAATGACCTCTGGTTTAGCTAGTTCACGTTAACTTTGGCCCTTTTAAGTCGATTTTTTTTTACAGTCGTTCAATTGGCCAGGGTAAACCGGTAGGCTAGCGAACACACAGAGTTACAATTAGGTAATTGTGACGCCCATGCTTTATCCTGAAAGTTATTGCACTTGAATAGCGTTGTATTGCATCAGAGGTTGGATGCTAGGTGAGCAAAACAACAGATTTATGTTGGCTAATAATCTAGATAATCTAGATGTGCTGTTTTTGTTACAAATTTTCTTATAATTTGTAGGTCGAAATGCTGCGGTTTTCATCCGGAAGGAAGATGATATTTGGGGTAAGATTATGAAGCTTGCTTATGTTTACATGCAGTGCCTTCTAAAAATAGCAGTGGACTTTAACATATTTTGTCTGTGTATTTTATTAGGATTTAATTTGATAGAGCAGTGGTGCCTAATTCTCAAGTGGAAAGTGGAAAATAATAGAAGGAAACCACAATAGTGCAGGATAATTTGTATTCAGTTCCAGCATCTATAGAATCCTATCCTGTAAAATTTTCAGATATGTCCCTACCACTTCCAGCAAGGGATATTTCTATTAAAGAATACCTCAAACAAAGCCAGATTTGAAGAGCAAAGAGGTCTGACTGTTTCCTGAGAATATTCCATGAATACGTTTTGAAATAAACCTTCCTATAGTAGCTCCTTCTGCATGTTTAGTGTTGTTCCACTGAAAGCTAGCAGATTTAATGTGAAAAGTTCAACAAGTCCAGGTTTTCCCCTATACAACCTGCTAAGCCTGGTGGTAGGGGTGCTCACAGTCCACCGTGATTTTGTATTTTTAAAAATGTTAACGGTTACAAAAATTTCGACGTGCCTGAGCCTGAGATTTCACAACTTGGAAATAAAAGTGCGCGAGGCTATTGGACTGGTGGAGGGACGATGCACTCCCTTGCACCCAGTTCAGTGCATCAAATAGAAACCTACCTTAATCCCTCTATACTGTTATTGGTGTATAAAAAAACCCTATTTAAAATAATAATAATAAAAAAAAAACATGTAGCCTGGTCAGGCTTATAACACACTGAGGGAAAGTGAAGTGAAATCTGACTTCTTTTGGAAGGTGCTATAAATATGGGCGTGTTGGTCTTAGGGACACATATCACAATATGTGGTAACTTGTGAAACAGGAGTGGAGTTGATGTTTTTTCTGTGCCCCACCACTTAGCTTCCAGTGCGGAGATGCATCCAGCTGAAATCCAGGTTACCTAGCTACACAACAGGAACCCCGCTGCTGGTTCCTTCCCCATCCACCGCTTTATTTACATCCGGCAGCAGATGTCGGAGCGTCAGGCCCGCGAGCTGGGTGACCTCTCGTCTGTGTCACGGGGATTCAAGAGACGCCTCGGCGAAAGGCATGAGGGCCCTCGCTCAGGCACCCAAACCGGCTCTGTACCTAGGATTCTCAGGCCTCATCCCGTTTCTCTCCGCCCCGCTGTTCATGGCTGCCACTCAGTCCTTCTACCCGGAAGTAGCCTACACTCAGATGGTGTACGGAGCCTCCATAGTGTCGTTCCTCGGAGGGGCCCGATGGGGCTTTGCCATCCCCGCCGGCAGCCCTGCCAAGCCAGACTGGATGAACCTGGGGAACAGCGTGGTGCCGTCGCTCCTGGCTTGGCTGGCGCTGCTCTGCAGGGACAATGTTACAGAGGGAACCTTGGTGGTTATAATGGGACTGGGCCTGTCGCTGCATTATGACCTGACCCTGCTGCCGGGCTACCCCGCCTGGTTCAGAGCCATGAGGACCGTCCTCACTCTGGTCGCCACCTTCTCGCTTGTTGCCACGTTGATACTCAAAAAAGTCTGCGTAGAGAGGAAACTTAAGGAGGTGGAGAAGTGAATTATGGGAGTTTCTTTTTTTAATTGAACATATAAAATTAAATACTTTATGACAAATAGTCTCAAATTATTGTGATACACAATAATATTGTTTTGAGACTATTTTTAGGTAATATATTGATAATGGTATAATAATGCAAGTATGCCCTCTCAAAGACTAATAAACTTTAATTTTGTTAAGAACACTTAACACTGGAACCAGGGGTGAAAGTAGTTTTAAATTCTTGGGGGTACTATATATATATATATATATATATATATATATATAAGCTGGGTAGCTCTTGAATTGCTACAAAATAAAGCTGTATTTCCTTAAGCCCAGTGGCTGTAATGTTGACACCTTGAGATGCCATGAGACCTAAATCCTGAACATCATCTCATGGAGTGCATCCCAGTTCCAGATTTCCATGTCTGGCATATAACTATTAATTTTAGCTTTTAAACTGGTTCTATTGATCCTGTGTCCAGACAGATGGACAATCAGTAGCCCAGCATCATGACCTGTTTGTTCTGAAGATCCTGCAGCTTCCACTTCTCTTCCCAACATGGCGCCTCTTCACCCTGACAGGAGGAACCACCGAACTCTGTCTTCTGAAGTTGGGATATTTAAGCCTCCCTGAACACATCGGTGGTTGATTAGTTAATTTTAAACTCCTGCTCTGCTCGTTATTTTGATAATGGAAGCGAAACCCACAGTATTGCGCAACATCTTGTTGAAACAATAATTACTGAGATTATTATTGTTGTTGAATCATTAATTTGAACACGTTTTGTTGATTTTTTTGTTGTTCTTTAATAAAGTTCTGAACGTTTTGATAAGGAGTCAGAGGAGGACGTGCTGCTCTCAGCGTCCGGCTGCGTTCAGTTTGTCACCTAAATCCGAGATCGACTCAAAACCTTCCGCGATCGACATGTTGCACCGCTGCTCAGTTCAGAAACAATATGTAATGGGAAAAAAGTTATTTATTAACTGATTAAGTCGTGTTTTAGATTGTTCTTGAAAAACGAATCAGTCACGGCTGATTAGTGGGCGCAGTCGTGGCTGCACAGTGAACCCATTGATTTTTTACAGCAGACAGTCGCTCCCCTCTCTTGCAGGTGCTGCGTACCCCCGCTAAATCTTTTAGGGCTACGCAGTACCCTGCCGTACCCCCTTACTTTCAACCCTGACTGGAACTAGAAGATATTTTAAATATCCAAAATTAAATGCAACAATCAAAAACAGTAAATACAACAGAAATAAAAGCCACACACACCCGAAACCATAAATAAAATGGATTATAATTTCTCTATGAATAAAATTGCCCTTCAAAAAATATTACTAATCATGGAAATTGTCAATTTCATTTTAATTTATGATGCAATTAATTGTTTTTTGAAATGGCCTTAGCAGGGATTCCACAGAAACGATTAATAAACAATCACAAATCTATATAATTTTCAAAAGCAGAATTTGACACTTTTAGTGTAAATGCAAATTGTGAGCAACTTTAATAAATAAAAAAAAAAATAAAATCAAAGTTGTGACATTTTTATTCCATGCTGTCAAATATTCTTTGTGTCCGGTAATATATTTTCCATAGTGCTGTTGTTTTAAGTTATAAAAAAAATTAGCTGACAGTTTTGACCACGTTCATTTCGGTTTATTTTTCCGATAAATGCAGCTGTGAGAACCATTCAAGTGCAAAACCTATTAACGGTGTTCTGCCTGTTCACTGGGTGAAGAAAGACAGAGGAGGACCGACTCCGATTTTGACCAATAATTGTTTTTTTTATATAACTTACATTGTCAGGTCTTGTAAACTCACAATACACCTTCAATACTCCAGTCTTATTTAAATGAACAACTCTGAACACGCAAACTTGTTCTAACTGCACGGGCTCTCAAATATAATTGAGCATTGCTGTTCAAATTACTAAATTAACTACACAAAAAAAAAATCGGTTCCTTTGGTTTTTATTTTTCACTACTTTCATATGTCGCCAAAGTCTCCAATAAGTCAGAATAAAGTCGCTAAATTTGACACAAGTTGCTTTTTTTTTTTGGGAGGGGGGGAGATGCTAGAGGTGCGTCTAAATATAGCGACAAATTCTCGAAGTATAGCAACAGTGAGGCTAATTGGGAACATTCAGATGTGACCTGGTGGGCGAGTCTCAGTCACGGCAGAGCAAAAGGAATGGTTGATTTTCAGACCTTTGCAAAAGCAGGTAACATCGGTTTTGCATCAGCCAATCACTAGTCATCCAAAGTTAGGGAAATCACAGCACCGAGTTCGGTGCATTCCTGATTACACATCCACCTTTGTTAAAGAAAAAACTATGTCCGCACCATATCCACCATGGAGCACAGTGGCATCATCATGCTGTGGGGAAACCCTTTCTTCAGCAGGAACAGGAAGCTGGATAAAATTGGTGGCGTGAATCTTCACCTTCTGGCAGGAAATCCACAACATGGAGGCAGAGCAACAACAGAAGGGTTTAGAACAAATCCAATTCGTGTCCTAGTCAAATCCCAGATATAAATCTAACAAACCATATGCGGCAAGACTTGGAAAATTTTGAGTTCGTAGACGCTTTTACGCCCAATCTGACTGAATTGGAGCCGTTTTGTCAAAATGTCATTTCCAGCAAAACCCAAATAAAACACACCAAGGTTTTGTGGTTGTAAGGTGACAGATTGTGGGAAAAGTTTTAATGGGTATTTCAGAATCAGAGTTGAAATGTAACGGCACCCACTTACGACTGGAGTAAACATAAATAATAAAGATTTACAGCAGCATTATGTACAAATAATCATCCAGTGAAAATAGAGAGAGCATCCTCCATCAAGTTTCCAGTAATAAATGAATCCGACACTAAGAACAACCAAAGGTTTCACTGTCGGCCATCGTAGAAGCACTGCATACAACAGAAAACACAAAGCGGTGATGACCTGAAAGTCTGAGACAAAGAAGCTAATGAAAGAAAAACTTCTTCATCTGATCAGCAGGGCCGGATTTAGAAGAATCAGGGCCCCTGGGTTAGGACTAGTTTTGGTGCCTTATCCAAAAGAAAAAATGGGAACAATTTTACTCATGCAAATTACAGTACATTAATAGGTGCATGAGCAGATAGTTTAAAATGTCACAAAACAATGTACTGCAACTTCAAAAGTTTTAAATATTTGACTATTGTACACATTAATAAAAATTTAACAAGATTAAAACTCTGCACTTCATATGGACCTTTCAGTTTTACATAAGGTAAAACATGGATTAATTACAAAAACATCCTAAATCTTTGGGGGGCCCCCAAAACTCGTTGTCCTGGACGACTGCCCCCATCAGCCCTGTCTAAAGTTCGTACAACATGCTTGATGCCACTCTCTGTTTCAAGTAAAATGATTTACTCCTACTGAAGATAGGAAGAGCGGTTTGGCACTTTCCAGAGCTGTGCAGTTAAAAAAAGGAGACTCGTATAAACAACATTAACCCTCTTTTTGGAGTTTTAAGGTGCAACATTTCCACGGTTTCCTTCGCCTCCCACGATGTTCACAGTTCAAAGCGGCGGTCGTCAGAGGACGGCCAGCCCGCCGTCGCAGCGGCTGGTGATCATGTTGCCGACCTCGGTCCACGTGTCCAGGTGCGGGTCATAGATCTCCACAGAGTCCATCGTCACGGGCGCCGAGAAGTCCCTACTGGCGGCGCGTCCGCCCACGGCGTAAAGCAGCCCGTTGACGGCCGACACTGACAGGCCCGCGCGCGGCGTGGACATCGGGGCCGCCTCCACCCATTTCTCCTGCAGGGGGTTGAGGGGCGACACACATCGCAACGCGGTGAGAAAAGCCCTCAGAGATACGAGACGGCGTGTACGAAATCCCGCCTCACCTCCTCAGGACAGTATTTCTCCACCGTCTCCAGAGCGCCCAGCGCCTCGTTCCAGCCTCCCACCGCGTATATGCAGTTGTTGAGGCAGGCCACGCCCACGTAGGCCCGACGCTGGCTCATCACCGGCAGTGCGCTCCATCGACGCGAGATGGGGTCGTAAACCTCTGCTGAGCGCAGCTCCATTCCTTCATCGCTGATCCCACCAATCACATAGATTAACCCTGAGAATAATAATAGTAATAATACGTTTTCTCGCATTTTATTCCAAATCATGTAAAAAAAGATCTAATTTCAGCTAAAAGCAGGGAAAAAAATAAAACGATAAACAGACCCTGTAGCTCACAGCAGCCAAAGTAATATCGGGGAACCGCCATGCTGCCGATGACCTCCCACTTGTTTTCCTCCGGATCGTATCGCTCCATGGTTTTTCCGATCTCCGATCCGATCCAACCACCTGCAAGCAGACGGCATTTTCAGCCGGTTAAGATCAGGGGTCCACCGATAAATCGGCTCAGATCCCTTCAATTTGGGAGATCAGCAATCGATTTTTATCTACCTAAAAATCAGCAGCTGTCCTATATGATGTCACCCTACTGCTGCTACATTTAGCAACTTTCACTCAAGAGCCAATCAGTAACAGCCAGAAAAACTACAATCGGTTAAGGTTCATCCATTCAATGTGCCGTCCCAAAGTTTGTACTTTTTTTTTAACATTTTGTCTCGTTTACAACAAACATTAATGTATTATGTTGAGATTTAAGGCACCAGACGAACACAAACTAGAGCAAAATTGTGAAGTACAAGGAAAATTGTACATGGCTTTTAAAAATATTGTGCCAATTTAAGATTTCCATTTATTTAGGGGTATTGAAATAAACGGAGACAAATGCAAGCTGCACTTCCAGACATTTTTTTCTGTCAGAAAATTTGAAAGCCAGGTACCATTTTCTGCCCACTTCACAGTCATCCACTGTCCTGTGTCTTACTCTGCCCTATAAAATGATACAATAAGATAAATGAATAGTTTTTGTTGCCATTTTGCTTCAACAGCTTTGTCAGCTGTGGTGTCTGTCAGCGTTTTGTGCCGTTCATAATATTTTGAATATGATGGATTCCATTTAAAACGACCCTTGTAGCCGTCGTGTGCTCCCAGCAGTAACGTGGCGTTTTACCGAGTGCGTACAGCGCCCCGTGGCAGGGACACACGCCAACTCCACATCGAGGGAAATTCAGAGACGCCACGGCGGCCCACTGCTTCGTCACCGGGTCGTATCGTTCTGTGCAGTCAAAAATCATCGAGTCTTTCTCTCCTATCGGCAGAAAACATAAAAAAATAAAAATAAAAATAAGATAAATGCACATTTTCTGAAGTTAACTTTAGACTTAAGGCAGAGAGCGAGCGCAGCCTTTTTACCTCCCACCACGTAGATCATGCCCTCCATGACGGCCACGCCCAGCCCGCTGCGGGCCTGGTGCAGAGACGACACGGTGGTCCAGTACTGGTTGAAGGTGTCGAAGCGCTCCACGCAGCTCAGCGCCCGGCTGTCACTCCAGCGGCCGCCTTGCAGCCGGGTGTAGCCGCCTGGCAGGAAGAAAACAATTCACGGGTTCACTTCTGGGTTTCGTCTTATTTCAGTGTTATCGTGGGCTGTGTAGTTTTGTTACTGTTTATAGATCTCGACCTATTGCGTAGAGGTACTTTCTGGCTTTTCTTCTGGGTCTCGTCTTTGCTGGTTGGAGCTGACTGTGCAGCTTATTTTCTTTGGGAGACTTTGTGACCTCGGTGTATTCCTTCAGCAGGGTCTGCAGTGCCACCCGCAGGCTGAAGTCGGTAATACCTTCGTTCAGAAATGAGAGGAAATAGGCTTTTTTTGGGGGGGGGGATCTGTTTCAAGAAAATCGGACTTGTTACAGTGATCCAAGATACGACGGAGTAATAGGGGCCATACTAATAAAAAAATAAAATAACAAGAAGGAGGTCATCATTTTATAAGGATAAACTAAACCTTCCAGCTTCACTGAAGCCGTATTGAAAACAAAAATCATCTTTACGTGCTGATGACCTACCTACCTTCTATGTACTTGAAGAGTCTCTGAGGGGAGAGCAGAGGGAAGCGGACGGCCTCCAGCACCTCAACGACGTGCTTTTTCCTCTTGGCCACGTCGTGCAGGACCCAGTCCATGGCCGCCGTGAACACTTGGTACTCGTCCTCGATCCTCAGCTCCTCGCTCCGCAGAAGCCTCACCAACTGAGCCTTCGACAGGCCTCTGAACTCGTCCGTGACGCACACCTGAAGGAGGCGGTGGACACGGGCGATACGCACGCACGGTCGGGAAGGAAAAAAAACAACAAAAAAAACATTTAAGAACATAAATGTCTTATTTTTTTTATTTTATATTTGTTGGACTGGATCGAATAAAGTGACGTTTGATAGGGCTGGAGGATGTATACAGGTTTCATATCGATCAATCTACTACTGATTCAATTTTTGTTTTAAATATCAGAAATACTGAAACTGGTGGCGTAATCTTTTCTGTTTTATCCATTTTTCACTCCATGCCGTTGTTGTTTGTTTATTCTTAAGCAGTTATGAGGTGAAACTTGAAACCGATGCTGTGCCGGCTACTCAACGGGTTGTTGCTAGGTAACCAATGAGTGAGTGGGTGCATTAATGGGTATGAAGGTATTAAATAAAAAAAAATTTAAAACAAGGAATTTTAGACATGCAAGAATATGTTTACTAAGCTTAGTAAGTTTAATAAAATGTTAACTTTATTTTGATACCAAGATTACTGAAATACAGTTTGCAATTGCTGGGGAAAACTAAATTATATTTGGGCATGTTGTTGTTTTAGAAAACCCTGCGACAGGCGGTGGATGGACGATGCCCCGTACCTCCAGGAAGTGAACGTGAATGTAGTTCTCGGTAAATTCCAGCATTTCCATGCAGGCGATCTGCTCCAGAAACTGAAAGATGCCCACGCAGTTGAAGGGGTCCATGTTGCCCTTGAGGAACTCGCCGCATATCGACACCACCTCGATCAGCTGCAGCATGTCGGCGGCCACCATCAGCTCCTGAACGTTCTCCACGCTGACGCTGATCGCCCCTAAAGAAAAAAAAAAAACAAACAAAAATGAAAGGAACAGATCAGATAACATCGCCAAACAAAACAAAACCCAACCTCGAATGCAGGAAGAAAGGAAAACGATAAAAAATAAAAATAGAGACGTACCTGTGTATATGAAGTCCAGCAGAATCTCAAAGATTTCCGTGTCCACGCCGATTATCTGCACCTCGTCTTTCTCCGCCTCCCGCATCCCGCCGGAGAACAAGGCGGAGAAGTAGGGGCTGCTGGCGGCGAGCACAAGCCGGTGGACCCTGAAGACGCGCCCGCCCACTTTGAGCCCCACGTCGCAGAAGTCGCAGCGGAGACGCATCTTGTTCATCTGGGCCAGGATGAGGCTGGCGTAGCGCTCCGAGGCCAGGACGGCGGCGGCATCGTCTTGGCCGCATGCGGCCGACGTTGACACAGAGATGGAGGACATGGCAGCTGAGGCTGCTGCGTTACCATGGAGACAGGCGTCCTCCTGTCCGAGGAGTCTCTGCGTGATACAGCAGGAGCAGGAAGGAAAACACATCTCTATCAAGGAGAAACACGCGACGCTGATAAGATCACAAAACGTGATCTTTGTTTCCTTATTTATTCTTTCTTCTGTTTTGTTTTTTGTTGTCGTTTTTCTTCCCTCTCTTTCCCACTTCTACCCAAAATTTATGTGTGACTTTACACTAATGAGAACAAGAAAATAACTTTTTTTTTTTTATCTGAAAATAACTACCAAAATTAAAAAATAGTAATAATTCTAAGTTCTAACCCATATTTATTAAAGGATTCCATTTTTGTTGTGACACCACCTGGTTATGTCCTGTGTTTCGTCTTTGTCCTAAATGCGTCCATTAATCGTTTTTATGCATATTTTTGTTGCTGCCGTTTGTTCACTTATCTAATTATTTTGCAGATTCATGCATCTGTTAGTCTGGAATGTTTGTTTTGTAGGTACTAATTGGCAAATTAATGACAAAAGAAAAAAGGAGACACAGACAAGACAAGCCACACTCTGCCACCAGGTAGACTGTTACATTTGTGTTTGTTTCATCATAAGCTAAACATTTTGTCATGTCACCACCTAACTTTACTGTCTTTTTATGCAAAAGGGCAACACAAAGTAGCAAGAGTTGTGGCATAACACTGTGTCTGACATAAAAGTACCATCCCCGTGGTGGTGGCAGCATCATGCAGTAGGGATGGGGGGTTTTTCCCAGCAATGAAGGGAAGCTGGTGAGAGTTGATGAAGTTAAATACATGCCGACCTCAACAAAAAAAAAAACTATTAGAGGCTGCAGAAGACTTGAACCTGAAGTGGAGGTTCAGCTTCCAGAATTGACCCTTAATATGCCGCCTTGGCAACAATGGAATGGTTGTATAGAAGCACACTCAAGTGCTAAAAAAAACACTTAAAGTCCAGATCTAGATCCAATTCAGATAACGCAGCAAAAGTGTTGAATATGCATCACATTTTTCTGTTTTTTTCCCCCTTTCTTCCTTAAATCTCACAATTATGCATTAACGAAATCACGTGATAACCCAATATAATAAGCCAGTGGTTGCAACGTGACAAGATTTAAAATGTTAAAAGCTCCGAATGTCTTTGTAAGGCTCTGTATGTCATTTTTCTGTCCCGCTGCTGCACATTCTTAAAAAAATAAATGACACTTGTCTCTGCTTTTAGCCAGACATGCTAACAGATAAACCAACCCACCAGTGTGTGTTTACATAATTCTATTCAGCAGTCGAGGTTTTAGCTAACAGGACACCGCTTCGACAGCCGAACACCGACAGACGAGAATATCACCCGAATGAAAATAAGGAGTCTGACTCAAAAGGAAGACATAGTTTCTCGTTTCTGCGCTGAAACTCACCGGTGTGTTTACAGCTGAAGATGCGAAAAACTTCCGCCGCCCTGCAGACTGTCAATCCGCTTCCTCCGGGTTCCACTGAGCCGGTCTGAGTCTCCAGGCATCTCTAATCAAACCAGCTAACATCGAGACTTATCAAACAGTCTTGACGCTGACGGAACCCACGAGTTTTTATGAGCTTCAGTACTTCGGATACGTTAGCACATTTACATTTCTTCAGTCTATTTATGTTTAATAATAAAAAAAATAAAAACAAAACAATAGTTCCGACGGCTTTTGTTTTGAAATACACAAACATTTTATACAAACGTGCTAAAAAAAGAGCACATTTGTGCTTTAAAAAAAAAATTACTATTTTAATCTGAGTAGGCTGTTTTTAATAACGGTACAGTATTTTTTTTATCTTGTAAATGTGCTATTATTATTATTATTATTATTATTATTATTATTATTATTATTATTATTATTATTATTATTATTATTAAATTTGAGTTGCTATGCACGCGCATATTAATAACATAACATAATTGCTATTAATCACATTTAATAGCAACTTAAACTCATTTTTAACTGCTTTTGTAAAAATTAGCAACGTAGTTTTGAAAAAAACAACAACAAACAAACAAAAAAAACAAACAAACAAACAAAACGACAAAACCTTTGATCACTACAGTAAACTAATAGTTGTTCAACTTCTTGAAATAAGCATGACTAAATGTTACTATTTATTTTGTTTTATCTATCCCGGTATGTTGTGGTTTGTGATACAAATCCAACACCAGGTGGCAGTGTTTCCCGCAAAGAAAAAGGGCAAGTAGGAGACGCAGCAAACGTGGAAGAGCTTTGAATCCAGTTTTAACTTTTTGTTCTAAACGCTTGAAAACGTTTGGCTGGGGGTCAAAATTCTAACCACTAAGGAGTCACAAAATGTATTCAGATAAGTATGCAAAATACACTTTTTGTTTTTTTTTGTTTTTTTTATTTTACCAACAACATTTTAATTAAATCTGTACATAACTAAAGCTCCAAAAACATAAAAAAAGGACTTTATACAGTTGAACTATTAAAAAAAAAAAAAAAAAAGACAGTTTCCTAATTTTTTCGAACATCAATTGTTTTCTATTTTGTTGACCAATTTTATTTTATTTATTTTTTATTTTTTACAATTCTTAACTTGTGGTCTGGAGCCAAAGAAAATCATTTCAAGGGCTGCAAAATGGCCACCGGGCCACATTTTGGACATCCCTGAAGTAAGTGATCAAAATAGACTAAAACATTGATGACTTGTTAATCTTGTTGAGAATCAACGGAAAAACTTTGAAAAAAGATTTTAAAAAGATCATAAGGGAATCCGACGCCAGGTGGCAGTGTTCCCCTTTCAAAACCTGCTGGAGAAAAGAAAATCCTTGAGAACAACCCACAGGAACCTAACATGTAAATTATCAGGTTATTCTTGCCTTTCTGGCCCCCAGCAGAATGGTAATTTAAGATGGAATTATTCTCTGGCGTTGGCTGCATCCCCCCCTCCCTCCACCCTCACCTCCTTACTGAACACACTGATATCATAACACTCGCCTACTGTGACACAACTAAATGTTTTTTTGGTTAGTTTTTTTAATCAAATTACTTTGAATTATCATGTTGGAAACTTGCTACACGACACTCTCAAGTGCTGCTTGGTACACTCTGAAATCTCATCTCTCAGGTGAAAAAAGAGAAAAAGATTGTAACACTCACGGGGATGAGCAGTCACACACCTGAAATACAAGTCCTGTAACATCTGTCACTTCACTTGTGTTGCCAGCTCTTTTTTTTTCTTCTTTTTTTTTTCAGTGTGTCACCAGACAGCCACTGGCACACAAGAGGATATCTGGTGGCACCAGGGCCAGCCAATAAAAACACAAATGTTGGTTTGGCCACCCAGCGAACTACACCCATCGCTGGAATTAACTTCAAGTTTGTCTGCTAATCCTGAACAAATTTAGACTTTTTCTTTGACCTGATTAGACTTGAATAAATGCAATGTTGACATCTTTTATTTCGGGGGTTTTCTGCTTTGCAAAAGCACATATTCGGAGGGCATTTTAGGTCTAAAACATTTACTGTGTGTCACTATTATTTATTATTTTTAAAATCATATTACGTACTGGTAGCCTGGGGGAGAAACAGGACAGTTTTGTCTGGTTGCCTTGCAGTGAGAACAGATTTGCTCTAAAAGTGGTTGATATTCCTTTGGTTATTTAATTTCTTTCCTTTTCTTTTTTTTCTCCATTAAAAGCATGATAGCTTGCTACCGGTTCAGGCAACCAACAAGACACTTTTAAGGAAAAGGGGGAAATAAAACAAAAAACACAAAAAATAATCCATCCATCTATCCATCCATTTTCTTTGGCTTATCCGGGGTCGGGTCGCGGGGGCAGCAGCTTCAGAAGGGAGGCCCAGACTTCCCTCTCCCCAGCCACTTCTTCCAGCTCCTCCGGGGAACGCCTTGGGAAAGCCGGAAATAATGAAAAAGGAATTTTAAAAAAAGTTGATTTTTTTTTTTTTTTTGCTTTTGAAACAATTTATCGTGGTCGAATTTCTTTTCTTATATGGGGTTCGAAAACGGTGAGTTTTTGATCAATCGATAATAACCGTTACTTATAATCGGCTAATTTTAAAGTGACAAAGGAAAAAGCATGACTAACTCCAACCTATTTCTTATCTCCCGGTCAACTACTTATTCTTCTTCTTCTTTTTTTTTTCTTACATAATTTCTGCATGCTTGTGTGTTAATGGCGCAACTTATTTTTAGCCGTCCTGACATGATCGGCCCCTGCTTTGCAATTCCAGAGCCTCATCAGTGGTTCATTGAAACGTGACCGCCGGTTCCTTTCAGCGCGTTGCATGCGTGCTCACAGCGAGCCTGACATGACAGCACGGCCGCCTGAAGTTGACAGACGTTTCATTCAAACGCCCAGATTTTCTACCACTGATGCTAAAGTTGAAAAGTTAGCCTCAGATTGAAAAGGTTTGTACACACTAATGGTTTTAAAGTTATGTAGACATGGATTAAGTGTGTGTGTGTTCTTTCACAGAGAATTTTTTTTATTTTATTTATTTATTTATTTTTGCTGGTCAGAAGCGTAATAATATTATCACCGGTCATTAAGTCTCTCCGTTGTGGTGACCGCATTCAACGGGAGACATGAGTAAACAGCGTCAGGGTCATCTTATGGAAATCAGCTACCACAATTACTGGTCTTTTTTCTTTTTCTTTTTTTTTAAGTACAGGGTATACTTGAGCTTAGCATCACATTGCTTTCCGTTTAGCTGGCTATTTCAACCAGAGAGGGAAATATATATTTTTATAGGCACTATTTAAGGGATTGCTCGTTTTTCCACCAACAAATGTAGCTACACGGATAATAAAACACAGCAATAGGTATTTCCATATTGACTGTAGGATTTCAAAGCATACAAAATATTTTTTGAAGTGCCCTGAAGAAAAAAAGAAGTGCCAATTCTAATAAGTGTATGTTTGAGTGAATGACATCATAAGAGGCAAAAAAAATGGAACCAAGCAGCTGGCATTAGTATATTGCCAAGAAACGTCTCTTGACAGATTTTGTCTTAAATTATTGCTATGAAGAAAGAATCTTCTTTCATTGAAAAATGTTAGGTACAACACAAAGTAATCTTCTTTTTGTAAATGCATAAATCAGAAACAAATACACTATCGACTTGTAGCAGCTAGCACAACAGCAAATGAAAACTGGCCTTCACAGTCGACCATTTGCCTTTTTACAGAACGCTTCCACATGTGTTGTTGGTACTGAATTTTCCTAAAATACATACTGTTTTCAAATACAGCTAATTTTTTTTATTATTATTATTTTTAGCTGCAGGAGGTATGGGAGGAATTGGATTAGAAAAAACATGCATATAAAGAGGTGGAAAAAAAACCCAAATGGAAAATACAACAGGACAAAAAGAGAATGTGACTGTTGCACTGAGAGGTGTGGAGGGGGAAGAGAAGTCATCAGTCAGTCTTGGCTTTATGGCTAACAAAGCTGGTTTATTAACTCTCAAAGGTAACAGCAGGTTTCAAAATGGCGGCCCTCCCATTAGTCTCTCTGCCACATCCAGCAGTCCACCTAGTACAGGTCAAACCCCGCCTTCTCGATTTAAATTGGCCAATCACCTCAGCCTTCCACAATAGGCGCAAAAGGAAACAAAGTTAACTTACACCAACAATTATTTGTCAAAAATAAAATATGAGGTTAAACATCTTATGTACGCAGATGCACATCATTACGTTCTTTTAACTATTTTACGTTTCAATCAGATGTTCCACAGATGTCCATCTAAAGCACATATGTCAAAGTCAAGGCCCGCGGGCCACATCCGGCCCGCAAATCAATTATCTATGGCCCCCTGAATGATATTTAATTACTATGAGAACCGGCCCGCAAGCCAGAGCCGCCCGCTCGTGTTTTGCCCGCAAACACTACATTTCCCATAATGCAACGGTAGCCCGCGAAGTGACTACAGCGCGCCCAAACGGCTTCATTATTCATTATTCAGAGCCTCACCCCGAACATTGATGAACTTGTACAAAAGATGAGACACCTCCAAGTATCAGGCTCAGCCTCAGACAAGTGAGCATCACAGAGCAGTAACGTATTTTCAGTTTATAAGTTTCAGTTAAATTTGTACATTTGTTTCTACAAGACGTGATTTTTCTTTGAATGAAGTATTGTTTTGTCTGTGTGCCATATATTTTTGTATTTTATTTTATTTTATTGTATTTATTTTTCAGTTGAATGGATTCAGGTAAAATTGCAGATAAGAGCCATGAGAAAGAATACAACTGATTTGATTTATTTTTTTACTTTACTATTTGAAAGCAGTGATCGGTAGGATCATAGAGCAGCACACTAATGCATTTTCAGTTTATAATGCATGCACTTTGATTTATGCATTTATCTTGATATTAAGAAACATTTTGTTTTTAAAAACAATTAAATTTGTTGCTGTTTGCCTCTTGAAAAATGTTTTCCCTTGAAGTTACTGACAGAGCCATAACAAAATATTGCTTTATTCATTTAATCGTTAAATAATATACACTGTGTTAGGTCTTGGTTCAATAGGCTATGTGCAATCATTTCAATATGTTTTAATAAACATTAAACCAGTCCGGCCCTCGGCTTGTAGCAAATTTGTTTTTTTGGCCCTCTGTGTATTTGACTTTGACATCCCTGATCTAAAGTGAGTTTTACAGGAACAGCCGGATAGTGTCTATAAGATAAAACTGCCTGAGAGTGAATTCGAATAGGCGGAAGTAAAATCTGTCCACGTCAGATGAAACCACTAAGAGAGAGAATTTGTGCAAAACCCAGCATCGGTGTAAATATTCTGTTGTCAGAACAGTCTTCTGGCCCTCGACATGTAAAACCCTGGACCCCATCCTCGTTTTTGACAGACTCTTTCACTGGCGCACACCAACAAGCAAGCGGCCGAGGTGTTTGTGCTTCGAAAGTTGCGACTTGCTCTCCCGCACCGGCGCTGGAAACATTAGTTTCCCGGCCACGTGCCCGCCGGGTCTTTTTTAATCTATCTAAGAGCTGAATTCCCACAATGAGATTGTCCTCGGAGCTCCAGGGACGGTGAGATGCTCTGTTGAAGTCATTGCTTAGAACCCCTCCTTCTCCTCATCCTCTTACTCCTTGCTGTCCCTTCTTGAGAAATAGGACACGGTGTATTATTTTTTTTTACTGAATTAGGAGGGAATCATGCAAGCCGTAGCTGGTCATGTCCTGGTCTCTGTGGTTTCTGAAAGTGTGGGATCGGCCTCCTGTCCCTGCCTGTAAGCTGGCGCCTGCAAATCTGGTTGGGTTGTGCTAGAGCTGGATTGACGTTTCTCTTTATGGTTTGACAACGGACGGCATTATGCCATCTCAGACAGATGTGAGCTTGTTACTGAAATCAAAGTCGGTGGAGGTAATCGATGTGGCCTATTTCCTTGTCCTCTGAAGTAACCGAGAGAATACGGCGAAATGCCAGTGAATGTACTTGATTAAATGAATCTTTTTTGAACTTTTCATCTTTTCTCACCACAAACGTCAATATGTCTTAATTTTAAATATTTCAAGCTCTGTCAGATTGGATGGACAGTATCTTTAAACATCAGTTTTCCAAATCTAGCCAGATTCTCAATCGTGTTCATCTATAGGGTTGCCGTGTATTTAGTCTAATCTATTATTTTTTCCACTCATGTTTCACAGTGGCTTCAGTTTTTCAACACATTTTGCATGCAGACTATGAATTTCACTCATCTGACTAAAGTACCTTCATTCTCATATTTCCTTTAAAGTCTAGATGGCTTGTGACAAACTGCAAACTTGCTATGCCTTTTGTTCAACAATAGCTTTCTTCTTCCTAATTTTCCATTAAGGCCAGATTTGTAAAAACTAACTCCCTTGTTCTACTCTTTGCTTCATACAGACAGTCTATTGAGAAACGATTACTTGCTCAAGACGTGGACTGTGCTGAGGTTTAAAATTTTACCCCAATCGCTAATGTTTAACCATGATGTCAGTTCGACCATGTGTAGCTCATCGGAAATTGCCTGCGCTGAAAACAAGCATCCTCTAGTGCGAAGGCAGAAGTATCAAGCTGAATAACATGGCTATTAATGTTAGCTCAATATTTGGAAGCGTGGCTAATATGGACTGAACAGCTTTGTTCACTTCCTCCGCTGTCATTGCTAAAACAACAGGCTGACTACAATTCTAAAATGACGCAGAAAATCAACGTCATTGTTCACAACTTCTCCTTCTGTTCACTGATTGGTCCGGTTGAAATTTCACCAAAGGGGATTCAAGTCAATGGGAGAAAATGCAGACGGACTGAATGGAGATGTGAATCTAGTGGAATTGGGTAGGAAGGCAATGGCCAGGGTGTGTCATGGTGGATGATGATGTCCTAGTGGCCTTCCAGATGTAGTTTGGTCTCTAGTGTTCTGAGGCTTTCATAGATTGATTTACACCTATTTAAAATTACACAGTAAGTGGACTCTATTTACTTATTAGATGATCTCTGAAGATAGTTGGTGGACTGGGTTTTTTTTACGTTAACAGGATGAATACACATGCATGCCACACCTATTTGTAAAGTATTTTAGAAACATTGAATTATTTTCCATCCACTTTTTACAGTTACGCTTTACTTGGCGTTCACCCTGTCACATAAAATACTTTAAAGTATACAGTTAATTAAAAAGTGAAGCTGAAAGGGTGTAAATACTTTCACAAGGTGCTGAAATGTAAAACGTAATGTTTAACAGAACTTGACAACACTAATTGTCGACGGTATGATGTTTTTATGACGTAAAGTGTTGCTGAAAATGTGTACAAATACAGATGACTTTAGGATATTGACATTAGGCAATCATATATAGTTTCATTTAAATGATTTATTTTTTTTGCTGCTGCTGATGAATGAGGGTTATTTCACATTCGGTCAAAATTTCAACTCTTGTAAGCGCTCTTGTAAGTACAAACAAACTGGAATCTAATATCCCTCCTAACTTTTTTTTTTTCCACGAACCGCTTAAACTATTACACACAGCCAGCAGAAAAGTTTTATTTGTGGTGATACAAAAGAGCTGTGGCTCTGCTGCAGTGTTTAATGGGTCTAGTCTGCACCCTACATGGCGGTTGGCAAGCAACAGGATCTCCTGCCCTCAGCCTATAAGCCCGCTATAACGTGAGCCTGTAAAAAAAAAGAGAGGGGGAAAAAATCCTTATCGATTCTGCCTTCAACATAGCAACTGCTTGCTGATTGGCCGAGGGGGCAGCGCGTTCTCTGACTCCCATTGGTTGATCCCGGAGCGTGAAAGTGTGGAGTCGGACAGAGACAGAGGAGAGGAGAAGCTCGATTGGCTCCTCCGAACTGAAAGCGAAAAGCTATTTTTCTAAAAGCCTGCGAGACAGTTGGTCGTGTGTGTTTGTGTTATAGGCGTGACTCCAAAGGTAATTCGTCCTGCTACCCCCCGTTCTTTGTCAGTCAGAACCAATTTAAATCGAGAGCTGTGAGGCAAAAATGTGAGGATTTTAAAGGAGGAAGTTGGCTGAAGGGGGCCGTGCGGGCTGGGAGGGAGAAAAGGGTTAAAGGCAATGGCCTTTAACTGGATGAATGACTAATACAAGACCTTTTATAATGAATTCAGACACAGAGGGTGGAATTAAGAGACTTTTCTAGAAGTCATTTTCCTTCCAACTTTAGTAGTAGTTTAGCAGTAATTTCCCCCCTACCCCAGGCAACCCTTGCAAACAAACCATATTTATTCTGTGCTTTTCTAATACCAGTATTATGAACATTGACAATGAACTTACCAAAGAGACCTCTTGGATATTTTTTTTTCCGGGTTCCTTCACACCAGTCATAGTTCGCTTCAGGCAAACTCTGGTTCGTTTATCTAGAAAGTCCGGTTCGTTTTGAGAGGTGTGAATGTGCAACGGAACTCCAAAAAAGCGAACTCTGGTCCGCCTAAAATCCTAAGTTCATTTGAAGTGAACACTTAGCGTGCTTCAAATGCATAGTGAACGCCAAGTGGACAGTGGACGCTCTAAAAGCAAGAAGCGACCTGTTTTAACCAACGACAAACGTGAAATCTTATAACCTCTAAAATCTGATTCCACTTCGATTTTTGTTACATTTCTTAAAGAAAGAAGTGGAGCCTGTTTGAAGAAATCCCAAATGCGTAGAATCTCCTAAAACACCGTTTCCATGTAGACGAAGGGCACAAACGGTGACAAACTTTTCTGTTTCAGAAAGAAAAAAATGTTCTCATGCCGAACATAACACCAGTGTGAGTCCTGACCTTCACACTGCCAAACCTCCTTGAATACCGTCTCAGTTTCTAATGATCAATTGATTAGTGGTATTTAGCTTCTGCTGTTAAGGCAGAAAGGATGTAATTAGTTCACACATAGTTTCTTTTTGGCTTCAGATTTTTTTTTCCTAAATAATGACTGTGGAATCTAATGTGTGTTTAGCTCAATTTGAGGTCAGATCTAGATCGTTTTATAACCCTATAAAGAGCAAATATAAATGAACTCAGACCTTGGCAAAAGTGTTCTGATAGTTAAAATCTCTGCTCCCAAACATTTGCATATGGTTTATTTTCTTTTTCCACTAACCCTCCCCCTGGCTTCCCTTCCAAACAAAAATGATACACCAGTCTTGTTTGAAATGTTGGTAGAACAATATTTAATCTAACTGCAGACCTTTAAGAGATCAGTTCGCCAACTATTGGGGACCACAGAGGAAGAATCCCCACCATAATTACAACAAATGCTAGCTGATTCAACGACGTGTTTATTTTGGAGGGCTCTGTGACGTGGGGGGTGTGTTGTTTCAATCCCCTTATTTCCATTACTGAAGCCAGAATAAATTCCAAAGTCAACTTTGGGTCGAGCTCGGTACAGCAGAATGGTGCTGCAAACCACATCATCAAGAGTTGTTTGTTTAGCAGAGCTGTTATGCAACAACCACATCAGTTTTCTTCTATATCTAGTAAAATGGTAGATGACAAGCCTCTATCTGCCAAGAGCCGATTCTGTCTACACTGGTTACCATGTTTTTTACAAATAAAAGTCTGAAAAGTGAAGTATCCTTTTGTATTCAGACCCCCCAGAGTCATGTAGGACCGCCTTGCTCTGGGATGTATGACTGCAAGTCCTTTGGGGTATGTCTCCACCAGCTTTGCACATCTATCGATATATCGATATAAAGTCAGTATCAGTATCGGATATTACTGTGGTAAGATCGATGTTTCAGTTTTAGATTGCCTCCTGAATTGGTTTTAAGTTTTTGTGTTGTAGTTTCTCAAACGTATCTGAAAAATGAAATTGGTTTCGATTTGGTCTCAAATGATAACTTTTTGCACTTTGTGCCGGGTTTCCTCCAGAAAACCTGCTAAACCAGGTGGCAGGGGCGATAGGACACACTGGGGGAAACCCAGTTGTTTGTTCAGCAAAAATGCACATAAATCATGTCAATGTGTTATTAAAATATTTTTAGCTGTCGATAAACTTTGTCCATATTCTGTCGTAGGTTTGAACAAAACCATTCAAAGGAAAAACCACAACAGATGTATCAAACTTGAATAAAAAGTACTTGTATCAGTATTGGTGTTGGGGACACGGGCCCTGTATTTACTTGGTATCGGATCAATACAAAAGTATGCAGTACTGCACAACTCTAGTGAACAATTTAAAGAGCTTACAGTTTTCCACTACAGTTTTCCTGATCCACACTTGTCTGGTGTAAAATTTACACCCTACAAATGTGGATGTTTTCCTTCTAGCACATGTAGCAGTAGATGCTAATAGCTAGCCCAAACAGCTACAAAACTCAACCCTAGAAAATGCCAGTCTCCCACTAAAATACGCCTGGCTTTTTATTAAGCAAGTTGACTTCGGCAAATATGTGTGAAATCTATTCCCCGAACACATTTTTTCCTGTCCCTCCTCTTTCCTGTCCCTCCACCCACTCCCTCTTTGTCAGTTTGGACTCTCACGCAGCCTGAGGATGACTCACCTTTGGTACATTTTGTCCTGTCCATCTATCTTCGGTGCATATGGTCAATCCCGACAGAGCCTTCCAAGCTGACACAGGTAACAAGGAGTAATCCGTCCCCTGGAACTGTGCCTCATTAATCCTCACCGAATGCAGACCTCATGTGATGCTTGAAAGAGGCCACCTGTTGTTGAGGTCACTCAGGACCTGTAGTAGTGTCATCTAGGGTCATCGACAGCAATCTCTGCAACGGGTTACAGACCGGGCCTCTTCTGAGAAGCAGAGGCCCGGTCTGTAAACTCGGAACAGTTTTAACTGTTATCAGGTAACAATGGGGGCCGACTGCTGAATACACAACGTGGGACGGAAGCCCGGGATGTTCTAAAGCTGGCAAAGTGGAAAATGACATTCCTGCATTCCTTTCAGCGAAGCGTTTAAGCGAAAGTTATTTTTCAAGATATGGCATTCCTCGCACAGCTAGCTGGGTATACATATTTTTCCGGTGACTTAATGGCACCTAGAGTACAGAGAGCTCGCACACATCCTGCCATTGTCTTCATCATCCCCCCCCACCCCCAAAACCCACACATCTGTCCACAGAGTGTCCTCTGCTGCCCCCAAAGCCTTCTGAACTCTTGTGGGCGAGAAAAAAAGGTTTTCAGACTTCAGTGGATGTCTGAAAGAGAAACGGCAAACTTTAGACAATGTGTTCACCATCTACGGTATGCATTATTAAAATGTCTTGAGTGCTTTTGTGTTTTAAAAAAGACTAATAGGGCATAGTCTAAAGACATTATAGATCTTTTGAAAAGTTTTTGTGGTATTTGTTAAAGCAGGTAACATTGTAACATAATGTACAACTGAAAACAATTAGCTTTTTTTGTAAAAAAAAAAAAAAAAAAATATATATATATATATATATATATATATATATATATACATATATATATTCAAACATAGAAGCATGTTCTTGTCAGAATGTTTCCTGAAGGCAACATCGCTCTACTGTGAAAACAAGAACACTGTCTCTTGTAGAGCCATTCATCATAATTTAGTGTAGATATTTACAGCTTAACAAAGAGACATTAAATGTTGGTTACAGTGAATTTTGGGCTATTACTAAACCTTTTACTGCATTTCACCCTCTTTATCCTCATCCTGATGCTGAACATGCAGTGTGATTTCTACATTTTTCCTCTTCAGCGTATAAAAACCTAAGAGCAACCTATGGAATAAACATCGGAAACCTTAAAGATCCAACTTCACTCAACTCCTTCGCTCCTCAGATGTCCGGGAAGTTTTCATGTCTTAAATACTTGTACAATTTATACTTGTAGATACTTGTACATCTACTTTATCACAGCCAACATGATCAAAAGGAAATCATGATGAATGGGACACGTTGTATTATATATAACCCTTAATGTACTCCTGAAATAACATGACTCCATAATGATTCACTGTCGCCATAAAATTGCACTAAGCTATCAAAAATGTAATCCCCAAAAGGGGATTCGAGTAGATGTCCACAAACAGTCATGTGACAAATTAAAGCACTCTTATTGGTTCCTCATAATTTCCCCCTCTGACTTATGTAAATTCCTGCAACGTAATGCAGTGGTGTCCAAACATTTTGCAAAATTGCGAGGGGCCATAACATATAAAGAATATTTTATTGTGAGTTACTGCTCAGTAAAAGATAAAACATGCAATATTTAATTTAAAAGAACTAACCACTGTAAGTCTGAAAAAGGGTTTGCTAGTCTTCTCTTAGCAACAAGAACATTCAGTAAAACTGGTCAATAAAAAATCACAAATTTCATTAACAAAAAAAAGTCAATGAATTTTTTTGATAAAAGAGTAATTGTCAAAATTTGTACTGTTGTTCAACAGGGGCTGTCATTTGAACACATCTGGCGTAGAGCGCTAAAGCTCTTTCTGCAATGTCAATTTTAATCACAAAGCACGCAACGACTCCGAAAGAAAACACAGACGACTCCGTAAGTTGACAAAACTCTTTTCAGTTTATTGTCTCTCAGCAAGATAAAGGCCAGGATCTCACATTGCTTAGCTTTTTCCTCGAGGAGTTTCCTCAGTCCTCCATAATATCTCAAGAGGATCCGTCATCAACCTCCTCCTCACCAACCAACACGAGCAACACGTTATGGCATCTCTATACAAAGTTGTCCTTTACCTTGGATAAAACCCCCCAAAAACAATAAAAATGTGCCGAGTTTAACATGGATTCCTTTCCTCTTAAGCTATGTAGGCTGCGTGTTAAGAAAACAAAAAAAAGGAACATTCATAGCTAGAGCAACACCACAATTCAAGTAATGGAGGCAGGATACTTCCGGACCTCTGGCAGTTCACACAAACATCGGAGGCTGCGCAATCCCGAAAAAAATAAACAAAATTAAAAAAAAATAAAATAAAACAAAAACCACCAGGGGTCAGGGGGGTAGAGTGCATTTTTTTTGTTGTTTTTTTTTTTGTGGCAAATGTCAACCTCTCGCCAACTAGCGACACCGTCAGCCACCTCCGTCATTCTCGTCACACATTGCAACAATAGAAATACTGTTGGATTGCACTTTCTTCAAGCTTTCATCTTGTGGCGTGTTTATAGAAAAAATATATATAGAATACAAAAAGCTTATACTTCTTTGAGTAACAGAATATAACATACAGTACTTCAGATTATGTTTTGATCAGCACGTCAGCAGGTGTACATACGGCGCCCTATCCTGGCCAAAATGCAGTTACCACACTAAAACAGGGATGTTGTTTTTGCTCACTATTAAGTGCTTTGGTCAATGGGTAATAACATTGAGTATGCCTTTACAATGGTTTTCTACAGTATGTTAATGCTACATAATTATCCATTGTATATGAATTGTTTAATATAAAAAAAAAAGGGGGCAAGTAGTTAAGATGCACCATGACTTCTTTTTTTTTCTTTTTAACATATTCACATGTGGCATTTTATTTTAACCCACCTAACTGATACCGACCTCGTGTCTTTTTTTTTTTTTTTTTGTCCGCCCTCACAAATGCACTTTATAGTCGCAACCCCAATACATCTGAGATATTGGTTAAATCTGAAGTGTTGAATCGATTTCCAACGTCGGAAATGGACATCTCCAGCAACTGGGAGGGCACAGCGCCCCCGACGCCAGTGGACGAACTCTCGGTCAAGGACTTCCCCCTCCCCACAGCCCCACAACCCGAAAGAAAGGGTGGCCCCGGGGAGGGCCTTTGAACAAACGGCGCTGAAACGCTGAAGTAGAAAATCAGTTTGAAACAGTCAAGTTGACATTCAAGTTCCGGTCCCACTTCAAATCTGCAAGATCCCACTGGCGAAAGCTGATGGAATCACCGGTAGTGCAAATCTTCTACACGATGCACCGTTTTATAACGCAGTCCTTCTCACAGGGTACGTGACGGAAAGTCTCTTGCCGCTCGATCACATCTCCGGGGCTGCGGGCGGGAGTCCCGGCGGCATGTGTTTTGGAGTCTGTAACAGTTTGTGTTCGTCGGAGTGCTGGGAAGGGGGGTCCGCCGCCTTGGCGTGCACGGGGTGCAGCAGCCGGACGTCCAGGGCATCGTTGTGCTGCGCTAAGGAGTGGAGGTGGTAGTGCAGGACGAGGTCTTTGAGCGAGCAGTGGGCGTCGTAGGGCTCGGCAAAGCCGTAGCCGTGGGAAGTGCTGTAGATCATGCAGTGCTTCACCTCTTCGTTCACGCTGCGGAAAACAGAAAGCGTCACTGAGCAACGGCCGTCTGGAACATGGCTGATTTCTGCAGGTGTGGTTATACAATGCATATAAAGTACTTTGAGTCTAGTTTCTGGTGCAAACATATCATTACACTTTGAAAAAAAACGAAGACGAAACTAACCTGCACATAACTTTTCAGCGAGATTGTTTTAAGTAAATAATTCCGTAATATTGACAAAATAGCACAAGTTCCATTGGCAGATTATTTCACCTACACAAAGGGAAAAAAATGTCTTAATGAAATAATCTGCCCGTGTAGTTAGTACTTTTTCAATATTAAGAAATTATTAGTTTCAAACAATGGCTTGTTTTTTACTGAAAAGTTAAATGCAAGTTAGTTTTCTTATTTCAAGTGTACTAAGATATTTGTACTGGAAACTACACCAAAAATGTTGTGTTTTTGTAGTGTCATGTGTTCGAGGTGGAGCTTATAAATAAAAGACCTCTGAAAAATGCCAGTTTCTCTGTGTTCACAAGTCAAATTAAATGCTTTCTTAATCTCAAGCTAGGTTTTCCATGAGTCTTTAAGTGTCAGAGCAAGTATTTTGAACTGAGCATAAAAAAAAATAAAAAACCTGACACAGACCTTTAGATTAGCGGCAATAGCTTGGTAGCAGCTGCAAACTTTTGGGGTTGTTAGCTGCTAGCTGTTAGCTAGTTCTTAGAAATCATTGAAATTTTGTCAGTCAGACTTTTCAACAGAATACCCAGAATGCTTCCACACGACTGACTGGTGAACGGTGCAGGTTTCATCAACACCTTTTGTAGCTAAGTGTTGTTGGCAAGCCCAGCTAGCACTCTGCTAGCGGGGCTTGTCAATATAAGCCCAGCTAGCGTTTAGCTGCGTTTTGTCAATACAAAACGCAGCTAAACGACGACTTTCTTACTTCAAAATAAGTTTCAACTGAATGAACAGGATGCCAATTTTAAAGTGGACATCTGTTTACCTGAGTTCATTTTCAGCTTAGACTTAGACTTTACCACACAAAGGTCCATGCTAACAGTACCTGCTAACAACAACTGGAAAGTCCCTTACTAGACAGACTACATTTTCACAAGAACTACTAAGGGGTTTTGGCATTGTGATATCTCATGGCATTAAATCTCATTCCTCCCATAGTGAGAATCATATCAAAAGTAGCCTCAGCTGCTGGATACTCACACAACAGAGCAGGCGTAGCATCCCTGCTTGCTGCTCTCCCGGATCAGGAACGTTCCGGAAACTTTGCCTTGAAGCATCTCCTCTGCCTGCGTTCGACTCAGTTCCCCGACGAACCAACTCGCCTCGTCTTGATGTGGTAGGTTCTTCTCATCTCCCTTCAATACGTATGTGCTGGAAGACCAGGAATCGTACTATATATAAATATATATGTCTAAAAGTGAAGCACAACTTTCTGGCTGTAAAAGCATTTGTTAAAACTTACTCATCGAGGCTGTCGTTGTGTATCCCAAGCCAGTCGTTTATGCGTTTCTGCCGTACTCCTTTGTGATTAAGCCAGCTGGAAGAAGATAGGATTTTTTTTTTTCCCCAATTCAATCTACAACGTCAGCAAAACTCAAACTGGTTTGTCTTAAGGGCTTCCATGGGTCACCAGGGACAAAGTACTCACTTGAGATACAGGTCTCGGATGTTGCGAAGCTGGATGAGGTCCGGCCGCAAGTTGCTGATCTTCCTGTCTGTTTCTCTGTAGTCCTCCACCTGTGTCCTCAAGTCCTCCTCCAGGTGCAGCTTGCTGTCGTAAATCTCTCCAAGTCGGCACTTCAGCTTTTCGTAATTGATCAGAAAGCTACGGAGGGAGGAAGGAAGCAAATGTCACGGTGAATATGAGGGAGCAGCATTTACATTTTTTTTGTTTTGAAACCCACATCATGTTTTAAGTACCTCTCCAAATCATTGTCGGCTCCCTCCGATAGACTGTTCCTCTCGAACTCCTCTCCGTATCGCTCCTGCTCGCGACACTGCTCCTCGAAGATCAGCATCGCCTCGTTGAAGGCCTCTATTGCCGTGCGCTTCATCTGGATCTCCTGAAAGGCAGGAAGAAAGATTTATGAGAAAAACAACTAAATTAAACCCATTTGTAATGTACCGCAGAGTATTAGAGCCACATTAGGAAAAAAAATGACCAGAATAAAGTCAAAATAATACAAGAAAAGAGTCGAAATACAATGAGAATAAAATATTTTTAGAATTTTATGACTTCATTTTCGTAATACTATAACTTTATTCTTGTATGACTTTTCTCTCATAATACTGACTTTGTTCTTGTAATATTATGACTTTATTCTGGTAGTTTTATGAGTTTAATCTTGAATTATTTCAACTTTATTCTCGTATCATTTCAACTTGGTTCCTGTATGACTTTTTTCTTGTAGCATTGGCTTTATTCTCTAAATATTATTTTGTTCTAATTTTATCTTGACTTGATCCTCGCATGACTTCATTCTTGAAAAACGACTTAATTCATCTTTATTCTTGTACGACTTTACTCTCATACTATTGACTATTCTCACAATACTGACTTTATTCTCATAATGTCGTGAATTTATCCTCGTAATGTTATTCTTAAATTCTCCGTTTGCTCTTTGCATGGCCCTAACACTGTCGTCCTAACGAAAGATACCGACTCCTAAAAACCAGCCTGTTACCTGCGAGGTCTTGGTGAAGGCTTCATAAAGACGGTCAAACTCTTTCGACTTCTCTTGGTACTGATTGTGGACCTCTTTGAGCTTTCTACCAGCAACGTCAACGCTGTCTTCTTTCACCTGAAGTCCAAAACGGCAGCCGATCAAAAGACGTACGACTTACACTCACTTAAGTTTTTTTAAACGTCTGTATGGCAGGACGTATTAACGGTGGCAGACCTCGCTGACCTGTTGGAAACGGGACACGGGATGCATGAGCATCAGGTCCAGCATGGCGTTGTACTCCACCAGCGAGTGGTGCTGGTAATACCAGATGAGCTCCACCACCGACGTGAATGTGAAGGGGTCCGAGAAGCCGTACTTCCCGTCACGGTGGTAGATCTTGATTAGCTTGTTGTGTCCGTCTTTCCTGTGACAGTGGGAAAAAAGAAAGAAAAAAAATTTGGAAGGCAGAGAGTTAGATTGGAGAGTCACGGTCAGATTGGACAGATTTCTCTCCATCCTTTCCTCCCCTTTTCTTTAACATACCGTAAAGTCAAAGTAAAATCTCCTTGCAGCTTCGTGGACGCGTCCCGCACCAGGAAGGAGCCGTCAGGCGTGTCGCGAAGCTTCTCGTTCACCTCGTCCCTGCGGATAAATCGGTAGACGTGGGTGTTACTTTCCAACAAACCAGATTCAGTAAATCTGGATAAATAAATTTTTCATCCCGAAAAAGTTGCATTACCTTGTTATTTCTCCCCAGTACCATTCGGCGTCCTGAAGCGAACACACAGGTGGAGAAAGGCAGTTGTTGTTGTTCATCACTGGCTTTGTGGACCGGGGAGGAAGAGCTACACACACACACACACACACACACACACACACACAAAAAGTTACATTCTATATGTATGGTGAAAGGAATTACCATCAGATTAACTCCTCCCGTTCACACCAGCACACACACCCACTTCTTTAAAACACCTTCATATGATGAAACTGGTTAGGATCTGAGGGCAAGCCCAGGCATGTTTCCAACAGATGTCAGGAGGCCAAATCATTAGGAAGCCTCTGAGTGGGGGTCATTATCTCCTCAGAAGTGGTGGTGATAAACCGGGAATTTTTAATTGCACAAAACGTCGGAACAGTAATTATTGCTAGACTAAAGCTGCTTTCCCCCCCCCTCTTTTAATGTTGCTTCTTGGAAGCTGACTTCAGCTGTCCCGACAGGTGTGGAAAACCTCTGGATTATAATTCAGACCAGCCCTCCTATCCGTTAAGTTTACATAGTGTACATTTTCAAGGTATATAAGAGAGAGAAGGGGGGGAGGGGGGGAATCTAAGAGTCAGCATTTCTTTAAAATAAACACATTACGCGTATAAAAAGTAGGGCGAACCGCATCAAGAGGAGTTGAAGGGCGGTATATTTCACGGCCGGACAAAAGTGCCTTTCATGAGGCGGTCAGGGGGGAGAAAATGTGGCGGTCGCGCAGCATCCGCTCACCTCTTTTTCTGACCTTAAAATAAGCAAAAGGCAGGTGCAGGAGGCACGAATGCGGTGAGACTCTGGAAGTCTGAAAAATTTTCATCTGCGCAACCACCTCGTCCGTCTTTGTCTCTTTGCCGATCCCTTGCCAGAACGCTAAGCCCCCGACTGCCAAAATCAACATCCCCGCTAATGGATCAGAGAGGGCAATGCAATGTTTCATAATTAAGTATTAAGTATGACCCAGACTAAACTTCTTTTTTTTTTTTCCTTCCCTGGTAGTTTTCTTCAAGTCCCAACCTATGCCCCTTCCTCCACACGCACATATACAGGCCCCTTTACATACATAATCAGAAAAATTAAAATATAAATATATATTATGTCAAAATGATGAACTGAAAAAAAAAGTAATGATTGGGTTAATGTTGGATAGCATGTACATATAAAATGTAAGAATTTTTTTTCTATCCACAAGTTTTACAAATCTATCTGTTCCAACTTCGACTTTGCACCGAATTTGAACTGGCGTGACTTGGAACGTTGAATTCGCTATGTGAATTTCACTGAATAGGAATGCACAAATGAAACATACAACCCCCCCCCACACACATCTTTATCATCGATTTCTTTTTGTCGATGTTGTGTTCTTCTGCCGCCCCCTGGGTCCACGCCACCCTGGGTGGTGAGACATGTCGCCCACATCAAAAGCCGCCTCATTAACTGCGGCTCAAAATGATGCGAGCCTTTGGACAATTTCAACAAACGTGGATTTGCAATGTTTGCAATGGCCTACAATATTTCACTTTTAGTCACAGCCATTGTCACTGTCATAAAAGTGCAATGACGCATTGCTAGTCATATGGCTAAAAACAAATAATAATAAAACCACAAAGCGGACCTGTTCCTCACGAGACCTATCAGTCTGCGCTTCTCGCCTGTAGCCTACTTTCAGGGGAGCAGGCGGACAAATTAAGCACGGCTGGCTGCGGAGGAGGACAAAGCGCTCGTTTCATGGAGTCGCTCATTAACGCACCCTGAGTCCACTTCTTTTCCTCACATTTATTTATTTTTTCCCCCTCCTTTTGTTTTCTTTTTCTGGCTAATGCCGAAGCAAAGCCGACCGCAGCCTCCTGAATCGACTCCGTCACCGCGAGCCCGGCGAGCGCGCGCCGAGACAAAAGAAAAGGAGAGAGCAAGCTCGCGAGCTCGCTCCCTGCGCCCGATCACTCCGAAGAGGGTATTACGTAATTGCCAAGTGAATTGCGCTATGCATGCCCGGGCAACGCCGCTGGGGGAGCGCAGCGGCACCCGGGAGACGGTCATTAAACCCGCCTGCATGTGCAGCATTTAATCATCTCGATTACAGATATGACAGAAGACGATGCTTCGAGAAAAGGAGAAGGACGGGAAGAGAGGGACGGCTTTTTTTTATTTAATTTTTTTTTAGAGAAGCCGCAGCGGAGCCGAGACAATGGCTGCCTGTAGTTTAACCCTGACTTACCTGGTGGTGCTTGATCCATTTCGATATAGAATAAACCTTCGGGAGGATAAACCATTCCTGTTTTACGGCAGTAGTCCCGGTTGCACTTGTTTTCTTTACGCTTGCTTTCAAAAGGGGGGGGAGAAAAAAAAAACTTTTTTGATGAAAGATCTAATTTAGGCTGCTGCTTTGTTGCAGACGCAGCGTCCCGCATAGATCGAGACGAAAAGAAATCTCCTTCGATTCCAAGTTGGAAAACATCCCAGATTCCAGATATGTTGTGTCAGCATAGCCTGTCAAGAGGCTAAAAGATTCAGCTTCTTTTTTTTTTCTCTCTCTCTCTCTTTCTTTCTTTAGAAGAGATTGTCTCACTGTCAGTCCTCCTCACTGAGTGGCGCAGCTCCTCTTCGGTTCATCTCGGAAGTGCAGCGGCTTTAAAGGGCTGCTCAGACATAATCTTGGCGCAGACCAACCCGACCAAGGGAGGGGGTAAGAAAGGCGGCGTTTCAGTACCGACCTCTGCCGCTTAAATCACACCTACACCGACTTAAATCACACACTTATCAAACAGAAACACCAGACAACAATCCCGATGTCTCCTAGTGCGATGCAGCTGCATATGTTCGGACTTTGTAACACGAGTGCCCCCTAAGGCATAATGGTACCGCCCAGACCGTTTCATTCAGTTCCCCTCAGCATGGCTGAAACAGCTGAAGAAAAAAAAAAGGTCTTTGCAGGGCATGAATGGAAAAGGTAAAACTGCCTGAAAATCGTCAAACGGAAACAGTTTCTGTCTCAGACATCCAGAACATGGGGTGTTTCACAGCTCACGAAGCATTTTGCAATTAAAATTTCATCAGTATGGGGGGGCAGTATGACGTTCTGCCAAGGGCGTCGTTGCCTGGGGGCAACATAAGGCAGACAAAAAGATTGTCAATTGCTTCCTTACCACTTGTTTGCATATCTAGCCGATAGGAATGGATGCTATTGAGAGGTGAATAAATAAAGATGGTGTTATCAAAATGTCTAAAACATTTGTTGAAAAAAACTATTTTGATAATGCTAGTTTCTTATGTGAAACTGTGAATCTTAAATATAGCTAGCTATAGCTTGTTACACTGCAAACTACTGACATTAACATTGTTATAGCACATCATTTTATGCTCAATACTAAAAGAAAAAGACGCAGCGCTAACAACCGTCCCGTTTTGCAGGTAAAAATGAATTATGTCAAAATAAAGATAACCTTCTCATAATGTCTAAGATTTTTATTGACATAAAAAATGTTTTTTGGTAATAGCAGTTTCTTAGGTGAAAGATAATGTCTGAGCTAGCTATAGCTTGCGATGCGCACGACACACTAACATTGTTATAAGGCATAATTTTATCATCCATTATTGATTTGTCTGTAGAAGAGACTCAGTGAACTCTGGTTTGACCATTGTATGTCTGCAGTTTATTATGGGATTCTGTGTAGGAATGATGAGTCTTGGTGCCTCATTCTTGACTCTACCCAACGTCTGTCCCCCGCAGCGTAAGCCAAGTGTTAAAGAAACGACCTGGCAGTTTTTTTTGTAGCGTTAGCCTTCGGTTGTTTGGTTTCCACGCAGCACTGGGCCTTTTGTCTGTGAAGCAACAGACCTCTCGTGTTGGCAACAGAGTATTATATTCTTGTTGAGCTCGTCGAACACGTTCTGCAGCAAAAATGGCATCTTGGCTGTCACCGCTCCTAATTACTGCTATAAGCTGTGGCACGCTATGAGGTCACCCGGTTGAAGAAGTCATAGCAGGTGTGTTAACAATGACAACTAAATAAAAATAAAAATAATAACCACTGTCAGTGTTGGGGACTGAAAGAACCGATTATTTTGTGATGAGGCATTTTGGGCTTTCTTGCTTCATGTGCTAAAAATGGTCCATTACTGTCCTGTTCGTGCTGGATGAATACGTGCATTGTGCGGCTCTGCCCGCGACACAGAATGACACTGTGCTGTAAAATTAAACAGCCGAGGCCTCTTCCCCCAGCTGACATTAGAGGCTGCACAGAGAGGGAGAGTGGAACGGGGCCTGTTTGGTCAGAGGGTCTGTCTCGGTTGCTGTCCGGGCTTTTTTTGAGCCCAGTCCAGAGAGTTACAGGACACGGTTGCGTGGAGCCCGTCCTTCTCTCTCTTTAGCCCCATCAGAGTGCGGCCAGCTCATAGCCTAAATGGCATCATTGCGGTTATGTCTTTAACCTGAATACAGGGATTTTTATGCTATTGGAGGAGAAGTTGGGTACTTGTTAATTATGCTGCTGAAGTTTTTTTTTTTTGTGCGTCTGATTTTTTTTTTTGTCATACTTTTTCACAAAAAAGTTTGTTCTCAAAAACGTGATTATGAGATGGAAAAGTAAGCAATGAGACTTCTCTTCTTCAGTGGTTGAGCTGAATAAATTCAAAGTAACATTAAATCTCAAGCCACCAGGGAGTTTTTCCAGGGTTTTGGACGGAGACACAGCTTCCTTGCTGTGGTCATGTGGTCAACCGGAGAAGTAGCTGATAGCTACCACCATTCCAGTCTGTGGAGTTTTTATGGAGCTGATTCCCAGACAAAGGCCCCGTCTGCTCAGAAATAAGATTAGGTGTATCCGCAAAGGAGAACATTCAAAAGGACGGTTTTACGTTTTTATGCATCTTCTTCTTTTGTTATTTTTTTTTTTAAACAATGATGTTGTGGCTCCATTTCTTTCTATAACCCACCTGTGTCTTACCATCACATAAAAACATGGCCCCATCTAGTTTTGTTTGGTAGTTGTTGTTCTGTGGCAGCGCTACAGCACCACCGACAGGCCCGGCATGCTTACTGCAGCGTTCTCTGTGATGCCAGTCTTGTGTGGATGCACACATTTTCTTAATGAAAATGTATCGTTTTCATCTCCATGTCGAAAATCCCCAACGTTTTTCTAAATGCTATGTGCATGCCAGGCCTTTAGGAGGCGCTGAAACTTTGCTAATTTTCTGATCCAGAGTCGTATTTTTGTAACTGAGTAGAGTTATTTAAAGTGTTCTCCGATGCCTTAATTGTTCCGCAACCACCAGATTTTGCTTTCATGCGCTAAATAACCTGACAAGGTGAAGAGGCTCAGACAGAACACAGATGTCCTCCATTGTTGTTGTTCTGTGCGAAAACTGAGCCCAGGGGCGCAAGATGACATCATTTACAAATATCTGTGGTTTGCATTTGCATGGATTCGCATTGCGTTTCTAAAAAAGTTTCTTTTCGGGCCTTGTTGTTAAACCTTTGCGTCTTCTTCTGGCCAAAACACTGTTGCGGTGTAAACGGGAAGCCAATATGGAAAAAAAAAAACATTTAGCATTTTGCTGTCCTAGTGTTTCCGTGTCAACAGGACCTACGTTTCAGACGGATGCTGCTTTGGCACTCCCTTCAGAGTTTTTAATTTAAAGAAGAATGTGTTTATTTTGCAGTTTAAGGCAAATGTTATTTGTCTTTAATTTGTTTACACTGCAAAAACACAGTCCTATTAAGTATTTTTGGTCGTTTCTAGTGCAAATATCTTAGTACACTTGAAATAAGACAAAACTATTAAGTTTTCAGTATATATGTTTAGTTTAAGTCAACGATTCCTTAATATTGATGAGAAACTACTAGCTATAGGTGAAATAATATGCAAGTGGAAAAAACACACATTTTCCCCATAACTTGGGAAGTGGGGAAAAAGGCCTTATGACATTTGCAAGACATAAGACATTTTGTTTTGCAAAATCTTACCAAAAATACACACACACACACACACACACATATATATATATATATATATATATATATATATATATATATATATATATATATATATATATATATATATATATATATATATATATATATATATATAGTTCATTCGAAGCTGTTTGAAACTTGCAAACCATCTCTATATCCAATTCATTCTACAGTAAATATTTCACCTGTATATAAATGCTGATACATATTCGGCAAGAGCAGAGAAATGTGTTGTTTAATCCAACAAGAACAACATTTTTCCGTGCCAAGACATTTAATGCTTCACAAGTTCACAAGAACTCAGTTGCAAAAACTGCTAGGAAGTCTTTATAGCTCTCTCCTACTGCAGCACACTTTCATATTTCTCTGACACCACTCAAGACAAAAAAAAAATAAAAGGTTTGGCCCAGACCATGCATCAAGAATAAGCTGCAAGGCGAAAGTGATGTCATTTGGTTGTTGCAACTCGGGGAGAGAGAAGAAATTTTTCATTTTTTGTTGAGTGTGTAGATTTAAGAGGATTCTAAAATGTGTTCCCACATTGACTTCATATTCTAATCAACTAAATCTACAATAAATTTTGTCGACTGATATGTGGGAATGTTCAGTTGACCAATATCCGGTTTCAGTTGTCACTAAAACCAAATAAATTTTAAGTCCAAAGGCTATGACTAAACCTGTGCACCGTGTTCAGATTTATTTTAGTTTTAATATAAAACTGTCAAAAATTGTGATGTTTTTTTAGTAAAGAGATAAGACCGGAAGATGTCAATTTTTCAAACAGCAAGGTCAAACTTTACTGAACCGCTTCCATTTGATGAAACTAGAAATGGTGAAATTATTCTGTAGAATAATGTTAATGTGAGTGGAGAGTGTGTTGAACTCCACCGTGAGGGAGGCTGGTGGCTCCATCAGGCAGGAGGTTGCCATCACAGGGCAACAAAGACTACATGCACGCTCAAAATAATCAGTTTTAACCTAAATTTATTTGAATTTGTCCAGAAATCCAGTTTCTGGGTTAGTCTCTCCAACCAGCTTTTTGGTGGCCTAAACATGAACAGCTTTTACTCATTTTTGTGGGGTTCAAAGAGGTCAAAACCTACTTTATATAATCTCTATGTATTGAAAAACAGATTCATGTAGAACTCTACGCAAATGTAAAAAAAATACTTATAACATTAGATGTTGGAGGAACAACTTCACAGCGCCAGCTCCATGATTTTTTCCGGTGTTTTTGTGTGGCGTCGGGCGAATGGCCTCGCATGTGTCCGTGTCTGTTTATAGGTAATATATGATGTCCAAGTGTTGTTTTTGGGCTTTCCATGTCTTCATACTTGAGCTTGAAAGCATGTCATGGCATGTCACGGCATGTCACTTGGCTGAAACCCAACCCAGCCCCCCCCACCTCCTGTCTTCTTCTTCACGGCCTCCCACTCCCTGCTACCCCCGGCTGTCAGCTGAGCTCAGAATGCGCCCCTTCAGCTTCTAGGCCTGAACTATGCCACACATTGCCACCGTCGCCTTGAAACAGACCTGCAGGACAGCTCAGGACATGTTGGTGCGGTGAACATTTGCTGATGGTGTGTTAGCCAGGCCGCGTTAGTCAGGCTGCATTAGCCAGGCTGCGTTAGCTGCGTTTCCATTACAAATGTGCGCAAAACTTTTGTCAATATTCCACTGACGTCAAAAATAAATGACAAAAAGCACAATTTCGCAATTGCAGAGTTTCCGTTAAATAAGGAATGACATTAAAGTCACATGCGAATAGGCCTGTTCACACGATGAATCATTCAAAATCATGTAAACAGTTACAGTTAGTGTTCAGCATCCATCAGCCATCAGAGGAAACGTTGGCATCTTATTCAATCGTTGCAGTGGCTACGTATGCGGCGTTTTGGGGAAATCGGAGTCGGTGATTTTACAGAAGAGATTCAACACATTTGAACTGTGTGATTCTGCGTGAGCTTTGGTAGAGCCAGATGAACATCATCCATAAAAAACAAAACTATCATTCTCCTATTACTTCTTGTTGTCTTCTTTGGCGTTTCTGCCAGTAGTAACATCCTGCTGCTGAGCATGTGACTCGTGTGATGCGAAAAAAGCGTTTCTGTTACAGTTCTGCGAAATACATCTATTTTTATATGGCTGAAAAATCACCTCATCCTACCGCAAAAACCCTTGATCAAAAAACATTCTTCAAAATTGTTGTGTTTCCGTTAAGCAAATTTATTTTCGTACTTTCAAATTGCTCAAATTTACGATTAATGTTGTTATTTATTCATTTATTTTTTTGTCTTTCTGATGTTCCTTCTCGTTGTTATCTCCTTGAGTAGCTTGAGAACAGGGCTGACTTGTTTGTTAAATCTCAAGGCTCTGCACCCCCCAATCCTGGCAGCCCTGATGGGATCATTGGAAGCTAATCGGAAGATTAACAGGATCGGCTGATACTGCAAGGATGCCAGCTGCCGGTTAGCTGATGTGACTCATCTTGATATCCACAGCCGCTTTGTCACCAGATTGCGAGGACACCGTGTGCGAGTTTGAAAGCAGCAGGTAGATGTTTCTCACTGTTAAACGCAGGAGGAAACTCCTTTTGACGCAATCTTTCATTCTGGAATCGGCGTAGAGCGACAGACAAAAGAGCCAGTAATTCTCGTGAAAGGAGAGACTGATTGCAGTTTGGACGTTTTGCTGGTCGGCAAGGTCAGGAGAGAAAGTTTAAACACGGAAGCGCCGGGGAGACGTGATGCGTGTGGTTGTTGAGGAGATTATTAGGTCAGTGTGGTTTAGTGTGTGGTATGTGAACTCTGGGGCGAAAATATGAAACAAGTGTTAATCCCCTTATTCAAGAGTGTTAAATGCGTACGTGATAAACTCCGGGCCGTCAATCTCTTCGCCTAAGTAAGTCATAAAAACTGAATCAATTGCACAAGACAATGGCACGCTAAAATAATGCTTGCTATTATTTATTTATTTTTTGTGGGTAATTATCATCAGATTTTCAAGTTCAAGTTTGATTTGATTGGTGTACATTGAGAAAACCCTCTGCAGACACAACTGGGAGATCATAACAGGGACTTGGTTAGCTTACCAGTGTCTGTGTCACTGTCTTGCATTGCAGCCTTGAGCAAACTGCACGTCCTTTAAGTCCTTTGTACCGTAGTGTGCTGCCATTCATGGCCAATAAAGGGATACATAATGGTCCTGGCAGTGCGCTCGACATTCACCATGGTGAAACTGTGGGGTTTCCCTGATCGGCAGCCAGAACCAGCACACAAAGCATGCAGCGGTCCTGCCAGAGGCAACTCAACTGCGGGCAGAGCGCAGGGCGGCTTTGGTCTGGACCCCGGGACCCTGCCATTGTGGAAATGTAAGTAGGGACAGTGTCTGAACGGCTTGACTTGGAACAGAAAAACCTTGGAAAAACCAAAACTATGAGCTTCAAATAGCTGGGCCCTGGGAAACATAGCTTGTTCTTTTAAGGAGGTCAAAGAGAAGCCAGAAAAGAGGGGAGAGGGAAAAAAAAGAATAAGTACAAACCAATGTTTGATGGAGGGAATGTCAAATTGGAGGCTACTGTTACTATAGGCATTAGCAAAACTGACATATCGTATTTATTTTTTTTCCCAAGAACATTGGTGTCTGACTGCGTCTCGTTTGTGTCAGCATGGCCTGCTTCTCCTCCCCCCCGTCGTCGTCTGAATTAGTACCCGGTGGTCATACCCACCACTCATCGTCTGCCACTCTATTTTGCCTGAGCTTAATCTTACTAACAGAGGTGACAACTGAGGTACTCGTGGCATGCCGCAGTGTAAAGTCTACCAGCTGAGTGTCCGAGGTATGCAGAGGACGATGATCCATGTGGTTTCATCAGCCTGTTTTTCCGGAGCCTCCCCGCCCCTCTGCAAGTTCCAAGTAAAGGTTTGAGTATGTGCAGCGCAAGCAGAAGAGATCTGCAAGTTTCTTGTTTAGCTACGAGTATCACTGGTTTAAGATAAAAGCAGATTGTAGATCTTGCATAACACAGTGTAAATACAAATATTTTGAAGTTGTGGATTTTTAAAACATATATCCATTTACGTAAATCAGTTTTTTTAAAAGGTTTTTAGGCTCCAGTGGCCTTTATTTGAAAGTGCTATGACTTGAAAATAGGGTAACGAGAAAGAAGGAAGACATGCGGCAAAGACCAAGAATCAAACCTGCGACGGCCGGGTCTAAGACTAAGGTCTCCTTATGTGGGCTGTGCTTAACCCCTGCACCACCACGGCACCTCTTTATGTAAATTTCTTAATAATTGATGCTGCAAGTGCTAGAATGACGAAGCCAAGGTGTATTCATTTCTCATTATTAGAACTGACATAAGCGGATAGTATGTCTTTGCTTAGAAAACAATTTAAATTCTGTGCGAACTTCTTAAAACAACAACGACTGAATCACGTAGCAGTCAGCCCCACCTGCATGCTGAACCAGGATGCGCCTCGTCAGCAGCAGCTCTATAAAGGGACGAGTCACGGGTGTCGGCGGGCCGAGGATCCATGGCTCGGAGCCTCACTGGAGTCGAGAGAGAAAACTCTCTCTTTCTCTGTCACACACGCAAACAAACGCAGCCGCACAATCGCCGGCTTTCATCCAGAGTAAAACTGAAAAGCTGAGAACTCTCTCAAGCTCCTGGGCAGCTTTACCCCCCTGCCCCCCCACCCACCGCCACCCAACTCCCCCTCCTATGAAAGGACACTACTCTACTCTGCTACACAGCCATCACATTAGCACTATAACTCTATTAGGCACAGCTCCAGGACACACCAAGCAACCCGTAGTCCACAAAGGCATCATTGTCAGTGGGGACGGCGGCCATTGTCGTCCATGATGCAGGATTTATCCCCCTCCTCCCATATTGGGGACCTTCAACTCTGACCTCAGCTGCCATCTCACATGCTCTGGACCCGGGAGCTTGTGAGGCCTTCACAGTCTTAAAAACAAAAAAAATCTCCTTCACAATGCCTCAAGCTTACTTAAGTGGTTTCTGTCAGCTGCACCAGTGTTGGGGTTTTTCAAGTTCGCGTCAGCATGGCCAAGGAGTAGGGGGTGAGGGCGAGAGGACGGAGTTGCTTGACCCATAGAAGAGGTCACTTGCATGGCATGAGAGGAAAGGAGCTGTCTAAATGGCCCTTTTCTCTCCCCTTGTCTCTCTTCGGGTCCAGGGCCAGGCCAGGAGAATCTGGGTAGTTATTTATGAGTGTGTGGGAGAGCAAGTGGAGTTGCACTAAAAAAACCCCACCACCTCTCTTTGTTGCAGGGCGCTGGGCTGAGGTTCAAATCATTGGCTCTGTCAAGTATGCATGCAAATGCAAGCGCTCACGCACTTTTATGAACTCCGTCCCAGAACACGGGACAGGACGTTGTTGGGAGGCAGATCTTGGGGATAGCTATCAGCGGTTCAATCGAAGTCCTGGAGGGTTTTAAAACTTGAGAGAAACTAATACTGTTGGCTACTTTTAAACATGTACATGTTTGTTCCTCCCTCCCCCACAAACAGTATTCAAATGTCTTTTCTTTTGCATGATAAAGTGGTCCGAATACAATGCTTTGCTCGAATAGTTGGGCCCTTTGTAGTTTTTACAGCCTCAAGCCGGATTTTACGACGGACCAACACAAAGTAGCGCATAATAGCGATGTCGAAGGACAAGTACACACAGTTTTCAGCGTTTTTACAAATAAAAATCTGAAAACGTCAACGCGGAGGAGCTGTGGAGATTTATTTAGTATGGGAGAATCTGTCTTTAGTTGTGGATCACACAAATGAAACCCAGAAGAGGCCCTGCTCAAAATGCGCCATAAACCATGTAGAGGACACAACATGAGGAAGGTGTCCATTACATTTTGTAGGTGTGTTTTTAACTTTTCTATCTGATTCTATATGACTTTATTTCACTATTTTATGATCAACTGATGAATTGATGGATTATACTGCATATATTTTTTTCAATACTGTTCGAATGGAGACTTTATTGCCCATTGGGGTTTTGCCTCTTCCTGCACATATGTTTATTAATATGTTTGATCTGTATCTTAATTGTGCAAACTAAACCAACCTAAATTAAATTAAACTAAATTAAACTGGGGGGACGCAGAAGACTTTGCCTGAGCTTCACCTTCCATCAGGGTTACGATATTAAACATATAGCTGGACTTACAACAGATATCTTTAGATCAAAATGTATTCATGTGTTTGAAGACTGAAAAAAAAAATGCACATCTGGGAGTATTTTTTTACTACCCTGTTCTTTTCACTTTTCCATGAGTCGTTTTATTGTGAAGTGTTGCTACTCTTACTTGAGTAAACCTTCTGGATTCTTTACCCACTGTGAGTAACTTCACCGAATGAAGAACAAGCTTGCTGTAGCCAAAAATTCACCAGACACAGACACGCACACACACACACACACACACACACACACACACGCACGCACGCACGCACACGCACACACACACACCTGCATAAAATTTGTAAAATTTTTACAAGTTTATTACTGAAAGAAATTGATTTGGAAAAATTTTACTTTTGTCTGATTTCATAATCATGTTTTTTTTTTTTTTTTAGTTAGTTAATTAGTTTCATTTTGGCCCTTAAAATACCAAAATTTCCACATAGCCTTGTATTTTGGTCCGGCTGATTATGTTTTGTTTTTTTTAAATATGAACTGTATCTGAGTCGCCTTTTTACCAAATACGTTTTTACTCTTACTTGAGTAATTTCTTGGATGGCTACTTTTACTTGAGCAACGTATGTTGAAACAGCGCTACTCTTACTTGAGTAAAAGACTTGCAGTTGTATTTGTATAAAGGATCAAGATAAGATAAGATAATTTATCCCATAGGAGAAACATATCTAGGAAGCAGGGTCAAAATTGCCCCTGCTTGAGTCAAGAGGAACAAAAAGATTTGAAACTGAAGAAATATAACCCGAAAAATGTTTAATTAAAACTACTTTTCAGATTAAATGTTTTTTATTTTTATTTTATTTTAGTTTAAACTGTTTTTCTTTTGAGCAAACTTTATGGCCCCAATTTAGCTCCATACATACACGTGCCACATTTTTCAACTTTTTATTTGTGAAAACTTTGAGTTCCGTGTGACAGCTTCGTGTTTGTTTAGCACACAAAATCTCAATGAAGTTACATTAACCTGACAACATTTGAAAAAGAGGTCAAGCAATGAGGATGATTAAAGACTTCTTTGCTTGTTCGGAAACCTCACTGAGATAGTTAGCACTTACATTGCCGCTACAACTCAGCTGCATCCTGATACATGTTCCTCCCCAGTTAAGAAATTTCTCAAAGCACCAAGACGATTGGCTCGGGTCACATAATCCTCATGAGCTTGATGTTCCAGAGAATAAATTAGCTTTGCCTTCTCAGAACCGCAGAAAGTTCAGGAGAACAGCGCTGCAGCTCTCTGCCAATGTAACACACACCACATTTTCTTTCTTTCTTTCTTTTTTTTTTTTCCCTGACAAATTTAAATTAAGCTTGAATTTCATGCTGAAGTCAAATGGTCATGATGTCATGGTTTTGAGGACAGAATGACTCGGTTTGTCTGTTGACTGAGAAGGCCTATTCTTGCATGTTTGGGTGGGAGTGCAGCATATAATTGCAGAGCGGGTTAGCATGAGGGAAGGGAGGCAGGGGGAGAGGAGGGAGAGAGTTAGCACGCAACATGAGTTTTGGCCCACAGTTGCTAGTGTGGGTGCCAAGCTCGTCCAGAGGACTGCTCTCTATGTGTGTGTGTGTGCGTGTGTGTAGGGGTGTGCGTGTGTGTGGGGGTATGTGTGTGTGTGCGCGTGTGTGTGTGTGTGTGAGGCTGGTTCTGCTGCGCCTTGAGGCCAGCCCTGTTCCAAGACACATCTTTCATTTGCACACGCTGAATAGCTTAGGGGGAGCCCAAGGCAGTTTGGACAGGGAATGATCTGGCTTACTGGACTTTTTTTTTTTTTTGCTTGGGCAGTAGCAGGGTTGGTTGAGAGTTCAGTTCCTTTTTTTTTTGGGTGGAGGAGGGGGGTGGTGGTCTCACTTTTTTGGAGAAAACCAGTGTTGCATTGTTTTCGTTGTCAAGTAAGTTGTCAGGGAGCAACCGAACCGCTGTACACGTGTTCCAGCCATCCGAGGATTACACTGATCCAAAAATCTGACAGTAAGGGGAAGAGAATGGAAAGCTTTGTCGGCCTTTTCACATCCTCTTGGTGGGAGGTAGAAAGCCAGGACCTCTAGACGTAGGCTCGCACTGGTGGGTGTTAATGGGTTTCAGAGAGAAGGGGGTAGGGGGAGTGTGAGAGCTCTCAACTGCCAACCAGATGGACAAACCCCATCCTGTGTATTTAGGGAGATCATATGGGATAACCTCGCGAAGAACAGATTGACATTTTGCTGACAAAACAAACCGACCCCCCCTACCCCTTTGGCCAACCCTCCGGTTTCAGCACGCAAGAACACGCCACCGCTGCCACCTCATTGCCCCGCATGCAAACTCCCAGGAACAACCACGTTGGCCACAGGAGGTCTTAGAGAAGTTATTTTAACATGTGCTGCTGCACACTCAAGACAAGAGGCATAACAATAAAGTGGATGACAGGACGGGCAAATCAAGGATTACGTGACTCCTGCACAAACAGCAGCATCAGTGACCCGACTGAGCAAATGACACAGCCTTGAGCCGCGAGGAGGAACAAATAAACCTATTTTCTGCGTCATGCGTCGGGATTTAATCCAGTCTTTCAGGGCCATAGTTTGGGATGCGCCTCCCCTGAGGGTTAAAAATATACACCCTGTCATCTGTGGGCGGCTCTAGAAAGGGGCCGGTGCCCATGTAGAACTGGCCCTGGTTTCATTTTTTTTCCATCATCACAGTTTTACTTTAGCAATGAATTAAAAGTTAAGGTGTTGCACTTTTAGCTTTGGCTAATTTGACGTAGGATTTACAGTTTATAAGACGTGCTGTATTGTGTAAAACCGACTTTTTTTTAGCTTTATATAACGTTAGATTATTTTTTCATCTATACATATCTGGGTTGTTGCTTTGATTTTTTTCATTCATGTTTGAGAAATCATTTAATCACCCGTGGCAACCATTCGAATGCGCAAAACGTCCGGTTGGACTGCAGTTTCCAAGCTTTCACCTCACAGAGTCCTTCCCCACTTCTCCTCCACTCAGCTCCTTCAGACTAGCCAGCAACAATTAGCAAACACCTGGTGGAACTGCACATCAGCTGAGCTCATTATATAAGCTACTTCTCAGGGAAACACTGGTAAAAATGTTGTTAAAGGGTTAATAGAGGAGCCATGTTGTGACAACTTCCTGAAGGCGGAGTTTCAGAAGGAGCAATAGTTTCTTAGAGACAGAGGCACAATTTCAAAGCATTAAATCACAAAGTCACATTTCTTTTAAGTGATATGCACAACATTTTATAACTGAAGGTAACATAGTTTCTCGATTGTAATATAAAATGACGTTGTACCTGGAAAACACATAACACTGCCCCTTTAAGAACACACAATATAAAGCTGTTTTAATCTACTTGTAATAGTCTAGACAGGTGATTAGGTAGTTTACCGTGTCGACAAAAAAAAAAGAAGAAAGAAAGATGCAGAAGTTTCTCAAAATGCACAATGTGCATGTGGCCCCGCCCTCCTCCACTCCTGTCAATCACACATCCCAGAAGATTTTCGCATTTGACTCAACCTGCGGTTACAAGTGACAAGACGGAGCTGGAAGACGTTAAGCAAAAGCTAAAAACGGGAGAAGTAACACTGCTTTCGTGCTCAAATTATAGCCTATAAACGAGAGCAGTAAAAACTTCATTAAAATAATATGTCAGGTTTACTTCGGGCTCGGCCTATAATTAAAGTTAATCAGTCGGGTTAGATCGAGTTTGGATGCCATGTCTGCAGACTCAGGCTGGGTCGGGTTGCTCTTTGGCTCATATATTAAACAATGAATTATTGCTCTGTTTTTTGTTTTTTTGTTGATGTTTGTTTGTCTGTTTCAGCTTTTGTTTGGTGCACCCAAGAAAAACAAAAACTTTCCCCACTGGTACGTTTGGTCCAAAGCTGCCACTGCTATCATCTGTTTGACTCTAATTGACTTGACCTGAGAATGGAGTTTGAGAACTGAAAAAAAAAAGAAAAAATCCCATGCCACAACTTAATTACATTGTTACAACCATTTAAATGTCATCCTAATTCAATAAAAGATCACTGTGCTGATAAATCAAATGTAAGCAGATTGTGCTACGTGACGTTATTCATTCTCCTTTTGCTCGAGTTAGGATGGTTAACCGAAGATGGGATCACATTGGGACATGAAAGGAAAGAAAATTATGTAGCTAAATGAACAATAGGAAGAGTGTGGTACTCTATTACATTTTTTAATCTTTCCAGTATGGATCATATGTGTCCCAGTTGATTTATGGGTTATGATAAGAACCCCTCCACAAACCAAACTTTTTCACAATATAAATACAGCTCTTACGCACGCCGGCTGTTCCATAAATACTGATTACGACGTTGGTGCATCATGTAAGTTAAATGAATGTGATCCTCCCCCTTTAACAGCGGGTCCTGTTTTTGTTCGTAATCTAAGCACACAAGATTCTGGCGGGCAGATGACCGGCCCGAAAAAAATGCTGACTTGCACAGGCTGACTTTGTCAGGGTGACACAAGCAAAGAATGTGTTTCTTGTGACTTCAGGAGTTTTTTTTCTTCTTCTTCTCTCCCTCCTTTTTGCAAAATGAACCTCTAATTCGTTTCGTGCTGGCATGACTAACATTAAAGACAGAATTGGCAAAGAAATCGGTTCATCTTTTATAACGTATACAGGAAGGTAGTTCGAGGTTTACAACGGTTTTAGTGTCACGATGTTAACTGTACGGAAAATCAGAAATACATAGTTGTGGAGGGATAATAAAGTTGTAAATTGTATTTGCAATGCTGTATATGCTACATTGCCAAACATATTTGCTTATCTGCCTTCATGCAGATGTGAACTTGAGTTATGTCCCATTTTTTAATAGAGTTCAATATCCTCAATCTTTGTGGATATAACAGCTTCAACTATCGACTTTCACAAAAGGGTGTATTTTTTTGGAACATGTTACCATTCTTCTAGAGTTAAATGATTAGGTCAGACACTGGTGTTGGACCTGAAGTCCTCCACTCGTATTTATTCCACATTTTTGTTCTGTTGGGTTGAGGTCTGGTCTCTGTTCAGGCCTGTTAAGTTCTTTGCCGCCAAACTCTATCAGTCATGTTATGAGTTAGCGAGTTTGTCACATGTCCATAAAGACCTTGTACACAGCGATGTTTGAACCTCTTAGCTGTCATGATGACACACAATGTCCTAATGAACCCATTGACCTACATGTATGTGTTTTCAGAGTGACAGTTAAGGAGTTAACAGGAACAGATTGTCCCAAAACCGTTACCACTGATTTGGGAACTTGAAATTGTTCCAAATGTCTAGGTGTGCTGAAACATTAGGACTCCCTTTTATTGGAACCTTTTATTTGACTCAATTAAGTCAGACCAGAGTCAAATCCAGACTCCTCCATCTTCTGGCCTCTATATTCTGGCAGTGGCAAGCTTTACACTACTGCATCTAAGACTTATATCACATTTTAAGATGGATGTATGGATGGACTGGAATACATACGGCTATCAATGCCCATTTCATGAAGTTCTCTACACACTATTCTGGGGAAAAAACCAGCCCATTGTTCTACACTACTGACTTCGTACAGAGTTTCTGGATTCTTGACTATTGAGAAACAATTGCTTCCTGGAGGCGTGGACTATGTTGAAGCCTTACATTTTTCTCAATTGCTAACATTTGCTCGTGACATATGTAATGCGCCAGTTTGACGCTATCCAGCTTACTGCAAATTGTCTGCGGTGTGAACAGCCAACTCCCACTGCAAAGACAGAAGTGCAGATCTGAACAAGATGGCTGTTAATGTTAATTCAATATTTGGAAGTGTGTCCAAGACGGACTGAACGGATTCGTTCACTTCCTCAACAGCCATTTCTAAAGCTAGAGTGAAACTGTGATTCTAAAACAGTGCAGAAAATCGACGTCAAAACTTCTTCTGTTTGCTCATTTTCTTCTGGTTGAACACTACTGGCGGGAGTCCAAGTCAAAGAAAAAAGCCCAGACTGTGCTGTGAAGCGAGATTAGAATTGAACAAAATTGCGTTGCAAGGCAAAGGCCAGGATATTACACACTGATCTTCAGCTAATCTGAAAGCCACATAAAGTTCGGCAGTCCGTAGCTACTGAAAGACCTCGGTGCTTTATGTGTCTCAGCATCTGCTTTTTATATTTCACATTGCCTACCACTTCATGGCTGAGTTACTATCATTCCCAATCACTTCCACTTTGTGATAATACAACTTAGAGTTGACTGTGGAGTGTACAGCAAAGAACTCATTGAGGAAGGTCTATGTGTTACCGGTTATAGATACTGGCGATGAGGTACACCATGTTTTAATACATCCAACCATTCCGACTATTCAAAGTTATTTTAATTAGGTGCTGGAGAAAGAGGTGGAGTGACAGGAGCCTTTTCTGGCTCTACGGAACACAGTAGGTCAGCGCTGTCCCTTTCCAACCTTTAGCTGACAAAGGAACTTTTAGCAGGTTGAAGGAAATGTCAAGAAAACACCAATTTTTGGATGCTTGGATTTTTTTTTCCTGGCACTAACAGGACAGAATGTCTAACAAATAGTCACCAGAATGTCTTCTGACTCTGACTGTATCCCTGAGCGGTAAAAAGTGGGGAAAAAAAAAAAAAAAGTTTACAACACTTTGCTTTATGAGCTGCACTTTTTTTTCAGTCCAAGGAGTCTTGTGATTGCTTTATGTTCACAGCTCATTTCTGTATGTTTTTTCATGCTCAGATCTTCAACTAACAGTGTTAGCATTCGTGCTTTAGCATAAAAACATGACATTTAAGAGTAATCTACTGTGAAACACGACGTCCGTGATGCAGTATGTTGTGGTGAAAGAGAATATCGTCTGCTCTCGTGAATGTCTTTTTAATTTGTGGCATGGAAGAATAAAAGGTAGGCTGCATAGAAGATTATAATTATCAAACTGGGTGAAACAATGGATCAAACTCAGTTAAAAACAAACCGTGTGGGAAATAAAAAGGCTACAACTGCAAGGGAAAATCCTTTTAAAGAGATATTTTTGGTCACTGGACAAAACATATTGTGTTCTCACACAGTTTCACTCTGTTGGTTGCCCACAGTGAATAAATCGGTCTGCATTTACTGTCTAAATTCCTATTCAGAACTCCAATGACTCAATTAAAGTCATCTACTGGTCAAATAAAATACTTCATTTAAAAAATTTGCTCTATAATAGCAGCCAACTGGCATTTTAATTTAGTCTTATTTTTACGGCGCTACACTGTATGCCTTATTAATACAACATTAACGTTTGAGTATGATAATTGATTTTCCAAAACCGAAACAAAATGGCAAAAATTCTGTAACTAGATATTCAAAACTAGTAAAGACTAACCCCAAAAAGTTGAGTCAGCTTTTGACTCAAATGTGGAACATTTGTTTAGGAGTGATGTGCTACTTTGTGTTATGCTTTTGTTTGAAATCACCAAAAATAAAAAATTGAAAATTGTAATTGTAGCGTGACAAAATCTGAAAAAGTTCAAAGGGTATGAAAACTTTCACAATACGTTGTCTTCTTTGATCGTCACTAGAAACTTTTGAGGAATTTAACTGGATCTGGAGACCACCATGTTGGTGCAAAAACATCTGCTAACTAATGCATTTTTTTTTTTGGCATAACTGCATAGGTAGCTGGTCAAGTTACATTTCTAATGAAATTTGGTAGCATAGCAGGCGGCTCGAGTGTACTCTTTTAAACCGTCGGCCAACTGTTTTCCAGATTCCTCTAAAATCCCATTTAGCGCAGATAAAAACGACCTCCGTTAATGGAGCCGATCCTGTTTATTCATCTAGTGGAGTTAGAGCAAGCCGCTTGAAACTCTTAAGACCTCTTAAGCCCACATGACCACTTTGACAATTACACCCGTCACAGAGCGCCGGCTTTTATCAACAGTGGAAATGTCAAGAGGTAATCGGGTCACAAACGGGCCCGCACTCTGGGCATCAGCCAGCGCATCCCGGTGGGAAGTTGAGGAGAAAGCGGAAGCGACCGGGCGAACACCGAGACCGGAGACGGAGGCAAGCCGGGAGGCGAACCCCGGTTGTGACAAAAGGAATCCCTAACATCACGAGGCTTGTTTATGTTGCATGTCTGGGCCTTCTCCCTTTGATTACGCTCGTCGTGTGCAAATTTATGTTACCCGCAGAGATTCTTCCTCGTGCTATTTTGGTGGAGTCTGTAGCTCGCGGGCTCGTCTCAGCTCCGTCTCTATCCAGCACGCGCACCTCGCTCTCCCTTTCTGTGTCTTTCCCTCCCGACCGCCGTGGCCACATTGCCACTCTCAGTTTTCCATGGCCTCACATTCCTGTGTGCTCTGCAAACTAAAGTAAATGAACACAATCCGGAAATAGTGTTCCAGCCAGCGATGGTGGGAAGGAAAATCCCTTGGCTTGGTGCTTGCAGGAGGGTGGGAGAAAGTAGGAAATAGTTATAGAAGCCATTCACATTTCACTCAAAGTGTATTCCTATTTTTTTTTAGATGTAACTCTTTACACTGGATTTCTTTTGTCAAGCCTTCACTCTGAAAGAAAACCCTTTAAAACTTGATGTTGATTAGCAAAAAGTTCCATACTGCCAAGACACATTGTGTCAGCTGTAGTTGTCATTCCAGGCCACTAGATGGCGGTGTGATGTTAGCATGTCATCAAAGCACATGACTTTTGACTTTAGCTTCCACCTCACTGTAAATAGCAACACGTCTCCCATGGACGCTTTGCTTATGTAGTATATTCTTTATGCTACATAAAAAAATATGTATCATAAAGAAATTGTGCTGAACTTAACAGGTTAAGTAGGATGGTGTATTAGGACCATTGTAGATGGATAAAAAGAGTAAAGTTCTGCCAAAAAAATCTCTGAATTTTTTTTAGAAAAACCAAGGAAATTTCTGAGCTTGAAAAGTAAAACATTTGCAAAAATAAGAATAAAAAAATTCTGAAATATTCTACAAATCCCCCAGGAAATTTGAGTTGCAGAAGTTGAAAATTTTCAAAAGTTTTTTGCTCTAAAATTTGAATTTGAATTTCAAAATTTGAAATATATATATATTTCTTCTTTTTAGCAATTTTCAACTCTTCAAACTCAAAAACTTTAGTTTTTTTAATTTACTCAACATTTTTGAATAGTTTTTAAATTATTTTCTTATATTTTCTAAAAAAATTAATCTAAAAATTTCTGACATTTTTGACAGAAATGTACTCCTTACTTTTTTTACTGTTAGCATTGTTTTTTTATACACTGCGGGGGGAGTCACAGAACAGTTCCACTCTGAGACCGGGTTTCAAAAAGCTTTGATGTGAGAGACTCTGGTCACTGGAGTTGTCTCATAGGAAGCCGGTGTTATGGAAAAATGAAGCTCGAGGAGCTGGAGCGACGCTGTCTGGACGGGGCCTGCAGCTTCGCCAGATAGAGGAGGGCGAAGACGCGAGGCTCACCGGCAGGTTAAAAGCGGGGTCAGCTCTATGTAATCAGGGTTTTATCTGGGATCCTCTCCAGGGTCGCCAGTCACAATCAGGGTGCAGCGAGCGCGAGGAGCGGTCTGGCAGACAGACATCCTCAGGAAACGTTCGTGTGCAACGGCCTCTCCGCCAAGGTGGTGAAAATGTTCCACCGTCATTCGTCAGAGGATGTGGCTGAGGGTAGGAGGGGGTGGGGGGGGGGTCAACGGAGACATTACAGTCATTGGCAGAAACATGAAATTGACTTTGGCAGAAACGTCTCCGAATTTCGACTTGCAGATTACTAAATGAGTTAATTCTGGTTGCCTGTTAAACAACCAGATCATAGGGTTTTTTTTTTTGTTCTTTGCAAGGGAAGGATAGTCTGCGTGAGTAAGACTCAGAGAACAGTGTGTAACATGATATGTGGAGCTGCGCAACCGCTAGATCAGTAAAATTGGAATCCAGAGTCACTGTAATTTGGGAGAGAGCTGGTTAACCACTCCTTATAATGGATGGTGTTTCTGTTTAGCCTAAGGCGTTGGAGCTGAGGTCATATGCAAACAAGGCAGGTCAGGTTCTCGATCTGGTTCACAGCAGAATACTCTGACACTGAAGTCTACACCACAGACTGTTTTGTTTTTTTGCGATGTTTCTGTTTGGTGTTTTCCTGACTGCTAACAGCAAAACTAGACGCTGTGAGAAAATCAGTTTTTGAAAAGAACAAGGCATGCACGAGTTTGGTTGAAAAGAAATGTTCTGAAAACTATCAGAAGAAGATTACTAAACCCATTTGGTCAAAAATAATAATTTTCAAATGAAGGGAAGGTCAAAAGCCCATCCAAACCAGCCTGGCCCTATGTGAAAAAGTAAGTTCCTAATCTTGAATTAACTGTAATTCACAACATGTCTGTTTTGGACGGCTGAGTTAGATTTTTCTGACAGACCCTGTAGGATCAAGAAATCACATAAACAGAGCCTGTCTATCAGTGTGAAGTAGGGAATAGACCCTGAAAACATGATGCCTTCATCTGAAAGGATTCAAGAACATGTCACAAACAAAGGTTTTGACATCTACCTGTATGGACTGGGTAGCAAAACCTTTTCTGTTCTGTACCTTTAAGACATTCCTCCCATCAGTTCAGCTAAAGGCCTTTAGAAACATCTGAATTTACGTAGCACCTTCCCAGTGATACTGACATCTCAAAGCACTTTACGCTGGCATTAGCAAAACGAGCAATACAGGAGCTCCATTCATTTTCCTTGACCCTGATTGACTGTACCCTTAAGAGCAGAGATAAGGAAGACTGTATTAACTTCTGTGGTAATCCCAAGAGGTTTCATATTGATGCATATTAAGGTATAATTGGTGTGTTAACTGTTAAATAGACAGAAGTGATTTTTTTAGGGAAAGTCTCCAGTAACCCTGGAGTCCACTGTAGCAATTTATTTGAATAACCAATCAAGTAATATTTAGGTTAAATGTATATTTTTTCAACAATAACAAAAAAACTCATAACATAAATTAAAACAACATTCTCATAATGTTCAATGTTATTCTCAATTTGTTCCAGAAGTCGGAATAAACTGAGGTGAGAGCAAAGTCACACCCAAAAATGGCAGCATTCTAGCTGCAAATGAGAAAACCAAAGTTTTGCTAATTGTTGCGGTGCTAACTACTACAATGCATGCTGACATGTTTGTCATATCTACTTATGCATTAAAACACAAAGAAACACTTTCACAATACATATTTTACACTTCGCTCTGTATGATTTAAAGATACACAAATCATCTGAGGTGTTATTGAGTACATGTGTCAAAATATGCCATGTCTACAACATTTCATATGTGCAACAAGCATACTGGATACTAAATGTGAGGTTGGTTGGCGACCTCTGACCTGGAATTCTAAGTTCAGCAAGCATTCTTGTATTTCTTCAACTTGGAAGATGTGAGTTCTGAATACAAACAGAATGCACCAAGCTTGATTAGACTTTCATGGACAAACAATTAACTCAATATATAGCACTGTTTAAATATTACATGTGTAGTGATGTAATGCTGTATATATAACAAGGTCAATGTCAGAGGGTAAAGAGCTTTTCTTCAAACAACAAAACCAGTTTGTTCAGGTTCGCCTTTTTTATGGGCTAAGCAGTTAGCTCAAGCTACTGCTAGCCATGTCCGACATGCACATTTGCCCAAAGAAATGGTCATTCTAAAACTTGTTCTGGTCCTTTCTCCAGCCCATATTCATATTCCTACTAAAATTATTATGTAAGCCATAACATTTTGGGAGTATTCAAAAACGCATAGTGGTGACATAATGTAACCATCCCTAAAAAGCAACAGTAGGCTAACATAGAAATCTAAAAATGTGGTGTATGGGCAAACTGATGCGGGGTTTCAAGCAATTTTATTGTTTCTGTTCGGGGAAACAAACAATTTGCCTATAGGACACGCACATGTAAATTTACTGGTGATGATTTTAGCTTTAGTTCGACCCGTGTGTCCATTGTCACCGTCTTTACATTTTGTGAATGTTCCTTTAAAGGATTACATCATCCTTTTTTGCTCCTTTTCTTCCCCTGGTGATTCTCAGTGCTGAGGCTTTTCTGCCCAGAGACAATTGGTTAATTCACCGGTGCATAACACCGCCACCTCCCGATCCACAGTTCCCATCGCCGGCTGCGAGGCTGCTGTGTTTTTATTGGTGAGTTTGGGTTGTCATGGCATCTGACATCACATACCTCCATGATCGGATTACAGCGACGCTGCCAGCAAACTTCCACCACACAAACTATGTCATTTTCACAGCTCGTTAGGCAAATCTTATTTTTATTCGCGGATGGAAAGTTCAGAGCACATGCAGGATTTTTAGATGTTGACGGAAAATCCCAAAACTGGCTGGGTTAAACGCTGGTAAAAAAATAAAATAAAAATAAAATAAATAAAAAATTGGGACGAGCATTTACAGGGTTGCTCTGCCATCTAGTGGTGGAAATACAGAAGGAAAACCATTGAAATTTAGGAGATATCAGCTAAAAAAAACAACAAAACAAAACAAAAAAAAAAACTATGAAACTCCTAAATTCTTTATTAAGAAATATTCACATATAAATGTGTAAACAAAAAACGTATTTTCCAGATATTTCCTTTGGATTATAATTAATGTCGACTATTACCTTTCAGGTGTTGTGAACTGACATTTTGCATGCTAATGTAATAGTTAGCTAGTTGGAAAGAGTTTCATATATTCTAAATATTCTCAGCCCACACAAACGAACAAACGAGAGACCAAAATGCCAGAAAAGTCATAAAAACACAAATGGCAAAGAGAGCAAAAAATAAAATATCACAACTGAGATTGTCATTATAATGTTTACTATTATCATACCGTCATAAGATAATGTTGTGTAGTCAATGTTATGTTTCAGTGTCCAGATCTGCTTCAAGACAGTCAAATGAGTTTTTGTATGAAACCTTTGGTCAAATTAAGATCCTCAACTTATTTTTCTAATTTATTTATTTATTTATTTATTTTGCATGTAGAAAGAAGTTTTGGAACTTCCAAGCAGTTTCTGACATTATTGAAAATCTAACAAAAATTCACAAATAAAACCAAAAACGAAATATTCAAACAAGAAAACAGTAAAATTCATATGCATACAATTTCTCACCTCTCCAGAGCTGAATGCTTTGGTAAAATGGTTGAATTGTGTGATGATGAAGATCAGACAAGCAGTCTGACCCAGACCTTTGTAATCTGCTATCTGCCCTCTTAAAGCCAACCAAATGAATTTATGGTAATGGAGGACATTCTTGACATGGAGGTACATGAGGTGTCCTGAAATTATGTTTTGAATTTCAGTTTTGTTTTTTGTTTGTTTTTTTGGAGCCTGTCTGTGACGCTCGTTGGGCATCAGGGTGACCTCATCATCCTCAGAGTCCAGGTAGGACTAATCATTTATACCACTAGCTGCGTTTTCATTAACCACAAAACTACGCAAATTTAAAATTCGAAAATAAATTCGCTTAATAGAAACACGCCAATTAAAAAAAACAAACAAATGGGACCACCACCCCCCGCCCGCATTTTCCTATTAAAGTTTTTTTTCGGACTTATCTAAATTGATGCATTTCGCAAAACCGTCACGGAAACTTTCTTCACGCCGCGCGAGTCACGTGATCAACGGCGGACCGTCACTACTGGCAAAAACGACGACGAAGAACCAGGAAGGGCTAGGATAGGAGGATGACGGTTTGTGTTTGCTATTTTTTTTTTTCCGGACACAACGTGGTATAGTCAGGGGTGAAAGTAAGGGGGTACGGCAGGGTACTGCGTACCCCTAAAAGATTTAGCGGGGGTACGCAGCACCTGCAAGAGAGGGGAGCGACTGTCTGCTGTAAAAAAATCAGTAGCTTCACTGTGCAGCCACGACTGCGCCCACTAATCAGCCGTGACTGATTCGTTTTTCAAGAACAATCTAAAACACGACTTAATCAGTTATTAAATAACTTTTTTCCCATTTCATATTGTTTCTGAACTGGTGGTGCTATAGAGTAGCGGTGCAATATGTCAATCGCTGAGGGTTTTGAGTCGATCTCAGCATGAGGTGACAAACTGAACGGCTCCTGGGAGTTGAGACCAGTACGTTCTCTTCTGGGTCCTTATAAAAACGTTCGTAACTTTATTAAAGAACAACAACAAACAAAAAAATCAACAAAACGTGTTCAAATTAATGATCCATCAACAATAATAATCTCAGTAATTATTGTTTCAACAAGGTGTTGCGCAATTCTGTGCTTTCGATTCCATTACCAAAATAACCAGCAGAGCAGGAGTTTAAAATGAACTAATCGACCAGGGGAGGCTTATTAATGATCGCAAAGTAAATATCAAGCCTGAAAACCTAATATCGTAATGGACTGAACGTTTTTAACATAACCTCTGGTCGGCTTGTGGAGCGCAGGAGGTTGCCATGGCAACGGGTGTGCTTAAATGGCAGAGAGAGACAGAGAGTAAAAAGATGCGACTGGTTTAGAGTTGATCACCTGTTCAGGTTGTTTTACCTTTCTTTACGTTTGCCTTGGCGCATCACAGCCGCTGTAGTTTCTGAACATTCAACAAACGACAAACTTTTAACTACCTCGTTCTTTGTAAGTCATTTACAACAAACATCAAACACGGTAAATACATTTCATTAAGTATTTAACAAACAAATGGCTTATACCGCGATAATTATGTGAAATTAAATTAATTGTCTAATATAAAAAATAGTTTGGTGCTGTCGGGCTCAGAGTTTGTGAGGCTTTTCCTTTATCAAACAATGTTGTTTTTTGCCTATTATTTAGAGGAAATATTGATGTTGATGATATTTTCTCTAAAATAATAACCTTTTTCAACCTTTATAGCTCCACTGTTGAAAATGAGGCTCTAACATTCACAAATGACATTGAAATAAAATCCAGTCCAACATCTGGTTTGAGGTGATTCTCTGGAACCTGTTGGAGGAAAAATATCCCAACTTCAGAAGATGAGCTTTAACCTAACAGAGCTCTGTGGTTCCTCCTGTCAGTATGAAAGTCAGGGTGAGGAGGCGCCATGTTAGGAAGAGAAGTGGAAGCTGCAGGATCTTCAGAACAAACAGGTCATGATGCTGAGCTACTGATTGTCCATCTGTCAGGACACAGGATCAATATAACCAGTTTAAAAGCTAAAATGAATGGTTATATTCCAGACATGGAAAACTGGGATGCATCCATGCCATGATGTTCATAATTTAGGTCTCATGGCATCTCAAGGTGTCAACATTGCAGCCAGTGGTCTGAGGGAAATACGGCTTTATTTTTTAGCAATTCAAGAGCTACCCAGCTTTTACATATTAGAGATGTGCCGATCAGGTTTTTTCCTGCCAATACCGATACCGATCACCCATGAGGGCTGATCGCCGATACCGATCACCGATATCGATCACCGATATCGATCACCGATATCGATCACATAATTATTATAATATTTTTTTTTATCATAAACACTACCGGTTACATTATGTGGAAAAAGGAACCATGAATTTACCTTAATTTAGACAAAAACTTGTTTTTAATAACTTTCTCCAAGAAGAAAACTAAACAAAACAGGCATTCTGCAAATTGTACTGCTATCGGTAATACTATCTTTAACAGACTGATAACATATGAAGGCTCTGAAGAGGCTAAATAATGCAAAGAGCCAAAATAAAACCTCAACATTGCCAAAAAAATTCAAGTATAAAACTTAACATTCAAAGGCAAATACAGGTTTCATTACAATAAACAATCCAGAGTTACTGAATAAAAACTTCCTGATAGCATGGCGGCTAGCTGATTACTGCTAGTTCTGAGTGGCTGTTTCTCACTGAGTGGAGAAATTATGCAGAGCAGGGAGGAGATTGATTATTTTTTTAGAGATTATCTGTCTCATGTTAGGACAGCGAAAGTTTTAAAACGTATGTAAAATGTATTTTTTTAGGTTAGATGCTGCAGCTTTAAACAGAGGTTCGGTGTGAGAGTCACTACCAGGTGGAGCAGAAGCGATGCTCCGTCTGTCAAATATTACTACCTGTAGCGCGTAGCGGAGGTTCAACAGCGAGAGCAGAACCAGCATCTAACATCGCAGCTCGAAGACTTAAATAATTTTGCGGGTTATTTGTTTAGCTTTCTGACCGTCATGCTAATCCAGGTGAGTGTTTGTAGCTGTGCGCTGCTTTACCTGCTATCTGATCCTCCATATGTCTTTTTTTTACTGCAGTGAGCCTTGATGTACCCAAACTCCGTCAAGTATGGCATTATTTTAATGTTGTCTTAGCTTCGTTGTGTTGAAGCATTTTGACGTGCTTCAATTTTCCACCGCAACACGCAAACGTCCCCATTCACTCAGTGCGTTATAGTTCAACATCGCTTAGGATTTGTTGCTGCACGTTTGCACAGTGTGAAGGAATGAGGAGACCAGCTGCACAGGCAGACTGCGAAATGAGATGCAGGTGATCGGTATCGGCAACAAGAGCCAATGATCGCTGATCACCGATCATGCACTTTTTCACGAAAATCGGCCCGATTATGATCGGTGACCGATCGATCGGCACACCTCTAATATCACTCTCTCTCTTTCTCTCTCTCTCTCTCTCTCTCTATATATATATATATATATATATATAATTTTAATTTTTTTATATATATAATTTTTATTTTTTTATTTATTTATTTTTATTTTTTTTGTCATAGTACCCCCAAAAATGTAAAACTACTTTCACCCCTGGGCATAGTTCATGAAAATGTGTGTAATTTGAAAGTATTGAATCTTAGCTCTAATGTAAAATCGCCGACTCCCATTTCCCCAAAAAGCTTGTCGGTCCAATAAGCCACCGACTGTAACGGTAATGGTAATGGCTGCCGTGATTTTTAACGACTTGTCGCGTGAACAAGCTTATTCGCGTGATTTTAATTTAATTTCTTAATTACTGGAAAAACACCGCAGCTGTGAAAGTTTTTTTTTTCTTTTTTTTCAACATTAGCAGATTATCGACAGATTTGCGCACATTTGCAATGGAAAGGCAGCTACTGTTGCTCCTCATTCAGAGAGAAAAAGAAAACATTTGTCCTAATGATTTGTCTTGGAACAACTAACAAATCTGATAAAGTTGTAGAAATGAACTAAATAATCTTCCTCTTGCCAATTAGCTAACAAAGGCTAAAATAATAAAACCCACCAGCACCCCCACGACATTATATTAATGCCAGAGAATTTAATGTACTGTAAATGCACAGCTTCCCTCCCTGCTGGGACAACACATTAGAACCTGTAGTCGTGAACTCACCTCAGGCAACATTTACCTGACACACCAGCAGGAAAGCCATGTCGCCTTTCAGCCACCAGCAGGCACTCTGCGTCTGTCACAGCAAGCGGCCTTACAACCATAAAGCAGCTCTTATGTTTTCAGTATGAAAGCTCAGGATGTTTTCTTTTTGTCCCCTAAAACAGAAGAGATCACATGGAAATTCCTCCCCTTATGATTTAAAAATGATAAAGTTGATCAATTTCCGTCTTTAATTAACCCAGTAAATCAGGTCAGCTGTGTTTACATGAGTGGAGCTGACATGGTTTGGTAGCCTTGACTAAAAATACTTCAGCTTTACTGTATCACCGAATTTATAGACATTTAGAACTAAAAGGTTAAATAACAATGGAAAATGTTAAGTACAACACAAAGTACTTGCTTGAGAGAACAGCTTTTAATTTGTTTATTAAACTTAGCTAAATGTAGTAATCGTTATTAAAGAAAGTTACAAATATCTGCTCTAATAACTGAGAATCAATTTGTTCAAATGAGCCCAAAATAATGTGAAAACTAGATGCCTTTCTCTTAATACTTCAAACATGTAAAATCCCCTTTAAGTTTTGGATCTACTACAAATGACATTTGCTTCCAACAAAAATCAAGCAAAAAAATAAATAAATAAATAAAAAAATTGGACTTCTTTATGTGCTTGATTTTAGTTTTATTTTTACTTTCATGTCCTGTGCGAACTTTTGAGCTGACGATTTTGCCCCACGTGTCAAAAAGTTTGGAGATTGTTTAATACGTTGCAATCACTCATTCGTCAACATTCATAAGATGCTCATTTTTTTTCAGGGTTGTCACCTATACCTCTGTTTTATTATTTTTATGTATTTCTGTCATGCAGAGCAGCTTGATTTGACACAAACTCTGTTTTGATGAAGCGACGTCCTGCTACTCGTATCCTGTAATCCTTGCTGCCGCGACCTCTGACACCTGGGTGGCTTCTTGCGTAAGACAGAAAGCACACGGGAACACACCCTGGCCTCTTGCTAGGTAAGCTCATTAACAGCTATTGCTGGACGCTCATGCTGGCAGCGGGACCCAGAAATAGACCTCTCTGTCGACAACTAGATCAGGACGATGTGGTCACGTTCTGGGCTCGTCGTTTTATCCGTCATCGAGCGGCCTCGGGTTGTGAGACTTTTCATTGACGTGTAGTTGTAGGAAATAACATTTACAGATCAGCGTCTTCAGCTGTAGTGAGGTCATCTGCATGAGAGATCAGAACCAACCCAGACAAAACAACAGACGTTTTCTCGTCTTTAAAATTTCATGAATGCTGCCGCAGAAATGTCAGCTCCCACAGCAACGCGCCGCATGGCTTCCTTGAACTACCTTCTCCACCAACCAACTTTTAAATCTGCAAAATATTTTTAGCTGATTGCATCTTCGTTGTTGTGTTTCGTTGCTGCACATGTCAGATAGAATCGGGGGAAAAAGAAAAAAAAAAGGTCTGTCCTCTGCCACTCCCTTTTCCTTCTGGGCTCAAGTGAGAGGATGCAATAATTATAGCTGTCAGTTTTTGTCCTGCTGAGGTTGAATTGCTGTTGCTGTTTTGTTGCATAGAGTCCAAACAGCAGACATATTTTTAAAAGGATTTTAAAGGTTTTTCTTAGGTTAGGTTGTGTGAAGTTACAATCAAGTTACAATAGTTCCCTTTCCTGTTGACTGTTGCAGTAAGATTTTAAAGGGGCAGGGTTATGTGATCTCAAAGCACAAAGTGCCATTTTATAGCTCAATCGAGTAACTGTTATCTTCAGTTGTTATGAAAATGCAACATATATCAAATATGCCTTAAAAGAAATTTAACTTTGTGATTTAATGCGCTGAAATTGGGCCTCTGTCTCTTTAAGAAACTACTGCTCTTTCTGAAAAGCCGTCTTCAGGAAGTCATCACAACATCTCTATTAATCCTTGAACGTTTTCACCAGCGTTTCAGAGAAGTAGCTCCTATAAGGAGCTCATCAGATGCTCAGTTCCACCAGGTGTTTGCTAATTGTTGCTGGCTAGTCTGAAGGAGCTGAGTGTGTGAGTGTCGGAGGTGGGATGCTTTGTGAGGCGGAAACTGCAGCTGAAGTTGAAAATCCAAGTCATCTTCAATTTTTAATCGTTACGCAAGTAAATGTAACTAGTCACTACCTAATTCTGACTATCTGTCACACTAATTAAAGCTGAGGCACAACTGGACCCTTCAACATAAAAATGTCCCAAAAGATCCTAGTAAATCTGCCAAAGACAGATTCAGAATTAAGAAACAAAATGTCCTGGGCCTAGTCAAAGCCCAGAACCTGTATGGGCTGCCCTCAATTGGGCTTCATATATAAGAAACCGGTGGGACAATCTTTCTTCAGACCGCTGTCAGAGATTTTTAGTTGGCACAAGGACTGTCTCGCTATATTTGTTAAAGCTACAATATGTAATTTTCATAAAGAAAATGGTTTGTTGAAACCGTCACTAAGTTGTGACAGTTTGGTATAAGACGGGTAATCTTCTCGTAGTGCAAACTAGAAACAACCAATCAGAGCCAGGAGGTGGGTCTTAGCGCTATCAATCACAGTCTTGTGTGGTGCTGCTTATTCCGCCCTTCACTCCCACTTTTCTCTCTGCTATGCTCTATCTAGCATAGCCTGTTGGGAATGCTCATGCTAGTTAGCATGAGCAGAACTAGCATGCTGATGGTGGATAAACAGTTTTCCCGTAATCATAAGTTGCTACTCCACCATTAGCACATTTAGCATCACGTTCACAAGATAGATTGGCAGCACTAAGCCCCTCCTCCTGGGTCTGATTGGTTGTTTTTGTTCGGGCATTTCATCAGACGGCAGTAGCAGCTCAGGGAGGAGGTGGAGGAGACTGATCTTTTCACAGATTGTCTGTCTCATAACAAACTGTCGCGACATAGTGACAGTCTGAACAAACATGCACACATATTCTTTGTAAAAGTTACATACTGCAGCTTTAGAGTGCCATTTTTTTCCTTGCCATGAATTTTTGTTTCTACATTTTATTTTACAAGTTAAACAAAGTTAATACAATGCAATTAAATGCTTGTCTTTCCCAGAGATGCATTTCTTCATTTAAATGTCCACTACGAGCTGGGATCTTTTTTTTTTTTTTCACAGCGTGCTTGCAGCTGAGTGCGCGCTCAAGGCAAGGAAAGACGGCACTAACTAACCGAGGCATTAAAGGACAGCGACCTGCCATGTGACCGGGCTTTCAGGGATTGGCTCACTGCAGATGTGACATCACAGAGCTTCCTCCTCCTTCTGCTCCTCCTCCTCTTCCTCCTCTCCCACTCTTCTCTGCCTCTCTCTGCCCATCTAGCTCTCTGTACCGCTCTCTCTTCCTCCTCAGCATCCCACCGCCCCCCAGCCCCTCCTCACCCCTTCACAGAGATGGCGTGTGTCGATGCTGCTCAGGCGTCCGGGGCCTAGTGCACTCAGGGAGGACACCCCCCTCCCCTCCGTTCCTCCTGCTTCCCCACGTATTCGGAGTGTTTATTCCCTCGGTCTGTCTTCTTGCTCGTGGTCCTCCAAGTGTGTCGCCGTTTGTCGTTGTGCCTCCCTTGTGCGAGCCCGGCCCTCTCGAGGGTGGAAGAAATCAACATCGTGCTTCACAGCGGTGGAGGGAGGTGGGATGAGCTGTGCACAATTAGCCATGCCCTGCCCAGACTCCGTTTTGACCGCCTAGATCTTTCTTCTTCTTCTGTCCACGTGTGCACCCCAGAGGGCGACGTAGGATGAAAATCTGCGACTATGATGCAAGGTAAACGTTCCGCGCAGCGCCTCTTCCTCTCGCAGTTCTCGCCACGTCCCCCTCTTGTCCTCTCGTGTCCCGCTGGGTCATTAAAGCTAGTGAATCCGTTGGTGTGATCCGTTGTGCTGCGCAGAGTGAAGGAGGTATGTGCATGACCGGTTTAGCACCATGGCTGCAGCAGTGCGTGAGTGTGACATTGTGTGTGTGACAGGTTTACAGAGAGGGCAGCGGTGTGATGTAGGTTTAGCGTGTTTCCTTTTGCACTGCTGTGTTTGTGTTTTAAGACGGTACGTCCACCTTGTAGATAACCGATAAACAGGCTGCTCTGGTTTCAGACTGTCTGGTTTCCGTGTCAACATCAGTTGATAGATGGATATAATCCGGTTTGCCGTATGCAGAGTTTTTGCCATGCACTTCCAGCCGCCTGGTGATGGAAGGTGGCTAATATTAGCAAAAGGCCTGCAGTCATCCTGCTGTGATGATGTGCTCACTTGTCATGTGGGAATCCGCACTCAACACAGACGTGTGCAAATTCACCGCTGTTGCATAGTCCCGGAAAAGTATTGAACTTTTTCTGCAATTTTTCAAGTTACAACTGCAGACTTAAAGCTGCGGTATGTAAAAGTTTTATTAAAGAAACGTTTGTTTTTTTTACATGTTATTTAGCTTTCACCATGTCTTGACAGAATAATATCAGCCAGATAATCTGTGAAAAGATTAATCATCTCCACATCCTCCCTGAGCTACAACAGCCGTCAGATGAAATGCACAGCTCCCGACCAAAAACAACCAATCAGAGTCTGGAGGAGGGCCTTTGCGCTGTCAGTCATCCTTGTGAATGCGCTGCTAAATGTGCTAAAGTCAGAGAAACAGGAAAAGATCATACAGGAAAAGTTTATCTGCTGTCATCTGTGGAGATGCCAACTGGCATTAGCATTCACAACAGGCTTTGCTGACGGGGAGAAACTGCATCATCCAAGTAAACTTGGAGCTTGTCTTGTTTTATTTGTCATAAAAGGACTATCTAAATCATAAGTCTTTCCAACCTGTGCCAGAAGCACAGTGGATGCCAAAGTTATGACCTCTGATTAATTTTTTCCTCTAAGAAACAGTAGTTGGTTTGGTAGCTGCTCCGTTTTCTTCTATCCTGGGCTGTGGTTGGAAATTATTCTGTTTTGGGAATCAAGTTGACCTTTTGTAGAGATATGTATCCACTTCTGGTAAAACAAAGAAGTATCTTTAATGCTATATTATCTGAAAGATGAGTAAGTGATGGACAGGCTCAACGTCTCTGAAAGGTCTGACGATATTGTCATGCGGAGCACTCGCTGAAGCGCTAGGCTAATGCTAGCATGTTTGCTCTCGGCTTTGATAGGACTCTTTGATCGTATATTTCTGAGCAGCTCCATCAAATCGTGTGCGAGCAAAACTTACAAAACTTCTGTAAGAACGTAGCACTTTGCTTTGAACATTGTAAATGTTTAAGATGAGTGTTTCAGCTGCTTTTAGTCTCTTTATTTTCTACAATACACAGCTCATCTGAGCAGAGTGCAAAGAGCAATCACATGACAGACAGGAAACTTATGCCGTCAATACAGGCTCTTATTTTCAGTAGTAAGGGGTGAAAAAAAAACACCCAGTCTCCTTATAGCAGCCAAACAATGTGAACAGCCTGTGTAGGCCGTACACAGAAGAATAGTTGAATATATACATTAAAAAAAAGTTGGTGCAAATTGTGGCAGCAGCGCTTGCTGATTGATGCTCTACTGCCTCCAGGAGGTCCAGACTCAAATGGAGGTCATATCAGTTAACAATGCAGAAAAGATGAACTAAAATGCCCTTATTTAATGAAAATAAATCCTCCATGAAGACAAGAATGTGAGTGAGTCAGAGGTTTGCTCTCTTTTATAAAAAAAAAAAAAATAGTGATAACTGCTTAACATGTCAAGTTTCAACTTACTTTTTGTTTTGGCCGTGTCTGCAAAAAGCAAAAGTAGCATTAACTGATAGGTTAATGTGGGAAATTTTGTCATTTGCGTTTAACATAAAGTCATTTGTTGATGAAATAATCAGTGTTTAGTCTGTGCTGTTCAGTTCAAAGTGAACCTAAAACAATACATTTCATTATTCCCAGAACTTCCGTCTATAAAAGAAAAGCCAATAAAACAAAATCAGATATTAACAATTTTACAATAAAATTAAGTGTCAGATCTGAAACGCACTGAGACAAGACGATACAAAAAAAAAAAGCAAAGTATGTAATCTGTAAAGAAATCAAAGTGAATTAAAGTGTGTCTTACATCTGACATAAAGGAGACCCTTACTCAAGTGTATTTATAGATTCATAATGTTTAATTAGCCTCTCCTCAGGCGGGCCTCATAAACGGGTTACCTAAACAAATCTTGCTGGAATACAAAGAGTGATCTGCATAGCTGTGTATTCAGCTCCTCCCATCATTGTATTGAACAAAGTGTTGTGTGTTTACTATTGAGATAAGGTTCATGGGGTGAGATGTTTTCTGGCACTAATCTGATAAACAAAATGTCATACCCCACCACACCACACTACATTACACCACACAATGTCATACCATACAACACCAAGCCACACCATGCCATGCCATAACGTAACTTACTGAACCGTACTGTACCATGTCATACCACACCACACACACCATGCGATACCATGTAATACCTTACCAGGACATACCATACTTTATTTATAACACTTTAAAATAACGCTTGGCTGACCAAAGCGCTGTACAACAAAGGCATAACCCAATAACCATAACATAACTAAAAAAAACACAAAATAAACACAGTAAGTCATTCGTTATCCGGCACCCACTGATTTAAAAGACAATAAATAAAAGTGAGTTTTCTTGCCTCGTTTGCAGAGGCAGTTCATTCCAGAGCAACTGTGAAGGAACAATCCCCCCTAAAATATTTTGCCGCCTCCATGTGTTTTTTGAAAGGGCCAATTAAATAAAGGTAGTAGAAGTCAGTCCTCCTCTGTTACGCCTCTGTAAGGTAGAAGGTGAGAGACATGATTTAAATTAGAAGCATTTACTCAACGAACAGCAGGATTGCTGCAGTAAATTCATCCACCATCATTGGGAGATTTTATGCATTGTGTTGACGTCGATGTCACGTGACTCCTCCGGTCACATCCTGCATTGCCAGCCCTTTATTTTTTTAAGCATGGAGTTATGTGATTTATGAATGGCCAGACAGAGCTCAGAGGCGGCTCATGTTTGAAGGCTCGTGACTGTAACGTTTGGCTAAACAGGCTACGGAAATCTGGATCCGCATCATTGCTCCTCTGTCATCCCTTGAGCACCTCTAGTGAAGCCTTACTTGACCTTAGCTTCAGTTTTCTTTCTGTTTTATGTAGGAAATAAGGGGGTGGAATTGAACCATTACCATTTCAGTCTGTGCTGCAGCTTTCTCCACATAGCGGAGAGTTTGTTCCAAATCAATATCTTCATTTAAACAGACATATTGCCAACTGTGCATTTCCTCTTTTTTTTGTGGAAAATGACATTCCTCCAAGGCTTACTACACTGTTAATCCTGTTTATTTGCTGTTGAGTATCTTTTATTGACAAGGCAATTGACTGAATATAAGGCACTCAAGCTGTAAATAATATTTACGATGACGTTCCTCTCCATTTTCTGCATCAGGACTGAAAAAACGAACCAGGAAAGCCCTGGGCTTACGGAAGAAAGACAAGGACACAGATGCAACGTGAGTTCGCTCTGATGCCTCCATATTTATGCTGCAGGGGCCACTCTCTAAATGCAGCCTAATGACCGAGACAACGAAGCAAAAATAACAAACTTAGGAACTTTTTAGACAACCTCCAACATCCCTGTGTAGAAAACGTTTGCTAGATTTCAATATGCTCATACACAATACATGAAAAGTAAATATTTTTGCAAAGTAAGGAAAATTTTGTAATCTGTCAGAGTCAGGCGTTATTTACAAAGCACTCATTTTTAGCAGGTTTGAATGTTTTTTTCCGGTGTAACTCGTCTGTCACATTTTAAACAGGAGCTCACCTGACAAAGAGGGAAGCGAAAGCGGAAAGAAAGGAAAAGTACGTAAAAAGAATGCTTCCTATGTTTGTGGCCATAAACTAAAACATAAAAAAGTCAGATTTTTAAACATTTTTATTTGTAAAACAAAGAATGAGCCAAAATGGAAGAAAAAGTATGGGAAAAAAAACCATATTGTTTATTATTGAATGTCTTCACTAATTTTCTTTCAAACCTGATGCTGGCTCAGCATGTCTGTCTTCGTCTCGTCTGTGTAAAGAAGTTGGTTGCAGATGCGCTGTGCGTTGTCGCACACCTGCTTCACCTGATTTCCATTCACCTCGAGAGTAGTTTCTAAACAACAAACATTGCTTTTGTTTCAGAAAAAGGCCAATGGAGCTCCAAACGGTTTCTGCGGGGAAATCGACTGGGACAGATATGTAAGTCTCCGCAGTGCACGCCTCGTTTGTCTACCCACAATCCTCCTGCTGTTTGCGCGTTCAGAAGCGAGCCGACGCTCTGTAAGCTCTGGGATGAAATGGTCCCGGCGTTCGTGTTGTGTGAGTCAGGCTTTTAAATACGCTGTTTGAAGAGAGTTACAGCTGAACGTTTTGGAGCTTGGCCAGCGAGCTGAACGTCTCGGGAAAGACATCCGTGAAGCCAAACCTCCGTTTGCAACATCGCCTTACTCTGCCTCTACCGCTCCGTTCTCTCTCGCAGGCCTCACCTGACGTCGACGAGGAGGGTTTCAGCCTGCGGCCCGGCGAGGGAGAAGATGATATCCTTTCAGCGAGACGAGGACCAGCGGCGCTCTCGGAACATGTCGCTTGCAACGCTATTGACTTGTTTAGTGGAGTGACTCTTCAGCTGAGTGCCTTTTAGCGTTAAATGAGACCAATCGATGGTCGTTCCCGCCCCGCCACCCCCGTATGTTTGTCTCTGCAGGCGCTAAAGAGACAAAGGAGCATTAAGGCAGGCGAACGCTGTGATCATTCCCCAACTCTTTAGTCACTCCTTCAGCGTACTCCGCTCTACTTCACCCACTCAGCTGTTATAGCATTCACCTTTTTCAGCAGATTTCAGGAAGCTTTTAAATAATCTAGAATCCTTGAAGGCTAACTAATTCACCTTGAGTGTAGTTTATATTACAGTATATATCTACTTACATGATGTTGAGAGAATACCAAGGGCTTTTTAAACATCTTTTATGATTTTTATTTTTAAAAATCCCTGTTTTCATGATGTTTTTGACCAGAATATTAGTTTTATGGCAGAGGTTGTTGACACCAGGTCTGCCGTTCAGCTGCCTCACCTTTAACAAGGACAAATTTTAAGACATTAAGAAATTTGAATGCCATTCGTCACATTTTTCTAGATTCAAAGGCAGGACCTTTGTGTTTGCGTGTTTCTGGTACGGCCATTAATCTGATGCACACATGAGATCCAGAAAAGACAGTGATGGATGATGAAGCTGCTTCTTTTGGCCCGCTGGGGGTTAAAATTGGCTTCAAAAAAACAAGCTGATGAGAAGCTGGGAAAGACTGTTGTTGTAACTTAAGGAAAATGTCAAGAGGTGCCTAGTTTTAGTTAAAATACTAAAAAAGTGAAAAAAAATGACAGGTGGCGTTATTGTATTGTTACTGTAAGTAGGACATGCACAATGTCCTACTTTTTTATAGCTTGACTTTCTGAGAGTAGGAAAATTTAACCTTTACGTCTATGTCAAAATCTTATAGGACAGACACCGTACAAGGAAAACTCTTCCATGCCAACTTTGAACATCTCAAACCGCACGTTGTACTACTTCTACTTAAATAATTTTTTTCGGCAGGTTTTCAGGAAAATGTTTAAAGGTTTTGGCCTGTACAGATTTCTGCTTCACTTCAGCCTTTTTGGCTAATTTAAGATCATCCCTTCATCTCGTATGATCAATGGGCACACACACCGACCGGTCCTTTGAGACCTCGTCATGCAGGACGAGTTAGAACCAGAGCAGGAGCAAAACTACATCTTCTGTTCTTTCCTGTTTTCACTAAGGGTGTTTTCACACCTGATAGTCCAGATGACTCAGTTTGATCTGGGACCAAAATTCCAACATTTGCGGAAACGAGTCAGATTTCGATTGCACATTCACACCTCGCCAAACAAACTGGACTTTCTAGGCTAACAAGCAGACAGCGAGAGCAGTTTCAGATCGAATTCATCACACTTTGCCCTTGACCAGCCTTCACCGGCTTCCAAAGAAAAGCACTTCTTCTCCTCCAGCGACTCGGACGACGACGAGGACAGTAAGAAAAAGTTCAAAATCCGGATCAAGCCGCTGGTGGCGGACAGCGCCCGGTGCGTCCCCCCATCGATGGACGAGCTGAAAGCCTCCGTGGGAGGTCTGGCACTCTCTCCTTCCCTGGTGAGCTGACACTGACAGAGTTCTGCTTCATGACGTCTGTTTCAGGGTCTTACTGTGTTCATCCTTTCTGTCAATTCACTGCTTTCCTTTGTAGAGGAGAAGTCCGGTAAGCTCCTTATGTTTGTTTTTTTCTTCAAATGCCTCACCATCATAAAGGACTGTGGTGGAATGTCATTGTCTCCCTGTTTTTGCATGTAGATTCTGTTTTAACATGCCCCTTTTTAGCACTAAAACCCACCACTTGTTTTTTTTTTCTGTTAATTCTTTCTGTTTACTTAAACTTTACTTCAACCTTTCTGGCAAAGCACACGTTTGTTACATAATGCAAAGTAAGAAAAGAACACACAGGAAGCTGTGAACTGGTCTCAGTTCAGCTTCTGCATGCCAAGTGGGCCGTTGCAGCGTGATTCGACGTTGACCAAAGTGTTGCATTATGGGAGCTTTGCGGTTGAAGTAAAGAAGATGTGTTGTGTCCAGTTTTAGTTGTTGTCCCGTTGACTGATTTGTCACTCACTCTCTGACCCAGGTCTGTTCTCTCTTCCTTTTTGCTGGTCTCAGAGACGCAGTCCGGTGAGTTTCTCTGGCTCCACCTGCTGGTTGGAAGCCTGAAAGACAGCCTCCTGTTAAGTTGTGACAGTGCACAGATCTCACAAATGGACGAGTATTTTCACTGATCAATTAGAACAAGAAGCAGTCAAAAGGTTAACAATGTAGGGAATAAAGCTGATGTTTTCTAATTCAAATAGAGTATGAGAAATACAATTATATTCAAAGCATGACTAATTCTACATGACTGTAGAATTTTTTTTTTGATTTTATTTCTTTAATAGATTTATCAGAATGCACCATAGATGATTTGTATTGCTAACATCTGTTCTCTGCTTTTCCACTTTGCAGGGGATGATAAAAAGAAACCTCTCATGTGAGTACATTTACTTGCATCAATATTTTATTGTTATGTATTATTATGTTTATCATTTATTTATTTACCAAATGAGGCCATTGTTTTGACGTTTACTGCCTTGCAAAAATGTATAACCGGCTGGAAAAAGTTTGAAAACACCATCTTCAATGCTATTTATCAGTATTTTGTGAGAGAGGCCAACACAAGGAGGTATATAATTGGGAAGCTGAAGAAAAGCGATACTTGTTTTTCTAAATTTAAAATGTTTCTTGCATTTTAACTCAACCCCTTTCACTCTGAAATCTCATGGAGCCGCAATCTTTTGCAAAATAGCTCAACCTCAGTAACATCAGATAAAGAACATCTTTAAGGATAATCTCTCAGCAATTTTAAGCTACAAAATGTGGAAAAAAAAAACTTTTTGTAAGGCAGTGTGTATTATTACACTTTACATTGGTCACTCTGTCAATCTTATCAATTTCTTATTTAGTTGGTTAAATGGTTTTCGTTGCCATAGGCGAAGAGATTGCCCGACCCAGACGCTCGACCCCAACACCAAGTTATGCATCTGAGATGCCAAGGTTTGTGATCCTGCAAACAGCTCACAAGTGAATGTTTTCACCAAAGCCCTGGTATAGATAATATTCCTACATGATCTTCAAAAGTCTGGACAAGTCTTGAGTTGACTTTTTATTGTTTTCCAATGTCTGGAGAGGTTTGGAAATTTAGTCTGGAAAATCTTTTGAGTTTCCGAATACCATTCGTTGTATTTAAATGACAAAAACATGAATTTTTGAACAATGATGGGCTTTATCCATTAATTTGATTCATGAACGTTTTATGAAACATTCTGGAACTTACCAGGTGCAACCTGCCTGTATAATGAGGTGACTTGTGACAAGGCGCTTACCCAGAACTTTCATGTAATCTTTATGGATCTTTTCTAGAACTTTAGCTATTTCTAAAACTTTCATGCACCTTTTCTAAATGTTACCATTGTCTTGTAGTTCTATTAAGAATTCATGCAACTTCTTTTATTTAACTTACCTTGAAATGCTTCGGCCCTTTCCCAGGATCTTGCTGTAACTTACCATCCATTTGTGAGAACTCACCATGTTCCATGAATCTATCTAGATAACTAGCTATCATTTAGCTATCTAGATAACTAGCTTTCTATCAAGCTATCAAGTTAGCTAGCTATCTATCATGCAAGCACCATTCTGGATATCTACCTAGCTATCAAGTTATGTAGCTGTCTAGATATCTATATAGCTATTAAGTTAGCTAGATATCCAGAGTTAACTATGTAGCTATCTGGTTGTCTATCAACATAGCTAGCTATCTGAATATCTATCTTCCTATTAAGTTAGCTAGCTATCCAGTTTAGAGACCTCAGTGTATCCTACATAACTAGCTAGCTTAGTTAGCTAGCTGAATGCAATTTCAGAGAAAGTACCAGATAGGTTCAGAGAAAGTTCCATGGAAGTACTTAAAAGTACATAATCTCATACATTTTATTGCTGAGAACATAGTTCAGCAGTACTCAGTCAAGAAGAATTAGATTCGATCACCCAGAACTGGAACTATGCTGGCTCAGATGAACACTGGCACTGTTTTAGATGAATGTGTTTTCTCTTGCAGCGCCACTGCGCCGCAGAACGTTCCCGCTTTGTTCAGGCTTCCTTCAGACAGCAGATATGCCAGATATGACGGTCTGTCTTCCACTAATTAGACATAACTTCCTATATGTGGTTATGTGGTGTTTCCTGCTCAACTCTGTCTTCTTATTTGTTGCGGCACCATCAGTGATCCGTAGCGGTGCATGGGGAGAACCCAGACCGTGTTCAGAATCCCAGCTGAGCCGAAGTTTTCCAACAGGAGGTGAGTAGGTGGACCTTTGTTGTGCCAGTAAATCCAACTGATCTAATGTGTGTGTGCGTGCGTGTGTGTGTGTTCGGTGATGCTGAACTGTCTCTTTTGCAGCTCCTCCTCCGCTTCCTCCAAAAAACTTCCCCTCCAGAGGTCGGTATGGCTTTCCATCAGACCTGGCAGGTAAATTTCCTTCTGAATTCATCGGTGGAAGTCGGTCTCGCGCTGTGATTTAATGACTACTGTTCCAACTCCTTCTTACAGCTGATCTGCATAACGGCAGGGCGGCACGCAGCTCTGCCCCCATTTATCTGAACATCCTGTCACCAGCCTCATACCGGGGGTCACCGGGCCCCGACCTGGACGACGTGTTCGGCCCCGCTGACAGCCCCAGACCGAGGGAGGATGCGCCGTCCCCCAGATGGGTCACGTTCACGGACGATCGACCTCCACCCCCCGACGAACCGGCTCCCCCGCCACCGCCGGACTCCCCTCCCCCGGAAACACCCACCTCCACGCCTTCCACGCCAGACCTCTCACCTGGACCGCCGCCGAACGAGCCCCCTCCTTCTCCGCCATGCTTTTCCCCTGGCTCTTCCCCTCCTTTCACTCCGCTAGACTCGCCCCCCTCAATCGTTCTCGGCCCTCCACCCCCAGATGAACCAGCTCCCCCCTTACCTCCCGACTTCTCCCCTTCCGAGTCTCCTCCTGCTTTCCTTGAAGAGGAAGGAGTCGACGAGGAGGTTCTGCAGTTCGCAGGATATGCCTGCGCCCCTGCTCCCATCAGCCCCGTCCCCCCTCTGCCGGCAGAGCGGAGGTCCCCGCGGGCGGCGGTCACGTCTCCCTTAGTCTACAGGACTCTGGGAGGAAAGAGGACTCCAGAGGGAGTTTACCAGAGAGATGAAGTACCAGAAGTGACAGGCTCTCCCAGAGAGCTGACACCCAGCTTCAGGGGAACACCGCCTCCTCTTCCTCCATCTGCGTACCGGTCCATCATGTCTTCCCCTGGGCCCTACTCTGGCAGCAGTGAGTGTTCTGCTCTCTTTGTAAATATGAAGCCCACCTTCAGGTGAATTTAAAGGGGTAAAGTTGACTTTTTTAAGCCTTACACCATTGTTTAATATTGGTCTCTCATCAAAATCATACTTGGACTGTTGCTTTGACTCTTTCATGCATGTTTGAGAAATCCTTTAACCTCCTGTGGCAATTTTGGCTTCAGATTGTATAAAGGGGCATTATTATGTGTTTTCCAGGCACATAGTGCTATTTCATTTCGTAGCACCATGTTACCTTTAGTCTTTTGTCAAAATGCTCCATATATCAAATGACTTTAAAGAAGTATGACTTTGCAATTTAACACCTTGAAATTGGGTCTCTGTCCCTTTAAAAACTCTTGTTATTTCTGAAGCTCTGCCTATAATGAGCTCAGTAGATGTGCAGCTCCACCAGATGTTTGCTAATTGCTGCTGGCTAGTCTGAAGGAGGTCAGTGGAGGCATTGTGGTTGAGGGCCGCTCTGTGAGGGTGGAAACTTGGAAGCTGCTGCTCAGAGGAGGAGCTGAGCCTTGAAGGTGGGGCTAGGTCCACCCAGGCGTTTTCCACAGCTGAAAGGTTGCCATGGGAGATTAAAGGATTTTTCAAACATGCATTAAAGAATCAAAGCAAAACTCCAGGCGTGTTTTTGATGACGGAATAACATTATTATTAATGATGATTTTACATGATACCGCCCCTTTATTGAAAACATTTTTGACCTTTATTTAACCAGGATAAAACTCCTTGAGATCAAAAATATTTTAAGAGTGTCCTGACAGCTAGACACAGTTAGGTACAGTAAACGTGGTCCAAAGTCAATAACAATAGCATCATTAAAATAAAATACTACTTTCTTTGTACGTTTTTCTTATGAGTTTGGATTTCTGTAGATTTAGAAGTTTGTAAACCTCGGATCGCTTGATCTTTGACTCTGACTTGAAACAAAGTGTCACCTGGACTCTGCTGCCCCCTGCAGGTCCCTCGTCTCCAGCCCGCCCTACCACGCCTCAGTCCCGGGGGAGTCCGGTGCCTCCTCCTCCTCCTCCCCGCCCGTCCTCGCGACCGAAGCTGCCCCCAGGGAAACCAATCACAGACCTGGTGCGTAGAAAAACTCTCGGCTTCAGCCTGGAATCTCTTCAGTTTTTCAGGGTCGAGACCGAGCGAAGCTCCGTTCTCTTTCTCAGAGTCGGCCTTTCAGCCCCCCGGTTTCAGGAAGCCCTCCACCTTTTGCCCCCCTGGCCCGTGCCGAGAGTTCCTCCTCCCTGTCCTCCGTCACCTCGCACAGCGCAGCGTCCACTCCCACCTTAGGGCGGGACCTCAGCATGCCCACCGCAGGTACGAAGGCTGCCGCGGGCGCCTCGCCACGGCTCCACGTCCACACGCCGTCTTGCCTCTTGTCGTCGTGTCCTTGTCTCACTGTCTTGTCCGTCTCATGACTCTCTCCTCCTCATGTCTCCGCCCCACCCAGAGGCCTCGCAGCCTCTGGTTTGGTTTGACCACGGCAGGTTTTATTTAGCTTTTGAAGGTGAGTCGCCCTGTGGACCAGCAGCAGCAGCATGAAGCTCTTCTTCATGTTCTTGCTGCCCATCCCATCTCCTACTCACCCAGATCCCTGAGTCGTATGGATGTGCAGTGCTGGTCCCAAGTTCACCAACGCTCATCATGAATTTCAAACTAATTTGTGGCTTTTAATAATTTGTTTCAAGTGCTCTTCTTTTTTTTTAGGGTAGAGTGACTTTTATTTCTAGTAGCAATTATTTTAGTTATCGATTCATTCTGATGATTAATCGATTAATTGGATAAAAAAAACTGGCACATTCTGAATATTTATTGTTTAAGCCTTTTTTTATACAATTTTAGAGATACATTGAAGGAAGAAAATAAACATTTTATTACCTACAATGCAACAAAATATCCTTCCTTCAGTGAACGCTCAGAGGATGCATCAACAGGTGAAAAGCTCAGACCTTTCTAGCTTGACTGGGCATTAATACAGTGTATTAATTCAAACCAAGTGAAGCTAAAGGAATGCCACCCCGGGAGTTTTGGGTAGAACAAAATTACAGACAAAGAAGGAGTTTTTTGTGTCTTAAATGCAAGATGTATATAATTTTAATATAGTTTTGGCTTAATTACTGCTTTGACTGTGTTGTTCTTTCAGCAAATGGCCTTTTTTTGAGTCTATAATCCAGTCAACAATTAATCAATTACTAAATCAGTTGACAATTATTTCAACAATCGATTCATCGCGATTAATCCGATTAATTGTTTCAACCCCAGTGACCATGAAGCAAGTTCAAAGAGTTTCAAAATCTAGAACTGGCTGTTTTGCCTCCCAAGTCACATCTGCAGATTAACAATAGTCACCCTGTTGCCAACTTAGTGACTTCATTATATTTTGTGACTTTTCAGACGAAAACAAAAAAATTGTGTCAGCCAAAATTGGAATAGGCAGGTCAGACTTTTTAAAGATTAGTGATCGGCACCCCTATTAAAATATTAGTGTTGAATGGATAAAGTTAAGCCTACACATATAGTTATAGTGAAGATTACCAAAAACTCACTCTAAACTTTTAAAACTACTCAAACTGTTTGTTAAATACCTTTAAAAAATGTTCCCATGTATTATTAAAATCCCAAACGAATCATGATGAGTGTATGTAAACTTCTGAGCAACACCGTGGATAGTTTGGTTTAAGCTTCACCTGTTATCTTTTGTGATTTTATAGATTTATTGCAGCAAACACTGCATTAGAAGATTTCTGACAGCCGTCTTTTGGTTTTATGTCCTAACCAGGCTGCTCTAGAGGGCCCAGCCCGCTCACCATGGGGCCCCAGGACACCCTGCCTGTCGCTGCTGCTTTCACCGAAACCATCAATGCTTATTTCAAAGGCGCTGACCCCAGCAAGTAAGCAAAACAAAAAAAAAAACATGAGTTCTCTCAGTATGACTGATATTTCACAGTTCGGTTTGTGTTTCCTTCTCCGTCTGCTGCAGATGTGCGGTGAAGATCACCGGGGAGATGGTCCTCTCCTTCCCTGCAGGTATAACCCGACACTTCGCTTGCCACCCGACTCAACCCGTCCTCACCTTCGTCATCAGCAACTACAGCCGCCTGGAGCAAGTCCTGCCCAATCCACAGCTGCTCTGCTGGTGAGCTTCAAACACAGTGAAGTTGCCTTTTTTTCTGGTCCATGAAATCCAGTTAATGCTAAGATTTGGGGGCTACATTTCTGTGCATAGGTGTTAATATTTTAGTTTGATTGTTATTGTTTACTCCTGGGATGTTTGTTCCAGATCAGTGGTGCATAGAAGCTGAATGCTGTTTGTCTGTGTTTGGTTCTGGTTCTGGAGAGGCATAGCAGAATCAGAACCAGAGTAAGAGCTGAAGATGGACAAAGTCAAAGTCTGGATCCAAAATGTAGAGAATCTGTTGCTCAACCTGATAAATGAACTGAATGGACAATAATGTCATTCAATAGAAACTAGTAGAGGCTGACCTTAGACTCCTTGTTTCAATTGGACAAAATACATATGCACGCCACACTTTTCAGATTTTTGTTTGTAAAACAAAGTGTTGCATTCCCAGTAGCTGCATTTCCACTGACCATGTCATTGTGTATTTTGACACTTAAAAAATAATTCCGCTTAATGGGAACAAAACCATTTTGACAGAAACGTCTTGTTTTTTGATAAAACATTTTTGTGCCAGGATAAGTCAGGGCAGGGGGAGGAGGTGCAAAAAAAAATTATTGCACCAATTTTTTTTCGAAATTGGTGCAATATTGATTGAAGTTTTGCACACATTTGTAATGGAAACACAGCTAATTAAGCTCTACTTTGTGTCGGTCTGTCTCATAAAATCGGTCTGAAACACATTGAAGTTTGCGGTTAAGCGTTAAAAATTTTGCAGAGCGCTGCGGCTGACCGTCTCAGACACAGACAGGAATGAATTGTGCACATGAATTATCCTTCTATGGTCCTTTTATGCCTGAGCGGAACATTGTTCTCGTCGCTCTGCAGCGATGGCGCTCCAGACGGTGTAGACATCAAGGAGTTCTGGGTAAACATGCCAAACCTGATTACCCATCTGAAGAAAGTGGCCGAACAGAAGCCTCAGGCGACATACTACAACGTGGATATGATCAAATACCAAGTACAAAATGCCATTTTTCTTTTTTTTTTAATCTCTAACATTATTCCTCTTATTGAAGACATGAACTGTAGTTCACGTATTCCTCTTGGTGTTTCCCCGTCAGGTGTCAGCAGAGGGGATCCGGTCCACTCCTCTGAACCTGGCCGTGAGCTGGCGGGGCGATTCCATCAACACTGACCTTCGGATAGATTACAAATACAACGCGGAGGCCATGGCCGCCCCGGTGCCGCTACACAACATCCACTTTGTGGTTCCGGTGAACGGAGGCATCACCCGGCTGCACACCATTATCCCCCCCGCCACATGGTAAAGGTCACTCAGAACCCCTAAACCACACCCAACCTACGAATTAGCCTCAGGCGATAAGTCAGTTTTATTGATTCATTTAATTTTTGGTTTTTGAAGATTTAGATTGTTTTGGAAAATGTTGATTTTTCTTTTTCACTAATGAACTCCTTTGGTTTCCATAATTCAGAGCGATGCCCGAGGCGGCCATCTTCTGTTCTGTTTCGACTTTGAATTCTGGTCAGCTCTCAGTCTAGGAGCCAGGCTAAGATGTTTTCCTGTTTTTAATTGTGAGATTAAAGTTGTAAAGTTACAAGAATGCAGTTGTTACGTTAGGAGAACGAAGTGGTCATTTTATGAAAACTCCAACATGAAAAAATAACAAAAAGGGGATTATCCAAGCTTTTTTTTTTCATTAAATTAACTTTTTTTCCTGTAGTTTTTGCATTTTTTTTCTGTTAAAATTTCATCCTTATTCTGCTATTGTTATGACTATATTTTTTTAATTGAACAAAAATTCTGGTAGCCTGGCCCTAATAGTCATACGACTATTTTCTGGTATGAAAAAATTGCAGACTTAATTTTTGTACCTTAATGTTCAGCCATACTATAAGTAATCTTTGCCACCTAACATTCCTTCTTAACATCCAGTGAATGAAAAGGAAAATATGCAGGTTAATCCATAAGTCTGTTAAACATAAAATGATATTTTTTTTCGTTCTCTCTCTCATTCAGGAATCCAGAGCAGCAAACGATTCAGTGGAAAATCCAAAGCCTGTCTCAAAGATCTGAAAATGGAGGCAAGAGTTTGTTTTTTTTGTTCATTTGTTTTTTGGTTGAAAATCACTTTGTCTTTCCCTAAAAATACAGTCATTGGAAAAAAAAAAACTGAGGGCACCTGAACTTTTTCTGTAGCATTTCTCACGAAATTCAAATTCATGTCGTTCTTCAGCGAGTTGCGTGGAGGATCACATCATACAGTAGTAGAAATGTTACCTGAAATACACAAAGTAAGCATATTTTTTTTGCATTACTGCATATTATCAGACTACAAAATTCAAGCGTGTTATGTTTTCTTGTATTTTTTTCCAAAATCTTACACTTTTGTTTTATTTCTGTCACTTCCTGGTGTAGTTTATGTTATTGACTGTGATTGGTTCTTTTTCATCCGAGCAATACAGCAACTGGATGAGAACAATCTGTCATTTCCTGCTGCTGTGGTTCAGCTACATGCGCTTTGGAGTTGATTTTGCGTTTGAAAGATACGTAAAATTTCACGCCTTTTTGGCCTCGTTGGTGTTCCGTACGTGAGGAGCAGAAACGTCAGAGAAAACGCACCAATCGAGTGTGAGTTATAAACGACCAGTACCACAAATTATTGTTTGTTTACATTGATGTATGCACTCACACCAGATTCACTGCTCACCCGCATTGGTGGCACAAAGGTAGCGCCATAGAAAAGCCAGGAAGCCTCCAGAAAACGATCATAATCCAAACCCAAGAAATTCAAAGGAATAAACAACATTGCTTTTTTTTTTTTCCAATGACTGCATTGCTCTGTTACGCAAAATCAGACATGTGCGTATTGTGTAGGAGTAGGGGCTCTGCTGGGCCGGTTCCAGATGGAGGAGGGTCCCTGTAAGCCGTCCCAGCTGGCCGTCCAGTTCACCAGTGAGGGCAGCACGCTGTCCGGCTGCGACATCCAGCTCGTCGGGACCGGCTACCGGCTGTCTCTGGTCAAGAAGAGATTCGCTGCAGGTCGACTCCGAGTTTGTTTTAAATTTCCAACCTTTTGCGTCAAGATCTTCCCAACCTGCTGATCCTCCTGATGTGTTTGTTGTGTTTTTTTCAACAGGAAAGTATTTGGCAGATAATTAGCGAAAGCTGTCGATGAAGAGCACCGAGGAAATGTGACTTTTTTGACTGTGAAGACTACTGATCCATCCCACGTTTAGTGCTCTTGACTAATTCTCCTCAGCAAACCGTCGGCGTGAACGGTGGAGGTCTGCTGCAAGAACACAGTTTATGCAAGCTAACACAAATCATCCTTTGTGCACCTGGAACGGAGTTAAAGACGAAGAGCCGTCAAGTCTTTGTTGTTTTGGTGTAAAAAGAAAAAACAAACAAAAAAAATTAATAATAATTGTAACTCATTCAGTGATCCAGCCTTATTTCTTTAGTTATTTATTCTTTAGTTGGTCATTTCTGTAGATGCACTGCGAGAGGTAACGAGAGTTGATTGTATAAAGTCTAGAACAATCTGAAAGGTGGAAAACTGGATCTGGTTGACATGGCCGCCTCCCATCAGACAGTCAGAGTGAGAGTCCGTGTTTTCATCCAATCAGAACCGTTCCCTCTGTTTTCAAGCCGCTAATCAGCATTTTGAGGCGACATGATGAGGATATGAAATTTGCCGTGCCTTGTAAAAATATTCCTTTTGCTGTTTTTCGCGTTTTGCGTCGTTAAAACCCAAACTTCAAATGGATTTCGTTGGGATTTGACATAACAGACCAACACGAAGTAGAGCCTGACTGCGAATTGGACGCAAGTGGATAGTTTTCAATTGCTTAGCAAATAAAAATATGTAATAAAATTCCCCTTGATGAGTGAAGACTCCAGAAAATTGGTTTTCGCTGCAATTGCGCCTGCAACCCATCTACCAGCTCTGCACATCTAAAGTCAGACATTTTTGTTGGTTCCTCTTTGCAAAATAATCAAGTCACCCAGATTCAATTGAACATTTTAAAACAGTGATCTGCAACTTTTACTATCAAAGAAGCAGCTAAATAAAACTGGTTTAAAGCCGCTAACGTTACAGGACCTTTCGAAAAGACGACGTAAATTGTTTTCATGAATATCTACTATTGGTAATTTGATAGCTTTTTTTTGAAGACTCATCTTTTTACTTAAATTTTTGGTGTTTAAACTAAAGAAAAAAGAACATAGATACATTTTCCTCTGTGGAAAATGGTGCAAAGAAAGTACAGTTTACAGCTTCAATACAAGAATAAATGTTAATCATACTTTTGAGGTGATTCTGTTATGGGAATTCAATGTAATTACGCCACAACAACAACTGCTGAGACCTGCATTTGTTTAGCACACCTACATTTAAAAACATTAGCTGGTTCTTTGTCATTTTTTGCCTGCTGCTGCCAAGTTTTACCGTAGTGACGAGCATGCTGGGCTCTGTGTTGATCTGTCATATAAAATCTCAAAACATTTCAGTGAAGTTTGATGAAATGTGACAAAAATATATGAAAACGTTTATATAAATCAAAACACCAATTAGTAAGAATGTTTGGGGATTTTTCTTTTCATAATTCTTGAATTTGGTAAAATATCTTTTTTTTCCCCCTGAAAGCGTCAGATTTTTCATCTCCTGGTGTTTTGATTCAGAGGAATAAATTGGAACTTGATTTTAAATGCGCGATATCATGAGAATGGCTCGCTTCTCTTCAGAATTCCATAAAATGAAATCTTTTGTTGTGTTCAGGATTGGCACAGACTTGGAGCGCTAGCTACGTTTGTGGATTACAGACCTCTGTTGGCACCCCTGGTAAAGATGTGTAAAAAGTCTAAAACTGAATCAATATTATACTTAGTTCCTCTGATCTACAACTTCCCTTTTTTTGCAAATAGGACAGTACTTAGTCTTCCTTTATAATACAGAGCCGGAGAAAAACATCTTTATCTTTGTTAGCGCACCACTAGCCAAAAAGTTAGCAGCACTAGCTAAAACGCTTCCGGTGGTCACCCTAATCCTGAAGCATTAATCATAAACCATAGGTCCACTAAAGCTAACGGTAATTTCTCTAAGCTAATGCTAAACGCTAATTTCAACCTTGTTCACATCCACAATGGGTTAATGACACATGTTATATATATTTCTGTATACCTCATTCGTTTGGCTTTTTTTGTAGACTTGCCACTTGTTCAGTAACGTTTCTTTAAATAATAAAAAAAAGAACATGAGGAGAGGACTTCAAAATAAGTCCATGAATATAAATGTCTAACTACTTGAAGAATTCAGTTGTTAACCGAATAACTGAATTCTTCGTTCAGTTAATGAACGAAGACTTAACTTGTTTAACACGTCAAACAAGTTAAGTTTTCACAGTTAGCAAAAAAGCTAAAGCGTTAACGAAGAAGGAAATATTAGCGTGTAAACGGAAGTGTGCCCACCACTGGTTTCTTTAACTTTAAGTAGAATTCATTAAATACAGAGACAGATATGTGTTAATGTTTTAACAGTTAGTTAATGGCTAGTTTTATAAAAAATTTAAAAATAAATATTTAAAATGTGTGTTTTTCTAAACTTTGCAATAAAAGATGAATTTACTTTAAGGGGATTTTTCCTCCACACATCTTTCCAGAGGGTGTCAATAAGTGTTGCTAGCACAGAAAATAAAGTAGCGCCATACTAATACATGCAACAAATTATGGTAGTAGTGTTTGGCAATTTTTACGGGGGATTTCATTCGGCCATGTAGGTTGCGGCTTCCCCTGGACCAGTCGGAGTGAACGGTTCAAAGTTCGACATATTTGCTGTGGGATACGTGAGCGTACATGAGTGCCATATGTGGATGAGGAGAAGTTGCTGAAGAAGTTTCAGAGTTGATGACTGTAGGAAGTTGCCTTTGATGCTGCTAATACCAATACGGTCACTTTTTGTTGGCCAGGACCTCGAGGTCGTGACTAGGGAATTTTTAGGGATGTTCAGGCTGTCGTCGGTCAACAGTAGAACGTCTTTCTAATGGGGACGGCACTATTTAAGTCTCTGTTTTATTATTTCCTTCCTTTTTTTTCACCATCATAAATACACAATTCATCATTTTCTAATAGCAATATTTTAAAGCCTATGTGTAAAAAGTGTACATATATATAAATATATATAAATATATATATATATAAAAGTCGTTACGGACATTTGTCTGGACATACGGACGTGTCTGTGGTTGTCCCTTAGTTTGTTGATGTCAGCACTCAGAATACATTTAGTTCACGACACGCTCTCCACCCGGTGTTTTTCATGCAGGTTTGTGTTCAGAAATAATAATTTAGAACAAAAAAAAAAAAAAAAGCTACTTGTGGATGTTTCCTAATGGTGCCACACCAAAGTGTTTTTGTCCTCCTCCGTTCCCATGGAAGCAATACCAGTTAGTCCGTCTTCATCCTGGTCATGATGTGTGTGTGTTTGCTGTGTAGGTGTGCTTTGGGACGAGACTTTTAGCTTTCTTTTAAGTCTCCACTCAACGTTTCTCTGTCCATGCACCTTCGAACACTCACTGTCGATAAATCTGGCATGTCATTGATGTACCTAGAGGTGTTTTCCATGCGATGTTAATGCTGTTTGTTTTTGGTCGGCGCACAGAATCCAGTTTCACTGCAGCTTGTTGCGAAATGTGTTTTGCAAATCACATTCACTTTGTTTACTCAACTTTGGTCTGGGTTATATATTTACGATGACGTATCGGGGCCATTGTGGATGGACAAAAAAAACGGGGAGTACATTTCTGCTAAAAAACCTCAGAAATGTTCAGGTTAATGTCAGAAACTGTTTAGAAGGAAAAAAGAACAATTCTGAGCTCTAAAAGGCAAAATTTTGCAATAGTAAACCCATATTTTTTTTCCTATTTCTTGAACATTTTAGATTTTTTAAACTCACATTTTCAAGATTTTTTTCTAGAAGATTTCTGAGATTAATCTAAAAAAATTCTGAGTTTTTTCCAACAGTTTTACTTTTCAAGTTCAGAAATTTCCAAGTTTTCTTTGTAGGATAGAAAATTTCAGGTAGTTTTTGGTGAAAATTTACTCCGTTTTTCTTATTATCTGCAATGACCCAAACAGTCGTAGCCATCTGATTCTTTAGGAATAAAAAAAAAAAAAAATTTCAGTTGAGGGTGCAGAATTGATTTTAGTTTTCTTTTAGATTTTTACAGTGCCTTGTAAAAGTAATCACACCCATATTTTTCTGTTTTGTGACGTCACAACAAACCTCAGTGTATTTTTTGCAAGAAACCAAAATTAAATGTGTAGGTGTAAAGTTACTGAAACATAATGGAGAACATGATTTTCCAAGAATTTAGTTAAAAATCTCAAAATTGTGGCATGTGTTTGTCTCCAGCTTCCCTGCATTAAAATCTTCTTCTACATGTTTGCTGTTCCCCGTGACAACACTTAGGAACTAGTCTTTAAAGGTTTGAAGTTGTCCCACACTCTTTCAGTTTTCAGATAAGACTGAACATTTATCCATGAGAAGTTTGAAGCTGGAATATTGTTTTATGACCTACAAGGGATGCAAACCATTAATCGACTTATTTATTGTGAATTAATGGTTAATAAACCATTAATTATCTAAGAAGATAAAATGAGTTCCAATCGGTTAGTAATGTCCGCTTAGACACCTTCTGTTAGTGTTGCGGTTTGGCCGCCATCCAGCAGAGGGCGCCGCTGGTCATCCTTAAGTGGAGCCATCAAACTACCAGAACGGTAAAAAAAAAAGCTGTAAACGGAGTCTGGTGTGACATGAAAAAAAGCACTTAACGTTATGTTTTGAAATAAATATAAACATTCAAGAAGCTCGTTGAGTTTTACCTCCATTCATATCGCATGACGGAGCAGCGTCACATTATACATTTAGCCCTTGATACAATGGAAAGACAGAAGACAGGAACCTCTGGTGCAAAGGAAAACGCAGATTTTTTAAGAAAATGGCTGCTTATCAATTAATCGTGAATAAACCCATAAATTTGATCAACTTTAGATCAACTCATTAATCAATAACTTGCATCCATATGACCTAACCATCCAATCCTTCTCCCTGACCAGTCTCCTGTGTTTCATTGTCTTAATGTTTGTTCTCTGACTTATACTGACATTAAACTACACATAGCTCTAATAAAAAAGAGTCTTCTAATACCACTTAGGTTTTTGTTCGAGGTGTAAAGGAGATGGAATGCAAATTCATTCTTCCGCTTTACAGATGTGTGTTGTTCAATTTTTCTTCCTCTTCACAATTATGCACTACTTCATGCTAGCCTTTCACACAAAAACATCCCAATAAAATACACTGAGTTTTGTAGCTTTACTGTGACAAACTGTGAAAGGATTTAAGAGGGTGTGCATACTGTTACGGGGACTTGCATAACTATATATTATTTTTCTTTTGCCTTATTGAAGAATAAAAACAATGGTTATCATCATGTGATCCTCTTCCTCAACTTTTCTCTGCCTTTTGGCTGTAACGTTTTTAATGTGATAGAGTCAGAATATGCAAACATCTCAAGTAAATTTCACACCCAAAGCTTTTAAAGGTAAATATATGAAAAAGTCTATAATGTAACATCTGTTTTACTTGGTAATAAAGAAGAGAAAACTGATGAAGGATGTCTTCGTGTTACTTCAGGAGTTTTAAGCACATGTGTCAAGATGTAAAAAAACCCCCAAACAACTAATTTAACTGTTGCGTATACCTATTTATCAGCTAGCTAAGTGTCGTTTCCATCATTTTACAGCATACAAATTAGGTAAACTGGCTTAACAACTCATTTATGATATAATGGCATACACAGGATGTACAACCTTCTACTCAAACATCTTAAATCGGAAATGATGGCCATAAAGTCCAAACCAAACAGGCTTTATGAGTGTTTTTCCTCACAGTGTTTGGAGCAGTAAAAGCTCTCACTCAAAGAAAAGCCCAACTTCCCTCCCTCTGTGTAGCGGTTGCTATGATGGCACCAAACTCTCTCTCTCTATATATATATATATATATAGTTGTGTATATATATATATATATATATATATATATATATATATATATATATATATATATATATATATATATATATATATATAGTTGTGTTGTATTATTGCAGATAATAATCAGGCAATATTCCCTTAAAAATGCAGCAATCAAAGAACTTTTAAATAAACCAAATGCAGATGCAGGGTTTCCCTCAGTGTGTTATAAGCCTGGCAGGCCATCAGGCTTATTGTTCCCCCACCAGATTTAGTATTGCTTATTTGTTTAAGTTTTTTTTTAATGTGTGTTTACGGCGTCAGCTGATCAACTTTATCAAACACAGAGCAGACTTGGTTCAGACGGTAAAAGATAGAAAAGACCTAACACTATATTCTGGTTTAAAACTACAACTGTGTACTAAATCTTTTATATATATATATATATATATATATATATATATATATATATATATATATATATATATATATATATATATATATATACAGTATATACAGTATATATACAGTAACAGTTTTTTAAAGTTTGAGAAAGTATATTAGTAAAAGTCCCGTTAACGTCATGGTGAAAGTGAAGATTTTTTTCCCCAATTCGCAAGTTTTATACTCACTCCCAGTTCTGCTTCTCAACAGAACAATAAAAACGATTGGAGTTTGAGTTTGTTTCAAATATATATATATATATATATATATATATATATATATATATATATATATATATATATATATATATATATATATATATATATATATATATAGTTGTGTTGTATTATTGCAGATAATAATCAGGCAATATTCCCTTAAAAATGCAGCAATCAAAGAACTTTTAAATAAACCAAATGCAGATGCAGATGCAGGGTTTCCCTCAGTGTGTTATAAGCCTGGCAGGCCATCAGGCTTTACTTGTTCCCCCACCAGATTTAGTATTGCTTATTTGTTTAAGAATTTTTTTTAATGTTTGCATTTTTTAAGACTTTATAGTTGGTGTGCAGATATTAATCTTCCAGTAAACATTATTATCAAGTGATATTTTAAAATTTCCTGTCAACTTTAAACATTTTTGACCTCAAAACCATGGTGGGCCACTGGATGAATGACTGCTGAGCCCCCCTACCACCGGGCTTAGCAAGTTTTCTGGGGGAAACCTTGTAGATTCGCACCGATAATCAGTAAATACTGACCCATATAAAAATATACCATTTCAAAGAGTATTAAAAAGACAGTTTATGATCAAATGTACCTCCTAATGATAAGGATAACCTCTTTAGTGTTATTCAGTCAGCCTATACATCACAACACAGAGACTGCTTTAGGTTGATGAGTCTAAAACTTTTGAGTTGGAATAATTTGATGTCAGTGCTGTGTTTGACAAAGTTGCTCTCGACATACTAATTGATAGACTTGAAAAATTAGTAGAATTCTTTATTACTGTTCTAAAAGACCACACAACAATCCATGGCAATCATAAATCTGGGCAAACAAATACATTTTGGGGCTCCGTTCTCAGACTACTTTTATTTCTCGTATATTCAGGTTTCCTCTTTGTGAACAATTTAATCATTAAACGAGTACTTTGGACAAACATTCATGATGCCTTTTATTCGTGCCTACATGGTAAATCACAACATTATGGATACACTAGTGACTGAAATATTTAAACATAGAAGGACAGTATTTGACAGACGAGCTTCCCCTCTAGCACAGCATGGACAGCTCATTTCTTCGGCAGCCTTGTTGACAGCACGTTGTTATCAAGGCCTGGTCCTGGTCCCTGCGATGATAGTCCATCCCTGGAAGTTCTCCTGACTTCACAAAGTCTCGTTCTTCTCCTTTGACTTCCCAGAAGTCTGTCGTAAAACAGAAGTTAGTCAGATTTGTACTAAGACATCAAAGTTGCAGCAGTTTATCGAGCTAACGAGCACTGACCGTCTGGCAGAAACCCCTTCTCCTCCTCCTCCAGTTGTCTTCTCCACCTGGACCCTCCGCAGGTGAACACCAACGCTCGCACAAGAGCCCGGCCACAAAGTCGCATGGAATTCCTGCTCTCCTCAGCCTGAAGGCTTGCGGCACATAACAGGCAGCAGAGCAGAACGCCGAGCTGGAGTGACGGTTTCATGTTGTTCAAATTGACACAACATCCGTCCTCAGCAGCCTCTATTTATACAGCCTCCACTGACCCCCCCCCTCCCTCTCCCCCTGGGCGATTCCTGCGTAAATGCCTCTTGTTATCTTTGGAAATCATCATGTGCTTTCACCAAACGGATGTCGCTTTGGTGATTTGGGATATGTGTGGGAATCTAGGCTGCTGTAAAGATGACCGATAAGCTACATTTTCGTAGAGAGAAGATCCGTTTTACATCTGACCTGCTCAGTTTTTACTGCAGGGGATTTAGTTGAGAGTTACTTAATGGATTTCTTGAGATAACATGTGGATCTGATTGCTTTCTACATAGCAACAAAGTGGAATGTATGTGGCTATTGCAAACAGCAATTCTGAAAAAAAAAAACCAAACACATTTGCAGGTACACTTGACAAACGAACAGCTTCAGCCATAAAGAACTTGTTACCTGTCTGTCGAAGTAAAAGCCGATTCTTGTTAAAATGATAGTTTAAACATTATAGTTTGTTTTCTTACGATGCGGTTTCCTGCTGTATTTTTCACCAGTTGATGCTGTAATATAATTATATTACTATTATTATTCAGGAAACTATTTTATAGGCTAAGAATTAGACCTGTTTTTGGTTTTTATAGTGCAGTGAGTTATACTTTAATTGTCCCCCTACAACTGAAATGAACGTACAGTAATAAAAAATATTGCATTTTGTTTTTTTACCATCAGACAAGCCACCGTCCTCCTTGTTAAATAATGAATATGTGTATCTGACCAAACTCGAAAGCTAAGTTTAGGTTCACCAGCCACACCAAGGCCTCATGACTGCTAAACCTGTGAGCTTAAAAAACGGCTGAGTTTCTTTCTTGCTAATTTTCGACTTCTCAAACTCAGAAATGTCCTTGTTTTGTTTTTTTCCCCTAGAAAATTCCTGATATTAATATTGATAAAATATCTGAGTCTTTTGGCGGAAGTTTACGCCTCCTTTTTTTGTACAGTGACCCTGATACGTTTGTCTTTGTCGTAGTAACCCTACTGAAATAAATCCTTGTTTAATTAACCCTTGTGCGTGCGAGGACTGAGGCAAACGTAGAGGACTATGGCAAATAATACAAGTTTTACATGTGTGGGGTCGGTTGAACCCCATTTCTACATAGAAGGGTTAAGAGCTACTATGATGAAAGATGAAATAGCTCCATGCTTGACATATTTTTTTTCTTTCGCGCCTGCGCATTAAGTCTCTACACGCTTGCAGGCGGAGTAAAAAGTAGTTCCCATCAAATCTGTCTCGTTTAGAAAAAAAATCACAATAATTTAGTTACTTTCTAAGGTGCACTCGTTAAGATGCTTTATCTAAAGTGACTGAAGTATTGAAAGTATTTATACCTGACTTAGAGAATCGATTTTAAAGCACAAAGGTCGGCTATCGGACAAATAGATATTCCAGTATCAATCCGCACTTTCACCCGTCAAAAAAGCGAATAGTTCCCTCCATTAACGGATTGCTGCACCAGACTAAAGTTCATTCGTTTATTAGAAAGCTTTATTTCGATAAAAATGAGGGAAATTCTTCATCTTCAAGCTGGTCAATGTGGCAACCAGATAGGTGCGAAAGTAAGTAAACATTAATTTTTAAAAATGAGACTTAAAAATTAATTCGTTGGGACACCAACTGAAAAGTTACATTTAGTTTGGTCTGGCTTCTAAATTAGCATTAGCTAGCTTAGCAAAACAAAAGTAAAGGTAAGTGCTAGCTAAATGACAATCTATAGCCATACAAAATAAAATAGCATGTCATTAATCCATCTTACATTGTTTAACACCGACTGAAAAGTTACATTTAGGTTGAGGCCAAAAAAAAAGTTAATATAACCGTTAGCTAAAATGCTAGCCGTAGCCGTTGGTTTCCATTACTTTCCCGCTCAGCCCGTTAGTTTAAATGTAATTTTTTCTGTCTCTTTGGTTGTAGTTCTGGGAGGTAATAAGTGACGAACATGGCATTGACCCAACCGGGGTATACCACGGAGACAGTGACCTGCAGCTCGACCGGATCAACGTTTATTACAACGAGGCATCAGGTTTGTTCACACTTAGCTTCACAGTACAGTTAGTGGAGGAAACGCTTTAGTACCGTTACCTCACACAGGAGGGCCATTATGTCGCCTAATTTGAATTTTCAATGATGCACCCAAGTCCAAGGTATGATGCGTAGAGTAGAGCGCGCGACCAAATACAGTCGGCCTCAGTTTTGGACGTGACCCCTGAAGCATGTCTTCCTTCTCTCTCGCTTTCCTGTCTGACTATTCTCAAATGATGGCCTCTACACAATCATTTTTTTTCCTGATAACTACTAAAAACAAATTATGAGTGTATATAGGTTTCTGACAATTGTGCTTCAAACAGTTTATACTTCACATTTTCCACAAATCATTTATGATCCATTCATTACAATGTTATCCAGATTTTGTTTGTCTACCAGTTAAGGATGTTACAGTGTTTTTGTATTAGCACTGTTGTAAACGAATATTTTAGTAATCGAGGAATCAGATAAACAAAAATGATACAATAAAATACTGGTAAATCTAACGTAACAGCAGTATTACTAACATATACCAAGATCAGTCCAATTTTTCATATTTGAACTTCCCTAACAGTTACTTTTCTGTAGTTTAGAAAATTAACCTGTAGTTTAGTAATAGCTCTAAGTGAGCTATTACTCACTTAGAAAGTGACCTGAGGAAAAGTTATACAAAAATCTGAAATTATATTCAATTTAATAATAAAGAGACAGGCTCACAAATATGGTTATATTTAAAAAAGCCCTACTTTGTGTGACTTTTACATCCTCTCCCCTCTTTCTACTAGGGGGGAAATATGTCCCTCGTGCTGTGCTGGTCGACTTGGAGCCAGGTACCATGGACTCTGTGAGGTCTGGACCTTTTGGCCAAGTGTTTAGACCTGACAATTTTGTTTTTGGTATGTATATTTCTGTAAGAATTTAGTTTTGATTAAGAAAATGAAACTACCCACATGTCAGGATTTTTCAGACTTTTTTTTATTTTATTTTTTTAATACTTTGATCTGTAACAGGTCAGAGCGGTGCTGGTAATAACTGGGCTAAGGGCCACTACACTGAAGGAGCAGAGCTGGTGGACTCTGTCCTGGATGTGGTGAGAAAGGAGGCAGAGGGCTGCGACTGTCTGCAGGGCTTCCAGCTCACCCACTCCCTGGGAGGAGGCACCGGCTCTGGGATGGGCACGCTCCTCATCAGCAAGATCCGAGAGGAGTACCCAGACCGCATCATGAACACGTTCAGCGTGGTGCCGTCACCCAAGGTTTATATCGTCACCTTCCTTAAGTAATGGACCAAACGGGAGGTGATGATATGATGCTCTGCTTCATAACTGCTTTCTCAAGGCGTCCATACATACTTAAGACTTAAATTCATCTATCTCAAAGTCAGGCCTTGAAATGTCCTGAATTTATTTTAAAAAATGAAATGCATTGACTTGTGGGAGTTGAGCTTAGCGGTTCCCTTGCTTGCTAGCTTTCTTTGTTCATGTCCATGTTGGGTAAGTGTAAATTTATTGCCAGTTGGGTGGACGACATTCGTCTTTGCCATTGACTCGCTTCTGTTGCCAGCCCATAAGGTTTTATGTGTGTTGGATACAAGAAAAACTGCAGTCAGCTGTTTCTAGTGCAAGAAGCACAAAGCTACAATTTTATTTTGGACATTTCTGTTGTGATACGGGTCTTAAATTTCATCCATCTCAAAAAGTCTTATAATTGGGTTGGTGAAACCTTCAGAAGTCCTCCTCCCAGCAATAAACTACGTTTCATTGTTCTGTCTGTATTCCCCTCCTTTCAGGTGTCGGACACCGTGGTGGAGCCCTACAACGCCACCCTGTCTGTCCACCAGCTGGTGGAGAACACTGACGAGACCTTCTGCATCGACAACGAGGCGCTGTACGACATCTGCTTCCGTACGTTGAAGTTGACCACACCCACCTATGGCGATCTGAACCACCTGGTGTCGGCCACCATGAGTGGCGTCACCACCTGCCTGCGCTTCCCCGGCCAGCTGAACGCCGACCTGAGGAAGCTGGCCGTCAACATGGTGCCGTTTCCCAGACTGCACTTCTTCATGCCGGGCTTCGCCCCGCTGACGAGCCGTGGCAGCCAGCAGTACCGGTGAAGATGCTCAATCCTCCATTAGATTAGGATTATCTAAGTACTTCTTTAGATACTTAATTCCAACTGAATGCCTTCTCTTTTCCAAGGGCCCTGACCGTCCCTGAACTCACCATGCAGATGTTCGACGCCAAGAACATGATGGCGGCGTGCGACCCGCGCCACGGCCGCTATCTGACTGTGGCCGCTATCTTTCGTGGCCGCATGTCCATGAAGGAGGTGGACGAGCAGATGCTGAACGTTCAGAACAAGAACAGCAGCTACTTCGTCGAGTGGATCCCCAACAACGTGAAGACGGCCGTCTGCGACATCCCGCCGCGCGGCCTCAAGATGTCCGCCACCTTCATCGGAAACAGCACGGCCATCCAGGAGCTGTTCAAACGCATCTCAGAGCAGTTCACCGCCATGTTCCGCCGCAAGGCCTTCCTTCACTGGTGAGTTAGGGTTAATCAAATGCTAGTCTGTTTGCCTAGAGAGTTTGTTTGGGGAGGTGCTATCAAACTGATGTGGACCAATAAAGCAAACTCTGGTCCACTGAAAAACCTTCGTCTCAATTCGGTTAAATGAACTCTGATGCAGTTCAAATTCATATGTGAATGCAAGCATCCCAGAGACCTCTCCAAAAGCAGGAAGCCAACTTTATCTCAGGGCATTCTGGGTAAATGCATCCAAAACAAACACGTTAGCAGAAGAAACGGCTCATGGTCAAAGACGGAAGTGAAATCCTACCACCACTAAAATCTGATTCCACTCCATTTGTTTACTTTTCATGAAGAAGGAAGCAGCGCTCAGAGTCTTCATAGGTTTTCTTCTAGTTTCCTTTTGTAGTTCTTTTTCCCTCCTTGATGCAAAGATGGAAACAGGTTTTTCAACAGGTTTGACAGTGCAATGTGAAAGTGAACCGCACCATCTGAAAATGTAACAAATGTTACAACTTTGATCCTCAATCTAACGAGTTTATCAAGTGTGTTAAAACACTGTGGCGTGCTAATGCAAGGCCTAGACGCTAATGTTGTCTCGTCACAGGTACACCGGCGAGGGCATGGATGAGATGGAGTTCACTGAGGCGGAGAGCAACATGAACGACCTGGTGTCTGAGTACCAGCAGTACCAGGACGCCACGGCCGAGGAGGAGGGCGAGTTTGAAGAGGAGGAAGAAGACATGGCCTAAGCAGCTAATATGGCGACTTTGCTCCTGGGCAACATTGTTAGATATCAGCGTTTCTTTCTTTGTTCAAAGTGTCAAACCAGTGACAATTAAGGTATGATAAATGTCACCAGTTTTACTTGTTCTAAAAGTTTTATGATTTTTTTAGGCCTTGCAGAGAACATGTTAAATAATACTTTAGAATTTTCTTCTGGAACATAAATGTATTAACCTGTAATTCTGCCCTGTAGCATTTTGAATGTTTTGGACATTGAAGCTTTCATCTGTGAGCGGTTTGGTTTTATGTGGTCGCTCATTTATTTACTGGGACTGTGATGAAGAGTGTTTTTCTGAATGTTGTAACTCCTCCAGTCTGACCTCCACATTGCCCGCTCACAATGCATTTCTTTAAAGCTGTTTGTTATTTTTCTACGTAACCCTGACAAGTTGGTACAGAACCCATCTAGCGACATGGGAGAAGAAAAAACAACTATATGATATATTGTGGGAACAACTTCGTTATAGAGAGGTATTGTCAAGAGTGTTTTTTAATTCCCATGTCACCCGATGCGCTCTGTAAGTTTGTCCATTTTTGGATTTTATAATTTTCAGTCTGGCGTATTTAGGATGGTTTCATTTATAGCACTACATTAATAACTTGATGGTATGTTCACAGAGTTTTGAATAAAGGTTTTTACTCTGGTACTAAGCTATGAATTGGTGATTTTTTCTGTTGAAGGCATATAAATAAATAAATGAGCAATTCAAGAGGATTTCAATGCTTTCATGTTGAAAATGAAGGAAATGAATCTGGATGTTACAGAGCAAGTGTATAAAGGGCGACATCTGGCCAAATGGCAGCATTGTATTTAATCGGAGGGAACTTTTGAGCCATATGGAATTCAAATCCGGGCTGCACAGTGGCGCAGTTGGTAGAGCTGTTGCCTTGCAGCAAGAAGGTTCTGGGTTCGATTCCCAGCCTGGGGTCTTTCTGCATGGAGTTTGCATGTTCTCCCTGTGCATGTGTGGGTTTTCTCCAGGTACTCCGGTTTCCTCCCACAGTCCAAAAACATGACTGTCAGGTTAATTGGCCTCTCCAAATTGCCCCTAGGTGTGAGTGTGTGTGTGTATGGTTGTGTGTCCTGTGTGTCTCTGTGTTGCCCTGCGACAGACTGGCGACCTGTCCAGGGTGACCCCGCCTCTCGCCCGAAACGTTGGCTGGAGATAGGCACCAGCACCCCTCCCGACCCCACTGAGGGAAAAAGGGTGCAAGAAAATGGATGGATGGATGGAATTCAAATCCAGCACATGCGCAGTAACATGATGCAATGATCTGAAACGATAAAACTAAATTGATGGAATATTTTCAGATCCAAACATACAACAGCTGGATTTGGTGATCTGCAGAACTCTGGATCCAGAGGAGAAAACGAAGTTCTGGTCCAACTTTGCTGCAGAAGCAGAACAGAAAATTCACGATTTGCATTGAAATGAAATCTAAGCCGAACATTTAGTTGACTTTTCTCTGCATAAATTAATCAAACGTAAAGGAAAACTTGTTTAAGAAAACTGTATTTTTTAATAAGTAATCCATGGATAAACATGTATTACTCAAAGATGGATTAAAAGATGCAGAATGTGTGGAGGTTTGTTTTAATTCTCTAATGAGAGTCTAAGAATCATTCGGCTGTGTTGCGTCATCATGTGACCGGCGAAGGTTTTGCTGCAACTACCATGGAGTCTGAAGTTCATGGTTGAAAATTAGTCGTGTTGGGAAAGAAATTTGGCTGCCAAGGCTTTGGCGAGTACAGTTAAAAAAAATACAGGAAGTGATTCAGTTTAATATCACTAAGAAACCTGCATGCATCTTTAGTATGAGGCATTGCTTTATCTTGGACAACTTTTAATCAATTTAAATGATAATTGGTGCATTGTTGACAGATTTCTTTTCTAGCTCCCCCAACTGCAGTTTAAGAATGATCCAAAAGTATTTTTAATCATGGTAATATCACCAATATAGTTTTCACTGGGAAATATTACACACACAAATGTATTTGCCCCTTTTTTTATTTTTTACAGCAAGTAGAACCACAATTTTTGTCATTTTATTATTACATATTGCTTCAGGATCAGCTGCCAGGGTAAAAATCATCCTCCAGAGTGAAACCAGACATCCATATCCCCCGTTTTAATCACCGATATTCAAAACAAATGTCATCCTGGAAATATTCATATAAAAACTTGAATTAAGTTTACATAACATGGTAATTTTGGCCCAGGAAATAGCATAAAGTCTGTGTGGGATAGTGTGTTGGCATTCCACCACATGAAATGTTTGGCATGTGTGGCAACACCAGGGTAGGAAATGGGCTGATACTCTGCAACTTAAATGCACCTCTCAGAGCGGGGTTACCAGAAGGCGTCAACAACGCCACCTTGGGAATTGCACCCAAGGAAATAGAGCAAGGCACTGAAGGTTTGTAAACCAATGAGAACAAGACTTGATTCCACCAAAAAAAAAAAAAGGGGGGCTGGGGGGTGGGAGAGCACAAAACTGAGGAAACAAAGCAGCAGGGTCTCCACCGAGCTGCAGCAGCTTTCTGTCAGAAAGGAAATTACAAATTAATAGGTGATTTCAGAAAATGGTAAAAAAAACCCATGCAAAGGAAGCCATTTTCACCTACCAGAGCCGGATGACTCCACCCCAACCAGAGAGCCCCTTCCAGCCCAACATCAGCAGGAGGATCAGCTTGCCAGTACTTTCTATAAATGAATTGTCATGTTTTTGTGCAATAAAACTGCATGGATGCAATAAAAAGTACATGCCTGTTTTACGTTGCTAAGATCAACTGGGGAGGTGAAACGGTAGCCACACCCCAGTACCAAGCAGGAGACTCCAGGCAGTTTGTAAATTCAAACAATTTGAGTTAAACAACTGCAATTTCAGGTCTAATACAGGAGAAACACTACTTACTGATGTTAGAGTTATGACCACTGCAAACCAACCAAGCGACCTTCTTACTGAAGTGTGACCATGTCCAGGCATAATGGAAACAGGTGAAGGAGTCTCCTTTTATGCTCCACATCCTGTTAATTAGGTGCCAGGTGTCCTCCATCCTGCAGGGCAGGCTTCATCCTGCTACACACGCAGGCTAAAAAGTTAAAAGCATTGTTCCTTTGTGAGCAGATAACTTCTTTATAAGGTTTTACTGTGAAGCAAACAGAACTTTTTGTGTCTGTATTTCAGCAACAACTGTATTTTTGTCGCGTGTCCATAAAGTCCAACATTTCGTACTGCTTGGCCATCAGTTGGTGCACAATTGATTCTAGTGGAGGCCTCAAGAAAACCCACCAACATTTTACCTCAAACGGTGTCACTTGAAGTGAGTACAATTAACTTTGAACCTATTTTTAAACAATATTTAGATTATTCTTGATCATTTAAAAAAAAACATTTTTACTTACGGGTAAACTTTTAAGAGCTTGTGAAATTGGTTCTGTTTTTACTTCCATTTCACAACAGTAGCAAAGCTGAGGGAAAACATCAATCAAGTATCAATCCTAAACGCAGTTCCTTGTTGCTGACACTAGATGTCCTCCTAGAGCCAGTTTATAAGGGCTTAAACAGCTGTGGGGATTACTTCAGTCCACATGGAGAGCAACCTGACAGAGGCGGTGAATAGACAGAAAACCCAACAGATTTTCTTTTAGTGGATCTCTGAGGGTGGATGACAAAGACGGACAGAGTGTGTGGTCAGTGTGTGTGTGAGGAGGAAGGGACTGCTGGTTGCCATTTTTGGGGTAATTTATTTCATACGACTCGTCAGCAGCAACATCTGTCTTCCTCCTCCTCCTCCTGCTGCTGCTCCTCCATCCTGCTGGGTCTGATTCAGCACTTCAACACCTACACACAGAACCAAGAATAGATTCAGGACTCCACACAGAGTAAAATAAAATAAAAATAAAAACCCGCCGGCGCCTGAGACCACCCAGCAGCCGACCCATCGCATCCTGTCCTGTCACCTGCTACAGAGACATCGGAAACAAAGCAGAATAGATCCTTCAGTCGCTCCCTTTACTTGCCGTTTGGTATTAAGTGCGTCTCTAACAGATTCCAATTTGGTGCTAATGTGACATTTAACAGAACATTTTGAAAACTTTCAGGGTGTTTTCACACCTGATTCTGTTTCATGTTCAGCTGTTGCCTTTCACTTTCCCACTGCATCGTCTAACGAGACGAAACCTTTTGGAAAAACCGTGACCCGTGGTGGCGCTGTGCCGATCACCAGTGAGAGAAACGACATGAAAAACTCTGAAGAACACGATGAACGCAACTTCCTTCTTCGTGAAATGTTAACAAAATGGAGTAGCGTCAGATTTTAGTTTTTCTCTTTTGCTTTTGGTGAAAGACCACAAGCTTTTTCTCCCGCTAGAGCTATAGACCATAGACATAATATAAGGATAGACGCCTCATGGACCGCTCTCGCCTATTGTCGCTAACGAGATTTAGGGCGGCCATCTTGGAGCGGTCCACAACTCCACTCAGCGTTATGTGTTTAACAGGCACAATGACGTATCAGCGCATTTAATCGATCATAACACGGAAACCATATTCAAACATCTGTCAAAGCTACATTTATAAACAATTGTATTATTTAAGTGCGTTTTTAATATATAGTTAAGCATATTTAAATATGCTTAGTGGACCACTCTTATATTATGTCTATGCTATAGACTCCCACGTTTGCGTTGGTTGTGTTTACCCAGAATTCCTTGCGCTACAGTTCATTTCCTGATCCGTTTTATTTTCACATAAGCATTTGAATCGCATCGGCGTTCACTTTTAATTCAACTGAGAGGTTGGCTTGTAGATGGACCAGAGTTTGTTTTTTTTTTTCGTTTTTTTTGGGAACTCGTCAGAGTTCAATCACGTTCCCAAACAAACCAGACTTTCTAGACAAAGCAACTGGAGTTTGAATAAAGTAGACCAAAGGGTGTGTGAAAAAAGTAAATGAGTATTTAATAATTATTTTGGTTTTTAATGTTTGCTCTAAGATTCAAACCATATAATTGTGGTGCAATTTGGCATTTTGAAAAGAAATTTGCTTAAAATGGAAACACAACAATTAAAAAAAGCATAACGTTTCAACAGTAGAAGGATTTATTCTGTTTTTTTCTGCCATATGGAATTTTTTTTTATTTTGCAAAACTGCAATGGAAACACTTTTCCTGTCACATTATCAACAATAATGGAGGATGATGTGGCAGTGTTGTTTTTTAAATGGTTTACTATGTAAACAAACTTATTCATGTGATTTTAATTGTGTTATTTAATGCAAACGCCACAATTGTGAAATATTGGACATTAGTGGAATATTGACAAAGTTTTGCAGTTTTTGATGGGGGGCGGGGAGGGTATTTGCCCGGGGCGCCCAATTTAAGCAGGATCCGCCCCTGTTTGTGGAACGTTCCTGTCATCTTTTCCTCCGACACACATTAACCGAGCTGATTATAATTACTGAAACCCACCTGAGTCACGCAGACCCACAGCGGAGGCATTCCAGGTGACCTTTACCACCAAATGCCAAACGTGCACGGCTTATACTTCCTCCATGTGTGAGACCGGCCCTGCATTCCCTCTGGTACCCAGACTCCTGCGCTCGTGCTCCAGCTCGCTCCAAAGCGTGAGCTCTCTCTACACCCCCCCCCCCCCACCCCTTCATCCTCCTCCTCCTCTACCCACCGCGCAGTTAGATTCAGTTACAGTGAGCGCCAGGATGGCAACATAAAAAAAAAAAATCTAATGGAACAACTGAGACGGGAGAACGCAGTGAGGATTTTACGACGTGTGAATAGCAAGCAATAGAAATAACCCCGACAGGAAAAAAAGAAAAGAAAATCAAGATGCGAGGCAGCGCGCAGGCATCCGGGGGTCAAGTTCACGCGGCAGCGGATGCGCGCCGGCTCCAGAAGCAGCTGGCCGGATGAAGTGAGACTCGGCGCGAAGCGGCGGCAGCAGCAGCAGCAGCAGCAGCAGCGTGCCACGGGCGGCCACGCATTTCGGATCTGACCGCGGTGGGAATCATTTTTCTGGGGACGAAACAACTCGGCCACCTTCTCGCCTCCCTCCCCACCACCCATCCCACGGCACATCAATGAGGAATGTGACTGTGTCTGTCTCTGTCCAGACGGGCTTGATGAAGCCCTCGGCGGTGTCATGCGTCTTGCCCCGCAGCCAACAAGCGCGCAACCCCTGCGGCTCGTAGTGTTCCTCGCGCTCCTCCTGGGCGCCGGGGTCGTGCCGTCCCCGGTGATCTCCGCCGGCTGCCCGGACAGGTGCGTGTGCGACGACCAGCTGGTGGTCCAGTGCGCCGGGCAGCACCTGGTCGCCTTCCCGGTCGACCTGCCGCTGGCCACGCGGCAGCTCATCATCTCCAACAACCGCATCGCGGAGCTGCCGCCGCTGGCGCTCAACTACCTGTCCGACCTGGTCTACCTGGACTGCAGCAACAACTCCCTGACCGAGGTGTCCGAGTCCACCTTCGGGAACCTGCGCAAGCTGGCCTACCTGGACCTCTCCTTCAACACCTTGCGCCGGATCGAGGACCGGACGTTCGGCCCGCTGGCCAGCCTGGTGATGCTGAGGATGACGGACAACCCGGGGCTCTCCGACATCCACCCGGACGCCTTTTCGGAGAACGAGGCGCTGCAGGTGCTCGACGTGAGCCGGAACAACCTGACGGCGCTCAACATCACGTCGCTGCTCGCGCTGGCCGCCCTGCGCTCCGTGGGGCTCAGCGGGAACCCGTGGAGCTGCCAGTGCGACAACGAGGACCTCTGCCTGTGGGTCCACCTGGAGACCTTCAAGTTCCAAGGTCCTGTCGGCTCGCTTTCACTTTCACCCCGGTGTCACGTGAGGAAGTGGTTAGTCCAGGGAGCGCGTGCTGCACGCTCCAGTTGGAGCTAATTAGAAAGCCCGGTTACGTAACGGACTGGCCTTTTACTGGAGGCTGTTAGCAGGAAGCAGCTCCTGTCAAAATAACAATAATTAGACCGTAGAAAAATACTGAATTATCACCCTGGATAAATTCTGAATTTAACCCGAAACGTATTTCGATGGATACAAGGAATTATGGCCGTTGGGTTGGAAACCGTTAGGGGCCCCATCTACTAAAGAAAAAAAAAGAAGTTATTTTGCGAATGCAAATTACAGCAAATGAATAGGTTGTCCTATACGTAATTAGGTATGAACTTATGATGGTAAGTTTAATAAGTCCCTCGACCAGTTGCTCCATGTTGTTTTCACAAAACAGACAAAAACTCTATCTTTGTCATTTCCAAATACTCAAGTATTGTTTAAATTCACAAAAATCCCAAAATACTATTACAACTCACCTGATTGGCCTATGACTCTTATATTAAGTACAATGTCTGCAAAACACACTTTCATCAAAAATAAATAAAAATCTCTCATGTCAGTGCAAAATAGCCCGCTTTAATTTTTCATGTTTTGTCAGATCACAGCCACAAACTTCAGTATATTTAAGTTTGAATTTGTGACACAAACTGAGATCTGCTCTTAATTTTAGTCTGATACCCCAAAATAAAAACCTGTGCAACCAGCTGCGTTTACAAGTCAGCCAAGAACATATGTGTTTTAATCTGGTGTAATGTTGACATGGAAGTTTATTTGTGGCTCTCGGCAGCAGGGCCGGATTTAGAATGATGAAGGTCTCAGTTTTGGTGCCCCGATCCACTGCTAGTCAATGCTAGTCCCATACATAAGTGGATCTGAACTGGTACATGGTAGGTTTACTATTTGTGTTGCTTCAAAAGCAACAAAAGCAAATTTTTTTTTTTTATTTGTGCTCCACCTGATCTCTCCCAAATTTGATTTCCTTTTCCAGAAAAAAAATCGTACATCCTGCACTTCCCATCTACACTGCCCCCTCTGGGTTTGGCATGTTTTCAACAGCACTAGGGCCGTATTTGTGGATTTATGTGAATGAAAACGTTACTGATACTGATCCCATGTTTTTTTTAAGCGATGTTACGGAGATATTTGTTCATATAAAGTCCTGAGAGCGCATCATATGCAGATGAACTTCATTTACTAGTATATAAACTCTTTAGGCAATTTGTTGCGCTGCCTTTCTTTTAGCGGAATCAAACAAAAAGAGTTGTCTAAATGAAAATGCACACCGCACTTTTCAATTTTTTGTAAATAAATAAATAAATAAAAATTAGATTTGATCATTTAACCCTTTAACATCACAACTATGAGTTCATGTGTTGCATAAAAAGAGACAAAAACACATTTAGTTTTGTGGCTGAAGCATCACAAAACGTGGAAAAGCTGAAGCATAAATGAAACCCAATATGTCTTTTTTTTAGTCCAAACATATTATTGGAAAGTTGAGGGGAAGGAAAATGTGATTTAACTCCCAGCGTCCCCGCCTCTTAAAATTTACGGAAATGAAATAGATCAATAATATTGATACCAAGTCAGTGTCAGTATCTAATCGATACTTGCGTGTTAAAAATCTATATTTTAGTTTTAGATTCCATCTTAAGATCTTATCTTTATAATTACCCACAGGGAGTTTTACAGTTTTCTCTCTTCTTTAACAGAAACTGTGCTGGAGCCTCAGAGGAAGAATAACTGCTCCTGTCATGTACAGGCAGAAGCTGCGCTGCACAATTTCTTTCGCCTCACGTCACCCAGGCAACATCTGCAACTGTAGCATCTCTTATTATTTCACACAAGTAAATAGCCAATAGCCTGCAGGACTGCTGTAGTTTTTATAATAAGAGTAAAAACACATAGCGAAATAAAAAACTGCATAAGACCAGAAAGTTATTTATCTGCCAAACGTTTGAGTTAGCAATGCTAATTATTAACAATCACAGAAGCAAATAAAACAACATTTCAGCTCAGATTAGGGTTGAAATGTTGCACTTGAACAGCCTATCAGACTTCTGGAAAAGTGTCAACAGACTGCAAGGCAAAGGAGCACATTAAAAATAATTTGATTAAAAAAAAAATCACCAAAAACTTGTTATTCTGACAGTGGAGAGATGATGTTCTGCAGACCGTTCAGGTAGTGAGTAGACGGTAAACTCTAAAACCAAAAATATTCTGGTATATGCGGTTAAATTAAAGAAAAAAAAAATTGACCAACAAAATAGAAAGCAATTGACCCCCCTAAAGATTTAGATTTTTTTTAAAAAAATAAGCCAGCCGTTCTGTTTTTTTCTCTTTAAGTTTTATGACCTGCTCTCTCATCCTTCGGTTTCATGACTTGTAGATGTCAGTAGCAAAGTTTGACCACTGTGAGCAGGGCCGGATTTAGAAGAATAAGGGCGCCTGGGTTGGAGGGAGTTTTGGTGTCCTCTCCCAGAGAACAGAAAAAAAAAACACAACTTGTACTCATGCAAATTACAGAACATAAATAAGCAGGCATACAAATCTGAATTTGAATTAGATGCATGGTCGGCTTGAAATGTCTGTAATGGCATGGCTCCATGTTGGGCCCAAAAAGGTGGTAAATTTCCAATTTTTGAGTTTCGCTGAAATTCATAAAAATCCAACAATATTTAGAAAAAAAACCCACCACATGTGAAACGAGTCCATGACTTTAATATGAGGTCCAGGGCTGCAACTAACAATTATTTTAGTAATCTGATTCAACAATTAATCGAGTGTAATAAAGTGGCACATTAGACAGATTATTTTATTTGACCACTTAAGCTTAATATACAATATTAGAAATATGTGAAAAGATGCAAATAAAAAAAACCAATCCTTTTTTTATGAGAAAATATTTCAACACATTACTTTAGTAAATCTGAACCAGGTGAAGCTAAAACTATTTCATTTGAGGATTTCTCCTTAGGACAGATTAGCAATCAAAGATGTTTTCATCTTAAGTATAAAATGTATATGAATATATTTTGGGCTTAATTACTGCTCTGAATATCTTCCAGCAAATGGCCTTTTTTGGGTCTAGATACTCCAGTTTAGGAATAATTGATTACAAAATTAGTTGACTTTTTTCTTTTTCAATAATCGATTAATCCAATTAATCGTTTCAGACCTAATGAGGTGTATTGTTTGTGAAACATCATGCACAGTAAATATATAAAAAAAGAAGAATTTTTGGGTGCCCCCCTAAACTTGGTGCCCTGGGCTACTGCCCCTGTAAGCCTTTTCTAAAGTTTGGCTCAGACTGTCGGACCGTTAAATGATAAAGAAAACAGATAGAATGGAGTTTCCTGATTCTCTTTTAGTGACTTCAGCTCCTTTCTTCAGCTCGACCAGCTGCAGTTTTGACAGGAAACCCGACAGTCTTATTATCCAGAAACGACAAATTGATCCCTTTTCCACTCGGCTGCTGGGACGCGATTCTACAGGTGTGATTAACGAATCATGGTCTCCCCATCAAATATCGATCCCCGCTGTTATTTCCCTGCCAACTTGAAAAATCGCTTTCGATACTCTGAGTAAATCCTAAAGTTTGATTTACGATGCCGCTGGTTCAGTGTGGACAAGTCGCTATGCAAAAGGCCAGCTGCTATTTATAGCGCCTCTTACTGAGCAAGAAGTCAGTCGTAATTTTAACACCATGGCTGTAATACAATTTCCACGCTCTCTGAACTACCCCCCCCACCCCCCACCCCCCCCACCATACCATCCCCAGTCCCTGCTTCTTCGCCATGGTCCCCAAGACCACTGCCGGAGATGTCCCAGTTTTCCCGCAGCTCGTCGACGTTTGTCTCGCCCAATTTGGATTGCGGCCTCTTCCGGTGACAGCTGCCAGGAAAGGAGAAGCCGAGCTCTCAGACACGCGCATCCTTTGGCCCTGCACGTGAAATCTGTCTCTTTTTTTTTTTTTTTTCAAAGAAAGAAAAGGAAAGACGGAAAACATTCAGCTGCCCTTAAACGCTCGGACTCCATGTTCTGAATTATGGATTCTTGAAGAAGCACACTTGATCTGATGGAGCTTTTTATTTTATTTTATTATTTTTTTAAACTGGAAGGTCCATCTCATGCTGTAGATAAATTAGCGTTTTGTCCACACTGCATGTCAGTTGATGACAGAAATGCTCTACAGAAAAGTTAGGGATGCATTGACATGAAAAGTGGTTCTGCTGTCTGTTATGACGATATGTAGTAATATATTTTTTTATAAAAAAAAAAACAACATAGGACGGTGGTAGATGGGTCCCTGAGGCAGCAGCCCTGGGAGGCACTACGCTTTCATTAGCTGAAAATAACACTAGGCTAGATGGGGGGGGATCATATCTTACACTGTGAGGCATATTATTTAGTGCTCCTGCCTGGCCCCCCTTTAAGAAAAAAAAAACCTAGAGACGCCCCTGGTCATCTGGATCTCACCTGGTTTAGGACGAGAGCGTGCTTGTCTCCTTCAGTTTAGAAAATCTGCAACACCATGCAAACGCAAAACACAGAGAGAGAGAGAGAGAGAGAGAGAGAGAGAGAGAGAGAGAGAGAGAGAGAGAGAGAGAGAGAGAGAGAGAGAGAGAGAGAGAGAGAGAGAGAACAAAAGCCTCAGGAAAGGAACCAACAGATTCTCGTCTGTCTCGCCTTCCTGGCTACATTAGCACTCTGTCAGTTGTTATATAAGGGAAGCGTCTCGAAATGGAGCAGAGTGTGAATAGGAAAGAAGAGAGGGAAAGCCCTCTTCTTTGATGGCAGTCCCCATTGGGGGGTGCGGGGAGAATGAGGGGGTTTAGGTGGGTGAGACTGTAAGGGTTTTCCTTCCTGCCTGTGAGACACGTGGAGAGTAGATGTGCAAACATGAGTTGACTGTGTGAGGATGGAAGGAGGAAGCTCGGCTCTCGGCCTGCCACACGTACAGAGATGATGGGATGCAGGGAGGGCGGGATGTGTGTGCATAGGCATGGAAGGAGAATGGGCTCTTATGAAGCCGATGATTCTAACGGCATATCGTATGAAGAGAGCAGCAGCAGCTGCCTCCGACAGGATCAGAGCGCACTTTGAATTTTTCTGCAGCACATCTGAGTCAAGCAGACCCCGATAAGCTAATTTCCAGAAACTCGAGTCATGGAAATGCCTCTCCGATGAGAGCTACAGAGATTTAGATGTTAAATTCTTAAAATATTCAGAAACGTCAATTTGTCTTTTTTCCTTTAGCGGTGAGCTGTCAAGTAATTTCATTGAGGATAAAAAAAAGAGCTTTAAGAAACACTGCCTTCTAACTTGAGTCAGTTTTTATTTATTATAAGCGGCAAGGAAGTTGGAGCAGAAGTTTCATTCCCAGCTACACTACTCCAGATATTTTTCAAACGTTCACCCCGTGGGTGAGAGCTAGCTTGCTAACTTATTACAAGAGCTAGCTAGCTCTAGCTGCAGCTAAACGCTTCTAATAAGTTCAACTGAATAGTTTAGTCCAGGTATTTTAGTGCTAGCTAACTAGCTAGCTATTCAATTGAACAAGTACAGTATTATTTTTTTATTCTTTAAATCCTATACGAAAATTGTTGGCAGAGTTTTAAATGAATCTATTCCTTCATTTATCTAGTCTTAAGTTGTTTGTCTTTCTTCTGGTCCCAATTTTCCAATCACCACAATTCTTTTTTGTTTTCAGTTTCTATCCAAGAGTTTCCAATTTTGTCAGCAACTTAATTGACATTTTAACTTAAAAACAGTGTCAAAATTACTTTGAAGAATTACAAACTTTGACCTTAACGGAGGCAAGTGAAGTCTGTAGTACTTCAGATGTTGTTCTGAGCTCTTTGGTGACTTTCTGACTGAGTTGTTGATGTAATTTTAGTAGGCTGGCATCTCTGTGAAGGTACAATACTGTTTCGTGTTATTTTAGTTACAAATTGAGCTGTAACACCAATTAAAAGGGTGGATTCTTGCCAGCCCTGTTTTTAAAATCCAATATGGCTGCCATAGAGTAAGCTGGAGTAAGGACTTGTGTTTCAACATGCCATTAAATTAGTCACACAGATGGTACCATACAACACATGTTGAACATGTTGCTTCAATGTTTTAATGTGCACAGGATTCTGATAATGTCCAATTATTAGCTTATGATGCTAACAGTACATCAGCTGGTGAAGGAATAACTCGTATAATGAGTTCAGCAGATGTGCAGTTCTGCCAGATGTTTGCTAATTGCTGCTAGCTAGTCTGACGGAGCTGAGTGGGGAGTGGAGAGGCTGCCCTGTGATGGGGAAGAGTAGAAACTTGGAACCTGCAGCTCTGAGGAGGATCTTGCCCATCGAAGGCGGTGCTAGGTCCACCCAGGCGTTTTACACAGCTGCATGGTTGCCACGGGAGACTAAATGATTTCTCAAATATGCATGAAAGAATCAAGGCAACACTCCAGGTATGTTTTTCACGAGGGAATGACATTATAACATTATGTAAAGCTCAAAAAAGTTGCTTTTACTGTAACACTGGCCTACTAGCAAAAGGCCACATGGGCTGATTTGATAACGGAAGTTCCTCATCAACCTCATCAATTAAGGCAAAGTCTTAAAGATGGGAAGTGAATGAGATCATAAAATGTCCTTAGGAAGGTTTGCAATGAGATGCACTAACGTCTCCTTCAAACAGTTAATTAGAGAGGGAATATTAATAAGCTATTTACGCAAGCGAGGCTGTTCAGTACGAGAGACACAGTTACTGTCGTCCGTCTCACATTGTGCTGAAAGATTTCTTTGCGTCAAGTGAAGCAGCAGATCTTCACTTGTAGTCCAAAACCACTTCTTCCTATTCTCTGGCTAAGTGATGGTGTGTATTCTGGGGTGTTGGTGCAGAGTGACAGTAACACTGTTCCCACTGCAGAGGATTTCAAAGCTTTTGATCCCTCACAACACAAAAGCCTTTGAAAAAACACATGCCAATTACCAGCAGTGTCTGTAGCAGCGTTACAGTTCTGTCTCCCTTCAGCAGAAAATTAACTAAAAAAAAAAAAAAGACGGCACTCCCATCAGCTGTTGAAGTGTCACATCCATCATGCTCTGTATTGAATTTTGACTGTACTTACTGTACTTCCATCCAGTTCACTTGAAAAGAGGAAAGTCAACATTTTGTTGGGATTTGCGGATCTCAGAGAGTCTTAGTTGGAGCCCACCTAAAGCCTGGTGATGAGAAACATTGTTATCTGAGGTCTCAGGCAGACACAAAGACCCGACTCCCTCTCTAATCCTGTGTGGGGAAAAGGAGTTTGCATAATTCATTTTTGTGTGTGTGTGTGTGTGCGAGAGATTTTAAATGCTGCATTAACTTAAAACTGTGGAACACAGAAAACCCCGAAAGCCTCGCAGTGTTTTGATAAAGAAGGCAGCAGAATTTTAATACTTGAGCAGATTTCTGTATTTTCATGTTTTTCCAGCTCTATTGACTTCTTTTAAATTTGTGTGTGTGTCAGAAGCAAAGTGTGTTTTTGATTGTGGAGATAATAAAATCACTGGCAACACGAGCAACCACACGATGTCCAAATGGAAATGTGGCCAAATAACCAGTTTTACTCTGAGACAGTGAGTGGTATGAATTCAGTGATTTGGTTGTGACTCCCACTGGTGTGTACGGGAAAACAGACGTCATTCCTCTCTCAGCCCCAGACAGGCCGTCTGCAGGCCAGGTTAACTTCCGGGATGATATGAGACTCAGTTAGAGTAAATTATCCTGGGCCCATAGCACCTGAGTCAAGCAACAAAAACAGAGCATGTATGCAGTAAATTAAATTGGGAAATATCTGACAAAAGTCCTGAGGTCTTACCTGGCTGAGACTTTATGCTGGTGTCCTTTGTCCTTATTAAAATTAAAATTTTTGGTCCTCTTGGTCTAGTAGATAACTAGAACGGCAAAGTTTTAGAGCTGTGTGACACTCGACATTTTGGCATCGATCCGATACCAAATACCTTATTTTCAGCTACACTACTCCAGATATTTGACGCACCTTCAACGAATGGCCTATTTTAAAACTTTTTTCATATGTAAGGCGCACCACATTATAAGGCACATAGAATAGATGCCTCAGTTAGGGTTGCCGTACTCTATTATTACACATCTACATTTGTATAGAAGTGGTCCCCGAGTACTTTAATAGTAGGCTGTCCCAGTTGTTGTTTCACTCACGGTGTTGGTGTTGCGATATTGTGCCCAACTGCTTTCTGGGTAACACAGACCAACCGACACGTTGCTGCAGTCTCTGTCTCTCTGAGTTATTTTGTGACAACCTGCAACAGAATTTGGACAAAATGCAAAAATGCAAAATGCAAAAAAAATATCTGCAAAATACTTTAATAATATAAATGGAAACAATAGAACAACTAAACAAATAAGTGTACAGTTTTTTCTCTAATTAAAATGCAAAATAAGATGATTTAAGAACAAATCGAAACAAAATCTTTTGTGAGGTGCAGCAATGGAACTACAATGCAAAAATTTTAAAAGTTTCAAGTGCAAAACTAAATGTTCAATTTTACCACGCCAGTATCAAACCGATGCTTATATCAACTTGGTATTGATATCAACATTTTTGGATCAGTCCGTCCACCCTCATTTCATGTTCTGACAACGTTCTCTTGCAGAAAACTATACATTTACTCCAGTTGGTTTCAGAACCTCTTTGGGGTCAGGGGTCAGCTTCTGCCTCAAGCGGGGAAAATGAAGTGTCTTGTTTACAATTGATGGTAGGATGAAGGGGAAGATAGATGGATAGAGCTAGCTAGGCGGTGCTCAAGTCTGTTCCAGTAAAGAAAAAACAGAAATAAAAATTAAAGGCCTGGGCTAGTTATTTATCTAGCTTGTTAACTAGGCCTGGCTATGGCCATGACCTACCTACAGTAGCTAGTTTGACAGCTAGCTAGCAATGCTGTTCCAGTAAAGAAAAAACGGAAATAAAAATTAAAGGCCTGGGCCTAGCTAGCTAGTTATCCATCTAGCTTGTTAGCTAAGCCTGGCCATGGCCTAGCTAGCTAGCATTGCTGTTCCAGTAAAAAAAAATCAAAATAAAAAAGTGAAGCTTTTAAAGGGAAGTTTGTGGTTGTAATAGGACTAAAATTTGGCAAAGGTATACATTTTTTTTCAAACAGTTTACTTTGTAAATAAATATGTAACATTTCTGAACAGCTGGCATTCATCTGGTGGGTGATTTGGCAAGTTTTATACTGAAGAAAAGCTGAGCAGTTATTTAGTATCCACTGCTTTCTATCAGTGGACACTAAAGATGCTGTTAGGCCACATTGTCACATGAATAATCTCATCACTTCTTGTCTGTGTGTGTGTGTGTGTGTGTGTGTGAGACAGATGAGGGCCAGACAGTGTGTGGCTCACCGGCTGACATGCAAGGTCGCCGTCTGAGCGAGGTGGGCATCCAGCTGCGGACGTTATGTCACCAGACACTGGACTCCTGGGACTACCTTTTCTTCGTTGTCATCGGCTTCGTCATCTTCGCCGCCGGGACGGTGTCAGCGTGGCTGATGGGCGTCGTCATGGTGCTGTACGAGCGCTACATCAAGAAGAAGGACGATCAGCTCGAACTGGAGAACGAGGAGGAAGGTATTGAGACGATTGGTGCATCCAGAGGCAGAACAGAGCGGGGCAACAGGAGCTTAAAAACTTCACATACTGTTTGAAAGAATCCGTCCACCATGGACTCCCACAGTGCCTCCTGTAACACACCTCCAAGGCTGTCTGTGAGGTCAGACATTAAATCAGAACTGAGTCTTGGCTTGCAAACAGAAGATGGATAAGGAATGTCTTTCTATTCTAATCATTTGTAGGGCGCTTTCCGGGGATGAAACAGGTTTCTTTTTTCTTTTTTTTTTTTTAGTCTCCATGCTGGAGGTCCCCATAGCTGGGTGATACATAAACCATATATGCAAATGTATGAATCTGTATGTCGTGTAATTCTGTGTTGTTTGAGTGGGAATTGGATTTGTTGAGCAGAAAGGAAGTGTGAACTGGTAAAACTGGTACTAATAGACCAGTTTGGTGTTTCTTTAAATCTTTTGCGCATCCACACTCGGCTTATTTTATATTTCAGACTTTTGTCTCTAAAGTCTTCTGAACTAGTTTTACATTACTATTTTGTATGATGCTAAGCGTTTTTGCGTCTTCAATGTGAAGCACTACAATAATCTCCTGTATCTTTAAAGAAACTTCTGTCTCCAAAAGGCACAGTCTGACTTGAAGGGACTGTGTAACGGGATAGTTCAGGATGTTTGGAATGAGTTTAGGCTGAAACTTTATCAGCAATTAATATCTTTGCGTCTAAATTTCACATCAATCCAGATTAGCTGGTTTTGTCGTTACCAACAATCCAGAAAAGGATTGTAGGTAAAGATCCTTTTCTGGTTCAGCAAGTCTGTAAAAGTGCCAGACTTTTACAGACTGAAAGCAACTCCAATTTCAAAACGTCATATCGGTTTATAAACAAATTTATGCTTTAGAAGAAACACAGGAAGTGGTGACTGGAGGCAACGCATCCCTGATTATCTTCCTTCGTGAAACGTGTTGAGAATAGATCAACACAGTGATTGAGGTCAGATTAACAGTCAGAAAGGAAAGAAATGCAGTGTAAAAATAATAAAATAGCATTTAGTCAAGTTTCTTTATTATGCTACATAATATTGTGTTACTATGCCATCCAGTATGAAACGAGGCAGTGGTGCTCCACTCATTGTCTTCTTCTGTAACTCATTATTGCAATTTTGTGTATAAAAAATTAAACATTGTGGTTTAAGTCATTTTTTAATTAATAGACATTTTCATAATTACTTTTATGTAAAAATTGCCTTTTGAAACTTATCACATTTGAGGAGGAAGATTATTAGTGACGCACCGCCTCCAACCTCTATATCTGCTAAAATATTCATAGGTTTCTCTGTAAATATCAAACCTGAAAATGGTGTAGAAGGTTATAAGATAAATGTCAAGTAAACATGACAATTTTGAGATTGGAGTTTAGGATTATGCGGCCGTGGCGCCTCTCAGATTTGGCCGTATAGCTTCAAAATCTGGTCCAAAAAATCTGGATTTTAATCAGTTGAAGATTTCGAGACGTATTGCAGGTAAGACATTAGCTGCTGATAATGTTCTTTTAGAATCTCACATCAGAAGTCCTGAACGATCACTTTCATCTGATGTGATGTAAAAGCCTGGAAGGTTATTGGTGATGCATGAAAGATGGGAAGAAAAGCCTAAACTACCAATGAGATCTTTGAATTTTGACTTTCATATGAGGAACTTTATATACTTTAGTCTCAGCACGTTGTAACTTTTTACATAGTCTAAAAGCAATACAAGTAATTGATGGGAAGCACTGAAAGGTTCAGTTCCCCCGGAGGTGACACGCTAATCTAATATTTTTTTGGTCTGTCTGCAAACATGTTTGATACCACGAAATTTACTCTGATTAGCATAATGCGAGTTGTAAAGTTTGAATAAAAAGTAAAGGTCTTTTTTTATATATACTGAAATGTTTTCCTTGCTCATAATTCATTGTTTGCTGACCATCTTGTCCCGTGAGGAATAAGAAAGGAATATTATGAGGTGGCAACATGTTTTTCCAAGTTTTCTTGCTACTGCTGGATTTCTTGTAAATGTAACAAGTAAGATTATTTTTGTTACCGTCATTTTTTTCCAACATGTGCAGGATGTTTCAAGCGGACCAGATTTTGACAAAATTTGTCCGTTCAAATAATGGAACTGAATGACTTTAAATTGTTTGTTTAAAGTCAACTCAGTTCATTGATGTACTGATATTTGTCACAGCCTGGGCCTCAGTGTTGTTCCAACAATAATCTCAGATAAATGGAAGATGGACGGATGGATGAATTTGAACCTAAGAAAACCAATACACTCTCCTGTTGACTGTGTAAATGACATAAGCGACAGCAAAAAGCAAAATTCTAGTTCAACTCTTCTCAGCAAATACTTATGCATAAACAGATATTTTCCTTTCAGCTGTAGCCAAACAGTAACAGGTTGGGGGATGGGGGGCTATCAAATGAATGTGGGCGCTGTTGATGGATGATTCAGACGCCGTTTTCTCACTTGAAAAGCAAGCGCAATTCCAGAGGCAGATATTGTTGAGAGCCACGATGGACTCTAATATGACAGAAACAAAACGATAATATTGACTCAAGCAGGAAAAAGGAAAGGTGGACTTAAAGGTATTTGATTCCAACCTCTGCTAAAAACAGTCTGAATCTGTCTAAAAATCTTTTTTTGTTGTTGTTGTTCTTCCTCCTTATATAAAGGGGTGATCCTGACTCATCATAGTTTGTATAACTATGCATGGACCAATTTAGGCATAATGGCGTGGCGTGCATAGCAGGATGTCAAAATGTCAAGCAGAGGTCTGTATGTTGCCGACATGACTGGTGATTAGGAACGCCTGTGAAAAACATAGTCACTGACTCGCTGATTGCTGTTAACGCTTTGGGCATTTACACAGCCTGCTTTTTTTTTTTTCTTCAGTTTTTTTTTTTATGTTGCATAACACGCATGTTTGTACTAAACTCTCATCTACAGTGGATATAAATAATGTGCACACCATTGTCAAAATGTTAGGTCATTGTGTTGCCAAACAAAAAAGAGAGAGACCAAAATATATGAATGCAGAACTTGTTCTACTAATAGCCTTACAATCTATACAGCTGTAGTTACAAGCAAACCTTTTGGAGGTAATCATTATGATTATACTTTCAGTTTTGTGGACAAGGTTGTCCCATCAAACCACAAACACACACACACACACACACACACACACACACACAAAAACTTCAAAAGCGCACGCAGGGTCAGTGTGACCCCACCAGACCGTGGAACGAGTAAAAAGCTTGTGGGGTCGAAATGACCGCCTTTTAAGACCATGGGAGGGATAAGAATGTTTTCACACCTGAAGTGTTCAATCAGCGGTTTTTTGGGGTTGATGTGAACACAGCCAGTGCACCAGGGTAGAGACCAAAACAAAACTGTCTGAAAAGTACTGTTGGATTTTGAGAATACGATATAAACAACTTTAGAGTTCGTTTGGAATCGCACCAAAGATACCGCCTCCAAACTGACCTCGGACCTCGGTAAGTGGTTCATTTACAATATGAACAACATCAATCCGACACATCGGTGTCCACTGAAGGGTTGAGCTAAAAGCTGTCCAGGTATGCTCTGCATTGTGGGATACGGTAAACAAACTAATGAACAAAGGCTGTGCATCTTTCAAGACATCTTCTCAAAATCTGTACAAATACTTTCATGGTAATTTTACCTAAGACGGTACCCAGAAACACACTTATGAGATGATAAACTATTTTTATCAGCTAGAATATACAATATTCAAACCAAAGTAAATTGCATGACAATGTCCTTAGTCTCTTCATCAATTTCTTCGGTTCTTGGTATTGTTACCGTGAATTTCTCCTCTCTCAAACTCTTTGGAAGATGACTGTGTCCCACATAATATCTAAATTCTTTTGTATTCCTAACAGGAACCTTCTGACAGTGGCGTTCCTCTTATGCTCTGCAAACTTTCTGTTGCGACAAAACAAAAGACGTTAGGAAAACCCCTCCTAGATCTGTTGGACTTTCCTTGTGGTCAGTCACAGGCACTCTGAATCACGGCCATGATCATTGCACACTTACATGGACTTTTTCATTTGACAAAATGCTTGTCTGTGCTGAACTCCCATACATATCAGCATAAATATATAATCGTCAGACGTACGAATGAGTGAGGGTGTATTATTGTCTCAATCTGAAAATGTGGTGCCAGAGGCAAGGGTGATGCTGTGGGCTGGAACGAGAACTGGCAGGTGACCTAATTTGTGTGAGCACAGAGATATATGGATGGACAGGGAATGCCCAAATCTACCCCACATAAAAAAAGTAATAAGGATTTCTAGAGTGTACAGTATGGAGTACCAGCCCTCATATTGCAGACATAGACGTTGTACCCATGTGAGTTTACTAACACCCACAGTTTTCATGCAATTTTGCTCAAAAACCGCATTTCTGTGGTGTTGTCTTTGTGCACCAAGCTGAGTGCGCAGTGAAACAGATGTGAGCGCATATATCTTTGTGAGCAAAGAATAATTGGTGGTGTTGTCTTTATAACTCACTTGATCGCTAATTAATTCACATTCTTACTCCTCATGTATGGAATGCTGAGAAGGCCAAATTTCATTTCATTTGTCTTTAATATGCAAAGTATGTTGGTAACACAAAAGCAACTGCGAAGCATATGTAAATGAACCACACCACCATGACGGACAGTTTTCTTTATCCAATCAGGGTATTCCTCAGAAGAGAAAGAATCAATCACAACCAACAAGTCAAAATATTCCAGGAAGTGACAAATTCCCAAAAAAATTGTAGGATTTACCAAAAACAAAGAAAACATGATACACTTTAATTTTGTAGCCAAATAAGATGTAGTTAAGCAAATAAATATGCTTACTTTGTGTATTTCAGGTAACATTTCTACATTTATTGAGCTACTACTCTATGATGTGATCCTCCACATCCCCTGCACCTTCGAAAAGCGTGCTACACCACTGCACACTGGGAAATTATTTCAGTTAGGACTGTTTTCACATTTATACTCCAGTTATACTGCAGGACTTTCAGTAACAGTTATATTAAGTGGGTAAACTAAATTTCAGTATTATGCACTTTTAACTCCCCCTCAGGTCTCCCCATATTTAGGCACATGTCTGAATGTGCTTCAACACACAGACCTGAAAGCATCAGTCCTGCACTCCAGCGTGAATCACCTCTGGATGGAACATTGTGTAAAAGGACTATCGCTGGCCAGAACACCCACACTGTAAACATCTAGCTGTGAAGTTTAACCGTGATTATCTGTTGCCTTTCTGAACGTGGAAACAGCGACTTCCATGTTGTTCTGCTAAAGCTGAAGCCGGCAGCTGGTTAGCTAGCAGGAAGAGAAACAAACAGCTAGGCTAGCTCGATTACTAATTCGAGTAAAGAGCACTTTTTTCAAATGAACCTGAATAAAATCTACCTATCAGGAGTTGTAAAGTTCACGTTGTAACTTTAATCTTCTACTTTATGGTGAAAAGTGCTAACAATAAAAGTTAATCATCGTTGTGGTCCCAAACCACAAAGATTGAACTGAGAAGTTCAGAGGTCACACTTTTTTTTCTTTTTTTTCCCAATTATGTGGATAATAGTGAATAAATTAATTGAGTGTAGGCTACAGTAATGTGAGCAATACAACAGTCTGTCTCAGTGAAGAAAGTAAATCAGTACATTTCTGCCAAAAACTTAAAAATTTTGACATTAAAATTTTCTAGAAAAAAGAACATTTCTGAGCTCCAAAATTTAAGTTTAGTAGAACAAACTCAGAAATGTCCTTGTTTTTTTTCTAGTAAATTTCTGAGATTATTCCTCAAATTCCTGAGTTTTTTGGCAGAATTTTCCTCCTCCTTTTTTTCTATCTACACTGACCCTAATACAGGGTCATACAAGACTCTGACCATCGTGTTTTTTTTTTTTAAGTCCAGCGAATCTATTGTCATCTGCATAGAATAAACCCATATGTACATTTCTGACTTAGAAGCGTGAGTAAGAAAGTTGCAAATACATAACGGACACCATCCAGAAACCAAAACACGGGAGCCTGGAGGTTATTGGCGTCAAGCAGGTTATGAAAAATGGTGTTTGTATTTTCAACCGGGGTCGTGGTTAGAATGTGCTTCGGGACTAAGATGAACTCAGCTGGTATTGTTCACCTCAGCAGTGAGGCTTTGGCTGTGAGCCTGCTTCAGAGAATGGAGGAAGAAAAATGCAAACAGTTATCAGACCCAGATTTTCTCTGCTTAATTCTACAGCGGTATGAAACGCCCTACAGTCAGGAAATGTGACATCTTGTTAGAGTGGATCTAACTGTCTGACAAATCTATTTAGAAACATGCTCACTCACACACACTGTAGGAAAATGTGTTGTGTGAGTGAGGTGTTGAAGAATTATACGCTGAAGTTATAGAACCTGGATCCATCTGTTTCAGTCATTTGAGAGAGATTTCATCATTGATCTGTTCCACTTATAAACAATCACATGACTCTCAGTGGGATCCAGCCCCGACACACAGCTGCACTAAACTGGAACAGGAAAAGCTGCAGCAACTCAGTTTGATGTATCTTTTATGGCTGAAACTTTCACATTTTGTGACATTAAAATCACAGACTTATTTATTGTATTAGGATCTTACACTGCAAATCGCAAAATTTTAATCTAAATCTTTGGTCTAGTTTCTAGTGCAAAACTCTTAGTAGACTTGAGATAAGACAAAATTAACTTGTAAGTAACTTTCCAGCAAAAAAATATGTTTGTTTTATGTTAATAACTTAGTAATATTGTTGAAAAAGTAGTTCCATGGGCAATTATTTCACGCACAATATGGGGAAAATGTCTTGGTCAAAGTTAGTTTCCATGGTGATGCATGCTTGTTATTTCTGGTCCCTCTGGGTTTAGACTGAATGGGCCTCCAGCAGAAAAGTTGCACTGCATTTTCTTAGTGGTATCGAAGTAAAATGGGGCCTGAAGGCAAATGCACATCATACTTTGTCTATTGTGAATTATTAAGCTTTGAGTTAGTATGGTAGATAAAACCTCCTTTAAAAACTCTTCCAGTTTGTGTTTGGAACGTGCCAGGGTCGTGAATACTTTCGCAATCTCTCGACTCTTGATTCTGCTGGAAATTGAGAGCTACAAACAAAAAATAATTGGTTTTTTTTGGGTGGTGGTGGTAATTTGTTTGTCTCCGGCTCTCCGCTCTGATTGTTCTGAAATCGGAAGCAGTGATTCATCGTAAATTACTGAACATCCGGTCCCCGTCTGGCAAACACCATATATTTTTGAAACAAACACAACAGATAAAATGAGTTCTAACTGATTGCTTTCAGTCGGTGGAGTGACGGATGACGCTTCCATTGTAACAGATCTGCTTACAGGCTCAGCGGCCTGCCATCTCTGTATCCTTCCCCGGCAATAAAAAGGTCATTTCAGAGGAGATGCTCTGTCCTTTCATCACAGCGCCTGGAGAAGCGCGCGCGCGTTTCTCTCTTTTCTTCTCCTTCTTGTTGCTCAGTTTCTCATCGTGCTCTGCTCTTTCGCTGCATTTTTTACTGCTCAGAAGGTTAGCTGGTGTCTAATGGGCCTCCAGCTGAAAAAAAAAAAAAAAAAAAAAAGTCGAAGAAGAAGAAAAAAACCCGACATCAACCCGCTCTGTTGCGCGCGGGGGTCGCAGTGTGCGTCCGCATTCAGAGCTGTAGACGTGACCAGCTCACCGGGGTGTTTTGATCCAATAAAGATGGCCGCGCATGTGAGATAATGAGATGCTAATTCACGCTGAGCTTTGACTCGAAAGTAGCGCGGTGATATTTAAGTACCCGAGAGCGAGTCTGAGACATTTGACGGTAGTATTTTTGCACTAAAAGTCGTGAAACATGATAGGAGACTTTAATATTCTTTGACTCGGCCGACTCTCTTATCTCATGTCTGCTTTTTGCTTCTTTATTTATCTCCTTGTTCTCTATTTTTGGCCACAAGTCCTATTTTTGCATCTGCTGTATTCCTCTAGGCTTTAGCTGTTCCATTGTTTTGTGACATTTTGGGAAATGTGATTATGGAGTTTGTACATGTGACAGATGACTATATCTGTAGCAGGCTGGTATGTGCCCCCTCTGCACCAGATTTCCATTAAACCTGAACAAACAATGAGTGTCTAACAAAAACAAGCTGAACACTGGATTGTCACAGAAGCATGTCCCTACTCGGCCTATCCAAACACAGCAAAAACTAATTTGAGTCCTGGAACAATCTCTCAAAAATAGAAAATTACAGCTCTCTCCAGCGATGCCAGACTAATTTTGCCACATTTCGTTCGTCCAAGCATTGTTGCTGATTCACAGCACTTTCCTGATGTCCGTAGTTTCAGACAGCAGGACGATGAAAGCTGTCGCATTACGGAAAACCACCATGCAGCTTGAGAAACAAGCACAATACCCAACCACAAGACATTCCTTCTGCATGACTGAATGTTTTTCAAAAAACTCAGGATGTTTTCGCACTTGATAGTCCGGTAGACTCAATTCAGTTCGGGACCTAAATGGTAACATTTGTTACTTTTTCAGCTTGTGTGGTTTGCTTTCACACTGCATTGTCACATGATCCAAACCCTTTGGAAAATCTGTTCCCCTCCTCGCCTGTGGTGGCGCTACTTTGAAGAAAACAAAATGAAAACCTCTAAAGAAGACACTGAGCGCGACTTCCTTCTTCACAAAATGTAAGCTTAAATTATTTTGTCTTTGGTAAAAACAAGAACAACAAAAAATCACGAGCCATTCCTTCATGCATTTTTGTTTGGTTATACAGGTACTTCTCAAAAAATTTGCATATTGTGATAGTTAATTATTTTCCATAAAGTAATGATAAAAATTAAACTGTCATATTTTAGATTCATTGCACACCAACTGAAATATTTCAGGTCTTTTATTGTTTTAATACTGATGATTTTGGCATACAGCTCATAAAAACCCAAAATTCCTATCTCAAAAAAATTAGCATATCATGAAAAGGTTCTCTGAACGAGCAGTTAACCTCATCATCTGAATCAACAAAGTAACTCTAAACACTTGCAAAAGATTCCTGAGGCTTTTAAAAACTCCCAGCCTGGTTCATTACTCAAAACCGCAATCATGGGTCAGACTGCTGACCTGACTGCTGTCCAGAAGGCCATCATTGACACCCTCAAGCAAGAGGGTTCAGAACCTATTGGTTCAGAAAGACATTTCTGAACCAATAGGCTGTTCGCAGAGTGATGAATCAAGGCACCTCAGTGGGAAGGAAAAAGTGTGGCAGAAAACGCTGCACAACGAGAAGAGGTGACCGGGCCCTGAGGAAGATTGTGGAGAAGGGCCGATTCCCAGACCTTGGGGGAAGCAGTGGTCTTTGTCTGGAGTAGAAACATCCAGAGCCACCGTGACAGACGTGTGCAGGAAATGGGCTACAGGTGCTGCATTCCCCAGGTCAAGACACTTTGAACCAGAAACAGTGGCAGAAGCACCTGACCTGGGCTACAGAGAAGCAGCACTGGACTGTTGCTCAGTGGTCCAAAGTACTTTTTTCGGATGAAAGCAAATTTTGCATGTCATTCGGAAATCAAGGTGCCAGAGTCTGGAGGAAGACTGGTGAGACGGAAATGCCAAAAGGCCAGAAGTCCAGTGTCAAGTACCCACAGTCAGTGATGGTCTGAGGAGCCATGTCAGCTGCTGGTGTTGGTCCACTGTGTTTTATCAAGGGCAGAGTCAATGCAGCAGCTATCAGGAGGTTTTGGAGCACTTCATGCTTCCATCTGCTGAAAAGCTTTATGGAGATGAAGATTTCATTTTTCAGCACGACCTGGTAAATGGTTTACTGACCATGGTATTACTGTGCTCAGTTGGCCTGCCAACTCTCCTGACCTGAACCCCATAGAGAATCTGTGGGATATTGTGAAGAGAAAGTTGAGAGACGCAAGACCCAAAACTCTGGATGAGCTTAAGGCCATCGAAGCATCCTGGGCTCCATAAACACCTCAGCAGAGCCACAGGCTGATTGCCTCCATGCCACGCAAAAGGATTCCTGACCAAGTATTGAGTGCATAACTGAACATAATTATTTGAAGGTTAACTTTTTTGGTACTAAAACACTTTTCTTTTATTGGTTGGATGAAATATGCTAATTTTTTGAGACAGAAATTTTGGGTTTTCATGAGCTGTATGCCAAAATCATCAGTATTAAAACAATAAAAGACCTGAAATATTTCAGTTGGTGTGCAATGAATCTAAAATATATGACAGTTTAATTTTTATCATTACATTATGAAAAATAATGAACTTTATCACAATATGTAAATTTTTTGAGAAGGACCTGTATTTACCCACAATGGTCTGCGCTGTTTTCTTCAGAGTTACTTCAACTGAACCAAGACAGGTTTTTAAGCGAACCAGAGTTAGCTTTCTGGGTCCACATCAGAGTACAATTCACAAGTCCACAAACGAACCGGACTTTCAAGACAAACGAACTGGAGTTTGATTAGATCAGACTAAACCGGACTGGTGTGAATGCACATTTAAACTACAGTACCAGGACATAAAGGCAATGTTTTGATTTTAATATTTTACATTTTGGTACAAAAATAAATATTTTTGAAACCAAAAACATTTATTTCTGTAATTTCCCCATTTAGCAGTATACAAGCTACTTCTCAGTGGAACGCTGATTACTTCCTGAAGGTGGAGTTTCAGAAAGAGGAGTTTTTCAAGAGACAGAGGCCTAATTTCAAGGCGTTAAATTACAGAGTTCAATTTATTTTAAGTCATATTTGATACGTATTGAATTTTTTAAACAACTGAGGTGAGCATTAATAGAGCTATATAATGGCACATGTGCCTGTAAAACACATTGTACCGTCGCTTTAAGGCGAGAGATTTTGCACTTTGAGATCTTTTAGCCTACTTCATGCTGTCAGACATGTTTTATTTAAGCATTTCTAAAGGCCAAGCAGTAAAGCAGCTTGTTGTGCTGTGAATGCATGATTTAATCAGTGGGTACAAATACTTTTTCACATGGGTTTTCAGAGTCCCCACTCCACCCTCCAACGGAGCAAAAATAAAATAAACAAAAAACCTTTCAGATCCATGTATCACGTTTTGTATCACAACTCCTTTACAACAAAGAGATGGTAAATAAATAAGGCCCCATATTTTTTCCATAAATAAATGAAATAAAGCTGTAAATTGACAACATATTATATTCGTTACGAAGCAAAGCAGTTTTCGCCACACGCATCATGTCTCAGAACAAGCCGTCTTATTGAAACCTTAATCCAAGTCCTCTTTAGAAATCTTGACCTTTTTAAGCCAAGGCATATAGTGTGACGTTTCCTGGTTGAGCTGCTGTTTCCCGTCTTTTAGGACATCCTGCATCAAACAACTATTTCCGCTGAATTATTAGCGCGCGAAGCTTTAATCTTGTTGTCAGGCTCCTTTTAAATTTAAAGTTAAAGACAGCGGTGAGGCTCGAACATTTCTCCTCGTCTTGTTAATCTTCTTTTCAAAAGGAATTATAAATAGGCCAACTTATAACAGACGCCGTGGAGCGGCTCCTTCTGCGAGCCGCGTTACATAAAATATAATGAATTCAGCTTCTAACAGAGAGCGAGAGCATGTGAGCAGAGAGTTAGAGGGAGGGGGGAGCTTGTTGTTACTCAGGGCACAGATACAAAAACCAAACAGCTTCATAGTGGTTTGGTGACGTGTCAATAAACACATATGACTTGATTCTAGGCATTTAACTAATGAATTTATTTAAATAAGCACGATTTTAAGGCGTAAACTGTTTTTGAGGTGAAGTACGAAAGCGCCATCTAGCGGTAGGTGTTGAAGCTGCTCATTTATTAACAGACGAGCTTCAAACTTGAGGTCATCAGCTGCAGAGTGGATGACTGTACTTACTTTCTGAGGTCCATCTGTAGACGATCAATTTTGCTTGTAGGTTTGGACTTTGACTGGGCCTTTCCAACAAATGAATATGCTTTGACGCTTTATCGCAGCTGTAGCGGCACGTGTGGTTGAAATCCAGCAGGGAGTGAACCTTTGCACTGTTTTCCTGTCTTTCACAGCCTAAAACAGGTTTTCAGTCTGCATTAGGGTTTATTTAGCTGCATCCATCCCTCCAGGGTATCCACAGGTTTCAGCACGTCAAATGGCGTAAAAGACAGACACCACAACTTTAAGATTTTTATTTTGAACAATCTTTGCAAAACATGTTTGATTTGACTGGTTTTTCCATACTTACATCCCAATTCACACAGGTCTATCACACCGAATCCCAATTAAATACAAGATGCAGTATTTAACAAGTAGTCGTTACGTATCCACACACCGTTCTGAACAACTGTATTTATTCATTTTGTATTGTCATGGCGACCACACGTTAGATCCGATAAAATAGCTTTTTAAAGCACTCTTGTTAGGACTTTCCAGGCTCCGTCTGGCTGTTCGTCACCTCACAGGGACTCTGTTGTTCCTGTACCATCCGCAGGATGCTTTGGGAAACCCTTTTAACGTCGCTGTGTGTGTCGGGATGCGTGTCTAATGCTTTCAGAAGCTCCATCAGGCCCTCCTTAGTTAGCATATGGATGTAATACGAAGCTGCACCGTTTGAAAAAGACGAAGAATTTTCAGAGAAGAGCACCTGAAAATACTCAACATCATTCAAGATTTAAGTGCCAAATACGTTCATTGGCCTCATCTTCAGGTGTCTACTGACGTTTCTGTCTTACCGTTTTGTCTGCAAACGAGATGTATCGCCCACACCGCCCACAGCTGGACACCTGAGGGCTGGTAAGTCTGAAGCAGAGAGCAAAATGGACGGAAGGACCTGAAACCAGAAAGACAATCACTATGATTTGATTTAACACTTTGTACTCAGGCTTCTTCGCTTGCACCAGATGTTCACTTTCTGTGTTTCTAACATTAAATTATTCCGAAATTGGACTCTAAAAGGTTTCAGCTCCAGGTGCTGGCGGTAACACTCCGGCTGCACTCACCAGTAGAAACTCAGTAACAATAAACGTACATTTGTGTTTCAAGAGAGATGTATTTTTTGACGCACAGCGTAAAGTGTGAAGTGTTACATAAGAGCAGTGGAGTCCACAGGATCAAAAAATGAGCTAAGGGCATTTTATAAAGGCCTATGCAACATGAGAAGTGCTTTGCAAAAGGATTCACAACCTTTGACCGTTTTCCTTTTGTCATATTACACCCACAACCTTTAGTGTTTCAGTGGGATTTTATGCAACAGACAGGAGAATAGTAGTACGTAAATGTGAACTGAAATGAAAACGGTCCATGGGCTTCGCAGTTTTTGCAACGAAAACTCCATGAAAAGCAAACATGCAGCCATCAATGAGTTTCAATGGCCTAGTTGAAGCCCAGTCCTACATCCTCGGCAAAACTTGAAAATTAAAGTTCACTGATGTTTTCCACCCAATCTGACTAAGTGTAGATTATTTTTGCAAAGAATAATGCTTGAAAATGTGTCTCTAGATTTATAAACCTTGTACAGATATGGACGTAAAGGTGCAGTATGTAACTTTTATAAAAATATGTTTGTTTCCATAGTGGTTGAAACTGTCACTATGTCGGGACAGTATGGTATGAGAAAGTTCAGCTTCTCTGCCTTCTCCCAGTTCTAACTAACCAGCGCTGCCAATCACAATCTCATGTGGCGCTGCTCAGCCTCCATCTCTCCCCCTCATCTTGCGCTTTCCTACACTGCAGCTAGCATAGCCTATTGTCAATGATCAGTCTAGATATAGCCTGGCCACCAATGAAGGCGGATCAACGGTACGGTGTTTCTCCACCATTAGCACATAAAGCAGCGTGTACATGACAGCACTAAGCCCCTCCTCCTGGCTCTGATTGGTTGTTTTTGTTTGGTAATGGTGCATTTCTTCAGGCAATAGTAGCTCAGGGAGAAAGTAGAAAATATTGATTTAAAAAAAATAATTTTCACAGATTATCCGTCTCATACTACACTGTCACAACATGGTGATAGTCATAACAAATATGTAAAAAGCATAATCTGTATAAAAGTTACATAGTGCAGCTTTACGTGGCTGTACAGTTAAATCAGATGAGATGGGGATGTTTTAATGTGACAAATACCAAAATGTTCAAGAAGAATTCTTCTGCAGGGGGAAGTAGATGTCACTTAAAACGTTACAGATTACACATAGGAGCCAATGCTAACAAAACCTCCTTTCGGCTCTGCCCCTCACCGGTAAGACACCATCTCCTGCTCCAGATGAGGCCATGTCATTATTGATTTGTGCTGCAGGGAAACAAAAAGAGACGCTGAAAGAAACCGTCTTAATGAACAGACCTATCTTCTGCGACTGGGACACACACCAGCTGCTCCAGAATGGTGCTCCGGAGCTCCTGGTCCAAAGTCCAGGCCTCTTCCCTGGAGGCCAGCTGCGCCAGAATCCCTCCTGCAAAGTAGCGCACCTCCACCAGCATCTGGGAGTCCTGCAGGAGGCTGAGGATGTGCTCCAACAGGTCTTCATCCATCAGGTCAGGCTGGAGCTCCTCCACCTCCGCTATGTTGTTCTTAACAAAACAAAAGGAATGTATGCTTTCGTTTTATGACATCGAATTGCACTGCAGATGTAATTACAAGAACTGCAACAGAGTGTTGGTTCTTTTCGAATAATGTTACACTGGGGTGTTCAAAGCGAGGCCCAAGGGCCATATGTGGCCCTTGAAATGATTGTGGGAGTCCCACGACTACAGTCTAAGACCGTTGGAAAGTTTGGCTTCTTAGGTGGTAGATGCAGACAATAATTAATGGAATGAGATTTAGTTTTGAATTTGGGCAAAATTAATCAGCTATTTCAGGTTTTTAGCACAACTTGAACGTAACGATAGTCTTTTTCAGCGTCCCAACAGCGTGCTTACATTTTAATCGTGGTTTCTACCATTCATACTCTGTATACCCACCAAAAGGCCAAGGACCTTCTGTTGAATAGCAGTTTCACTGTAGTAGGACTGCAATGGAAAACAAAAGAGAAAAAAAACAAAACAAGAAAGGTTAAAGTCACCGTGTTTAAAACTGCGTTTCTAAACTAATGGGTTTATCAGTGAGTTATTCTGTGCTCTTTAACCTCCAGAACCTCCATGTAGAGCTCCAAGCCCTGACACTCGATGAAATTGCGGGCGGCCGTGGGCGTCTCGTCGGTCAGGTTCCACAGAGCGCTCAGGGCAAACTTCAGAGTGGGGTCTACCAGTCCCAGCATGGCTTTATGCTGCACAACAGTCAGCAGCTGCTGTTGGACAGACAGCGAGGAGAGACGATGAATCAGATTTCAGAAAGGACAGGACGAAGCTAATGTGTCTATATAATTTTTTTTAAAGCAAATTATGGAAACAGGAAGAAAAATGGATGCTAGGGGAGTTTCAGAAAACTGGAGGATGATGATTTTTTTAAATCATTTTTTAAAATCATGAAATCTAACTTGTTTGTCACTCATTATTTTAAAATATAAGGTAAAATAATTCATTCAAATGTTATTTGCCAGGCTCATCTTCCTGATTGGCTGCCAGTGCAATTCCTCAAGCTAGCATAGCATAGAAAACCAAAATAATTCTTGAAAAGAGAATAAAAATCGATGCTGCTTTATGTGTTTTGCAGTGCTGCCTGTGTGTCCCTGCCCAGAAGCTAATGCTGGTTCGGGTGAGACCATGACATGGAAAAGTTTGGGAACCCCTAACGTAGGCTAACTTTTAAGCCTGTTTAGCTTAGCATATAATAAGTCCATTTTTAGTGCCGCTATGCTAACTCCAATCAACTTAAAGTGAAAATTATTGGACCAATGTAGACTACAAACTGTTTAATTACCCCCTTTTTTCCTTTATCAGGAGTTTTTTTGTGTGTGTGCAGTAGTTTGAGGCAGTTTTGTCTTATTATTATTAAACATCATCGACCTGCTGATGGTCTAGAGATGAGAATTAGCCACTTGGCTGGTTTCGCATGAATTTAAATGTAAATGTTAATTAGAATGTAACGTCCCATTTAAAAAATGGGACGTTACATTTTTGTTGATTGAAACAATCAACAAAGAAAATATTCTCCTTTTGTTGTAGGCTTGTAGCATGAATCTGAAATGGTAACAAACCTTCATAAATGAGATGTCGTTGCTGAGCAGTGCCGTCTCCTCTACGGAAATCTGCACATGAAAGCAAAAGTGAGCTACAGCTGATTTTTCTTGTGTTTTAAAAGTTCTATTAAAAGTCAAACTTGATTTTTTTATTTTTTTTTAAAGTCCCTTTAATCAGCCATAAAACTGTCTGTGTTTTTCTGTATTTTACTGGAGCTCTAAAGTTCAGAGAGTGAACAACCTTCGCCACCAGGATGGAGATGATGGCCACTGCAATCCTCTGCAGGGTCGGCTCCTCGTGGTTGCTCAGCCATTTGATCACCAACATGGCCGCTGAATACCTGAGTCGTGAACACAGCATGGATGAGGGAATCATTTTTACCAAAATGCAAAGCAGTTACACAAAAAGTCAACTTCAGGAAAACACCTACAAATCACAGCACAGTGGAAAGGTATTTATTTTCCTCATTCATTTTTTTTTCTTTTACACATATTAGATCAAACTATTATTTTTCCCAGATAAAGATAACACGAATGGATGTCATATGTGTTTTTAAATTATGATTTAATTTGTTATGGGTAAAAATTTATCTAAACCAACTTGGCCTTATCTGAAAAATAAATACCAACTAAACTGAATAAGTTATTGTCTCACCTAAATGTTTGCAGCAATTAGCCCACTATTATGTAACATTTTAAACCATACACAAAGTCATGCTACAACATCACAATCAGATTGTGGTTAAGTCTTTGACTAGACCACTATAAAAGTTGGAATACAGCTGTTCTTTTTTCTCTATTTTTTTCTCAGTGCATTTGAACTTAAGATCATAAGCTGATGATTTCTTTTTTGCAGGATCTTCTGGAAGAGAACAGATTATTATTATTATTTATTTATTTTATTTTATTTTTTATTTGATTATTATTATTTTTTAAATACATTATCTATCCTAACAGTAAATCAAATGTTGCCATATCTCATATCGTCCAAGTATTTTCAAACAGTCATTGGGGACGATGACGATGCTTCGGGCAGGAAGACTCTCTGGTAGCAGTCAGTGTTGTATCGAATCTGAACAGGCCTCTGACTGAAGACTCGATATTTGGGCAGCAGAGACCATATGCCACACTAACATGTCTTTAATGCATCCCCAGAACCAGAACCAAACGAGGAGAAGCAGCATTCAGATTCTATGCACCGCAAATCTGGAACAAACTTCCAAAAAACTGTAAAACAGTTGAAACACTGACTTCCTTTAAATCTCGACTAAAAACCCACCTGTTTAGAGATGTATTTGAAACGTAATCAATTTTGAATTTCATGATTGCACTTGACTTAATGTCATGTTTCATTGTTGATTCAATGTTGCATGACTTTGTGTATTTTTGTTTGTTATGATGTAAAGCACTTTAAAATGCCTTGCTGCTGAAATGTGCTACACAGATCAAATTTGATTGATTTATTGATCACCAGTTGCATTTTGTCTGACATTAAAAATTGATTGATGATCTGAAACATTTAAGGTTGAAAAAAACAACTCACAGTTAGCTTAGCACCTGGTTGGGTTAGCAAACTAACCTGTCAAAAGGAACATTCTGCAGCAGGTAGTCATTGCAGAGTGCCATCAGACAGTTGCTCTGCACCTGAAAAAATGGAAGGATGAAACATAACAAAGTATGAAAATTCAGTCCAAAATAGAGCAACCTAAAGTTAGAACAACAAAACAGTAAAGCAGCATATTTTTACTCAAGAAAAAGTGAATAGTTGACAACAAAGCAAGTATTTGGTAAAAATGTTTTTTTTTTCTTTTTTTTTTTCAAATATTTTGATGTTCACACTGTGCTCAGTGTAAAAATGTTTTAAAATGACATCATCGGGAGTGTGGTGGCGCAGGGGTTGGTGCATGTCTTCCCCTTCTCTCATTCCCCACTTTCCTGTCAATTAACTATCAAATAAAGGCCACAAGAGCCAATAAAAAAACATTTGAAATTACATTATCAGACTGTGAGGATTTGGTTTTTCTGTGTGTTTATTTAGGTTTCTGTGTTCAGTTTTGTCTCTTGTCCCCCCCCCTCTCTACCCCTTGATTGTCTCCAGCTGTCCCTCGTTTCCCCTGATTTCCTTCCTTGTGTATTTAATCCCACCTGTGTTCCCGGATCCTTGTCAATACTGTCGTGTCGGTTGTTGAACGTCAATTGTCTTTGTCTCAAGTCACATCAGCAGTGCTACCAGAGTTTGAGTTCTTTGCTTTTGTGCTCACCAGTGCTGCCTGGATTTCTCTGTGTTCTTCGTTATCACCATTAAAATAATCATTCACTGATACAAGCCTCCACCTCACCATCTCAAAACTCTCAACTCATGACACAGACGAACCAAATTATAAAGTTATGTGGAATTTCTTTTAGAATCAAAATGTAAACGACTTGCATAGATGACATAATCACAAATTAACCAATTTTTTTATTTTTTTTCCAAATCGGTTTCTTTCGATATAAAGGTCGTGAAAGTTTAAAAGAAACTGCATGGGTGTGTCTGGTGAATTTCTGGTTACAGCACATTTATTCTTCATTTAGTGAAGTTACTCACAGTGGGTAGAGTATCCAGAAATTTTACTTAAGTAGCAGTAGCAATACTTCGTAATAAAATGACTCAAGAAAAAGTGTGTGTGTGTATATATATATATATATATATATATATATCCCTAGAATAAAGTTTTTTTTCCCCAAAAAAGTAAGTTACTCAACTAAAGCAAGTTACTACCCAACTCTGCCTAAAGTAAACCACTGTGCTAAATGTTTATGTCAATTAGATTCATGATTACGTTTGTAATCATAAAAATTAGTCTTTGACTTCACCTGCTGGATGTTAGGGAAGGTCTCCATGGCGTGCAGCAGCTGGGTTACCGTGGCGCTCATCAGCCTGACGGGCATGACCTCTGCCAGGTCCCGGGTGGTCAGGTTAAACACACACGCCGTGGCCAACAGGTGGACATGCGGAGACTCTGGGTGGCTCCGCATGTCCTCCACCACCAACTGCAGGGAAATAAATAAAGAAAAAGGTATCCCTGACGACAGATTGCCATCTCTGCTGCTGCCATTGCTGGAAAACTGTCTGGAACAACCGGAGGCCAGGAATTAGCACGTAACCTTCCAGAAGCAAAGAGCCGCTCACTGGGCCAGCTGCAGCAGCTGGACTGTACCACTTATCTCAGCACCTCCTCTCTGCAATCACTGCTAAGCACAGTAATTAGAACACCGAGGTCCCTCAGCGCTCAGCATATGTTTGGACTGAGATGGCTTCCAGAAGTGTTGGGGGGGGGGGAAACAAAACAAAAAAAAAAACCCATCTGATTTTGATGCTTTTCCACCAAAAAACTGACTCAATGTTTGGTTGTGGAATGTTGCGTTTTTTTTCCTACATTTCAGCTGAAACGCCACGTGTTAGAAGCTGCTTCTTCTGCACAAAAACAAAAAGAAATCCTCTGAGATTCCCAAGCGAGATGAAATGCTGTGCGAGTCCAACACAAAGCACATGACCTTGACTCTCTATTCTCAACAACAAGCAGGGGGTGCTAACTCCACATCGACTGCACACGGACGAAAATTAACTGTGAGCTGACAGACACGTTTGATTTTTGGCCTTGTGCTCGTTTAAAGCTGAATTTGGGAATCAAGTCTAACCAAAGATACACAACTGTTGTGCTCTATGCTCCTGACTGCAATTATATGTGCACCAGCGTGTTTATTATTATGAATTCAAACATCAGCAGAATTGGTCAAGCACTGTGAATCATGACTGATTTATACGAACCAACACGAAAAGCAAATAAACATTTTACCACATTTTATCTCTACAACGTGGCAGGTATAGAGAATATTAAAGTCACGCCTCTGGAAGAACTTGGCTTTATTAAGACATTTTATTCATCCTGCTTGTCTGAAGTCTTCTGCTCTCGTTGTAGTTCTGACACATTATATGTAAATGTATTGTAGCTGTTAGATTGCATATTCCTAAAGCTTCACTTATTCCACACAGAATTAATAAAAGGTCAAGAACTGCATTATCATTTCATTACACATTCATTTCCTTCCAAACATAAAAATGTGATCTGTTTGAAGACCTTGGAAGGTTGATACTCTTTGGACAGCACCAAAAAAAAAATCATTTTAACTTTTCTTAATCTGAATTTTTGAAATGTTAATGGAAATTAAGGGATAGTTCAGAATTTTGAGGTTCTTTCAAAAATTAAACAGTTAGTAGAATGGATATAGCTTTATCCTTAATATATGGCATTTAATCAGAGATGCATCTCCTGTTACACACTGATGTGAAATAATATCATTTAAGATCAACAATTGAAAAATGCCCATAGATGACTTTTGGAGATAATCATCTCATATTGAATAAAATGTAATAAAACACTGCTGAAATGAAGAACAAAACAGTAAGTGAAGTAACGAGGCCGCCGAACCTTCAGCATGTCCGGCTGCGGTTTGTCAGTGTCAGTAGTCAGATGGTAGAGATGGATGAGGGCCTCTTTTACGAAACACTCCCTCTCTCTGTACCTTCGGAGTGCCTCCCAGAGCTGCTTCTCATTAGCTTCTCCAGTTACCTGAGCACACACAGCAGATCGGCAGAGAGTCCGCAAACACAATGGTCATATTCAGAGCGTATACAGAGCCCCGGGTCCAAAATAAACCACAAGCTTATGCATGAATCAACCTTCTCCTAACGGAGCCATAGGATTTTTCGGATTGCTCTAAAATAAAACAGGGGCTTTTCAAAATGTGTCCGAGCAGAAATCAGAAATGAAAGATGCGTCTGCGCCTGCCTGAGGAGAAGCTGAGCCTCGAAGGCGGAGCTAGGTTCACCCAGGTGTTTTGCACAGCTGAATGGTTACCACAGGAGATTAAAGGATTTCTCAAGCATACAGGAAAGAATCAAGTGAACACTCCAATTATGTTTTTGACTAGGGAATAACATAACATGACGTAAAGCTCAAAAACCATCATTTTATATAATACTGCACCTTTAAACTTATTACAGAATATGATGCACCTTCCAAACCGTCCAGCGTGAGTTAAAGGTAGTGCCCAGTTCAATGTAGCAACAATAAACCTAGCTTTACTTTAGTCCATGGACTTTTATACCTAAAGTGCTTAGCTGTAGGTACTAAAAATCTATACATTATGTCTCTGGCATAGGCTTATTGAAGTTGGCTAAATGTTTCCAATCACTTGTCCCCATGTATTTCTTTCCCCCGTGTCATGGTGAAAAGTACACCCCACACTTCGAAAAGCCGTGCTTTAAAACCGAATGCTTGACACCAGAAAACAGCTGCTTACTTTTAGGTTTTCGTGGGAAGATAGAACAGGAGAGGAACTAAGTCCAGTGGCAAGCAGGCCGAGAAAGACAAGGCCGCTCCTGGACTCCACAAAGCCTCTGAGCGCCGAGTCATCGATCGTTTTCCTTCCTGAAATATCTAAAGATACGAGTGACGGGAGAATCTGTGGACCTGCTTCCAGAAGCTGCCTCACTGTCTCATCTCCGTTAGTCCTCCTTTCGCTGTCGTCGTTGGCAAAGTGGTTGTACGAGATGTCCAGATGCCTAAGAGCGTGAAGTTGGGTGAAGATAAAGAGCAACCTGACAGGAGTCGTGTCAAGTCGGTACAGCCGGTGGGCAATGAGGGATCTCAGTGTGTTTTTACATTTAAGGAGCGCATTCAATTCAGTCACAGAGCTACAGGAGATATCCAAAGTCTCCAGCCGGGGGAGAGTACAAATATCCTCAAGGACATCATCCGTTAGATCTGTGTTGACGAGGTGGATCGTCTTGAGCCCTTGCAAGGAGCTAAAGCCAATGAACACCCCACTGTCCTCTTCCGGAGATTCCAAGTTCAGACTCAAGCCATTGAGGGCCAACATCTGCAGACTAGCCCTGCAGTCTGGGTTGGAGGCCAGGCCTGAGATGACATCAGCCCCCGTAAGACCCCCAGGGACCCAGGAGGCGTCTAGTTCCAGGAGCCGGTGAGGGCAGAGGGCCAGGCGGAAAGCCATGGCGGACACCTTACAGTAGCGGATGGAGGCGCTGCGCAGGCGGAGCTTCTCGCTGTTTCGGAAAATCCCAACAGTTGTGTCATTCAGCATTCCTGGAGGAGAGAGGAGCAAAAAGGGAGACATTGTAGGAAAAAGAAGCCTCAGTTTAGTCTTCCATAATGTTTGTGCAGAGAACTTTTCCAACAATTTCAGCCTGGAATTCTTCAACCTGCTGGTGGGCGAAAAACCACAGGAATCATCTGATTAGTTCTTATTTATTTATTTTTACAAGGCTAATTCTTCCGCAAAGGAGGAAGATTCAACCTCAGGTCAATTCCTGAACTAATGATTGCCTTTGCTAAATTTATGAAGAAACTGCTCTCCCTTGGCAGCTGCTTCTCTCATTTCCTGGACTTGATGGGGTTAGTTAGTTTTAAAGCTCCCCTTCATACCTTTGGTTACCATCTTTTGCAGCAGTTGGTCAGCCAGTTCCTGTGGGAACAGTGGGGCCCAGATGAGGCTCATTGAACCGTCTGCTCCCTTCCTGCACAAAGCATCTAATCTGCTGCACACCTGAGCCAAGCAGAGGTCACACAGCGTCTGGGGGCCCTTGCCATCCTGCAGCACACATCGAAAAGTAATCAGATGATGCATCCTGCTGGATAAACAATGAAATTATGTGAAAAGTCCAAGAAGTAACATAGATCCTGCTGTCAACACTGTCTTGTTATGTGCGTTGATGGTGTGTGTGAGACGTCTTCAGAGTACCTCCTGTCTTGTATAGTATGTGTACGACAGGATGAAAATTCACGGTGTTGACTCAAAGTTAGGAAAATCACTCAGATCTGCAAGATGTTGAATAAGTGCTTTGCTTTTTTTTAAAATTACAGATTAATAGAGTTTGTCCTAGTATCACTGAGATTGGTTCTAGAGTGAACAAATAGTTCAAGAGGGGCCACAAAAAATACAAAAGAAATGATTTGTTGTCAACTCGGACTGTGAATAGTAGAGTGCCTGTCTAAGAATTTTCATATGGGTGCACCCCCATCCTGGATGAATGGCTGATTTGCTCTTGACATTTCCATACCAAAGAAATCCTAAACTTTACCCTAATCCCTAATCAAAAAAACTCAGAGATTATTATAATTTATCAGACATCACTATTCTTAAACTTCTCAACTTCACTGAACGAACCTGTGGATACTTGGGTTGATGTCATCCTTGCTAAATGGAGTATCACCTGGGTCGCTATAATCTCTTTTTTTTATTTTATTATTTCTGTTGACTTCTATATGAGTCCATATTTGACTACAAAGTGCATTGAGGCTATATTTGCTGTAATTTGAGGCTACAAACTGACCTCATGTGAACTGTCTGTAGGTGGACAGGGTTTTATTATATATGAAACACGTATAAAACAGCCTACAAATCAATCGTGACAGTCTCCCCCCGGGTTTCCCGCTTAGGGCTCAGTGACAGAGGATCTCTAACGCTGCAGGAGGCTAATTTTATCCGCAGCAGAACAAGCAAAGCCCGTCTGAACCACCTAATCTCTGGCAAAGCGGACCGAGGCAAGTGGTCCTACCGCTGCACGCTACACGACAAGGCGCTTGTTACCTTGACAACGAGCACACACATTAAACAGTCGGCAACATTTCTCATAACTAATAAGGCTGTCAAACTCACCATTCTCGGAAAGTAAAGAAAAGTAAAGTCGTCAGAAAAAAATGTGAACAGTTTACAAATAACAATAGCTTTTTTTTTCGAAAGAATTATTGTTATAAGTGTGCTGCAACTTGCTGACGAGAGAGGTCAAATAAATATCTAAGTGACAAAAATCCTCCCTCTGTTTTGATTTAAGTCGCGGCCGTTGTTTACGGAGTGTCCGCTGTCAATTTAATTGCTTCCGATTGGCCAGCCTGATAAACGTCACCAGCCAGCTGCCTGTTTGAAGACACCGCTTCATGACGAAACTACAGCACGAGTCGCCGTGGTCCGTCTTCATTTAAAGACACACAGACATTATAGGCTTTACAGTTAAAAAATAAAATAAAAAAGATGAGAAATGGGAGGAACAAGAACAACACCACTTCCTGTAAAAGAATAATACCCAATGTTCTTTAGTAATTGCTTGTTTGCTTGTTATTAGAAGTTAAACGTTTTTAGAGGTGTGTGTGCATAAACGTTTGAAAAAGCCAAAACTGCGTTTAAATTAACATTTGCACTATGTAGGTCATTTTCAGATTGGACCAGTTTATATATTTGACCAATTCCTCTAGACAAAACATAAAAAAAAACATTAAATTGAGGAATCTGTCAATTCCTCAATTGACAGATAATTTTCTTTCTCTTATTCTGCTTGTTACACCCCCTAAATCCTGTCACCCTGGGAAGGGTGCCATATTACCCACAGAATACTGCTATATTCAGACTCTATTTGTAAATCCTTTTGAAAACCATAATTTTCCTTTAACTTAACAGTAATTTACATACAGGGTTGACTTACGTTCCATGTATTTATAAATGAAATTACAAGACATCAGAAAATCAAACTATCATGCAGCAAATACATACAAGATTGGGTTTATCTCCTTACTAGCCTAGGATCCACAGCAGTTTAAAAAAGTGACTAATCATTACATATGTGGGAACTACAGTTTCATCAGTTTAATAAGTTGACTTTATAATATAAGTTCAGTCTTTTTTAAGGGGAATTATTTTAGAACCTTATATTCTTTCATGCATGTTAGAGAAATCCTTTAATCTCCCGTGGCAACCATTTGGCTGTGCAAAACGCCTGGGTGAGCCTGGCACCACCTACTTCCTCTGAGTTGCAGTTCCAAGCTCACGAGCTTCATCCATCCATCCATCCATTTTCTTCCGCTTATCCGGGGTCGGGTCGCGGGGGCAGCAGCTTCAGAAGGGAGGTCCAGACTTCCCTCTCCCCAGCCACTTCTTCCAGCTCCTCCGGGGGAATCCCAAGGCGTTCCCAGGCCAGTCGAGAGACGTAATCCCTCCAGCGTGTCCTGGGTCTTCCCCGAGGCCTCCTCCCGGTGGGACGTGCCCGGAACACCTCACCAGGGAGGCGTCCAGGAGGCATCCTTACCAGATGCCCGAGCCACCTCAACTGGCTCCTCTCGACGTGGAGGAGCAGCGGCTCTACTCTGAGTCCCTCCCGGATGACCGAGCTTCTCACCCTATCTCTAAGGGAGAGCCCAGCCACCCTGCGGAGGAAACACATTTCGGCCGCTTGTACACGAGTTTCTGCTTCACAGAACTCATCCTCCCCCTATATCCCCACTCAGCTCCTTCAGACTAGCCAGCCGTAATTAGCAAACACCTTGTGGAACTGCGTATCTGCTGAGCTCGTTATAGGAGCTACACTTCTCAGTGCAACACTGGTAAAAACGTTGTTAAACAGTTAATGGAACCATGTTGTGACGACTTCCTGAAGGCAGAGGTTAAAAAAGAGCAGGAGAGAGACAGAGGCTCAATTTCAAGGCGTTAAATCGTGGAGTAAAATTTCTTATAGGCCAAATTTGACATTTGAAACATTCGTATAACAACCGAAGGTGACATAGTTACTTGATTATTGTATATAATAGCACTGTATAGCAGCATGTACTTGTGAAATACATAATACTGCCCCTTTCATGTCTATTGTCGACGTTTAGGTAGTAAAGTACTTTAACCACAAGGAGGAGCTCATTGAAAAAGATTTCTTTCTTTATCAGTCCGACACTTGAGTTCTTATTGTGAAAAGCAATTGTTTTTTCTTCAGACAACTACTAAATTGTTTACGATTTCCAAAGAAAGGACAAGTCACTACTTAGGAATGATAAGCCAGAATAATTTCTTTCATTAGTGCTTTAAATAACTGCGCTCCTATCTCTCTCTCTCTCTCTCTCTCTCTCTCTCTCCTCTCTGAATTATGCATGCACTGCCACAATGCTGATCAGAACCACCGTTCTCCCACATGCTGGATTGGAAAATGCCCCCACGCAGAGAATCCCCCCGCATCTTCAAAGCCTGAGCCTTCCTCCTCCATCCGCAGCGTTTAGCTGAGGGGTTGTTCTGTTTTTGTTTTTTTCCTCCAGCACGCATATTGTCTCCACAACCAAACAAACACAGCTGCCAACAGTTCTTGGACTGCTGCGAGAGACACAGACATCTTTCATAATCCGTAAACACAAGAGAAGCGTTCTACCATCCAAAACACATGCAAACGCACGCACGCGCACGCACACACAGGCACGCGCACGCACACACACACACACACACACACACACACACACACGCACACATGCGCGTGTTTACACACACACAATCCCTCCCAACAGTAGGCCGGAGCTACTGGATCTCTGGAATGAAGCCGGAATTGGATTAGAGCTGATAGGAAACAGATTTGTAAGGGAGGAGTGAGAAAGACGACTGAGGGAGAGAGAGACTCATGAATGAAGCTGACAGGTGAGTGTGTGTATGTGTGTGAAAGACGGAAATGGAGCATTAACCTCCGCAGGTCACAGAGAGATGTTACAGTAAAAACACTCAGACGCCAAGTTCAGAATAGTTTGGGTTTTTTCATTATAGTTTTTGTTTTATTGTGTAGTGAATTTTTGTTTGTCTAACTCAGTTTACTTTTAAAGTGTGTTTGCTAGTTTTTATTAGTTATTATTATTATTAGTTAAATGTTGCTTAGTTTTATTTTAGTTTTTATGACTTATACCATTGCTATGGCAGGCCCCAATTAAATACAATTTCAAGATTGTATCTGAAACCATAGTGACAATACTGATATCGACTTAGTATCAATGTTATTGATATTTTGGATCGATATGCCCATGTCTACTGGATGGAATTTGACAAAAGGAACATCAAGTGAGTGGAAACAATGTAAACAACCATAATCCGATTACTAAAAGGAACAGAAACACACTAACGTAAAGCGTGTGTGTCTTTGCTGCTCGCTTTCTCAAGTTGGATTCGCCCCTCTCTCATTTGCTGTGAAAACATCCATCATCCCCTTCTAAACTTCACATGACATCAGAGGAGGAGGAGGAGGGGAGGGAGGGCCGAGACGGCTGCAAGGAAAATCTCTCCATCAGCCTCCCTTCTTTTCTGTACATGGACCACCCTCCGCTGCTCCGTACCAGTGGGCTGCGGCTGCCGGTGTCGTCAGTCAGCACAGGCCCTCAGTCTCTGTGGGAGCCGGAGGCAATCGGAGCAGCGAGGGGCGAGGAGGCGCAGAATGAACCTGGTGGAGGTGCGCTATTGAGACACCGCTGACTGAACTCACTGACACAGGTGGGAAGTTGTTGCTTCTGGTTATTTCTACAAATGCCTTTTTTTTTTCTTCTTCTTCTTTTCAACTCAGGTATATTGTACCAGTAGTTCTCGTTCACATCATTCTGACTGGTGGGAAAAAAAAAAAGAAAACCTATTTGTTAGTCTAAAGAATGAATAAGAAAGAGACTTAATGGGTCATCCAGCTGCAGTTTATAACACAGCAGCTACAATTAGCCGTGTTTATTCAGCTTGAAGCCATTTGACATTTCTTCCACTCTATTCAACTTATGATGGGCTACTTCAACTTCACCTCAGTCAACAATAGAGCAAAGTTTGGAAATTAAATAAATTAAAAACTAATGGAAATTAGTTTTTTATTCCCCAGCATTTAAAACCACTTCAAATCCCCAGTTTGTTATTTTTGCTTTTATAATGTCATATCAGTTGTTTTATGTGAGCATTGTGACAATATTTTTTGTGATTTTTATTATTTTTCCTATCAATTTTGTGGTAAGTTAGTCAGAAATTTCCAAGAATGCACCACACTGTGGATATTTGGTAACCTTTAGGATCTGTGGATGAGTTTTTTTATTACCAACGTAGGTCTGAAATAAAGCCCTTCATCACCTTCAGCATGTAAGTCTGTGTATCATGTTGCCTCCTGAGCAGACCGGCCTAATTAGTGGCACCAGCACTTGAGGGCAGACTGGCACATCGCTCTGAAATGCACAGGTCCTTAGAAAAAGCCACAGCACAGCTTGACTGGAAAAATGCAGATTTTTAAAAGAATTAACAAGATGTTTGAGTTATGCTTGTTTTCCAGTAGAAGGTGGTTTCGTCTTCACACTGTGTGGCTATTTATCAACCCAATCTTTGAAAACTGGTCACAACAAGGCAGGACCGATGGTTCCCTGTGAAGTGCCTGGAAAAAGTATTAATTCTCCTTGAATCTTTTTCAGAGGTAGTCATATCACAACCACAAACTTCAGTGTGGGTTGGAGGGGGGATTTTAATGGGATACACAGACAAAAAAGAGGCACACAGTTGTGAAGAAAACGATGCATAGAATATATATATATATATATATTATTATTATTATTTTTTTTTTACAAATACAAATCTGAAAAGTGCGGCTTGCTTTTGTATTCAGCTTCTCCAAGTCAGGATTTTGTAAAGCACATTTCACTGTAAAAATCATTTGTGGAATGTCTCTACCAACTTTGCAAATTTTTAGACAATTCTTTCCTGAATTATTTTTTTTGCAAAAATAATTCTCAATTGTACTTAAGTCTGGACTTTGGTTAGGCTATTCTTACAGATGGATGTGGCTTGTTCTAAATGATTCCATTGCATCTCTGGCTGTATGTTGGTTGTTTTCCTGCTAAATGGTTTTTGTTCAGCATCGCCCAGCAAGTAGCTCCACCCGTCTTCCAGCTAATTCTGACAAGCTTCCCTGTCACCTACTGCCAACTCTGTTGAGCTCTGTAAGATATTTAAAGCTTGGCATGTTGTTTCAGTACCTAACCCAACTTTAAACTTCTCCACAACTTCACCCCTAATTTATCTGCTGTGTTCCTTGGTTTTCATACAGTTTTTTGTTCTCTAATGTTCTCTAACAAACCTCTGAGGTCTTCACAGAACAATATCCACATTACACTAATGCTATGCTATCATACCTACATGGTGGTGGGCACGCTTCTGCTAATTTGCTATACATTAATAGCGGAGCAAATTTTTTTGGTTAGCGGTTTAGCGTCTTTACTGACTTTGAAAACCATTAGCGCACTTTAGCTTCCCTTAAAATATTTTTTCTGGACGAATTTTAAAGCGCTCATTCGTTTGGCTGTTTTGTGAACTTTCATTTGAATATTGTGGAATTTATTATGTACCCAGAATGTGTCAGTGTAGTGCTACAGTAAACACTTTTAAATATAATGATGTCCTGTGTGCTTCTTGATCAAAAATTTGGCCCTACTGAGGATGATAAGCTATGTGGTAACATATGTTGTGTCATTGACACTTGGCAATTATCAACATGGTTTAATTTAACTCTTTTGCATTAGCTTCTCCTAAATATGTTGGTGTAGCGCTATAGCATTAGCTTCTGCTAAATACCTTTTTCGTGTGGTGCTTCAGCATTAGTGGTCTGACAATACTATGTCGAAGCAGAACGATAGCATCAGTTTCTTCTAAACAGCATGTTAGTGTACTGCTATAGCATTCGTTTCTGCTAAATACCTTGTTTGTGTAGTGCTTCAGCATTAGCTTCAGCTAAATAGCCTACTAGTTTACTGCTTTAGCATTAACATCTAAATACCATGTTGATGTAGTGCATTGGCATCAGCTTAACACCATGTTAGTGAACTGCTTTAGCATTAGCTTCAGCTAAATAGCATGTTAGTTTACTGCTATTGCATTAGCAGGGCTAATGTTTATGATTAGTACTTTTTAGTTAGCCCACCACTGCTGATACAGGTGGCTTTTATTTACTACTTAGGTCTGAGGACAGTTGGTTGTTCCAGATTTCATTATGGGACGCCACACAGATGAATGACACACTTTTACTTGTAAGACCTTGTATCACTGTTTTCATCACGCCGTCCATCCCAAGACTGGTTGAAGTCTGCAGCTCTAAAGTGGCAAAAATATTTTTGTGAATACTTTTGTGTGAATACTCGTGCATTGACTCCTATGTGACTGCTGGCGATGTCCAACTCTGAGAACAGACAAAGAAAAACACAGGAAATTAACCATTTAGTAAGTCATTATATGAAGTCTGCTTTGTTATAAACTTGATGAGGTCTTGCACATTGTGAACGAGGGAAACTTGGGACTAATAACCGCAGATGAGATTTACAGCCCTGGCTAAGGAGCCTCTATGTAAACACTGTCACCGCTGTCAGAGTGGGGCCTGTGAGATTCATACTGAGCGGCTGGAGTCATGCAGACGTGCCAATGTTCTCAGACTTTTTGCTTCGACTTTTAAAGCAAGCTGACCTGCGGTTACAGAGAAACAGGAGGGTGGGGGGTAAGAAAGGACTTTGGTGCAAATAATAACTGCGCGACGGTGCCAAATTGTTGCAGGGCAGCTCTTAACGTGTGACTCGTTTTCTCTTGAGTGACCATTAGTTTGTGCTCATGTCGTTTACGATTCACAATTAATTCAAACTGCAGCTTGTTCCACATGGCAAAGCTAAAACTCTGGCTTCAGAGAGCAACAGTGTTGTTGAAAAATCTATTCATTAAAAACATATGTTGGCTCAGAGGTCTGAGATCAATAAAACACTGAACTTCAGAACGAGTCAAGCATACTATTTCCGTGACAAATGGTACAAAAATAGTAATCTGCAGGAGCAGCAGTTTCAGCTAATCCACCAGGATATGTTTCTTTGACTGAGGACAGGACGCCGTGCAATTAAATGTCAAAATAAGACCACATAAATAATTTAAAGCCCCTGCTGCGTCTCTCTTGGAATAATTTATTTAGACTTCTTCTATGGTTGTGGTCTCACTAACAAATACCAACTCAGAAAGTACCAAGATTTCCACCTACAGCAATACAAAGAAGTTTCTCTTCCCACTGAGACTTCCTGACAAAGATTTAAAAACAGTAGTAGATTTGTTGGTTGTGTAATGTCATAAATATATACATATATATATTAAATTTACTCAGGTCTTGAAAAGTCAGAATTTCAATTGGGAAATCTGGAGGATTCTCCCAAATCCCAAGTTCAAATCCAATATGGCTGCTTTGCAAGTTCATTTGCTCTTGTCATCATTTATTTCTCAATAAATATTCAACAAACTTTGTAAAGGAGTTTACAAACTCCTTTAGTAAACGTGTTGCTACAACCTGTGTTTGAAAGCAATGTAAAGTAATACATTGACATTAGCTTGTATTGCTAATAGTTAGCCTGATCAAAAGGAGGCCGGTTAAAAACCAGCCCATCGTCCTGTGCTATTGGGTTTGTACAAACAGCATAGGTCAGGACTCTCGACTATTGAGCAACGATTTCTTCCCGGAGGTGTGGACTCTGTTGAAGTTTTAAACTTTATCCAAACGCTAACGTTTGCCAGTTCAAAGCTGTGAAGCTTACCGGATATTGCCTGCACTGTAAATGTGACCGGTGGATTTCTGCGTTGTGTGTGTTGTGTGGTGATCAGACAAACCACAAGACATCAAGTCTGGGTTAGGAGGCGGTCTCCGTTTATTTAATCTGTCAATCGGGAGATATTAGCATTAGCACCTAGCATGTGCTCCAGTTCTCCAACCCGATCTATACAAAATAATAGTTAGCATGCATCAAATGATATAAAGGTGTAATAGCAACTCAAATGAAAATATCCAAACACTTATCATTAATACAGAAGGAAAAATAAACATTTGAACAATATAAATGAAAGGATTACAATAGATTATAAAACTTGCCTCTCCGCAGTGGAACGAATAACAAAAGGGGAGAGGAAATTAATAACTTAATATTTATAATAGTCCTGGAGGACCCTGAACAAAAGAAGAAGAAAATAAGGTGGAGTTGGAGGACCAAACCCATTATAGTAGACACAGAGGAACACAGCAACAGTCAAGTAGAAGCAGACAAATACATAAAAGAACACATTTTGTGGAAATATAAAACTATTAATATAGACCCAGTTACATAAACAACCATCTTCCACTGAATGTATGTAAAGAGAGTTCTGTTGTCTTTGTGTTGCAATGTCAATACCCAAATATCAAGAAACCCTCGCTTCCTTACAGCGTGTTGAAAGCTAATATGAGTCCTTGCTCTGTTTGGAAGTTGTTTCTATACACACCTAGATAAAGGTTGTATCTCGGTGTATATCTTAGGGCTGCACATAGAAAACAATTAAGACCAGTTTGATCACACTGACCCACATGAGATAGTGCTCCGCCAATGAAACCAGGCAGAGCCTAGATAGATATAGACTGTTTAAATCTCTACATTTGGCTTCTTGCCACGAGAACAGAGGATGACGGCTGGTTTGCTAGTAATTACTCTCTGCCCCAGGTTCATCTTAAAATGTTAAACTTAAGCATGGCTTGAAGTACTGTCCTTTATAGGACATCATTATGGGATAATTTCCTCTGGAGTAAAAGTTCCGGGTTCAAGCTGTGACCTGTAGGCAGGTGACTAAAAGGTCTTAACCATGGGTCCCCAAACCTTTTCCTGTGAGGGCCACATAACTTTTCCCTTCTCTGGTGGGGGGCCGGAGTCAGTTTGTAACAGAAAAAGTGTGACGATTGCAGGAGTACCTAAATGTAAAAATTTCTTGTTTTCCAGAAAGCACGATCAAATAACCGTCTCTGGGTTCTTCACAGAAGAAAAAATCCTGGAAATAACACTATTTATGAAATAAATACCGTATTTTCCGGACTGTAAGCCACACCGGGCTATAAGCCTCAGATATCTCTGCTGCTCTAGGTTTTCCACAACGATGCAGCAGCAGCAGCAGAGGGGGGCGGACAGCCAAAATTTAAGTCATAACAGGTCAATTGAATATCACATTTATTACGGTTGAAAAAGAAAAAGTTGCCAAGTTTGGATTTAACTGAACTGATTACGGTAGTTTCCGAACAGTAACTGTGACAGTAAAAGTGCTGATCCTTTGTGTTGCTACTAGCATGTGCTAAATGAAAATGGCCGCTTTCTTCTTCTTCTTCTTCTTTAGATTTCAATGGCAGCTTGCATCCATTATTGTTGCACTACTGCCATCTATTGGATCCTAATATCCATCCATCCATTTTTTTTTACACCCTTGTCCCTTAGTGGGGTCGGGAGTGTTGCTGGTGCCTATCTCCAGCTAACGTTCCGGACGAGAGGCGGGGTTCACCCTGTTCAGGTCTGAATCCTAATATCTATACCTCAAATTCTCATAATGATCCCAGTATTTAAAAAAAAATTAAAAATCTTCCTTTTCCCCTCAGTGCTATTTAACTGATCAACAACATTCTCAAATTTCAATTCCCTATTAAAACCTAATTCCGTTTTAATGGGTGCTTTCTTCTTTTATTTCCAATTTTGACTTCCAATGATTCACTTCCGGGCTGCACAGTGGTAGAGCTGTTGCCTTGCAACAAGAAGGTTCTGGGTTCGATTCCCGGCCCCAGTCTTTCTGCATGGAGTTTGCATGTTCTCCCTGTGCATGATTGGGTTTTCTCTGGGTACTCTGGCTTCCTCCCACAGTCCAAAAACATGACCGTTAGGTTAATTGGTCTGTCTAAATTGTCCCTCGGTGTGAGTGTGTGTGTGCATGGTTGTGTGTCCTGTCTGTCTCTGTGTTGCCCTGCGACAGACTGGCGACCTGTCCAGGGTGACCCCGCCTCTCGCCCAGAACGTTAGCTGGAGATAGGCACCAGCAACCCTCCTGACCCCACTAAGGGACAAGGGTGCAAGAAAATGGATGGATGGATGGATAATTCACTTTCTGCTAAAGAGCCCCCCGGTGGTGGTCAAAGCTTAGGAAAAAAGTAGCGGCTTATAGTCCGGAAAATATGGTATATGAAAAAAAATCTAAATGCTCTCTGGTATTGTTCAGGGGGCCGGACAAAATGTGGAGGCGTAGTTTGGGGACCACTGGTTTATGATGAAGCACAGATGTTAAACTGTCTTAGATTAACTGAAACTGAATTATTTTTGGCTTTAGTTGCTTATTAGCTCCTTAGCACAATTAATTAGTTCATACTTGGGCATATTTGGAGCAGTGAGTGGTGAGTCCAGGCTTTAAGTCTCAGCTGGTGGTGTTACTGCAGGGAGTCTGCATGTCCTCCCAGTACTTGTGTTTATTCTCTGGGTATTAGGGCGTTCTCCCACAGTCCAAAAACATGACTGTTAGGTTGACTGGTTGACTGACCTTTAGGGTGCGTTCTCACCAGCCCTGTTTAGTCTGCTTTAGTTAAACTCTAGTTCATTTTCCAGAAAGTCCGTTTGTGAATGCGCAACTGGACTCTGGTCGCCCTAAAAACCTAGGCTTCGACTGAAGTGAGTCTCTGGTGCGATTTGAACACATGTGGTGGATAGTCCACAAAAAAGAAGCGAACTATAGCACAGAGCATTCTGTGTAAATACAACCAAAACAGACAAACAAATCATTTTGTCAAGAATGAAGTTGTGCTCATGTCTTCTTCTGAAGTTTTCCTGTGGCTTCCTTCGATTTTTGGTGCAGCACCACCACAGGCGAGGGGGTAAACTGCTTTTTCAAAGGGTTTGGATCATTTGACACACAATACAGTGTGAAGGCGAACCGCACCAGCTGAAAATGTAATAAATCAAACTGAGCGTACTGGATTGTCAGGTGTGAAAACACCCTTATAAGTGTTTGCGTACGTCAGTGGTGCCCAAAGTCGGCCCTCAAGGGCCGGCATCCTGCATGTTTCAGTTCTCTCCCTGGTTTAACGCACCTGGATCCACTGATGGCTCATCAGAAGGCCTAAGAAGAACATTGACCTGCTGAAAAGATTGTTACTAGCATCAAGAGAGAGAACTAAAACTTGCAGGATGTCGGTTCTCAAGGACCAACTTTGGGCACCCCTGGCGTACATCGTTCTCTGTGTTTCCCTGTGATGGACTGGCATGTCCACCATGCTGCATTCTGGTTTAGTCTGACTTTGGTTCATCTTTCTGGACCCATGGCCAGAAGAATCTCTTACCTTCCCTTCTTTATTCCAGTTTCTGTCCAAACCAACTTGATGAAAAGATCAGCTTTCTTTACAAAAACAGTCTTCACCGAGACATTACTTAAAATGTCTGAATCTCTGTTTCTGCTGTTATTCCTCAAACACACCAAGTCCCTCTTCTTGTGTTACCACTGCATGAAAATTAGCCCAATCAGAATTATTTATTCCTTGTGCCGACACATTTCTGCACCTCGTAAATCCATCAGGGCCCGTCATCTCGTGCTCATTAGGAGATATTTTAGATCCGTCTCTTGACACGTTGGCTCAATCCTCTATGGATTATTTTAAATATTAAGTGAAATCCTTTTTCCAGACCACCAGAGGAATACTTTCCGTATTGCTCCACATGAGCCAGTGCAGGTAGGCTGGAGGGCTGTGAGGGAATTGTGTGAAAGGTCTGAGCGGTGAGGTCTACAGAAATATTAAAACCAGACATCAACGCGACACCTGATACAGAAGTGGTCAGGGCCACTTCTGTAGCATTGAAAATATGGGAACGCATTGAAAATATGCGTTATTAGGAACATCCGGGCTGCAGAAGCAGGAAGCATCTTCTGTCTGCTGGACTCAAAGTCTGAGACCACCTGGACATCTTTCAAAGTTTACTTTATAAGGCACTAAAATGTTTTTTTTAATTATTTCAGTGCTCTCTCGCTTCATTATTAAACAGAACTCTCGTGTTTACGGTTCTGTGGAAGCTCCTTCTGATTTACGCCAAACAACTCTCCTTTCGTGCTGCAGAAGGGTTAGAGGAAACAAACAAATCGTCACCAGAGTGTGGTCTAATGATGTCAGATCATTTAAGAGAAAAGTCATTAAAGGGGCAGAATTATTTGTTTTCCAGGCACATAGTGCCATTTTATAGCACAATCAAGTAACTATGTTAACCGTAGTTGATAGAATATGCCATGTATATCAAATATGACTTAAAATTAAATTTAACTTTGTCATTTAATGTCTTGAAATAGGACTTCTGTGTCTTTAAAGTATTTTGCTCTTTCTGTTGTGATGACTTCAGGAAGTCATAACCAGGTGTTTGCTAATTGCTTCTGGCTAGTCTGAAGAAGCTGAGTGGGGGGAAGCAGTGGTGGGGGTGCTCTCCAAGGCGGAAGCACGTCTCGAAGGCAGAACTAGGTCCACCCAGGCGTTTTGCCCAGCTGAATGGTTGCCATGGGAGATAAAATGATTTTTTTCAAACATAAATGAAAGAATCAAACCAACACTATAACATGATGTAAAGCTCAAAAAGTTGATTTGACATAATACTGCCTCTTTAAACTTGCTACAGAACATGAAAGTAACCTTTTACTCAGATATAATCCTGATAAAAAATGATGCAGTTTACAAACACCACCAAAATTGTACCCAGAAGTATGAGCGAGCTAATCATATATTAAGCTAATTTACTCAGGAAATACGATTCAAAAAGTGAAATTTTACAGATGCGGATTCAGTAGACTCAGTGAACTGATTCAGATGTTCTTCTCATTTTAATAATTATGGCTTACAGGCCCTTAGGTTGACAATACTCCACAGGTTTTTCTTTGGGGTTCAGGTCAATCGAGCGAGTTACCACCAGGTTCACTCAAGCAGCTTTTGGTACCTTTGGAAGTTTAGTCCAGTACCAGGTCCAGCTGGAAAGTGAAGTCCGGATCTCCATGAAGCTTGTCAGCAGCAGGAAGCATGAAGTGCTCTGGGAGAAGGTTGAGTTGACATTAGTCTTGATAAAACACAGTGGAGCAACACCAGCGGATGACAAATCACTGGCTGTGGAAATTTTCCACTGGACCGAAAGAAACTTGGATTCTGTCTGTCTTCACTCTTCCTCCAAACTCTGGGGCTTTTCCAAACTTAATGCAAAATTTACTTCCACCTGAAAAGAGGATTTTTGAGCCACTGAGCAACAGTCCATTCCTTCTCTTTAGCCCAGGTAAGCGACTTTCAATGTTGTCTTTAGTTCAGCCGCGGCTTAACTCCAGGAATGTAACGGCGCATGTTCTGGATGCATCTGTGTGTGGTGCCTCCAGCTGCAGTCCAAACTCTCTCAATTGGAGTTTTTGGATTGTAATCTCTACTTTTGCACTTCTTTTTTCTACTGCTTGTTTCCTTTCACTCAATTTTTTTTAAATCAATAAGGCCTCTGACAAGATAAAAAACCTGGAACATCTAGCCAATGAATTATGGTCAAGGATATTTTTGTTCGTGAAGGTTGGTTGGTGAAGAAAAACAGAGGTCTGGCTTGTAAGTTACATGAAACCGGTTATTGTCTTCCTAACTGTTCACATGTATGTACGGAACTCCACGAGTGCCACAATTCAACAATTTAAAAAAGTAGAAATGTGAATACATTTGGAGATGCATTTATCAAAGTAATTAATTTACATTTACCATGAATAACAAAAATAATCATTTTTAATTATTTAAATCTTAAAAAAAAAAAAAGTATATTTTGCCTCTAAAATGGTGATTGATCTGCGGCTGGGTTTTTGAGCAGGCCGACCAATTAGATGTTTATGATTTTAAAACAGTTTAAATTATTTCCAATACATTCCTGAGAACTGAAAGCTAAACACAAAACAAAAGTATGAGTTTGATTTAGTTATTTCATTGTATAATAAACTAGGATCTCTAACATATGTTGGAAATAATATTTATTTGATATATATTGACTTTCTTTTTTTCAAATGGTCACACATATCACTATTGGCTTTCAATCGCAGGAATGTAATTTAGAACCAGTTTTACTGAAGAAAACGTAAAAACCAAATATTGAACAGGTAGTACCAAGAAGATTGGATGGGAATATTACTGGAGAAGATTAACCAACTCTTTAAATGGTCATTATTAATTGATTTGCTAGGTTTTTTCCTTTTTTGTTGTTTCTTTTGCAGTGGTCTTTTGTAGTTTGCCCTTCTTGAGGAAGTGAGCAACACACCATCAGGGTTGGTGGAAAACAAGACCAAAAAAGAATCTCAGAAGGAAGGAAAATGAAAGAGGGGGAAAACAATAAATTAAATGGGGTTTTCTCTGAGTTTTAATATGTGTTATGTAACAAACAAACCAAATTACAGCAGGAATGTAGTTTTAATGAAGTTGGAAATAAAATTCTTCCCTTTGCTTACTACTTTGCTACTTGAGGCTGGAAGCTTCCTGATGCAACCCAAAGGAAGCATAGGAAATAGATCAATGGATTGACATTTATAGAGTAGAATAGAAATTACCTTTATTGTCCCTCAGTTGGGAAATTCATGTGTGCTCACACTAAGTTGACAGGCAAGTCAAAACATTGGGAGCAAAGTGCTTTTATTTTGCTTCAGCAGGTTAAGGATTCGACAGAGATCTGCAAAAGATTCAACAACAGCAGTTCATTGGAGTTTGCATGCTCTCCCTTTTTGAGTATCGTTTTTGTCTCAGCATTCTGTTTTTTCTCCTGGCTCAAAACTGCATGAGGTCAGTTGTTCCAAGTGCATGAAGGTTCATTTATCTTGTACGTGTCTAAATTTGTTCAAGAAGATAGGTACTGCTCCCCCACGAAACAGCAAAGATTAACTTAGCAAAGATGGTAAATACATGGATCCTATTCATTTTTCACGTATCATGCAGAAATGAATCTTGCGAAAGATAGCGGGAGGCTGTAAAGTTGGAGATAGACACCTATTGTTGGTGTAGGGGTGTTTGCTGAAATGTACAAAACACAGATTTTATCATTTCATGATTTCTTTTTTTTTGGTAATTTTACAGATCTTTGGGTTGTTTGGCTATAGCAAGAGGAGCAACCATGGGACTTGAAGTGTGGAGCCTTTCCCTCCTGCTGGGTTTGTCTCTCTGGAGCAATGGTCAAGCCTTGGCGAGGAACCCCATTCTGTCGAGGATACGAAGAGCTCCGGGGGCTGCCGAAGAAAACAAGAAGTGCTCCTACACCTTCTTGGTCCCGGAGCAAAAGATTACGGGCCCCATCTGCGCCACCCGGGGCTACTCCACTGACAAAGACCGAGTGACGCGCCTGGATGTCGCGGCGGTGCGCGACCTTCTGTCCAAACAGCGTCGAGAGATGGAGACTCTGAAGCTCGTGGTGGATGTGGATGGTAACCTGGTGAATGAGATGAAGCTGCTGAGGAAGGAGAGCAGAAACATGAACTCCAGAGTGACTCAGCTTTACATGCAGCTGCTGCATGAGATCATAAGGAAGAGGGATAACTCACTGGAGCTGGCTCAGCTGGAGACACGCATCCTTAACGCCACTTCTGAGTCACTGCGGTTGACGTCCCGGTACAAGGAGCTGGAGGCCAAATACGCAGCACTGTCTGCAATCGTGAACAATCAGTCGGTGCTGATTGGAACGCTAGAGGAGCACTGCATGCAGATGCACAGTCGGCGCCACGAACAGCCACCTATAGGACCCCCGCTGGTGCAGGTGGTACCTGAGAACATTCCGGTCAGCGTGCCACGGTTCACCAATGAGATCCAGAGTCGAAACACCAGAGGGTTTGGCCCGGATAGGGGCTCTCGCTCCGGGTCAACCCCCACGAGCAGTACGCCCGAGGTTCCGAAGTCTGAGAGAAACTTCAGCACAGAGGGTGAGTGGGCGATTGTCCGTTCCTTCTTCTTCATTCCTAGATTCTGTTGCACGGTCAGATCCATATAATGATGTTGCGGGGCCATTGTAGAAAGAAAAAAAAGGGAAGAGAACATTTCCACCAAACCCTCAGAAACTTGGAGATTAATCTCGGAAATGCTCTAGAAAATTTCAGAGACTGAAAAGTCAATGTTTTTGCTAGAAAAAACATTAGGAAATTTTCAGATTCATCTCAAACATTTTCTAGAAAAAAAAACATGAAATCTTTTTAGTTTGAAAAGTCAAAAATTTGCTAGAAAAATCAGAAATTTTGAGGTTAATCTCAGTAATTTTCAGAAAAACTAAGGCAATTTCTGAGTTTCATGAGTCAAACATTTTTCACTTTTTTGAAATTCTTTGAGTTTAAAAAAAAATTACTTTTGAAACTCAGAAATGTCCATGTTTTCTCTAGCAAATTTTGATTTTTGGAGCTCAGTAATTTACTTTTTTTCAAGAAAATTCCAGAATATTTTGGTGAAAATTTACGCCTTGTTTTTCCTTTTCTATCTGCAATAGCCGTTGTAGATCCAAGACAGTCCTGTCATGGTGAAATGTACAACAGTCGTTACTTTGAAAAGCCAACAATAACAACATCACTCTCTAAGGCTCCAGCTTTAGATGGACCAGCGGCCTAATTTCAAAAGGTTAAAAATGTGCAAAATCAGCTGGAACTCTGCTTCATGCTCAACAGAAAACACAGACCAGAATGGAAACACAAATGTTGTACAATCCGAGTCGACCAAGGAAACCTCTACCAAGGGAAAGACGGGGTCGACCAGCTGGATTTTGCTCATTGACAGAAAGTTTTTGACGTGCTCACATTGGCTTTTCCCAAGAATAATAAAGTGTGAAGGATTTCAGGACAGCTATGTTGGCAAAGGATCCGTTTGCGAGACTGTTCCATTGCATGAGACTCAGACAAAAGCCAGGCGGGCATGATGGGAGTCTCGGCTGGTTACCACAAAAACAGAGGCATGTTCAGCATACGCAAGAGGCCGTAAAGCTTAACAGTAGTATAAATAAATAATTACATAGGAGTTGCTTACCCCTCGAACAAACTCACTACACACAACTATATGAATCTATTTGTAGCTGTTTGACGTCTTAGCGGGGGGAAAAAGTCATATCTCATTAGTGAGACTTAATTGGTCTGTCCTTAGAGGAAATCATAAACAAGTATAGCTTTGTAGATCTGCAGCAGCCACATATAAATGGTAAATAGACTGCTTTGAGTGTTCTTGCTGAAAACTCAAACAACTTTACAGTATAATCCACAATAGCTCATTTCACATGTGTTCATACACTTTATTCCAGAGGTGCCAGATTTTCCATGGATTTTTGGATATGGTTGAGGCTTGAGGGGTTGTGTATTAAAAAAGTGAAATGTTGCTAATGCTAAAGAAGAAGTAGAAAAACTGTAAAATGTGTAAAGCTTAGAGTTGTCTAGCAATGTTGTCAAAGTGTACTTTTTTTTTTTTTCGCTCACCAACACTGAAGGCCTTTCTGGGATATTGGAGTACTAGTATCTTGAAGTACTAGGTCTCCTTTAACCATTGTAATCAAAAGGCCTTACTGCCATTCATATGGACAACATTTCTGATAGACAAACATACAATTTAGTTCTAAATGTAACAAACACATTGGTACATTTGCAGGGAAATAAACATTTGACCCATGAGAAAAAAAAAAGTTATGGATATTTTTAGATTGTTTGTGTAAATATTCAATGCATTCAGGATGATCAAACCCAAACGGCATTGTAAGAAAATGTTTTGCTAGTATCCTAGCACTTTCCTTTATTTGGAGTGAGCTTTACTTGGGCAATGTGAGAGAAAAAAACTTGATACTCATTCCAGTAGAGTTTATTCACAAACCTGTATATGTAAGAATACACAGAGTTTGAAATAAAATACTTCAAGTTACAAAAGAGACATAAAAAATTACACTGAAGTAGTGCTACACTTTAGCCAAGTTAAAATGTATCTCCTAAGCTAGTAGGAGAATTGTTATGAGGCTAACAATAAACTGTCAAACATTTGTCAAATTTTAAGATTATTTTTTTCTATCTGGCATAGAAAATGTTTGTTAAAACCTCACTCTATAAATTACGGAATGTTTGAAAATGTAGTAGAATGAAGGAAACAGCTGCTTTGATTCTGTTTTACTTTAGCCTGTTTTAGCTAGGCTTAACTAGTTAAAGCTGAGGTTCTGTGTCATAGAACCTCATAGTTACTAGCTAGCCCTAGCTACTAGCTACTACTTTAACTAGCCTAGCTAATTTAGCTAGGCTTACTAGCTAAAGCAGGCTAGTAAGCCTATATTCCCTTAGATGCACAATTTTTTAAAGTAGGTTTCAAACTCTTCGCCTTTCTCTTGCTCTTTGACTTTATGTAAACATTTACAAAGTTACTGGACAAGACCGATGATTCTTCGGTTCACTGCCAGATTGTTAGTCTCGTTTTCCATTTTCCAGCTGGATCCTGTCCTTCACCGCCTGCTCCCCCTCTCTCTTATCATGATTTTCCTTCAGGCCCGTTCAGAGACTGCCAGGAGGCGCAGGAGGCCGGCCACAGCACCAGCGGCATGTATTTGATCAAACCAGATGAGGCGGAGAGGCCAGTGCAAGCTTGGTGTGAACAGGATATAGACAACGGAGGTTGGACGGTTATCCAGCGCCGGAGAGATGGATCAGTGAACTTCTTCAGGAACTGGGATAGCTACAAGGTGATGACAGCGGCACTTCCTCCCAACTCTTTCAAAAGTAACAGCGATGCCGTTATTTGACCTTTCTAAGGGAGCCGTGGGGTCTTTGAGATAATTACCTTCAGTTCTAAAGTCCTTCTGTTACCATAAAACACAATGTTTTGAGATTCCCATCATGAAACTGTAGCCGTCCCAATGAGAAAGGTATGTTCCACATCTTTCCAAAACCACTTCTGCTATAGAGCCTTCCCACTGCGTGGCCCAGCAGTGAGCATATAGAGGCTCTGTGAGAATGAGGAGAACACCGCTGCTGACAGCTGCAACAATCCAGCGTTCCACTCAGTCTGGCCAGCATCATGCGCTGGTAACTGGCAGCTAAATTGCTCTCCTCAACGCTGAATTGTCTCTGCACTCTACCACAAGACCAAAACCGTAACCATCTCACACACACACACTGAACCAGGCTGAAATCCTATTTCATTCATCATCTGCTGGCTCACAATTCGTCCACATTCATAAACCTCAAAGTTTTTTTTTTTTTCCAAGTGGAGTGTTTTTGAAACTGGTACAGGGCGTTGGTGTTTTTGAACTTTCTCACATTTTTGCCACATAACAACTATAAAGGTTAACAAGATTTAATGGAAATTGAATGTGATGGACATAAAAAAAGAGATAAACCTATCTATATAAAGTTATGGATGATTATGAAGTGGAAGGATCAATTTTATAAAAAAATAAAAATAAAAAATTGATGTCTCTAGTTGGATTTCCGTTTCTCCACAATTAATGTTTTGCACTGTAGAAACACAAAATCTTACCAAGTATTTTTGGTCTAGTTTCTAGTGCAAATATCTTGGTACACCTGAAATAAGCAAGCTTTTGGAAGTTGCTTTGAGTCAATAATTCCTTAATGGAAAAGTACCGACTCCAAAGGCACATTATTTCACTTTTAACAAAACATTAGTCCCGTGTTATACATGAAATAATCTGCCATTGGAACTTGTTCTTTTTTTATTAATCTTAAGGAATTATTTACTTAAAATCAGATCGTATATCTTGATGAGAAGTTACTGATAAAGTTAGTTTTGTCTATTTTTCAGTGTACTAATAAGATATTTGCACTAGAAATTTTTCAAAAAATACCTTAAGACTTTGTGTTTTTGCAGTGTACCCATTCTTTCCAAAACAGTTCAAGCTCAGTTAGATTGGAAGGAGTCCATTTATAAATAACAACTTTCCGTTTTATCCCAGATTCTCAACTGAATTTGGGTCTGGGCTTTGACTGGGCCTTTCTGACACGTGATCTGGATAATGGATTTAGTAGTTCGACATTACTAAAAGCTTGGAGTATGTTTTATAACCTATGTTCAAGATTGTTTGGCTTCATGACCCGGTATCAGAATTCTGAATAGAGGCGCTTATTTTATCGCATAAACTCTTCAGCATTGCTTTCTTCTAAATTTCATAGGTTAAAGTGGTAATCATTTGTCACCATGTGTTTTATTGCTCTTTGAAGTTCTCCTGAATTACAGAAGCACAATCAAAACACCGTCAAATTGAAATTTCTAATTTGTTTTTCAACCCCACAAACTCTTCCACAAGAGGCTTTATGTTCCCAGATAATCACCGCGTTTCCAAACTCCTCGTTGACCCGGAGGAATACACAACACGCGTTATTTCCTGTGATCTCATTGTAACCTTCCCTGTAATCTTCCTTTGATCCAGAGCGGCTTTGGCAACATAGACGGGGAGTACTGGCTCGGCCTGGAGGCTATCTACAAGCTGGGGAGGCAGGGCGACTACAAGCTCCTGGTAGAGATGGAGGACTGGATGGACAAGAAGGTGTACGCGCAGTACAACAGCTTCCACCTGGAGCCCGAGAGCGAGGGCTACCGCCTGCGGTTGGGCACCTACCAGGGTAATGCGGGGGACTCCCTCAGCAGCCACAACGGCAAACAGTTCACCACTCTGGATCGAGACAAGGACGCCTTCTCAGGTCGGTCATACTGGGATGTCTTCTTTAGAGAAGCGTTGCATTTTACCGTTTACATCTCATCAAAGACGATTCTTTGACTTGCCCTCCGTAGCCGTGCTGTAGAACTAAATGAAGATGTGGGTGTTATTAATTTTGTGCGCTGCGCCACAGCAAAGGGAGAAATAAGGCAGGAAAACTGTTGAAGAACAACTCAAAACCACTCAGGCTTCTTTTTACTCGCTTTCTGTGTCTGTAGCTACGCTACACACAGATCAGCTGGCATAGCAACTGACTGACAACAGCTCCACGAGTGTATGAGAATTCAACACTAACAAAACATGCGAGAATTTTAAACACAAAGAGCAGGACATTCAGTCCATTACAGCTTTATATTTTCAGGCCTGATGTTTAATTTTGCAATTATTAATAAGTTATTGTCTGAACACAGCGGCGGTTGATTAGCTAATTTAAACAGCTGCTCTGCTGTTGATCTGTCAGAGAGCTGGTGTGTCACTTGCTTTACTATTTTTAACTGAACCAAAACACACCAAATTCTGCAGCACATCTAGATGTTAAGGTTGTTAGCATAGCTCTCCCTCACTTTTTAAAACTTTTCACTGACCTTTAAAATTATACACCTAATTAGTAGCAAAGCACTACATCCTTTTTTCTTCTCCATATGAAGTGAAACTTTAAGATTTAGCATGTGATGCTGTCAACTGGACAGCTAAAACCAATGGTAGTTATTGTCGGCAAGCAGTTTTTAATGCTCTTCTCTTAAATTAGTGACAGCAGACATACAGACATCTATTATAGATATTGGTTCCAAACTAACTTAAATAATTAATTTAAAAACTGAAATGATAGAATCTATGAACATTCTACATAAATGACCAAAACACTAGGTTTTTTTTTAGGTCCTCCCAAGACAGCTATGGCATGTTTTTGAATTCCTAAGACTTTTAAAGACTTAAGTTGAAACATGTTGGCATGAAAACATATTTTGTTAAGATTAGTGAAGTCGTTGTTTTAATTAGTTTGATTTTGAAGTGTCGGTTTGGCAGTCTGGATTATAAACCAGAATTTTATGACTCACCAAGCATACAAGTGTTTTTTTTCCGTGCTAAGAAGTTTTATTTTGCCTACCCACAAGTTTTGCTTTATAAAGAAATTTGAGCCATTACTACTGATTCTTGTTAATTACCCTTAACGTACCTTTTACAAACTCTACACACAAATAATTAAAATAATTCTCCACTGAGGAGGACATCCTCGACAACGCATTCTTACTTTGATCTCAGCGATCAATATTTATGAAACCGGATATCTCCACCAGATTGGGATCGGCTTCATAAAACGTATCATCCGCAGGCAGATTATTTCTGGAAGCAGATAAAATATATACTGAAAATGAACAAAAACACTCCAAAAAGTCCACAAAGCATAAATTCCAGTGAACTATTCACATAAAAAAAATAAATCAAATCAACTTGTAATCGTACTGATCACAAACGCTCTGTAAATGACTGTATTCGATTGTAATTTATATTTCAGCACCCTAACAGGGAGGTAGCATTGTTTATTGTGGAAAACAGTGGAGAAACATTGAAGTTCTGCTCCTGTTTTTCTACACGGACCCTGAATGTAGTGGTTCAGGGCCCCCGCTCGCCTGGAATCCCAGGAAGCCGTCAGCGAAGCCTTCACTTCCTTTAGAAAACAAATAATGATCTCTCGCTCAGATTCATGACCCTTTGGCGAGTTTTCATTCAGCGCTGAACGCATGCCAAAGTGCTCGACGTGACAAGGAGATTATTTGCTGTCGGTGTAAAGTAAACAAGCTCTTTATGGCTTTTTTCCAAATTGTGTTCGACTCTTTGGGACTCAGTCATGCTTGACCTCAGTCAACACTGTTGATCCCCATAAGCTCCACAAATAGAGGTTGAATTAGTGAAGGAGCGCAACGTTGGGGTTTTAGACATCTCATCAAGGCAAATTTCTTCTTTAAAAGAAACTTAGTTTTTCTGCTGACTTTCTGTGAAACATTCTATCAAAAAAGCCACTTGCCCATTAACATTTTCTTCCTCCCGTTTCCCTTTAACCCACAACAGGTAACTGTGCCCATTTCCATAAAGGAGGCTGGTGGTACAACGCCTGTGGCCAAGCCAACCTCAACGGTGTCTGGTACACCGGAGGAGTGTACCGCAGCAAATTCCAGGACGGCATCTTCTGGGCCGATTACGGCGGAGGTTTCTACTCCATGAAGTCTGTCCGCATGTTGATCCGGCCCATAGACTGAGGCTGTTAGGCCGTCACATTCAAGACTCACTCGTTAAGTTGCTGCGCTATACGGTACATCTGCAGCAAGAGGTCGATCGCGGACGGAAAAACTCAGCCAATGGGAAAGAGGCCAAGCATCGGTTTGCGGGAACATACGCAAAACTCTGCACATATGGGGAATTAGGAGACCCGAATCTGTATCACACATAACTTTGTAAAGTAAAAAGTTAAGAGTTCTTGAACTTTTAAGCATTTTGTGTGATGCCACAACCACAAACTTCGACATGTTTGTTTTAATAAACCCAAAGTAGCGCATCTAATAGTTGTAACGTAGGAAAAGAATACATGGTTTTCATATTATTCACAAATTAAAAACTGAAAAATGTAGCAACGATTTGTTTTGAGCTGCCTTTTACTCTGACATCTATACATAAAATTCAGATGTGGAATGGTTTTTGACCCGTGCCAAACCAACGCAAATTTTATTGATGTATCGTCCATCTTCTGGTAAAAGATCACTAATTTGGTAGTGAGAGCTACAATGGAATGCGTTAAAATGTCCCAAAGTCCAGACCAATTAGGAAAACACGAAAAATTTACTTTAAAATGCGTCCTCCATTGGGTCATTGGGCAAGAGGGCTTGGTACACCTAAGACAAGATGCCAGTTTATTTAATAAGTTAGAGAATTGTTCCAACAGTCATATTTCTGGACTATAGGAGAAAGCAGTTGGATTCTGGGACACACAGGCAGAACTCTGTGCAGAAAAACCCAAGACTGGGATTTGAACCCAAGTCTTTCTATCCTCAAGGGAACAGCCGCATTGACTGTAAAATCGCGCAAATTGCAGTTACAAAAATCAATATGATAATTTCGAAAAGACCCAAGGTTTTCGTTAAAAAGTTTTTTGCGATGAGGTGTTTTTTCAGCCGTATCGAAATAAATGTATTTCGCAAAACTGCATCGTGTGATCAACGACTGGATGTCACTACTGGCGGAAAATACTAAGAAGACGACAGGAAGTGACTGGAGGATGATGGTGCAGCATGTTTCCATAATGACTTATCCCATGAAATATTCACGTGTGATTTCAATTGCTTTTCTTATTCCATGAAAACGCCGCAGTTGGGAAATTGTGTTCTCAAACATCAGAGGAATATTGTAATGGAAACGCAGCTAATGCTACCAACTGTACCACCATCTAACTGGACTGAGTTGGAGCTTTTTGTAAAAAAAAAAAAAAAAAAAAAAGGAATGGCTAGATATTTATTGGTTTAAAAAAAAACCATAGAAACCATGTAAAATACATAGTTTGTGGTTGTTGCTTGACAAAATGTGAAAAAGTTTAAAGAGTATGAATAACCTTCCAAGGCCCTGCATGTTAAAAGGTAAACAATATTTCAGAGAGTATTCAAATCTGTAGCTTTACTGGTACTAACATCACATGATCTGAATGCAACTTCACCTACCTCACCAAGATAAACATCTGGTGCTAACAAGAGTTTCCGCTTCTACTTAGCTTTAGGTACAAAGAGCTGGAAAACACACTGTGTTGAAACCTGCACAGACAAACTACACACACTTTTCCTGAAGCAGCACATTTTAATTGCACAATGTTTTTAATTGAAATCCCTACCCCTAAAACAACCTTTCTACTGCATGCGAAAATACTTTGTCCGAGTGCAGGTGACCAGAACGTATAATTTATGCTTACAATTAAGTTATCATAACAGTGAAAAGGGCCAGGTGTCCTTTGAGAGCAGGAAACGATCCCGTAGAAAAACAGGAGCCGTTTCCTCCTGCTGTAAATAGGACAATCATTCTCAAAATGTGCGCGCTCATATGGAAATTGTTCTTGTGTGTTTTTCTCGTTTGGACTTTGATTAAAGTTCAGTATGACTCTGGGAAAGGCAAGCATTGTTGAGAGGGAGGGGGAGTAGGAGGAAAAAATGGTGGAATTAAGTCTTGCTTTGCGTGGTTTTGGAGATGGAAAAATATGCCTACCAGGCAAATTGAGAGTTTTAAGCGCTGGGACAGACAACGAGAAACACATTTCTGAAAAAAAACCAAAACAGATTAGATGGAGAGAGGGAGGGAGAGGAGGAAGATGTGAGGGAGGGAGATGGATGGGAATGGAATCAGTACCAAATTTCCATGTTTGTTTGTTTTTCTTCACAGAAGCCTACATGCCACCCCTCAATCCTGCCTTTTAATACATTCTTTCCACTCAGTGGAGGATCTCTTTGTCTTTTGGTGAAGAGATCTCGCATGGATTAAGCGAGATCTCTCGCTTAATCCACGCAGCGATCAGTTGGAAGCCTTTCAGGGGGAAATTACGTCAGCAGACAGAAAAGATAAAACGTTGAGTCCATGTTGAACAGCAGAACTGCAGAAAACACATTAAAGGCAAGCAGATCTGCAAATAGACCTAAACACCGACCACAAGAGATCTCACACCCAGCGATGTAAGCCTCTTAACAAAGCAACAAAACACTCTATAAGAACTCTAGTCACATTCATTTGGTCACCCATGGATGTTTATGGAAAAACGCAAGCACTATTAGAAGCTGCATCATTTTCCTAAAACTGAAGCACAATAAAAGCTGAGAGCGGTGACTCACTCTCCTCTGAAAAACAACTTCATACAAGAAACAGACACAAAATACAATCACTCTTGGTTGGCCTCTGCTCTCAGCACATTACATGTTTTCAGTTCACACATACACATAATGTTCCTCTCCATGGCGGCGAGAAAAACTATTACTCTGTCTTCATCCAAATCAAATATCAACTAGCCTGCTACAGGACGTAAAAGCATAAACAACTCTCAGAACTCATCTCCAACCAAAAGAGTAAAACAGTAAAATAGTGGCTACTTAGCTTAGTAAAAAACTAATGCAATGTTTATTGTGTTGGTGGCGCTAGTGGCTACTTCGCCACTAGCTGGCCAAATAGCCACTAGTAGCTAAGTAGCCACTACGGGCTACTTAACTAATGACTACTTAGGCTTTAGCTAACCTGGATGGTTAGCTAATGGCTTTGCGTGTGACAGTTTGGCCTAAACCCTACTGTATTGTTTCTGCAAAACCCAAGGGGTTTGCAGTTACAATACATTAGCTAAGTAGCTATAGCTAAGTAGCTATGGCTAAGCAGATATGGCTAAGTAGCCAACTTTTTCACATTTTGTCAACTTAGCCATTAGCTAAGTAGCCGCAGCTACCACTTGCTACTAAGTAGCCATTAGCTGTGGCTATCTAGTTCTGACATGTATCTAAGCTAGGTTAGCCACGGCTACTTCTCTTAGCAAGTCAGGTGCGTTGACTAAGGCTACTTCAAGGAGCTGCTGTAGGATGTAAAAGCATAAACAACTCTTAGTCCTCATCTCCAAACAAAACAGTACAATAGTAAAATACAAGTTCAGTTTATAAAAAGTAAAGTATGTTTAGCTTTAAGGTTATTTTTAAAGAGTATCTTTAATCTGACAAGTGAGTCTCATTGGAACGTAGACTACAATTCATTGAACATAACTGTAAAATGATGTAATACTACATCTCATTTGAAATGTGTGTATACATTTTGTTATACGTTTGCAAGCTTTGGGAAAGCCATTCAGGAAACCGAATGTAAGGTCACCAAAAGTGCTCAATATCATCCAGTTGGGAGTTAAGTCCACGTCTCAACCAGCCAACCCAAAATGTCACTCTCAAGGAAATAGGTTAGGATTTTCAAGAACAACCCAAGCAGCACCAAGTTTCCATCCAAATACAGACTAGAAGCCACTGGAAGAATTACTCTCATTCCACAGTGAGAGCAATATTACATTACCATGGACAAAAAGGGAGTTAGTAAGGAAAGAATCTCCTGCTTCAAAAGTCAACATTAATTTAACTTGATTGGGTCTGACCTAAACCCTACTGAAAATTGTAAACTATATTTAAATAAAACAAAAAACATACATCCCAGAAACCAAATGTTTTTAATGAGAAAAGTGGTGAAATATCCAGCTGGAATGATATCCTACTGAACAGTGAGGTACAGGTTTGTGCTGCCTCTCAGCCCTAGAGCTGGATCAAAATTGGGTCCAGGTGGGTATGAGTCAATCTGCACACAAAGTGAGTCAAATACTCTTGGGGAAGAACCTTTAGAAGGAAAAGGTGCAGCAAAGAAGTCTTCAGAAAATACAATAATGGACAGCAGAAGACTGGTGGATAGTCTTTTCCACCAACAGTGTTCCTCTTTGTAGTATCTCGTAAATAATTTGTCCAAAGGAGGAAAGGTGAGCACAAGCAAATATCCTGCAGGGTGCCAACAGAGCAGTATCTTAATGTAGTCCATGTGTGCTTACTAACAATACTGGCCAAGAATTAGAGTGAGGTCAAATTTTCCTCCAAGAATGTCTTAAGCTGTTCCTCCAGTTTGATAGGAGTCTTACCTGTGGTGAATTCAGCCGACTGAACGTGATTTGGAATGGATTCTGAGTCCTATAGGGTCTCACGGCCAACAGCACACTTCAGAGTTGAAGCTAAGCAATAAAATCAATTGAATTGTCTACAGTGCATCAAGACTAGATTGTAAAACCACACATTTGAGAAATGGTATCCCACTTTTGGCAGCAGAGACAGTCCCCAGAAGCCTTTTGGTCTCAGTCGTTTGGAAACGGTAGATGCTTAGAGCCACAAGCTTTTGACCTAAATCTGCCTGCCAGACCAAAATACAAAATCAGCAAAGAGGCCAGAGGTCTTGAATCCAAATGAACATTTTTATAAAGACCAACAAGTGGCTGTCTACCGACACTGGCCATCCACTATCCCCTGGGTGTGCCAAGCTTGTAGGGTTACACCCAGTATGACTAGTGGCTGTCACTGCTGCCAGAAGTGCTTCAACAAACACGAAGTCATGGTTGTGAATAACTTCAAGATCAACACTAGGAGTTAGCATCCATTTCCTCAGAGTGAACTTAAAGTTTCAACTCTGCAAATATCAGGTTTTTGAATAATTTGGATATAATAGCGATGAAAGTATATGAACTAGTTTCATAAAGTGTTAACATACTCCAAAAAAATATTTTCTGCTGTCCAGCATTCTATATAATCTGTAGGCAAAAGAAGATGTGACTTGCTAGATGCAGACATAAACAACCTGATCTTTAAAGCTGCAGTATGTAACTTTTTCCAAAACGTTACGTACTGCAGTTTTGACAAAACTGTCACCATGTCGCATAATATGACACAGATAATCTGTGAAAAGACGGAGCTCCTCCACCTTCTTCGAGTGCCACTACTGCTAATGGCCGAGAAACAACTTACTGTTCCAGGAAAAGCATTTATCCACCATCATCGGTGGCCATGCTAAGTAGCAGCACTAGCTGTAGCGTAGCAGAGAGCAAGGTGGAGGTTGTGAGCATACACGAGGGTGATTGACAGTGCTAGGACCCTTCCCCCTGGCTCTGATTGGTTGTTAATGATGGAACTATGTGTTTTTGTAGGTGATTGCAGGACCATGTGGAGAAGTCAGAGGAGCTCAATTTTCTTCCATAGATTATCTGTCTCATGTTCAGTGGTGGGAAGTAACGAAGTACTTGTACACGAAAAATTTACTTAAGTACTTAAGTACACGAAAAATTTACTTAAGTACATTTTTCGTACTTAAGTACATTTTTCGTGTACTTAAGTACATTTTTCGTGTATCTGTACTTTACTTAAGTAGATTTAATAATGGGTACTTTCTACTTTTACTCCACTACATTTTACAGTAAGTATCTGTACTTTCTACTTCACTACATTTCTACAAAACTGTCGCGTTTTGTCCGTTAAAATGTGAAGTTCAGGAACTTAAGGTGGCGCCGTAAAATCCGAGCAATAACGTGACTTACGTGTCTGTTGTCACCCATCGCCTCCCCCTTTACTCGCACGCGGAGCTCCAAGAAATGCACAGTGGTTTCCTCTGAGCGGGAGAAGATGTCTGTCTAATCGTCAGTAATATAATAGCGCTGCATAAATCATAGATATGGCGACATGTAAAATAAGCAACGCTTCGCTTTCACAGATGGTGGGGACTTCGTCCAACTTTTAGCGTCACTTCGAAGGAAAGTTTAAAGAAAGGTAAGCTCTGTGGACGTGATGCTAGCAAAGCTAGCTGTACTGAGACACATGTTGCATCTGCAATGAAAAAAAGTTGTCACTCATGCGCTGAATTATTGTATGGAGGTTTTGACTGAGGTGTCACACATATGGGACAACGCTGTGACCAAAGTCTGCATTGACATGACATTCAGGAACGATCCGATTCTTCTGGACGGATCTTTACTGATTAAATTTACTTCAGCTCTAAGTATTTAATATCTGGGTGTTTTATGGGAATGTGGATCTTTCAGATAAATTTGAGAAGCAATTTTGATAGGTAAAACTTAATTTTTTTGTGTTGCATAGCGCGGGTTGCTGGTCTTGACTTTGTCTTGGGTAGATGGTCTTGACTACAACTCTGCTACGTGGCTCCTCGGTTGCATGTCCTCTCCCACCCACCTTCTTTCCATCCCCTTTCTGATGGATTTCTTTAAAAATAAAAGCCACTAGTGGCAAAAAAGTGAAGTTCATGCTATGTTAGGACAGGAGACAAGATGTTCCCATCCCTGAAATTATGATGCATAGAATCACATATCTAAGTCAAAACTATCTTACAGAGAGTAAACACAACATGCTTTATCTGTGGCATTGTTCATTAAAATGGCACATTTATAATGTATTAAAATTAAATATGATCGGTTCACTTAATGATATTGTATTAGGGATTAGGTAATGCATTCAGCAAGTACTTTTACTTTTAATACTTAAGTATTTTTAAAAGCCAGTACTTTTTTATTTTTTACTTAAGTACAAATGTTAATGTGTACTTTTACTTAAGTACATTTTTTGAGTACTTTCTCCACCACTGCTCATGTTACACTGTCACAACATAGCGATAGTTTTAGCAAATTTGAAAAAAACCTTTTAAAAAAATTATATAAAAGTTACATACACTACCTTTAAATATCTCCTTGTAATTAGGAATGGGTCTACTTTGGTGCTCCGTTAGCGATGGGGACGCTGTGTGGCTTGCTCCATAACTACTGGAGCTGTCGGTCCATTTTTCCACTAACTTCGCCCAGCACACAGGCCGAGCCTTTGCATTTTAAACGACATGTAAATGCACCGGTAGCCCGCGAAAACCAAGCCCCCTGCGCAGCCCAGACCCTGGAACAGTGAAGGTGACATCCTTGGCTCCCCTGAAAGGACCACACTCACCACCTCCGATCGCTGGCCGACAGACGGAGGATGGCCGACCGCCGCTGCGGTGTGGTCCTCCGAGAAACGCTGCAGGTTTCTGAGCTGAAAGCCCTCCTTGTCGCCGAGAAGAGCTTCCCGTCTATAGAGTTTACCGCAGGGCTTGGAAGATGTTGGGACGGTTCTCTGCCAGAAAAAGATCTGCTGTTGTAGCGAATAAATGTCCGTGAGAGCAACTCATTAACCCTCCGAAGTGCAGTGGAGAGTCTAACGACAAAATCAACAGACAGGATGTGGAAGTTGTTTTCTTTAAAAATTTCTACCCTGATGGGAATGGTAAAAAAAATAAAGAAATCTGTGGGAGTGGGTCATCCCTTAGAGTTAGGGCATTACCAGAAACCTGCACAAAAACGGACAATTATGTGGAGGGTTCTGGAAAAGGCTCACTTTAGAGCCGAGAGGTTCAGTTCTCACTCCTAGTACTTAATGTGTTGGAGTGCTAGTTATTTATCTGTGAATAACCCTTCAACCCTTTTTTTTGTCACTTTACCTCACAGTCTTTATTGTCTTTTATTGGGATTTTACCTGATAGACCTGCACAAAGTAGTTCACCATGGGAAGGTTTTCACCACGTCGTATAAATAAAAATCACACAATCAGATCTAGCCAATACAACACAGAACCAGCTATCACTGCAACTGCAACCACAGGTCTTTTGAGGTATGTGTCACTCTCTACCAGCTTTGACATTTTTGCCCATTGTTCTTTCCGAAAAAGCTCAAGCTCGGTTAGATTGGATGGAAAGCATATGGAAAGAACCTTTTTAAGTCTCACCACAGATGCATCATCGGTCCATTCTAACAAACAAATATGCTTTGATCCACCCTAATGTAGCCGTGCCTGGACGGTGGACCTCCACCCCCAGTCTCAAAGTCTTCTTCCTGTCGACCCTGACCAGTCTCCTTTATTTCTACTGAAGAAAAGTTTACATTTTGGTCCAGATGAGTTTTGTCCATGGTTTTGCTGTGCCCCATGGAGTGGCTTGTGGCATCCTGTGGCTTTCAACGCGACCGCTGTCCACATCTGTTGACAGATTCTCCCACCTAAGTGGTTGATCTCTGCAACTCCTCAAGAGTTACTAGGAACCTCTTTGCCAGCAAGCATTTTACAGTGACTGTCAAATAATAAGGTACTATCAATGATGACACCCAGATTTGTGAGGCCAGGTTTCAGAATAGGAGCTAGAGATGCGATAGTTCCTGATTTAATTATTTTTTTTCATCAGGGGAAATAAAAATAGTTTCTGCTTTGACAGTTTGCATTTAACTGCACTGTTTGCCATGATGTGATGTTGGACAGACATCTGAATGGTTGAAAAGATAAATACAATTGTATGTCATCAGCATAGCGTTTTAGGCTATACTCCAAAGGATGTGAATACAATAAAAATAGGATAGGGCCCAACACTGAACCTTGAGGTACCCCACAAGACAGTGGTGCACTAAATATGATTCATAAGAACAGAAAAAGATCTGATAGGTAAGAAGTGAACCAGTTTAAGACAATGTCAGAGATGTAAAACAAATCTCTGTCTGTCGCTAACTAGGTGTTTGGTTCCACTAGGTATTATTTAGGGATATCTGATTATTGAGGGGGGTGAACATAATTACATGTTCAACTTTTTCATATTTTCTTAATTTTTTTAGGGTTTTATGGATTTTGCCAGGATAAGTTAAGTCACCGAGGCTCAAATTAGAGCCCTGCTGTGAGCGTGCTCCTTTGCTTGCTCATTAACAGACGTTTTGTGCGGAAACACATCCGCTAATGACCCAAGAAGTCAGATGGTTCTCATTGTTAATGTGGTTGGATCGGCATGGCTGTTTATTCTAGACTCCAAACTTGAAACCCTCCACACGATCAAAGGGATCTCCTCTGTCAAGAACTTCGACCTCAAAACACTGTGGAGTCAGCACTTGCCCACTGACGTGAGAAACCCACAAGCAGCCCACAGTAAGACTGTATGTGTTCTGGGTGTATGATCCCCACTTATTGTGATGAATGGCGTGAGTCACGGCGCTCTGTTTGAGACTTCATGACCGCCTGCGGATGCAGAGCCAGAGAAGCCATCACCATGACTACTTGACTGTTTTTGTACCATGGCTGAAACAGAGTAAAAACAAATGGGCCTCCCAACCAGGCCTAAGCTGCCTGAGAGGGGTATGAACCCGAGGGGCTGCGGAGGACCACAGAAGGAACCGCAGAAATACTTTACATCCAGTACAGAGGAGCAACGGGATTCCAAATATAGATGACGTTAAAAGAAAAATAGCATTTAATCTCTTCTTTAAGAAGTATATTTTAACTGCCGCATTCCACATTAACGGCAGATGTGACTGACTATTGAACGGGGCAGGAATGCGGAGTGGTTAGCAAGGGGGACGTTGTTCAAATATTCCAGCAGACAGCTACTTTAATTCCATTAAAATTGCTGACAGATGCTTGGATTTTATGTAGTAGGAAAGCTATGAAATCAGAAAAGAAAAATATCCTCAGGGAACTGAAAAGGCATATTTCCTATTTGATTAAGGTTAGCAGCAAAAACATTGTGGAAGGTGAAACATTTGGAAATGTCAAGCATCGAATGTCCTTGCATTCATAGAAGCCAGTTTAAGTGTTAATGTGGTTCAGGGAACAGTCGGGAATTATCTCTTTTCGGGAGCAGAAAGGCCTCCAGCACACCAATGTGTACTAAGGCTTTTATTTGTGAGTCCAAGTTTTATTTCTAGTGCAATTTACATCAGAGTTTTGTGACTAAATCTGGAAGTCATTTCATTGTTATCGCTTTTAGAATGTATTCCCCTTGGTATTTTACAACAGTGTGTAGTAGGCAACCAATCAACCAGGCATGGTTCTCCTGTCTACATATGTGTTTTGCATTTCGACAAAGCTTGACTCTGGCGGCGCTGCAGAACGACAGAGTCCCTGGGATGCTTTTAAAGGTTATCCTTTAAAAGAACTCCTAGTCAAACTTGTTCCCAGAACTCAGAGGAGTCCAGCAGGCTTGCACATTGTCTCTCAATCTGGGACTTAGAGTAAAGCTGCCACAGTTGAGGTGGTTCAGACATCTGACCAGGCTACCATTGACACACTGGAGGAGACCCCAGGACAGGTAGGAATACTCTCTTTGAGGACATTATATCTCTTTCAGCCTGGGAAAGCCTTCCAGAATGAGTGTTTCACTCCTAGACTCAACACTCTTTGTGATGACACCATGGATGGATCCATCCATCCATCCTGTACTGGATGAACAAACAGACCCCAACAGGTAGATAGATTCCCACATTTGGGCAAGGATGACTGCCAAACACCCGTGCCAACTGAAAGGAAATACCGCCATCTGGTGGTTAAGAAGTTGTATTACAAATGCAAATGTGGTCATCGTACAGAGTATTAATTACGATAAAATTGGAAAGCATCGGAAAATTCACAGCAAATCTTCAATATTTGAATTAATACATTTGTTTATATAAGGATATACTTTTAAAAAAAGTTTATTCTTATATAATTTTATGTAAATTTCAGTTAAAAGGCAACCTAAATCGTATCAAAAGGATAACGTTATTTGAAAAATCCTTACCATAGTCATCAATCAGTGGAGTGGCATATAGCTAAGTTTGGTTTCATGTTTTGGGGATCAGAAAACAGAAGATAATTACAATGTTACATGTTGGACAGAAATCTTCAGATAATTCAAATGTCTCCAGAAATTTAAAGACAGGCCATATATTTTCTTTTTCTTTTCTGGAAACATATTTGTAAGGACGTGTTGTAAGCTTCACAAACCTATTGATAAATTTCAAACTGTTCTTGTGTTTCTTATTTCAACTATTTCTCAAGGCAACTCGTTGCAGTAAATTAAATTCCGCTTAGTAGTTCATTTATTTACTTAAATAAATATGAACTAGTTTATGTTGGTCTATGAAAAGAAAAAACAAAAACAAAAATACACTGAACATTGAAATTGAATCCCGACAAAATTTAAAAAGGGGTGAAAGGATACGTTTGTCTGAACATCAATGGGACATTTTGGTGAGGATTGAATTGTATCATACTCTGCCACAAGATAGAAGTAATGATTCGGTAATCCTTCATACTTTTTAAGGTTCAACTGTAAACACCAGTTACTTTCTTTTTGTTCGGAAAACAACTTAAAAAAACAGCAACACAACTGTCACCTTAGTAACAGTTGTTGCTAGTAATTATATATCGGCTAAAAAAACGCTCAAGATTTAAATTTTGATCATTTTTTTGTTAAATAACTTTCATTTTTGAATAAAGTTTGTAAAAACCTTGGCGTCGCTTGGTGATTACGTATTTCTGACGCTATGGCGGCTCACGCTAGCGAGCTGGAGATTGCGAAGAAGAATTTAACGAATGCCATCGGCGATAACGTGAAGCAGTAAGATGAACAGGCTGCTAATGAGTTTCCTCTGTGTGGGGTTTGCTTTGCATCCCATTCCCATGTCGCAGAAAAATCATATAGTTAATTTGAGGCATCTCGGCATGTCAGCACCTGGCTAGCACTTAGCTAATAGCATTAGCTAGCTAATGTTTTTAGCGGTTCATTCCTTACTGAGTATCCGTTTGACTTTTTTGAGGATTTTTGTGACGTCCGAGTATTGCTACGAGTGATAAACGTCTGCTCTTTTATTTTAGTTAAAATGTGTCATTAACTTGTTTAACGTAAAAAAAAAAACCTTAATTGTAGCTATTTAAAGTACTCTCATTTCTAATTTGTTTTGTACTTGCAGTTATTGGGCTAACCTAAAGCTGTGGTTCAAACAGAAGATTAGCAAAGAAGAGTTTGACGTCGAGGCACGTCGCCTGTTGCCTCAGGAGAATGGTTGGTGTGCAGAAGCTGCTGCTTTCTTTGCTAATGTTTTCTGAAAAGCAATGTGGCTTATCAAAGATGTTCTGTTTTCTGTCCCAGTCCACTTTCACAACGACTTCCTGTTGGCCATTCTCACACGATGTCAGATCATTGTTTCTACACCAGGTGAGTTTTAGGCATCAGGGTTCGTTCAAACTTTAGAGCATTTCCCCCTGCCCCCTCCAACATGTCGGACAATTTGACTTGCGCGCTACAAATGAGTATTTATTTACTAATGGGTATTGCAGATAAGGTAAAAATGTGACCTCGTATAACTTTATTTAACAATACCTACAGTAGAAACAAGATATTTACATGAACTGAATAACAAGACACATAATACACATTTTTTTGTCTCTCATTGCCGCCTGAAGTTAAATCTGACCAAAGTCTCTTGTTTTAGGTCAGTCACTATTACCCAAATTATCTCTATATCCTAAACACCAGAAAGTGTTTTTGTTTAAAACATTTCAAAGATTTACAGGCATAATTGTCTTTTAAGCTGTATGACTTGGGTCAAACCTTTTGTGGCATTTAGAAAGTTGAAAAGATTTACTGCAGTTAATGAAATCAAAGCTCTCATAGCGCTAATCATCATCATATTCATTACTGTAAGATTCGTCACTGTCTTATTTTATTCAACGCAGAATAAAAGGCATTGAAAGCATTTTGGATCATGCTGTCAAATGCAAAACATTTCCTGGTTTCATAATATTTGGACAGTCGCTTCCATCAGAAAACTGACAGAATTGTTCAGAAAATTATTAGGGGTTGTAATAATACTGATTAGAAATTATCATGAAACATCAGAAAACCTCCTAACACATTGAGAAATTCACCAGGACACACAATTATAAAAATTTGGGCTGTTATCTAATATTTATACGGCTGCTGTTCAGCCATTTGCACACAAAAAAAATCTCTTCACTTTCGACACTGTGTGAAACGGAAACAAACGTCTTGGTTGAATTAAAGTATTTTTACATCTAATTCTTTATGGGAGAGGCATGTGAATAATTTTGAGCTTAGCGGTATATACACAAAGCGAAAGAAATAAATCAAAGCGCTTAAATTGAGAAACAACTGATTTATTTCTGGTTTAAAAAAAAAAAACTTTATTTGGGATAATCACTTAAGATCAAGTGCTTAGTTTGCTATTATCATCAGTGTACGCAGAGAACATGGAATAAATCCAGGGTGTGTTTAACCAGAAAGTCAATTGGATAAATGATTTCCAAAGGATGTTTTTTATTTTTTTTTTTTTTAATAGCATCAACAAAAATAATTGTACAAATCTGTTTGGCCATACTTTCTGCTTCTCACAGAAGGAATTAATTTAATTTAATGAGTCCCAACAAGACTTACTTTATTGATCTCAAAGGGATTTTTTTTTTATTTTTTAATTGAGCTGAATTAATGTTATCAGTCAAAAGGTTGTAGCCACATCTTGTTCCAGCTTGTATTTTCAACAAAGTTGCACCAGCATAACTGAGAAAGTGACCAAGTCCTTCAAATCAGTTGATCGATTCCAATTTGAATTTTATTTTTATGTGTCCAACAAGCTAGTTTGGGAAGAAAATGTTCGTATGCATAAGAAATAACCACAATTTATGCTTTTTTAATTTTTTTCAGTCTTCCCATAGTCAGATATTTGTAAAACTCACTGGCCAGAAAGAGAGCAAAGCTTTTAGACGTTTTATGAAGTCAACTGTTGTTGATCTTCAATCTGCTGGTGCTTTAATTCTCATGTTGCTCTGGTGTTGTTTTGCTTTAGAAATAACACCTTTATAAGGTAGTGAGTAGCCTTGCTTTCTTTTTCACCCGTCCAACGTCAGTCTTGTTATTTTCAGTTTCTATAAACAATCAAACTCTCCAATGATCTGAGGATTATGGTTTCCCGCTTAGATTTATGATTGTGTTTAGTCTTCTAAATTCCCACTTTATCCCTGTATCCGTAACCTTAAACCTGTGTGGCGCCAGAATAAGTTTCATAATCTGTCTCGGTTTCGGTTAGTCCGGGGAGAAAACTAGGAAATACCCTCCATACATCAAACCTGTGTCGCCGTCCGGACACCCCCTCTCATTCCGCTGCTGCACTCAAAGGCATTTCGTCTCTACGTCTGAAGTTGCTGTTGATTTAGCACTGCTCACATTTTCGGGTTTCAAGTAAATTTTCAGAACTAACCCAAAATGTGCTATAAAGTTTACAGATTACTTCAACTTAAACCTTTGAATGCACACGTATGGACGCCGTGGAGACACTTTGAGATTTTTTGTTGTGGCATACCCCCACAACCTTTGTTTGCTTGACATATTGTTTGACTTTGGAAAAACACAAGTGTACGCGTCTACTTTAAATCTCTGTTTGTATTCTGCAATGTCACTGGCGTGTGAACTTTTTCTGTTTTCCATGGATATCACCTGAAAACCAAATATCTCTAACATTTTGTGAAAATGTATGCATGTGACAAGTACGCTTTTTTTTGTACGGGACTTTTAGTTTGTTGCAGATTAAACTAACATCCAAGTTCAGTTTAGACTGCAGATGTGTGTCATGACTTGTGTGACGCCACTACAAGACTCTTTCCATTACTTTGTTCATGAGTCATAACCCTTTTTAAGAGCGTATTCTCTCTCCTGCCGACTCTCCATTAGTTATTAATGCTTCTTGTCTTTCCTTCTCTGTCCTCTAGAGGGCCCCGGTTCCATGCAGTGGCAAAGCTGCGCCTCAAAGTCTGACAAGTCAAAAGGAAAGAAGAAGTGTTCCTCCAGGCAGAAATTTGACGTAAATCCTTATTCTTCTTCTTCTTTTTTTTTTTTTTTTTTGCCAAATTCACTTCAGAGGAAGTCACAGTTCAGATAAGAAAGTTGTTTTTATCATGAACGGTTGTTTTTAATGTCTGGGACAGGTGTTGTATGATTCACTGCACTTTTAGTAGTTGACTCACCGTCTTGTTGCGTTGGGTGCCCAGCAGCACCGCTTCCAGCCACAGAACCCTCTGTTCGGCGCGCAGCCATTCAGCCCGCGGGAGGCGGGCGGCGAGGAGGAGGAGCTGCGGCTGAGCGCCCACACGCTGCTCCTGCCGACCCGGGGCCAGCTGGAGGCCCGCATGATGGTCACCGCCTTCGAGATGGGGCTGGACAACGTCACAGAAGACGCCATCAGCACCGTGGTCTGCGCTGTGGAGGTGGGCCTTCGTCATCCTTACGCCTGCTCACAAACATTGTATGATAACGACTTTCTCCACATACGGCGGGGAAAATAAGCATCGGATAGAAATTGTCATATTAGATGTAGTCGTGTTTCTGAAGGTGGTTTTGATGTCAAATTTTCACTCAAGTGTTGACGGTCTGTACGGAGAAAGAAATAAAAACAAAAAAAAGAAATTAAAGTAATGTGTAATAGTGTAAAATAACAGAGTATTCAGGTAATTGTCAACTAATTTAGTAACCGATTAATCGTCAACCAGTGTTAAGACTCGAAAAATGTCATCTGCTAAAAGAACAACATATTCACAGCAGTATTTAAGCCAGAACTGTACCAAAAATATCAACATTTAGCATTTAAGATGAAGAAAAAAGCCCTGTCTGTAAATATGTTCTACCCAGAATTCCTCAGTTTTATCTTCACCTGGTTCAAAACCTGTAAAAATCTTCTTTTGTTATATAAGCATCAATCGATCAATCCAAAAAGCAATCGACAGATTAGCTCCGTAAGTAATGCGAAGTTGAGCAGAACGAGCTCACGTGTTAACATTAGAAAGATTTTTCAGTTGTGGATGAATGCTTTGCCACAAATGCCGTTGATGAATTTTGGACAATAAAATATTTTCCTAATCTTAAAAAAAAGGAATTGAATTAGGCATTGTTGTTTTTATGTATTTTTAGTGTTGAATAAGATGATCTTAAGTGATTAAATGAAAAATCTGCCAAATGTGCCAATTATTTTTAATCAGCTTTATTGATTAATCATCAGAATAATTGATTACTAAAAGATTTTCAGCAGCAGAATGTCTTTCCAATCACTGATAGATTTCAGCCGGTGCCTTTTCTTTGCGATCCTTCTTCCTCCTCCCATTGAGCGTGTGTTCAAAACTTTTGTCCCCTCAGTGTCATGTCACACTGTTACACATAACTTCAATTCTGAACTTATTCGATTCGGTTTCTCTCTGTGTACAGATTGCTTGGGTATTTACCAACACCTGCTGAAAATGTCACGCCACTAGCACCTTTAGAAATACGTTTACCACAAAACATCGGACTTCTTTGACCAATGTCGCATCCTGTTTCTTCAACATGCTTGGCGTAAATCATCGAACAGAAACCGTTTTTCTCCTGCTTGTGCGTTGACGCCGAACTCTCATTTCAGCACCACTTGAAAGACGTCCTGACCGCCGTGATCACTCGGAGGAAGGCGTACCGGCTGCGTGACGGGCACTTCCCCTACGCCTTCGGTACCGACGTCACGCCTCGGCCTTATCTGAAGAACAGCCTGTCTGCGTACCACGGCATCAGCGAATGGTAGAGAGCGTCAACGTTTTCTAGTTAACTCAGGGGCGTCATGCTCATTTCTTTGGTTTTGGGCCACATCAAGATCAGATGTGTGTTGCTAGGGACAACGCATATTTATGGATATTTCTGTAAACGCACCAGATTTAGCCAAAAACGCAAATTTCTATCTGTTGTAATGTTGAATCTTTTTCCACGTTGATGTAATTTAGCAGAATACAGATTAAAACTGCTCTGATTTGATTGATAAAAATATGTAAAAAAAAACATGACAGCTCTTGACACCACTGCCTAATGATACAGAACCAACTGCTTTTGTTAGTTATTTTTGTGTGTTTTCTTTTTCTTTCTTTTTAAGTCCTCCTCCAAGCGCGTCTCTTGCTGCATGCCCACCGCCTCAGGTGTCCCCCGACGACGCCGAGCAGAAAGCCGTCCACTTGCTCGCTTGCTCCTCTGACACGCTTCCTGCACCGCTTCCTCCAATCAGCATGTTTGACCTCCTGGAAGCGCTGAAGGTACGAAGATCAACACAAATGCGTCTGCATATATGAGCAGAAAGTGTTTCTTTTATCTATCTTTTAAAAATAACCAGGGCTGGCTCAAGATAGTATGGGGCCTTGAGTAGAATATAATTTAGGCTCTAGAGGGGGCCCGAAGCAGCAGCTTAGTTTGCTTAGTATTTGGGTCGACTCTGAATGTATTCAGCATTAAAACAACTTTTTTCAAGACTAAGAGCAGGGGTCCCCAAACTTTTTCCTGTGAGGGCCACATAACTTTTCCCTTCTCTGGTGGTGGGCCGGAGTCAGTTTGTAACAGAAAAAGTGTGACGATTGCAGGAGTACCTAAATGTAAAAATTTCTTGTTTTCCAGAAAGCACAATCAGATAACCCTCTCTGGGTTCTTCACAGAAAAAATCCAGGAAATAACACTATTTATGAAATAAATACCGTATTTTACGGACTGTAAGCCACACCGGGTTATAAGCCACAGATATCTCTGCCGCTCTAGGTTTTCCACAACGATGCAGCAGCAGCAGAGGGGGGCAGACAGCCAAAATTTGAGTAATAACAGGTCAAAGCTTATGGTTGAAAAGGAAAAAGTTGCCAAGTTTAGATTTAACTGAACTGATTACGGTAGTTTTCGAACCGTAACTGTAACAGTAAAAGTGCTGATCCTTCGTGTTGCTACTAGCATGTGCTAAATGAAAATGGGCGCTTTCTTCTTCTTCTTCTTCTTTAGATTTCAATGGCAGCTTGCATCCATTATTGTTGCACTACTGCCATCTACTGTATCCTAATATCTATACCTCAAATTCTCATAATGATCCCAGTATTATTTAAAAAAATGAAAAATCTTCTTTTTCCTCTCAGTGCTATTTAACTGATCAACAACATTCTCAAATTTCAATTCCCTATTAAAACCTAATTCCGTTTTAATGGATGCTTTCTTCTTTTATTTCCAATTTTGACTTCCAATGATTCACTTTCTGCTAAAGAGCCCCCTGGTGGTTGAAGAAAAATCCTCATATAAGCCACATGGTTCAAAGCTTAGGAAAAAAGTAGCGGCTTATAGTCCGGAAAATACGGTATATGAAAAAAAATCTAAATGCTCTCTGGTATTGTTCAGGGGGCCGGACAAAATGTGGAGTCGGGCCGAATCCGGCCCGCGGGCCATAGTTTGGGGACCACTGACTAAGACAATAGCTAATTGCTTAATTGGGATGAAGTTGCATGAAGTTAAAAAAAATGTCTTCCAATAACTTATAATTACCAAGTCATAGTTTTAATTTCCTGTACACTTTTAATAATTTTAACACAAAACACAGTTGGACTATAGTGACCTGACCTGACACCCCTACCACTGCCATTATGAAGTTTTCTGAACTGATTATCATCATCAATCCCCTCTGCTCCGTCTTCTCACACTGACAGAGTAAACCTAAAGTTTCCTAGAGTGACGAGGAAAGGGCTGTTTTAGCACGCTTTCAGATGCTTTAACGCTTCGCGTAACGTCTTTGTGGCGCAGGTTCATCGCGGCGTGATGCCCTCCCACACCATGTACGCCCTCAACATGGAACGCATCCTGGTCCAGCTCTGGCACCCCAGCCACGAGGAACTGGAGCAGGACCGCATACACAGGCAGAGGCTGGCCGGTAAGGAGGGCATGCTGGTCTGCTGAGAGGCTCCCTCCGACTTTCTTCTCACCAGACTGTAGGACTGAGCCCGTCTCTGGAAATCAGTCCCATCTCCACAAGAGCCACATGGGGGGACAAAAAAGTGTTTTCCAGGAAGTGAAAGACTTGGATAATACCTGTGGCTCACAGAAGATGGAGCAAGAGGAAAACCAGGAAACTGGAACACTGTTGTCATCTGTATGACGTAAAAACTTTACCTGTCCAACTTTAATTACTTGTTTACTGCACAATAGGAATCAATTGGTTATAATAGCTATAATTTAGTCTGTTTTAAACTGTAGGAGCAAATGAAACACAAGAGTCTAGTTCAAGTGCTTTTGGTCTAGTTTCTAGTGGAAATATTGTAGTTTCGTCTTATTTCAAGTGTACTAAGATATTTGCACCAGCAATTAGTCCAAAAATAATAATATGCTTTTCGTGGATTTCATGTGGGAACTTATTCAAATCTAACCTGCTGCTTTAAGGGATAACGTGTTACATCCTGGATGTCCAAACAATGTCCATCAACTTTACGAAGCTGCAAGGGATGTTAATTATCAGAAATTAGATAAAAATACAAAAAAAAATCTTGAAAAAGGATTCAATTTGTCAGCTGTACCTCCAGCTTTGGTTGTGTACTATGCTTGTTACTTCTTCCTAAATAGCATAAGGTTCCATTTTTTTCCGCCCTGTTTGACTTTATTAATTTAAGTTAAAAAAAATTGTTTACACATAATTGTGAAGTGTGGCAAATATTTTCCCCCCCACCTTTACAAATAATTTAATCTCACCTTAAACAGGTGAAACATGTTGGCACCACTATACCTCCGTAGACTTAGCTGCAGCAGAAAGCTATGCACCACACTTTTCAGATTTTTAGTCGGAAAATAAGAGGTCTTCCATTGACAAATTAGAATTAAATCACAGAACTTTCTAGCAAAGTACTATAAGATTTTAGGTTGCAATGTTGATGTGAAAATTGTTAAATTAGTTTTAAAAAATACTTCAGCAAAGTGCTGTATGTCAGAAAATGCTTAAATATTTTCAACATCTGCGATGTTCAGAGTAAATGCTGGAATCTGGTCTGGAGAACAGCTGAAGTTTACAGTGTGCATTGAACTCCTCTTGAAACATAATATCCAGAATGTCTCATAATATTTACTAGTTTCTAGTGGCAGTGTTGGTGATCCTCAGTGTTTCTACATTGTATATGTGTTCATACATTTTTTTTTTTTTTTGCTATTTTTTATATATATATATTTCACGTAGTTATAAATAAAAGTCATTTTGTTTAAGCTAAATCATACATTGCGTTTTTACTACGCACTTAAGTGTGTAAACAGAGCTGAATTTGCTTCAGTGGTTACATGTAGGAGTCACCAGCAGCAGAGTGGGGAGAGGGGCGGGGGAGGCCAGTGATTCAGCCACGCGCAGTCTTCCCGGTGCGCACTCCGAGTCATCTTCCCATATTTGGGCTCCCTGCGGCTTACATCCGGAAGCCGGGCGCTATCCAATGAGCGCTCGCGCCTCACACGCCACAGAATGACTCAAGGTCCCGTCTGTTCCCGAGTCTGGAATAACAAAAGCCGCTTTGCTTCTCGCTCCTTATAAATTAGACAAAAATGCTAGCATGTGTGTTCAACTTTTCTTTTATTCATTTAGCCTTATTTACATTTAAGTGCTCAAAAATGCAGCGTACAAATATTACAAAGAGTTATTTTTTTTTTTAGGGCTAACAAGTTACACACGTATTAAAAAGTCGTATGAAGAAGAGTGTTCTGAAAGTAAGGCAGCTGTCAGTAAGCTACACACACCTAGAAGATAATGATAATAAAAACAGTCTGGAAGGTGTGAAAGCTGTTAGTGTTTTTTTTTCTTTTCCTTCTTTTCTTTAAATGGTGCGCGAGCTCCAGAGCTCAGCTCGAGCTGTCATTGTGTTTCACCGTGTGCAGCTGTATCCCACGCCACCTCAGTTCCTGTTATGAGGTGCATATTTTCCACGCGTGACCTACAAGTTCTTGTAGAAATAATAAAAAAAAAAATGTAGTGAAATTCAAAAGTGGGCAGTCTATAGGAGCAAAAGTTTCACTCAGCTGTGTGCGTGCGTCTGCAACATAACAGGTGTTGGCTTCCTTTTACACCGACCAAGCCAAAACAGTTCCGTGTCCGTGTGCTGTCGGGAGTGGGGAAAAAGGTTGATGGAAGGTCTCAAGCAGCCATCTGAAGTTGCATTTGGTCCCTCGTATGCTCCGTCAGTCTCCGCAGCCTAGTAGGCTTGGAGCTGCTGCGTCAGGATGAGCTGGCAGCCGCTGTTGACGTGGTCCATGACCTTCTGCTTGAGCAGAGCCAGCTCGTCTCGAAGGACATTGGCGGAGGAAACCAGCTCCGTGTTCTGAGTTTTCAGGTTCTTGACCCTGTCCTCCAGTCGGGAGATCCTCTCCAACTTCCTTTTCCGGCACTTGGACGCGGCCACTCTGTTCCTCATGCGCTTCCTCTCCGCCTTGATGCGCTCCTGGGTCTCCATGTCGATCGGGGAGAGCGGAGGCGTCTCGCCGGACATCTCGGGCACCGTTTGCGGCTCCTCCTTGAGCGTCTGCAACCGCGGGTGCTGTTGCGCCGCCGCTGCCGCCAGCTGGTGGTCCGTGTGGTTGTGCTGCGGCTGCGGGGCTCCCGGATAACTTGTAGGCGGGTGCCTCTCCGCGACAGGTGCGGACGCGGAGCCCACGGTTCGGCTAAAACCGGCCAGGTTGGTGTATTCGGGCGGCTCCGCGCGCACCGTGCAGCTGTAGGGAATCCCGCCGCCTTCGCACGGAGCCGCGCCGGGTGCCACCCCGCTGGTCCCGCCTGTCTGAGCGTCAGGGTGGGCGGCGGGGATCTGCTGGTAGTGGAGCTCAGCCAGGGCCCTCACGAACCCTTCGGCGAAGCCCTCCTGCTCGTCGCTGACGTTCTTGGGGCAGATGAACTGGGTCGGGGTGGGGGTCGTCAGCCCGCTGCAGGACTGGATGATCAGTCTCTCCAACTCCGGCGACGCCAGCTTCAGTAAACCGACGTCGGGCGAAGTGAGAATGTCCAGGGCCTTCGCCCCCAGCTGGGGCTTGAAGTTTTTCGGGTCGTTCAGGTTCAGGGTCATGGTTTGTTTCAGTGTCTTGGGGTTGAACCCGTACACAGCCGCCCCGTCATGCTGGGAGTTGGAGGCATTTACAGCTTCGTCGTAGAACGTCGCTTCCATTTTACGGATTTTTCTAGACATAAACTTTTCTTCAAAATCCCGTCCAAATAGTAGAGTTTGAACAAAGAGTCCGATTTCTGTTGTTTTTACGGTATGTTCTGTGACGATCTGTCCACTGTCCCGAGGCAGATGCTGCCTATTGTTGGGAGTTCAACTCACTTGACAACTTTGCGTCCCGAGAAAAGTTTTCCTTTGTGAACCGTGCGGTCATCGACAAACAAAAACGTTTCTTCCGCCGCCGAGCTTCTGTGCGTCTACCCCCCGTCAAACCTCCTGTGTTGGATTGTCCTCCCGTTCTAATAACTAAAAAAAAAAATAACACTCCGAAAACGGGTAATACTTTCAATCACTTCCAACGTGGAAACGAACTTTATCCACCTCTAAGCTGCAGTTTCACTGAAAATAACAATGATGTCATTTCTACGCCCCGTGATTGGCTGGAGACGAGAGAGCGGGCGGGGATCGTCTAATGACATGTGTGTTGCTCCGACAACCGGCCCTGTCCCCGCCTCTCCTCGCGAGGGTTTATGGGATTAGGTAATGCAAGGCGCAGCAGCAATGTACTCTGGGATTACGTAGTGTTTTTGAATATTTAGTTACCCGCTCAATTTCTATTTATCCCTCCCGATCACGACACTTTTTATGCGAATATGGACGCCATGACTCAGGTCTTAGGGGAGCAAATTTAAGTATCAAAGCGCAAAAGTCTCGAGAGTGACGGTCAGGAATAGGAAGATAAAGCGGTTCAGGAAGTGAGCGCTGCTCGGCCGTGAAAGTATGTTTAAAGATAGACTACAGATGATGAGCCTGACCTAGATCAAGAGTGCTTTTGTTCTAGGGAAGACGCTCTTACAGTCATAGTTTTGCAGTTTGTGTCAAACCCGCAGATGGGAATGTTATCCCAAGTCCTACACGAAGACACTTTGAAGTGCTTTGTATGAAAAGTACATTCAAAAGCCAGTGCGTGCTTAAGAATAAGTGTATCATAGTTTGGGTTTTGCATAAAAAGAAGCTGTAAAATGCAAATAAAAGCAAATGAGTAGAGAGTAGAGACTGATAAAAAAATAAATAAATTAGTGTTTGCCTTTGCTGAAAAGTTGATGTCAACTGTGTTTCCAGTCCTGATTTAAAGGAGCCAACACAGCTGAGGAGCTCAGAAACTAAATGCTGCCTCCTACTTGTTAGTTCTGGTTCTGGGAATCCATGGAAAGAGGTCCCTGCTGACCAGAGACGTCCAGGTGGCTTTTAGCTAGCAAGCAACTGAAATAAATTTGGTTAATTTAGTGATATTAGACGATTTTCAAAATCTCTCTTTCTGAGAAAGAGAGAAAGTGCCACAATGTAAAGACTGCTGTGGGATGTTCAATTTCCTAATGCCGCTCAGAACTTTGGCAACAACATTTTGGAATGAGACATAATTTCCTTTTTCATATAATTTTAGACACCTGTGGAAACAACATAACTTACTGGAAAATAAGTCACTACTGTCTTTTCTTCATTAAATCTTATTTCTCCTATTAACAAATTGTACACAGACAGTAAAAGTATAGCTGATGGATAAAGTGTAGATTTCCGCTGAAGGATTTCATAAGGTATGTTTTCTATTAATTAATTTTTTTTAGTATTTGGGTCGATGACATCACACAAAGTCCAATAATTGAGCTGTCCGACTACCGGGGAAAGTGAATGACTTTTCTCACATTTTACAAAAAAAAGGTTTTGAACCAGTGAAGTTGCATTAATGAAAAAAAAAATATTTTGAATAAAAGTGGCACCGGGATGGAGCCTTGAGGAACCTCACATGTATCTTTGCCCAATCATGTTTACTAAATGATGAAAAGCAGTTACGCTCTACCAAGTAAAATCTGAATTAATTTAGCAAAGTAACAGAAAATCTGACACACTTTTCTTGTACAGTCAGTAAATCATGTTTAGCCGTCTCAACGACGACAAAGACAAATTTGAGGGTATTGATGTAAACTGGTTTCAATTAAAAAAAAAAATTTAAATTACAACTTATGATTTCACAGAAACAATCATCTTTGTTTAGTCTGTTTATAAAATAGATGGAAATCTTACATAGATTATTTATGAATTTCCACAAAATATTGTAGAACAAAGAGCTGCAGCACATACTGTTCATACTGAATTTGATTTTGGTAACACTTTATATGAAGGGGGGTGAATAAGACTGACATGACACCGTCACAAACATGACATAACACCTGCCATGAACATGAATAAGCCTTCATGAATATTTGACTGTTGTCATAAAGCGTCATTCGGTAAATTATGACACTTTTAATACAATGTTGATATTATTCATAATGTCTTTGTTATGACAACTTGACATTAAATAAGAAGTCATTACTGATATAAATTTGTTCTAAAAGTATTACTGATTGCACTTTAAAAAGTAGGTAACTATGTTATTAAAGGTAAAGTTTAAACAGTAATGATTTCTTGGTTAATGTCAAGTTGTCATAACAAAGACATTTTGAATGTCAACTTTGTATTAAAAGTGTCATAATTTACTGAATGACGCTTTATGACCACAGTCATAAATATTCAGCAAGGCTTATTCATGTTCATGACAGGTGTTATGTTTATGAAAGTGTCATGTCAGTCTTATTCACCCCCCTTCAAATAAAGTGTTACCTTGATGCTTAATTTTTTTTTAGTTCTAATGAATTCTAATCCAGTCAATGTTTGGCAAGCACAGGTGTATGAATGCGGTGTGTATTCTATGTAGAGGAAGTTCTGATAGTCAGTGGCGCAAAAAGTGGGTATGCAGGGTATGCAACGCATAGGGGCGCAGCACCAGAGGGGGCGCCAAAACCCCGTCTGGAGGGGGCGGCGCGCCGATGATGTTTTCCCGTACACTAATGCGCGCCTTACGCTCCTTCACCTCGCGCACATAACGAGGTAAATGTAGCGAGTGCTGAGTGAGCGTCGCTCCTTCACCCTGACGTCCCGTCCCTCGGTCGAGGGGGGGGTTTGGGGGCGCCGATCTATGTTTTTGCATCCACCTGAATAATGTGTAGTTGCGCCACTGCTGATAGTATTGTGTATGTTTTGCAAACAACCAATGGCCTTGATGCTTAGGACAATGCAGAGTTCGCCCGTACACCCGAGGTATTCTGACTGTTAAAAAAATGTGAAACAGGCCAGTTTTTGTGACTCCCACATGCAAGGCCTTCTGGGTATCACTGAATCTGCACTGCTGCCTGAAGCCTGTGTGTAGCTGCAGTCCAGTCCAGCTGAGTTCCCTCACTCCATTATTCAACATGTTCTTCTCCGGCCAACTAAATAAGTCAACAAGCCCCAGTTAAGTTAAACTGGGAGAACCAGAGGTGCCTCAAGTTAACACTGCTCGTGTTGTCCCAAAGTTTGTTTATAAGTAGTTCAAAATCTTAAAGCTGCAGTATGTAACTTTTATGTTAAAAAAGTGTTTTCTTTTTTACATATTTGTTAGAATTATGTTTATGTTGTTACAGTATAATATATAAGACAAATAATCTGTAGAAAAAAAACAAACTAAAAACAAAAACTAACTGCTGACATACACCACTCAGTCAGAACAACCAATCAGAGCCAGGAGGGAGAGTCTTAGCGCTGTCCATCACACTTGTGCTCTCTGCTAAGCTAAAGCTGGTTCACCACAACCTAGCCTACCACAAAAGTTGAAGGTATTTAGCATAGTCACGGATTATGGCGAATAAACAGTTTTCCCATAACAGTAACTTGTTTTTCCACCGTTGGCACAATGAGCAGCGTACAGGAAGTTGATTGGCAGCGCTAAGACTCTTCTTCATGGCTCTGATTGGTTGTCTGATGGGGGGCAGTGCGTTTCTGTAGATTACTATAGTAGCACCGTGAGAAGACGGATGTTTGTTTTTCTTCATGACATATTATCTGTCTCATATGGTGACAGTTTGAATAAATAGGAAACCAAACAACATATTTTTGTAAACGTTCCACTCTGCAGCTTTAAGGACTCCAGTGGTTGATTTCTCAGAAACGTATTTTGCCTCCTTTGTGGTAGCAAACGCATCTGCCTCTGCATTCGTCCTACTCAGACTCTTATCTCTCTCTTCACAGGTTAGAGATTTCTAAGACATACACCATGTCTGAATTTGTCTCTGTGCACCTGTGTCAGGCCCACAGAATAATCATTTCCCATCTAAGCTCGGCCATGCTTCCTGTTTCTCTGTTGGCTTTTCCCCTCCAGCTGGCCCAGCGGGGTCACCTTTAGAGAATAGCGTTTCCCCCTCCTCTCCCATCTTTCCCTGCCAAGGCCAGCTGTTTCCTCCGCACACAGTTTTCCAGTCGGAAGCTGAAAGCCATCGGCCTCCCGGCAGCGGCGGAACGGTCCGGGATTCCTCCACCCGAGCAAAACACACACACAGAGAGAGAGAGAGAGAGAGAGAGAGAGAGAGGTTATGGTGCGTGTGTTGGATGTATCAACAGAGCAAAGTTTTGCTTACCTTCACGCGTGGACTTGAGAGGAGATCCAAACCGAGGCTCCGAGAGAGAGACGGATGAGATTTCAAACACTGTCTGTGCTGTGTTTGTTGAAGAGCAGCTGTTTCTCCCTGTCGCGCTGCTTCGGTTTTCCTCTGTGCCTCCACGTCTGCTGACCATTAATGGCCCAAACACACAGCCCTCAGCCCACGCCGCTCCCTTTAGACAGCTGCTTCAAGCACAGAACACAACACCAGAGTGAGAAGAAAGACGAAGTTGGGTAGTTTTAATTGACTGACTATGTTTCTGTCCTTTCCAACAATCTGTTTTTTGCAAAGTTGTTCCCTTGTGAACAAAGGCAGGGAAATCGGCTGGACCGAGCGAGGTTGTGTTTTTGCAATTCTGAGTGATTCAATGTTACACTTTCATATGTTTCGATCTTTCATCGGCACAAACACTTTGTTTAATACCACTAAACGGTTATTTAGAAAAACACAGACTGCAGTGGAGATTTGAGAAAACTGCATTTGTTTTTGCGTGTGTACGTGAGAAAACAGATTCACGGTCCCCACGCATTACAGTGTAACAAATAATCACAGATATTTACGGATATTTGCTTTGACATGATTCTCAATCAACATTGTCGATTATTTTACCAAGCCGGTGGCATACAGTTCTGATCAGATTTTCAAAATCAATAAATTCATTTGAAGCTTTCAGTGAGTTATTTAAACTATTTTTTTTTTATTATCACACAACAACCCCAGCGTTTTTTGTTTTTTTTAATTTAAAACAAGAATTGGATTCAGTAAGATTTTCTTACATAGTCATTACTAAACAACAAACTTGATGTTTATTTTGTTTTTACTTCAGTCTGGGTGTCGAAATCAAATCAATAAAGAAGTAATAGTTAACATTATCACTGTGCTACATTATTTTCAATATCACACTATCCCATGGCGATTCTCTCACAGAGATGTACGGTACTCTGTAAGATACATCTGTCAAACATATGGCATATCTAAGGAAAACTTTGAAAGAACGTCATGAAACCTAAACAATCAATACTCAGAGACAAGTTTAAAGTTATTACAAGAGGGTAAGCTGAAGCAGAATTTGAAGATATATTTTTTTTAAAAACCTGCTGAAAATGAACCGTATTTTGTTGAATATTTAGTTCTCATGTTGCCCAGGCTTCTGAAATGTGTGCTTCCAAAATGTAATGGCAGTAGCTTTATACACAATGGTCAACATGTGTTTTGTAGAACTGAAATTTTAATCAGTTCGTAATTTTGTTAAAGGCGCCCAATGATATTCAAGGGACCCCGACATTTGTAAAAGATGATACATGAGTAAATAAATAACGTATTTCTCCAATGTAATTTTTTTAGGTAACCTATCAGAAGAATTAAAGTGTTTTATTACCATGTTATAGTCTTCTTTCTAATCCTAACAGCGTGGCTAGGGTCTCCAGAGTTTGTTTTGCTTCGACAAGAAAAATGCGACTGTTATCCTTTTTGGCCGCTTTCGCGTTCCGTCTCATCCCACCGTCCTGTACATATCAAAGTTCATGGTAAGAAACTTGTACGTGATTGAACGTCTTTTTCTCTCTCTACCGTGAAGTGAGATTTTCGGGTAAACACTCCGTGTGTTTGAGTTTGATGGCAAATGCGTTATTGGTTGGGTTTTTTTTTTAATGCACGCGGTATTTAAAATACAACCTGCGCTTTTGATTAGTGTAAATCTGCAGCTGTTATTCAAACTGAGGACACAAGTGTCCTTAAAGGATAACTGCGTATAAGGCTGCGAGCTATAGTTTTAGTCTTTCTGTATTCATGAATGAATAAAGGAATCGAAAGAATAATAATAATGAGACGAGTCATTCATTCACTCTGGTGTCAGTATTTTATTTATTCTTCAACAGTGCACCCAGGTTGATTCTTGACCAGAGGATCCTCAGCGGCTACTCCTCATGGCGGAGGTCTATTATGTTGGGGTTGATGTGGGTACTGCCAGTGTGAGGGCTGCCCTGGTGACAAGAGAGGGGCTCCTGAAAACCACCGCAGAGGAACCCATCACCATCTGGAATCCCCAGCCGGAGCACTACGTCCAGTCCTCCACAGAGATATGGCAGAAATGCTGCTCAGTGGTCAAGGTAGGAAGATCTCGGTACAGGAGATGGTAAATAAAAAATGCAATTGGTATCAAAGGACTCGATTGTAAATGAGTTCTTTGATAATCACTTTATCAAACTGTCCAAATCCCATAGGTGTACGTAGCAGTATAAAAGTAAGTTATTTCGAAACCTTTTTCCATCTATAACATGGCATACATCCAGTACAACTGAAATATAAATATGTGCCTCCAGCTCAACCTGTTAGCATAATTTGCAGAGGTTACAAAGATTAAAACTTACACATTGTTGTAAGGTATCAGTCAGGATAAGGCTGTACAGTCCAATTTAATCAATTACAATGAGGCTTGTTTGTCAGATTTAAAAGTACTTTTGGAAAACAATCTTTTAGCAGATACTATACATATGTTTCATTAAGTCCACATTTTTGTATTTGAAGTGTTATTTTTTTATTTCAAACCTAAATGTTGTATTTAGGTTTCAGAAATCACAGCATGTCTTTAATGGACTGGAATGAGAATCGAAGAGATGAAGAAAAAGGCAAAGAAAGCCAAGAAACCAGCCGAAATCTATTTGTATTTAGAAAGCATTCCCACTGCTGTGTTGTTTTTTTAGCTAACACCATTTGCCTTACTTAACCTGTCTGCTTAGCCATCTTTCTTTACATTTTGCTAACTGTTTCCCTCCTTTGTTTCTAGTCTTATTTTACTGCTCATGCTTAGGTTATGTCTTACCAAATTTCCTGTATTAACATTTTTTCACTTGTAGCTTTTTTGTGTGATTTAATCTGACATTTACTCATTTTAGCTAGCGGTTTAGCTATCTAAAATGAGTAAATTAGGCCATCAGTTATTTTTGTCAAAGCAGTTTAGCTACAGCTTATTTGTTCAGAGCGTATTTGTTTATTAGCGATTTAAGCTAGTTTTATATTTTAACTTCTCTATTATGAGACGACAACAAGTGTATAAAGGGAAGACACGCATCCTGGATTATGTGGTGTAAAACACTGTGTTAGCTACCTGTACATCTTCTATAGTTAAAATTCACCTGGTTAAGAGGTCAAAAATATTATCTGAATATCCTTTAGAGTTGCTAATTGTTTGAGAAGTGTAATAGATTATTTTATGTTGGAACGTTCTGTGATGATCCAACACTTGATCACACATTTGTTCCTTACTTTACAGATATACGGTGACCAGTGGTGTGGTTATATACCGTTTTGGCTCTGTTTTATCGCAGGAAGTGACCAGTGAGGTGCAGAGCGACCAGATCCGGGGCGTCGGCTTTGATGCCACCTGCTCTCTTGTAGTTCTGGATGAAAGCTTCCAGCCTGTGCCAGTCACTCAGGATGGTGAGCGTCACGTCAGTTAGCTTCCCGTCATCTTCAGCCTTTAGCCTGGCGATTGTCTTGAACGCATTCGGCAACTAAATTCATGTTTCTTCCCTCCTAGCTGATTTCAGATGAACAAATGTGTCTGTAAAACCCGATGCTTTCTCCTGATTTATTTATTTTTTTTTCTTTTCTGTTATTTAGGCGACCCGCAGAAGAACGTGGTGATGTGGATGGACCATCGCGCTGCGGCGCAGGCGGATCGGATAACAAACACCGGACACAGGGTCCTGAGCAGGGTGGGAGGGGTCATGTCGCAGGAGATGCAACCTCCGAAGCTCCTCTGGCTGAAAGAGGTGAGGAAGGTCACCACCTCTTCCTCTGCGCTCTGTGTGTGTTTTTTGTTTTTCTTTTAAACCAGCTGGTTATCATATATACTTTTGAACAATCCACCAACTTCCATCTGTTTGGTGGCGAATGTTAAGTTTGCCTGACGTGCTCATCTACAGTTTGAGTCAGCCGTCAGTAGCTACAGATTCTCGTTGCCTCTTTGTCAGAATCTAAAGGACAGATGCTGGAACAAAGCCGCTCACTTCTTTGACCTGCCGGACTTCCTGTCCTGGAAAGCTACGGACTCCACAACGAGGTCAGCTCCCTCAGCTTGGTCTTTTTTTTTGTGGGTAGGAGGGATTTATGTTATACACACACAAAAGTACGTAAACCCCTTCAACTTTTGACACGTTTTGTCACGTTACATTCACACGTTTTGCTTTGTTTTACTGTGGTTTTACATGAAAAGATCAACACAAAGTAATTAAAAAGTGTAAGGGACAAAACAACCTGGCATTTCTGCCCGTTCTTCTTTGACATCTGTACAGCTTATGTTTAATTTAACCCCTTAACTGTCACGAGTTCATAGGTGTCCTGATGTTCGTTGACCTACATGTAAATATTTTGAGGGCTTTAAAGTCTTTCCACAAATTTTCTATTGGTTTTGAGTATTTACTTATGTCTTTCGAGATTCGACTCTGATAAGTTCTATCCCTGCTGAAGAAAAGTAACGCCCACTGCATGATTCTGCCAGTACCATGCTTCACTATGGGAGTTTATTGCCACACGTAGCATTTTACAAACAGGCCAGGAAGTTCAGATCAGGTCTCATGAGACGAGAGCGCTGTGTCCGCCACACGGCTGGTGGCGAACGTTTCTTTCAACCGTTACTTTTAATCTCGACGCTCCGTGAAGAAGTTCAGATTTGTGGAGTTCTTGAGTAGTAATTCATTTATCCACTAAACTTCAGCCTGTGGATGTCTGCAGTTCCTCCGGTAATCCTTTGGCAGAAAATCGTAAGTATTTTTAGTCTAGTTTTTAGTGCAAATGTCTTAGATGCACTTGGTATAAGATAGCTGTTCAGCAAAATATAGGGTTATTTCACTTATAGCAAGACATTTTTCTCATAAGTGAAATAATCTGCTAGCGGAGCAATTACTTTTTCGTCAGTATTGAGGAATTATTGACTCTAAACAAGCTGTTATTTCTTGCTGAAAAGCTACTTCTAAGTTAATTATCTTATGAACTTAAAACTAGACCAAAAATGGTAAGAGTTTAAGATTTTGTAGTGAAACTGAAATACACAGAAGGATCATGGTTATAATGTAGCAAAATATGCAAAGGTTCAAGAGGAATTAATACTTTTGCTAGGCCCTGTTTTTAATCTTACCGTGTAGATACCAAACTACATGTTTTGTTTTTTGTTTTGGGAACACCGGCCTAATTTCTCGGAGTAAAAACAGAGCAGCAGGACAGATTAAAAAAGTTATCTATGTCTTTTCTGTTGTCAAATTGTTTCGGACCTTGTGTTCCTAAGCAGGAGATAACCGGAGAGATATCAAATATGCGATGTAATATGCGATGTAATCTGGTATTATTCTCCCCCGCTGTCCCTCAGGTCTTTATGTACTCTAGTGTGTAAGTGGACATACTGTCCTCCCATTGGCTGGGATCCCAGCTTTTGGACCAGCATTGGACTGGAGGATCTTCTGGAAAATAATTTCTCCAAAATGGGCAAGAAGATTTCTTTTTTCTTTAAACACATCTCACCCATCTCACAAGTATGTGCTTCATTTTGATTGTCGTCTTCTACGGTTGTAATGATTTTCCATCCAGGCAGTGCGACGTGTCCTCCAGGAAGTCCTCTGGCAGGAGGCCTGACCCCGCAGGCCGCAGCAGATCTGGGTCTGAACCCAGGAACAGCAGTCGGCGCTTCACTCATTGATGCTCACGCCGGAGGCTTAGGTAGCACACCCAGCGGAGACAAAAAGGAAACAAAAGTCATGTCCAAACTGAAGCCACTTATTTTAACTGTACCACCTCACTGAGGCGTCTCAAAAAAAAACAAAAAAAAACACAAAAACCCCCATCATCCTCCACCAAGCAAGAGTCCAACTCTGGAAAAATACTTGTTTGTCGTTGTAAACTTCCAGGACAGGTTTCTGCAGGCGTGGAGTGCAGTGTTTGTTTATTATCCGAACCCGTTTGGCCAAAAAAGCACAGAGGACCTGCAGGGGCGGAAGGTGGAAAACTACCTTTACTGAGTCACGTTTCTGCAGAGCGAGCGCAAAGAGAACACAAACAGGAGCGTATGTTGGGACAGCAGCAAGAGCCTCACTAAGTTAAAGACATTTTTATGAGTTTGCAGCCTCAAAAGTCCTACAGAATGAAATCAATGCATGATCAATCATTCAATCAAGTTTATTTGTGTAGAACTTTTCAGCAACATGGCAGTTCAAAGTGTGTTACATCATAAAAACGCAAAAAGAAATACAAAGTCAGAAACAGAGGTGGGTCGAGTACCAGAACCTGTACTCAAGTAAGAGTGGCAGTACTTCCACATATTTTTACTGAAAAAAAAGTAAAAAAGTAGCCGTCCAAGAAATGACTCAAGTGAGACTCAATACCAAAAGTATTTGGTAAAAAGTCTACTCAGGTACCGAGTAACTGATCAAATGATTCATCATTTAATATTAACATAATTTCTTCTATATTTCTATATTATATAAAGTTAAGTGGAAATTTAGATATTTTAAGGGACAAGAATGACAAGAATTCAAATAAGTAACAACAACAACAAAAATCAGGCAAAATAAAATTTTTCCAATTCAGTTTCTTTCAGTAAAAAAAAAAAACAAAAAAAAAACTTATGAAATTTCAACAAAAACTGCAGGTGTGTCTGTGTCTGGTGAGTTTTTGGTTAAAATGTTCGTTTTTCATTCAGCGGGGAGAAAATCCAGAAACTTTACTCAAGTAACAGTAGAGATACTTCATATTACATTAAATTACTCAAGTAAAAACAAAACGTGCAGCCTTCAGGGCGGGAGGAGGGAAGCGCCTGTGCAGCTCCTGGAATCCCAACCATCTGGTTTGGCTGTGAGAGCTACACCCGCTCGTGAACCCTACCCTCTGACCCGCGGTCGGGACCTCTGCCAGCCGCGTATTGTTGCGTCGGAGCGAACAAACTTCGCTCCGAACCGAAGCATGCAGGCGAGGACTCTTCCTATAAAACACAAAACCAGCTCTGCAAACATTATTGCAGCAGTCGGTGTCATCGCTGAATCCCACGTGAAGGCTGGGGAGCTGATTTAATGGTCCACTTCTGCATGTAGAGTATGTGATCCCCTCACCCCACTTAATATATTATAAGATTATATTCTTTGATTAAAACTCCTTTATGATGGCGTGTTAGGCACATTGTAGATAGAATGAAAGAGAGGAGTAAATTTCTGTCAGCAAACTGAGAAATGTTTTCTTATTCCACCAGGTGTTGATTTCTGAACTCTTCCTGCGTTAAAACGTTGGTATTGTTGTTTCTAAATGAACATGAACTTGTTTTCTTTGCATTATTTGAGGACTTTTTTCGGTATTTTGACCATTTCACATTTTCTGCGAATAGATACTAAATTTTTGCTTGGAATTTCAGAGACATGTTGTCAGTAGTTCTTAGAATAAAAGAACAATGTTCATTTTACTCAAACATCAAACATATTCCTATGAAAAGTAAAATCAGAGAAACTGATCGTTTTGTGGTGGTCTCTTGAATTTTTCCAGAGTTGTTTCTTTATTCTTGTTTTGTTTTTTAGAAATTATTATTTTTATTTATACGTTCAAAATCAGCATATTCACATTCAATATTACATTTGACATTGAAGCCGTGTCACCTGCCACTAAAGTCGGAAGCTGCCACTACTGAGCCGTGGCAGCTGACACCAGGAGTGCCTCTACAGCTGCCTCTGCCACAGTTTGGCCCACTGCCTCTCAATTTCGGAGAAAACTTGGAAATTTCTGAGTTGCAAAAGTTGAACATTTTTGACTTTTCCAATTCAGAAATTTCAGAGTTTTTTTCTAGCAATTTTCTAACATTAATCTCAAAATTTGAGGGTTTTTTTCCTAGAAAATGTTCGACTTTTGGAACTCAGAAATTTCCATGTTTTTTCTAAAAAAAAATATTCTGAGATTTTCTACAGAAATGTACTCCTTTTTAAAAAATGTTCCATCTCAATGACCCCATGACCCCGATACGCCGTTTTACTCCTCCCAGGTGTCTTAGGCGCTGATGTTCAAGGCTTCAATTTACCCTGCGAAGGTTGGCCAATCACGTCGCGCATGGCGATGATCTGTGGGACATCCACTTGTCACATGGCGGTCAGTGGATTTTAGGGATGCATGACTTCCTCTAATCAATTGCTTTGTTTTTTTTTATGTAATTTTTTTTGCATAATCACTCATGTATGTCGTTTCTGAGCAGATCAGTGAGCAGCCTCGGATTGTGCCTGGAGTGTGGGGACCCTACCTGTCCGCCATGGTGCCAGACCTGTGGCTTAACGAGGGAGGACAGAGTGCCACAGGAAGGCTGGTCAGACGCCCTGCCACAGTCACCTTTTCACACATATTCATATATATAACATCAGTTTTAACCATCCTGGGGAGACTGAAACAATATGAGTTCCTGTTTTTGAAACTGAAAAACAAAACCTTTCTAATAGGATTGTGTGATATGGATTAAGCCATAACATCCAGAGTTTCCCCCCCAATGTATTATAAGCCTTGTTGTTTTTGTTAAAAAAAAAACATTCACTTTCAATAAAATCCCCTTTCTTCAGGTAAATATCACAATAACAATTAATATGTTCATGTTTCTTTTGAAAGAATTAAATATTTTTAATCCTATTGCTTTTCATAGGATGTGCAGATATACAATCTTAAGTAGCGACCTAAAACTAAAAGCAAACACCACATTCTATTGACTTCCTGCACTCATTCACTCACTAGAAAAAAAACATCCAATTCTGTTGTAGCTCATTCATTACTCAGCTAAACTGTTTCTCACGTCCTTGTGAACCTTCTTGTTATCAGCTGTTTCTCCGTTATCCCTCTCCTCCCTGCAGGTCGACCACATTGTGAAGGGCCACGCTGCGTACGCCGAGCTACAGGAACAGGTTAACCAGAGGTCAGCTCACAGCGATTCAGTTGGTTTTTATTACTTCTACACATAGCTGACTGAAGGAGGCGCTGTCCTGCTGACTGCTAATGTGGTGGATTCGGTGTGACTGGGTTAACACAGAGATTAAAACCTGAGTCCATCCCACTCTGCTTCCACAAGTTGTAAGAAGAAAAGTGGCTGTGTGTCTGCCTCTTTAAAATGTGCCTTTGTTTTTGTTAAAAAGACAAAAGAACAGCTTAGGTTTACATCTGATGGGACCAAAGCGGAATTATTGGGCAATGACGACCAGCATCATGTTTTTGGGCCCCAACTAACGATTATTTTAGTAATCGATTATTTTATTCTGACGATTAATTGATTAATTTAACTTTTAATTTAACCATTGAAGCCATCGTTACACAATAGATTCACAATAAAAGATGCAAATACATCTTTTATCATCACAGTTTAATTCCTTTTTTAAATAAACTAAACATTTTATAAACTAAAACGGAATAACACAGGACTCCTTTAGTGAACGATTAATCATTTGTAGCAACGATTAATCGTTTTTTAGCAACTAAAAAATACTTCTAACATCAATACGGTGTAGAGCTAATCTGATAATTTATTGAAGTAACAAATTAATAATTGATAGCCTAACATGAGAATTTGAAGCAGGTAAAACTAAAATTATGCCACTTGAGTATTTCTGAGTAGATGTTTTACAAACTGTTATTTTTATCGTAAATTCAAAATGTACACATTTTTGGACAATTTTGGCCTAATAACTGTCCTGAATGTGTTGTTCTCAAAGCAAATTTCCTCCTTTTTTTGTGTATGCTCAAGTTCGCGATTAATCAATCACTAAATTATTTGATGATTAGTTCAGTAATCGATTCATTGCGATTAATTGTTTCAGCCCTAATGTGTTCAGAGAAAACCAAACATATCACACCAAAAACGGTGATGATGAATTAAAGTTTGACCATTCCCATTGCATGATTGTTTTTCTCAAGTCTCTCTCTTTCTACTAAAGGCATTGGTCTCAACTAGACCCTTATTTTGAAGGACAATTTTGTTTACAAAGGCTTCAGTTTCCATTTTATTTTCTGTTCTGGTTGTTTTGTTTGTTTGTTTTGCGTATTTAAAATATCTTCCAGTTCCAGTTTTAATATTTGCTAGAAATTAAACTTTATTCCCATCGTAATACTTGAAAATGGCCTCAAAACAACAATCTTATCGTTTATCGCAATAACTTCTTGTACAGTTTATCGTCCAGCACAATTTATCAAAACGGGCCTGATCATGAACACTTTTTTTCCTCAATAAACCATATATCGGGCTGACGTTGGAGTCCAGCAGGCGTCTTAAGAGTATTTTTTATTTCTCATTTCAGAGTTCCCTTCACAGGCACCGACGTTTACTCGTATCTGAACAGCCACTTGGCTCAGATGGCCGGCTCGCCGCCTGATGTGGACCTGCTGGGATCCAGCCTTCACGTGTGGCCGGATTTCCACGGCAACAGGTCGCCGCTTGCTGACCCCACTCTGAAGGGAATGGTGAGGCCTCAGCGCCACATTCTTGGCACATGAAGGTCCTTTTTCTCTTCTGAACTTTAGGGTTCGATATATTTTCTTTGAATGTGTCGCAAAACTCAACAAGTGAAATATTTTATGAAGTAACAAGTTTTTTCTCAGATCTGGGTTCAGTTGGTGATTCAGCCCTTCCTCTTCCTGTTCGCCTGACTGTGTTGCAGGTGATTGGTCTGCCTCTTTCCCAAACCGTGGATGACTTGGCCCGGCTGTATTTAGCTACGTTGCAAGCTCTCGCTGTAAGCCACGTGTTTGTCACTCTCTCGGCGTCGGCTGTGTGCAAAACCGAAACGCTTACGAGGCGACCCTCTTTTTCTTCTTGGGTTTGACTTTCAGCTCGGGACCCGTCACATTCTGGAATCCATGAGAGAAGCAGAATGTGACATCAGAACCCTCTTCCTGTGTGGCGGTTTGAGCAAAAACCTCCTGTTTGTACAGATCCAGGCTAGCGCTACAGGTATGTGGTGCGTTCAGGGTGACGTGTGGGAGGTACGCTGTATTCCTGTTACCTTGGCAGTGGGAACACCGAACTGGGTTTGACGTCAGACTCCAAGTAACAGCTTTAAGAAGACGGGATTTCAATATGGAGACGCCCATAAACATTTTTAAGTTTTACTTTCCATAAACAACCATTTTTATTTTATAGAGTTGAAGGCGCTACATGTGCGTCTCCTGAAAATAAACGTGTTTTCACCACATCTTTATTGGAAGATGTGGTGATACGAAGAGCGGCCATATTGAAATTTGGCCTTACAAGTTGTAACTTGTGGTGGTCGGAGTTGCTCCCTCTTTCCCATTGGGAAAATTTATTTCAGGAGACGTTCTAGTAGATTTTTCTAACAGGGAAGTTGGAATTTCCCAGTTCACATCGCAACTGGAACGCAGCGTTAGCTTCCTGCTGATCGTAGAATTGTGTATATAGGCCAAAAAAACGTTTATTTGTAGTCTAACCTGACCAGAGAATCGAAGGCAACTTTCTACATGGCTTATGGCAAACTGCAACTTGGACTTGTTTTGGATTTCTCTGAACAGTAACTGTCCTCCATAAAGGCCAGATTTGTTCAGAGCGTCACTAATTCTTATTATAGCCTCTGATCTCTGCTCCTTCAGAGTCACAAGCTTTCTTACAGCGAGGCTTCTTGTTGCTAGGGTTTATGTTCTCTGTTTTTGTTTTTTATTTATCGACAGAATGTGAAACAGTCCGAATGGTTTGGCTTTAGCAAGTCAATGTAGCTGACACCTGCCTCAGAAATGACGCTCTAAGTCATTATGAAAATTATTATGAGATGGACCAGACTCTCAGACCTCCTGACATAAAAGCTCGCACAGAGCAATCGAGTCGAAGTTAAAGTTCTTGAACCTCGGGGACGACGCAGGATGTGAACTAGGCATTGCCATTGAACACATCCTGAGTGAAAGATGAAACTGGAGGGGAAACGGCTACGTACCACTGAGGAATCGTGGATAAGAACAATCTCATAAACCGAGGGAGACGTGTAACTGACCAAGGAACAAAGAGGACTCATCAGGAGAGAATAGAAAACAGCTGAGAGGAAGCCAGAGACGGGGAACAGCTGGGATGAGGAGCAAACTGACAGGCGAGGGGGAAGCTGAGGCATAAACACAGCAGAGAATAATTCAAACTGTAGTTGTGGCATTTAGTAATGTTTTTGTTGTGGTCATTTTATGTGACTATTTATAGTGATTGTAAACAGGGCATGTGTGGACATTGAATGTTGTAAGACTTTATATTATTACAGATGGAAACTCGCTTAATCTAAATCCAGTGAAAAGCATCTTTTGTTAATGTTTTTGCACATTAACAAAAGACGCTAGGCCTCTCACGGTGACACGTTCTGCTGGACGATAAAATTGTCCCAGAGCTGAATATTGTTGTTTTGAGAACATTTTCAAGTAATATAATAGTAATGGTGGCGTAAAAATCCGAGCACATGTTCTCAAAGATCAATAAACTTTCAATTCTAATTAACCTTTAAACACTCGAACTGGAAGAGATTTAGAAGATCCAAAATAAAGAAAGAAAACAACCGAAACAACAAATAAAAGAAATAATGAAGTCCCTGTAAAAAAAAATTTAGCTTTCACAAAAAAGGATAGTTGAGACCAAACCACCAGACTGAAGACTTATCATTCAGTTTTTTGGTAAAAAGAGAGAGAAAAAAGAGACAAACGATAAATCAAGCAAATGAAAATTATTGAGTTTCTTTTAATTTATCATGTGATTAACTGATTTATTGTTTATTGTGACAGGCCTACTTGTACCTGTTAAATAAACAAATAAACCCAAAGAGGAAACCACCCAAAACACAGATGGATGAGTTAAAACACAAAGGGATAAACTAAAATGAGAAGATCTAAGCAAATAAACTACAGAGAATAATCCAAGTTCAAACACCAAGGAAGTCTGGAGACAGGAAAGAGCCGTTGCTAAGCATCGTTTCTCTTATCAGCACTTCCTGTGGTGCTGCCGGATCAGTCCGAGGCCGTTTTAGTGGGCGCAGCGGTTCTGGGCGCCTGTGCATCCCAGGACTATGGGACCATACAGGTACAGTCACACGCACATCTGTTACACCACATCTCCATTTTGGATTCATTCATGCTTACTGACTAACAGCAGCGTTTGGGCATTTTATACGCTTGAGGTTCGCTTTTAATCACTTTAGAACCTGGTGAATCTCAACCTGGTGAACCTGAACTTTAGTCCAGTGCTTTCATTTGTTATTCTAATTCACATCATTTTTTAAAACCACGTCATTAGACTTTGTTTGCTAATAAAAGTTGCGTTACAAGACATTTCTTAGTTTAGTCAAACTAAGAAATGTTTATAAAATATTTTAAAATATTTGCTGGATTTCAGCAAATATTTTAAAATCAATTCTCTGTTTAGTAAAACAAAAAGTATGGGACTGGATGAGCTAGATTTCAAATGTCATGCTAATTAGCAAAACTGAGGTTTTACATTTAGTTTAATAATAATTTAGTGTGAAAATGACTTTAATTTCCTAATGTTGATGGATTTTTTTTAGCTTTTTTTCCACACAATTCTTCAAGTTCCTTGGTTTTCATAAGTGGGTTACACTGAACAAGAATAAAAGCATTAAAAGTCATAAAAAAGTGTATCTTTGATGCATGGGTTGGACTACTTGTATAGTTTGATGGGTATTTTATCCCAGGTGTCAATAATTCATACAGACCTCTTTTCTCAGTAGGATTTAATGTGACACAAAGAGGTGCATGCTGGGTATTCACATAAAAGGGCTTAGAAAAGGACCTGGAAAGCATGCGGAGTAACCCGTTAAAAGGTATTGTTGAAATTTGACTCAGTGTCGCCACCTGCTGGAAGGATCCAGCGCATAATACTCCCTGAGTTCTGCTGGCTGTGTCCACGGAGCAGAGCCTGTTTGGTGCACAAAATATGGATTAAGATGTAAGACTTTAAATCTTTTTTCGGGACAAAGTTTCACAGCAACCTCGGAGCCATATAGACTAAAAATAAAAGTGCTATCATTTGGACCAGGCGGCAGCTGTTGGCTTGTTTTCAGCCATAAATACATTGGGCAGTTGTTGTGTCTGATCCCCCCCCTCAGCTGCAAGCGCTCCGCTGTCTGGATTTTGTAGGTTTAGGTAGGAGTGAGAGCCCTCCGTGCATTAATCATGAGCAGACGCAAACCAGAACCACAGCAGTCGGATTGTGTTTGTGAGACAAGTAGGTCACGGGGCTGACGTGAAATTAAAACGCGTGTCTCTGTATGCCCGTTTATGGAGTGCTGTTTGTCTTTGCAATTTTGTGTCTCAGGAGGCCATGGAGAAAATGGCTAAAGTTGGGCGAGTCGTTCAGCCAAACCAGGAGCTCAAGAGGTGAGAAAAAAACGACTTTCCAAGCAGTACACAACATCAACATTCTGTATTTTCTTGGAAATTTACACGGTAGTCAAATACAAAGCAGCAGATAAACTAAAGTGGATTTATAAATGATACATTTAATTGTTTTTACAAATACAGCACATCCTTCAGCATTACATTCATGCATCTAACATGAAGGCCTTAAAATGTCTAACTGTATATAAAAATTTAATTTGGCCCTAAATCTGTTAATTTTTGTTTTGGTTGGATTATTTAATATTGTGTGTGTACTTGTTTTTTTTTTCTTGTAAGAAAAAAAAAACTTCAGTCTAGCAGAAGTTTGAGTCGCGCAGACATCTTGTATTCTGGCTTGAGGCAATTGAGGCTGGAGTGACGTTAACATACTAGCTAGCTAACTTTTATGCGTCTTATCAGAAGTGCATATTTATCGCTGGTTGGCATTTGTTTTCCTCACTGTCTCACTTCTGTTGCCAACCTCATGCGAGGCTACATGCATTCTAAAAGCACGTTAAGTTTGACACTACTTTTATTTTTTAAAATATTCTTTCTGTCTTAAATGTCATTCAATGTGGCATTAAGAAGGTCTGCCAAGTCTTAAATTGATTTCCTGATACCTGTAGATACTCTTTTACAGCTCTACGTCTCAAGTCTTTGTGAAACAATCTCAATTGGATTTGGGTCAGGGCTTTGATTGCGGTATTTTAACAGATGAATATCAAGTGTGGCATTGTGGAGAAGATTCAACCACCCTTAGGGTCGAAAACAGCATCCCAAGCTAAGAAACATCTCGCTGTGAAATTTCATCAATAATCTACAAACGTAAAGCTGCCAAGTTATGGCCAGGGAAGGAGCAGCCATGTAGGGTACGCAGTAATCATGTGACCTACATGCAAAACACTTAGTAATCTAGGAATGGCTCAGTCAAAGTCCAATCCAATTAATAAGGCGATAGTTTAAAATATATATTTACAAATGTTCTCCACCCAATTTGACTATTTTCCAAAGAAATTTTTTTATTTTTTTCGTCCCCCGTAGCAAGTGTTATTGTTTCAAAAACATTCAGAAAACTGTGTCAATTTTCTAGCCTCTTCATAATTAGTAAGACAATTTGTGTGGGTCTATCAAATAAAATCCCAATGAAAGTTGCAGAAGGTTTTGTGAGGCTCTGTATATATGATGGCAAATTTCTATTTAATTATTTATTAGTAACCTACAGTATATATGCTCATTTAAAATAGATTCTCAGTGCTTTCTTTGTTTTTTTTGTTTTTTTTAGTTGGCTTTAATAAAACTGAATTCAGTTTCGTTTTGGTTAAAAAAAATCTCAATTGATCAGCGAACAAGATGCAATATTAACTTCATAACACAGCTTTTGGTTTTCCTTTCACAGTTTCTATGACAGGAAGTACAGGGTGTTCCTGCAGCTGTTCTCCCACCAGAGGGAGTACCAGGCCCTCATGAAGCACCGATGAGACGAGCGAACACACTGGGGGAACTGCAGCAGATGTCTTAACCTCGCAGCTCTTATTAATATGAATAATTTCACTTTTTTTTTTTTTTTTTTTTTTCCTTTCATTTCGCCTGAAGAAAACCCACATGCTGAAGGTTTTTGCTCGTCCTGAGCTGGCGGTTATAGCTCAAGTCGGTATCACGTCTTATATTTTGCTGCCATCAACTTTATGTGCATTCCTAATAAATACTGCTAGTTTTGAAATACTTCTGCGCTTCTTTTTCATTGAGGTCGCAGCTGGGTCACTGGGTAACCCAGCTGTCCTTCATTTGGAGAGCGGCGTGTCCGCTCCAGATTCTCCTTCCTTCCTGTTCGGTTCGCCCCGGCTGTCCTCGCGCTGTGCTGCCGGCGTTCCTAAGATCAAAGCTGATCAGCTGCTCGCTGATGCAGCGGACCGACCCGGTGAGGAGGAACGTCAAATCCTACACAGCTGACTTAATGCGTCCAGCTTAATGCTTCGAGCAGTTATTCGACCGGGAAGTTGGGCGTCTGAGAGGGAACGTGACGGGCTTTTCTAAGGCAAAAGTAAGTGGAGGGAAAAGTATTTTAAAAAAAATAGGGTGTGGTTAATTGCTTAATTACAGCAGAATTATTCGTAAATGTAGACAAAAATAATTACATTTCTGGAGTCTGTTTGTGGCCTTCAACCTTTTGTCGCTATGTGTTTGGTTTCACCCGAGTGGTGATGACTTTCATCCGTCACGGTCGTTTGTCGCTACCCCATGGCAAACCCATAGCTAGCAAGGTTATCTACGGTATTAGCTTTACACGACTCACGTAACGTCTGAGCAACACAATTTTTTTGCCTGACATAAAATTTCCATTATAAAAATGTATATATATATAGCATACGTGGCTAGTTCTTTCATAATAAAATTTAAGACCTGTGGTTAGCGAATTTAAGGACCACCTTGCATTTTTAATGAATTTAAAGCCGTATTTTGGATGTATTCATTTAAAACTTTTAAGGATGCGAAGGACACCTTGAACTCTATATATAAAGCACCTTTCAAAATTTAAAACCCTGATAGTGCTTCACAGTAGTACAAAAGCCAAAGAGTTCCCAATGCATAAAAAATATATCTGATTTTAGCTGCCTTTCAAAGGAGACCAGAAAGTCCACCCATCTTAAGTCTGAAGTCTGAAAGCCACTGGACAAATGGCTTCTTATGTTTTCAAAAAAATAATAATATGACACTACCAGTTTGAGAGGTAGGAAAGACTCTTTACAATCACCCTAATGTTTAACTTCTTACACAGATTCGACATAAGTAAAGATTCAGGACTCCATAGATAGCCCAATTTAATAAAAAAAAAATCATAGTATTTATTTCCAGATTTAAAGGTTAATTTAAACCTAAATCTGCTAGAGTTATGAATAATTTGGGAATTCTTGTAAATTATTTTCATTCCTTGTTTGGTTTTTTTTAAGGAAAATCTGAATAAAGATTTTAAAATTTTGTTGTGTGTAGAGAAAAGTAATTCAAACCTCAGTCGGACAGAGACTCTCTGAACAGCAGTTTTCAAATCTTGCCACAGATTCTCAATTGAATTCCTACCGGCTAATTTACGTTCGCCGGTAGGAATTATTTATTAAGGCTCCCTTGAAAAAGTGAATCACTGAAGAAAAAGCATCAGTTCAAACAGAAACTTGCTACTGTGACTGCTGAAACTAAGCCAGCCTGGTACAGTGACTTTAATGGATCGGTGCATGTGCTTTTACATCAAGATCAGCTTCACAAAACTTTGTCACTCAGTTTATTAATCAATATCCCTGAATGAGAAGTGGAAGTGAATCAATGGTGAACATCAGTTATTAACCCAGTTGGAAGCAGTTATTAAATCTCATCTGTTTCACCACAGAGAAAAATATGTAATTTAATTGAAAGCTTTTTATTGAGCCAACACATCACGGTCAGTTTTCTATTAGTTTTGCTGTTTTGTTTTAAATCGGTATTTAATCTTGCCTCCTAAAATCAAGCTTCCACAGTGTAGACCAGTTCCTCTGTTGACATCACATAAGTTTGAACTCATCTGTTTGTATTTTTTATTTTTATTTATTGAGTTACCCCCTTTGAGGTGTTTATTTGTATTATACTGCAAAATGTAGGAGCGTAATAGGGATTTAAGGAGTGCTTAGCAACATTAAGACACATGGATGTTGTTTCTGAGGAGGACCAAGGTAGAACAGAATGGACGAATTTTTATTATTCGTTATTTTATTATTAGTTCAGACTGGATGCAGTGCCACTGGCCTTTGAACATACACAACAATGTGTAAGGTGAAAGCAAAATGTATTTTCTTTGCTTATGTTAACCCATTACAAACAAGTTATATAAGAGTAACTCTGCTTCTTACAGTAAGACATTTTGTATTCATCACATTGATTTGCTCGAAAAGCCCGTTGTTACAGAGTCGTGGGTAATTCGGGTTCAGCCGGTGGCGGTTCACAGCCTTTCCTATCCAGTGGATCTGGAGTGTAGCGCAGGTACTTCCTCCCAGACGGCAGCGCCTTGCTGAAGACGCCGATTGGGAACAAAGCGGCGGCTTCCTCCTCGGGCATGTTGGGAGGCACCATCACACAGCCTCCGGGCTGGACGGAAGAAATGCAAAATGTGGAATCAAGGTTTTTCTACTTTTTTCTTCTTTTTTTTTCTACCACAACCTTTAAGTTATTTTCAGAGATTTCATGTGATGGAGCAACTCAAAGTAGCGCACGTAGCTCAAGTGGAAGGAAATGGTAAAAAAATCAAAAAGTGTGGCATGCTTAGGTGTTTAATTATTTTTTAATCGGATATCCGTGAGTAAAAATCTATCTGCATCTTAAACAAGGTGGTAGCCAACAAGCCACCATATGAAAACAGACATGTCAGATTATGCCCAAATTGAACATGTTTGTATCACCCTGATGAAACATGCTGTGGGGAGTGACCTCTAGAAGCTCAAAGCTACAGCAGACTCCAAAAATCTGCAGTTGTTATCTCATTAAATGCCTTTTTAAGCACCTTTCACAAAAAAGCAGACTGTATCGAGTACAAACGCAGGCCAGGTTTTCAGATTTTAACTTTTTTTTCCCTCTCTCTCTTTAATGCTGTACTTTGGTTATCACATAATATCCCACAAAAATTCATAAGGTCCATTCTTATTGCTGTGTGTTGGGCTCCTGTTGAGGTTTTTTTTTTAAAAGGTACCACACACCATCCACTCGGTGGGCGTGGCCACTCGTTTGTGAGCTGTGAGCTGGAGGCTGTCGACCACGCGCAGGATCTCATCGAAGCTGCGTCCCGTGGTGTTGGGGTAGAGCAGGGACAGTTTCAGCGTTTTGTCAGGCCCAATAATAAAAACCTGTACAAAACAGGGGAAATCAGAGTGGAAGGTTAAAGTGGGTCTCAAATCCTCAACTCAGGTCGCAGATTCAGGGTTTTCGAAGTGAGCCGCAACTTCACTTCAAAAACCCTGGCATGGTTGAAAACAACATGTGGTTTTGATGCTCACGCAGCGAGCAGTGACCGGGATGCCATCTTTGTCCCTCTCGACGGGGTCCAGCATGCCCAGAGCGACTGCCAGCTTCCGCTTGCTGTCTGCAATGATGGGATAGGGCAACTCGCAGCCCTCAGTCTCCTCACAGTTGTAAGCCAGGATGTCCTACTCAGAGAGGAGACACGCAAGGCCTTGATGAGTCATTTAAACCAAAGCAGCTGCCAAGACTACAGAGTTTACACTTCACTGCTATCTAAAAAGCTAGTTGCACTAACCCTAGAACACTGCTCATAAACATTAGTTCCATTAACACTAATGCACTACACCAAGCGGAAGCTAATGCTAAAGCGCTACACCAACACGGTATTTATGGGAAGCTAATGCTGGAGCGCTACACCAACATGATAGTGAAGCAAAACCAAATATTGAAAGAACACATTTTCAAGATGGTTTTATGAAAAAAGGGTAACATATGCAGTATGCAGATTTAGTTATTTCCAAACCACGTTCTTTAAAAAGAAGGGCATAGTTGCATTGAACATTTTTGAGATGTCTTTGAAATGTTGCATCAGTAATGCCTCAAGGCCAATTATTTCAGTCTCCGATATAAGTCAAACATGGAATTTAATTGATTAAAAATTGAGACTTTATATTAATCATTTATTTAAAATAACATTTTGTTATGTTACAACTGGAAACTTTAAGAGTAGTAGATCAGTACAAAGTAGTGGTTTGCACGATCACAGAATTCTATGCTCTTTCTTCTTTTCAAAGCTGCTAAAAGTAAGTCATTCTGAAATGGACTTTGGTCTGGACTTTAACTAGGACCCACTAACAAATGATCATGTCTTGCTCTGAACCACTGCTTCTCAAACTTTTTCAGGCTGAGAACCATTTAACCCATTTAACAAACTCACGGACCACCTGTCTTGAAGTCACAACATATTAATATATGCAACCTGAAATAAAAGTATGAGTCTCTCAACAGACTTATTGTTGTCTTCTTTGTTCATCCTATTGAGAAGAATTGTGCTGTTTTATAAATGTGACTGTCCACAACAAAACCACTAGGTGTGTGGATTCTTAGCTTTGTTTTCTTCCAGCACGACTTAAAATAAAATTATTATTTACAGATGTAGTTGGTCAGCATGGGTGCACCACTGCTCACTGCCTCATCAATGCCATATTGCACTCAGCACCGTAAACATTGCAGCCTCAGGTCAGGCACAAAACTAAATCTGCATGCTGGTGGCATTTAATAGTGTTCTGAAAACAAAAGTTCTGCAACTAACCCTGAGAAACTGAAAAATATTCCCACAGATGTGAATTGCTCTGAACAAATAAGCAATCCTGGCATTGTTTTCTATCCATTGGTAACTTTAGCTTTTCTTTTGAGTGACCCTGTCTGAAGCTACTTATCCATTTATTATTTCCAATCACAGTCCTTTGGTAAGCTATCTGTATGGTTCGTCGTACAAGACGTAGGCAGCGCTGCGTATCACCTTGCTCCAGCCGCGGTGATCCTCCAGATTGTCGACGGACAGAGCGATCAGCTTGACGTCGCGCTTGCTGAACTCGCCGCTCAGCCTGGCGACTCGACCCAGCTCTGTGGTGCACACAGGGGTGTAGTCTCTGGGATGCGAGAACAAAATACCCCACCTGTAGAGAAGATGGACATTTTAGAGACCAGTAGGGTAGGGGGTTTAAGATGAGTACTGAAGTAGGTTGAAGTAGGAATGATAACAATCTGACATTTGAATGACAGGATGTGACCTGATTTTTGCTGCACTGTATATGATGAAGGAGCTATTTTTGTTGAGGTCAGGAACATAATCAATGAGGTCGAGGTTTCATACACTTGACATGTTCTTTCGTCTCACTGATGAGCTAATTTTACACGTTGAGATAAATGATTGCTATTATTTCTGAAATGCACCCTATAATTATTTGTTACCTTCTGCACCAAGAGTTTTCTTTAGCAGACTCCACTCTTTTTGTTTCTGTATTGTTTTCATTGTCTGCCTATGGTTTGGCAAAGAGGAGGTGAAGAGAGACATTCAGTTCGCATCGGCCATGCTTCCAAATTGTGAGAGGAATGTGTACGAGATTTTACTGCTGTCAAAGATTTTGTGTTCCTACTCCCCACTTGGATTTTTACAGTTTCTGGTAAGCTTTATTGAGCTGACGCATTAGGTATGTCATGCTAAACGTTAGCCATTGGGTATAAAATCAGACCCAATTGTTTGAAACTTAAGCGGAGCCCACACCAATTGTTTCTCAATAGCCAAAGTTCAAACCCACTGTACGGAAAACGTAGAACGAGGAGCTGGTTCCTAGGCTACCAATATCTCCATTACAAACTGTACAAGCCTTAGTTAGCATGTTGAATTGTTAAAGTTCACGAGAGAATAGGGAAAGACTAAATAAATGTTTCGATTTTGGAGGGGCTAACATCACAAAGTGTTTTTTATGGAACATGGAAGCCGTAACAATGTTTCTACTATGACAAGATGACACCAAAGTAGAAACTTTCAGCTATGATGTACATCTCAAATCAACTGTCAATCACAGAGGAGGAAAGGGGATGACTTCAGTTTAGGCCGCCAAAGCATCTGGAAACTTTGCACTCATTGAATTTACATGAACCCCTCAGTATACCCATAGTTTTCTAGAATCGAAAATGAGGCCATATGTCCGACAGATTTTGCCTGGCCCAAATTTAGGTCTTGGACGGGCACTAATCGATATTGCCTCATAAATTTATAAAGCTATGATCAAAGCAAATGACACAAACACAAGAGACTGATAGGGTTACACAAAACTGAGTTAGTTGGTGAACATGGAAGTTCTTTTAAACTTTGAAGCACTGATTGACTTAATTCTTCACAAAGAGGTTCTACCTTCTGTTTTGCTACATAATTAAATGAGAGTGTGTGCTAAATGAAAGCGTTTTTGTTGGTGAGTTATGTTGCTGACAGAAAAATAACAGGATGTGACCTGGTTTGCAATGAATTTTTAATCTGATGACACAGGATTTTTTTTTTTCCCGGTAGGTCAGCAATGTGATAGTGTGAAGCATCTTTGATATGACTCATATAAACCTGACATATTTCAGCTCATTGTTGCTGTTAACCTGATGTACAGGATTCAGTTGTATGTATAGATTTATCTGTCTCCACTGTTGAACAAGTATACCTCAGATGCACACAAAGCAGAAATCTGAAAGGTGATAACAGGAAACACACTCGGTAAAACTCCCCTACCCTTACTTGTTATGCTGACTGAATTATCAAACTACTGCGAAGCTTTCCCGCAGTCAATAATCAACAGATCTTTACTTACGAATCACCAAAATATTCATGGAGTTTCATTGTCCCAGCAGTGGTCTCCACCTCGAAATTAGGAAGCTTGTCTCCGAGCAGCAGCCCCGGCATGTTGGACGTGGTCGTGGGTTGGCCTGCGAAAGATGGCTTTAAACAGAGAGAAGGCGGAAAGCTTCCTCTGAAATACGGCGCAAACAGCGAGGGGAGGTGACTGGATAGGTGGGTGTGTGGGGGCGGTAGGATGATGCGACCACAATGATGAGTTCAAATCACCAGAAACCACAAGCTGTTCAAAACACACTTGGTCTTTCTATCACTGTGAGAAATGTTGAGTCTAGGGCTTTATGCTGAAATGTGAGATAACAATAAGCAAACTGAGCAAAGGTAGGAGAGGTATTGTTAGTTTTTATAGGACACCATTATTGAACTACCTACTACAATCTGGCCAAGTCAATTTGTACAGCACATTTCGGCAACAAGGCAGTTCAAAGTGCTTTGCACCTTAAAAACCCATTACAATAGCTAATTATGAAATAAGCAACAAACATTACATTATGTCAAATGCCATCATAAAAATTATCAAGCAACATATACAACAAATATTTTGATCAATGTTCTGTTTACTTTAAGCACACTTCTGAAAACACTGTTGCAGGAATCAATGCAACTAAAGATAAACCCATGAATGACTTTCTCTAGATCTCACTAATCTTAGAAATGTTCTTAAGGTGATAGAAGGCTGCAACTGTCTTTAAGTGTCTCTGGAGGTTCAGGTCTGAGTTCATCACCCAGATTTCAGACCCGATCACTAGTTTCTGAGCTGTAATAACTGAAGCTGTGCGTTGACTCTGGATCGTTCCTCTTTAGGTCCAAAAGATAATGTCAGCTAACCAGACTGCGTGATGGCATAGTTACCTTGAAAAAGTAACTTGATTTCTGACTACACCCTGAAAAAGCAGTTACTTTACCGATTATTTGATTATACAAATATGGAAGTTAGGCTTCTCTAATAGTTACTTTCAGCAGCCCCGCCCCCTTCAACATAAACCTGATCGCCATGCTTAGGGGCAGCATTTCTTCAACTATCCACTGTCTGACCAACTTCCTCAACTCTCCCCCACTGTTTGGGTGGTGGGGGACCTCTTGCATTTGTCTGGTGGGACAAATGCACCAAACAAATGCAAACCAGCTCTTTTTGACTGACTGTGCCATGATGCTGCGACTCCTAGTAGTTGGAGGTTCCTGGCGCAGCATATTTTTTAATGACTTACAATGTGAACAAACTTGTGATTTTGAATGCGTTTCTTATTTAATGGAAACACCGCGATAGAGGAATTGTTTTTTTGACATTAGCGGAAAATTGACAATGTTTTGCACACATTTGTAATGGAAACACAGCTCATGTTTGAGCTGGCAAAATAAAATATATGTTTCTCTAGCTAGTTTTATGTGTGGCAGATAATAATTTAACCTTGTTTCTTTTATGAAAATCTGAACCACGGTTTTCTCAGAGTACCCTTGACTCCAAATATTTTTGCAAGAAATCTCAAGGAAATAAAGACAATTTGTTCTCCACCGGTTTGAGAGTAAGATCTAGTAAGAGTGTTGCGAGCCCACGTGATCGGAGGGGGGTCCGGTTCTAAACTGGTGCCAGATTAACCCGTGTTTGGACTGGACCCGTTTGCAGGATGGCTTGCGTCTGAGCGCAGCGGGACTCAGAGAGCCGCGCGGATCACTGCCCCACACTCTATCAGAGGAAACGATGTCCTCCCCGGGGAGCAGACGGAACAGTTGCCGAGGAGCCGCGGCTGGAAGCAGAGCATCGTCGGACTCGGTACCCCCCGGGCGCCGCCGGGCCTCCTCCAGCTGCCCTTACTTCTCCCCCGGCGCGCAGGCCGATGACTTCTCCGTCAGTCTGAGCCAGCCCATGTTCGCCATAACGCTGCGGTTCCTGCTGGCGGTGGACCTGTGGCTGTCCAAGAAGCTCGGGGTGTGCGCGTGCGAGGAGTCGCCGTGGGGCGGCATCCGGCCCCTGGTGCGGCTGGTGGAGTTCTCCGGGCACGTCGTCCCGTGGCTCGTCGGCGCCGTGTACACTCTGCTCCGGGGGGAAAGCGTGGCGGAGCAGGAGCTCATGCTGAATTTGACCCTGGGTGAGGAAAGTGTTTGGAGTGGAAAAGTGTTGGACTCGGTCTGGGTTGGAATAATTCCGACTAATTTTCTAATTTTCGAAACGAATCATTTCGACTCATTTCCTCACTGAGCCATTTTAACGCCTGTAACTTTTATATTAGATTCAACAGGTTCCTTTTACTGACCTATCTTTGTTTTTTTCTCACCAAATTTGATAGCGGACGCGCGCGCGCTATTACGCACAAACGTGCCAATGACTCGGCAAGACCTTTGGCAGTCATTGTCGCGCTCTGCTGTTGTCTGGCCTAAGCTGTGCAATGATAATGGCTGTTGAAATAGCGCAACGAGCTAAATCAGTCTCCCCATGGGTCACATAATGTACAGTACAAAGGGGAATGTGGCCCCCCGACCAACAAACAGCAGGGGGTTTGGGGGGTCGGCTCCAGTTGGAATACATGTTTCTGAGAGCCACGGTTGTGTGTGGTAGTGCACACTTTCACGTGTGTTTTTTATTTATTGATCGATTGCTTTAAACCCTTTAACAATTGTTTCGCGCTTTAATGAAACACCACAGCTATTCTTGGAACACAGGGGCCAAATTCATATGGCATGTTTTATTGTTAATGTCAGACGGCAGGCATACATCAGAGGCCTGTGCGCTAATAATAATAATAATAATAATAATAATAATAATAATAATAAAAACAACTCCACGCCATAAATCTATATAGCAGTAAACACAGTAACGTGATCGAGTTCCAGCTAGCTTAACTTAATATTTGTTTCAATGTACTTTAGCTAACCACAGGTAGGTTGTCTAATGCAGCTTTTTATGTTCAACCTTGACATTGTAAATAATAATAATAATAATAAAGAAATACTTATTTTTTGTCTAAATAAGTTAATAGCTTTAAACTATAAAAAATATGAAAGTTTCAAATTCAAAAGTATATTTTGAAATTATTTTCTGGCCCAAATTAAAGTTGAAATATTGAATTTTTGTAATAGAAAGAAAAAAATCTATATTAATCTAAAAAGTACTTAGCAAAATTATATCCATAGTAGAAAAGAAATAATAATAATAATAATAATAATAATAATAAAACACTTTCTCCCCATGTTAAAAAATTCTCAGCTACCCATCCTCAGTGTTTACCAGAACCACTCATTGAGAACTACTATAAAAGTTGTATCTAAAAAAATGTAACCTGTATCTATTGCTAAATCTTTCTGTCTTGTAATTTGAGGCATTTTATGTGAAGCAGTTTTAGTGTACAAAAATGTCCATTTACACCAAATGGCATTGGTTGCCCACTTCGTGTTAAACCCTTACCACCACAGCAACACCAGTTTCCTGTTGTAATGTGAAATCTTACACATTTCACACAATTTTTAAACAACTGAATATGTCTCACTTTGGCCACTATTATACACGTTATTCGATCAATTAACACTTTGTATCAAAATCTGATTGCTGTAAATAAATAGTTGAGAAAGGGTTTTTTGTGTGACTTATTAATTTAGTCTAGATCATGTGTATTTCACTCTAGTGGCCCATTGATTTATGTATTTATTTTTTTTCATCGGGAAGAAGAGGGTCAAGTTTACTTAGTTGCTCTTAATGTGAGCAATTGAAAAAAGTTATGACTCTTTCATATCTGCTATTCAAAAACTCAATGAGAATTTTAAAAAGTAGCCATATTCCTGATAAATGGTGCTTTTAGCTGGCTCTGATTTTAACATTACTGTAACCTTTTTTCTAATGGCACACAAAATGTATCTTGATATTTCTCCAGAGTCTTACTAAAACTATTTTAGAAATTGTGAGTCCTATTAAAATCACAAGAAATAAAGGCTTGAAATATTCCACTTTGAGTAACAAATCTATATAATGAGTTTTACTTTCAAAAATGAGTTTGAAATATATTGAACCTTTTTACAATATTCCTTTTTTTTTAGATGCATTTGTAATTTTCTTCTTCCTCTGCTCCTGATCTAATTTGTTTATGGGCTCTGTGTACGATGCCTTCTGATTGAGGGTTGCATGGCCACTGTTGGCATGCACGCTCCATGCATGGGTGAAGTCTGTGACTCATCTGGTTGATGTCTCTGCTCATTCTTCTCACTAAACATCTCAAGGTCATTACAAAGCCCTGCAAGGCTAGACAAATTGATTTGTTTACCAGAAGTGGTAAGAACAATATTAATTTTTTTTCTTTAAAAAACATCTCGTACTTGACAAGAGCTTAACTCTTGCTAAGTCCTCTTAATAAAGATCCTGTTGTATGGTTTGTATGTAATGGTTCTGAGACATTGTGCAAGAAAAAAAGTTCTTTCCGGATGATGTGTCAAGAACAATTCAAGAGATCCCCAACCAAGAAGAGAATACATTTCTCTGTTCTTGTTTCTGCTGAGTCCTCCATGGTTGTGTTGCGTCTACTGTTGAGTCGCCAATATTTCCGTTGAGTCATTTTTGTTTCGGTCAAGTCCTCAATATTCAACCGAATCTATGTCTACAGTTTCCAGTGAGTCCACTTCCTCTCCGTGATTCCACTAGTTTACCTTGTGTACTTGGAAGCAGCCAAAGTTTGGACTCGCAGGTCAGACATTCTGTACAAAGATTTGAATCACTACCCCTCGCTAGTGATGTCCAAAATATCTGACAGGCAGGCCTGTCAAGTCATAGTCTATAGTTTCAATGCAGGAAGGTGATGCGGAAGTCTTTGTATCCTGACATGTTTTCTTACACTATTGAAATGAAGAGCAGACGCACAGGATTGGACTTTATGTAAACCTAAAAGGAATAGAAAGACGTTGTTATCCTATGGCTTGTCCTTCAAGTGTGATCCAGGGTTTTTTATGCCTCTCTCCATCTTCGCAGCTCTAATTTTGGACCTGCTGCTGGTCAGAGCCGTGAAGACGCTGGTGAGACGACGAACACCCGTCCAGAACCGCTCTGACATCCTCTCAGCCTTCTTCATGGAGCGCTACTCCTTCCCTTCGGGCCACGCCTCTAGGGCCACCATGTGCGCCCGTTTCTTCCTCGCCCAGGTAGCAGACACGGCCTCCATGAGGGTCCTGGTGGTGAGCTGGGCGGTCCTGGTGAGCTTATCTCGGCTGCTACTCGCCAGGCATTATGTGACGGACGTAGGCTTTGGCTTGGCCATGGGTTACTGCCAGTACAGCGTGGTGGAGAGGTTGTGGGTGACTTGGGACTCTCTGCAGGACTTGGTTTTTATTCGACTGAGGGAAAGCCTGGACAGGGCTTATGAGGGACTGTGGATGATAGAGTGGAAACATTAAGTCATATGTGTGTGTGTGTGTGTGCGTGTGCGTGTGTGTGTGCGCGTGTGAGTATATGTGTGTGTGTCTGGGTCAACCTTTGTGTTGAGAAAATGTGTAGCCTGTTTGTATTCAAAACCAAAAATCCTGCTGAATTTTAGTTATTTTTCAAATAAAGTCACGTATGTGCTGTTCTGAACTGGTGTTCTGTTTTCTTTTCTGGTTTGAGAACTTCTTACCCATGTATACTGAAAACATTTGAAAACCACGTGTCTAAAATGAAGGCCTTAAAATGTCTTAAATGCATTTAAAAATATGACTTGGCCTTAAATATATTAATCATAAGCCTCAACATTTCTGTCGGGCAAAATTTTGGCAGACATCTTCATTCCGTCTTGTGACTCGAGATGGCTGAAGCCACCACTAATTAGCTGCTGATAGACCCTTTCCAGCTAGCTAGCTTTCTTGGGTCTGTCATGGGTAAGTGTAAATTTATGGCCAGTTGGCTGGATGACGTTCTTCTCCACTGGTTCAGTTCTGGTGCCAACCCATATGAGGGTAGGTGGATTCTCTTGGGGGAGAAAAAAAAACGCAAGTTTGTCACTATAGAGTTTAAGGCTGTAGAGAGCCAGTGTGAGAAGCACAAAGCTGCTCCCAGGAGCCACAAACAGACCCCAAAATGTCAAAGTTTTCGCTATTCTTAATTGTAACACTATTGATGACCCAACCATCCTCTATATTTATAGTTTTTGGGTCTTAAAAGGTCATTAAAAAGTGTTACATTTCACAAAGTCTTTTTCTTTCACACTGAAATCCCATCAACATGTAGCTGCGTTTTTAGCTCTGTGTTTAACACATACAGCAGTGGTTCGCACGTGCTTCCTGATAAGGTTTGTTTGTGTTTCAACGTGAGCCGTCAGATTTCACTGTGCAAACTATATTTATGTGATCCCTGCTGGCGGGGAAAGTCAGCTCCCACTCACCCAAGTTTCCATCAGCTGCTACAGAGTCTCCTGACTGTCATTATACTGTACCACTTCTCTCGTGTTTCAATGTTGATGAACTGAGCTGCCGACACCTTCTGTTTAACGCGCCGTCACCGAACCAAACAAAACCCCGCACCTCATGTCACGACTTCATTCTAAGGAGGTTAATGTGCGTCCTTAATGGCGCCGGGGATAAATTGAAACATTATAAGCAGACAACTCAAGAGCTGTGACGTTAAATGCGGTTTTCCCTTTTGTCCCCCAGGGGGCAGCATGTAATGCCTGCTCATAATTGAGATATTTCTTAGAAATAATTAGTTTATTTTGCAAGACAATTTTCTTTGAGGTGACAGTTACAAACATTACAAATATAATGTTGAATTTGAATTAATTTGAATGTATAATAACAGAAAATTGAACGTATATATATGTATATATGTTTTTTCTCCATAAAATGTTCAGATATGAAATTTGTAGTGGACTGGAAAAAGATGTAGAGAACAAAAATAACCAAATAACCATATTTGAATATTTTATCCCAATTTGGTACATATGGCCATTTGATCCACTCCTATTTCCATGAAGTACCTGTAAATAATCTACTTTTCTTTGTAGTAAAGAATTCTCCTGAATTTATTTGCACAAATGCATTTGAAATATTTAGGCATTACTGGAAAACTCATACACTCTGTTCCCATTTGTTTTGATATTGATCCGTGTTTGAGACAATGCAGGTGTTGCAAACAAATTTTCACAGCGCAAAGTTTCAAATGTAAGTTTTCCTTTGTTACAGTAAAAAAAAAAAAGGATTTCTGTACTTTGACAGTAAGTTGTTTGATCCATATTTTGTGTTGTCCTTGTTATTCTTTGGACTAATCATAGCCTGCAAAAGTATTCACACACCTTGAACTGTATTATCAGCTGTAACTTAACTAAGTTTTAATGTATTTAACCATAAATTTAAGAGATAAACCAACAGAAGGTATTAGTAAAAGTAATGTCAAGTGTTTTATCCATAAATAACTAATGTCTGTATTAGTCAAATATAGGGAGGCTGAAATCAATGCATACACTAGAATGCATATATTTGTCCATAATTCATTACAAACATAGAACATTTGTAAAAACAAATTTGCTGCAGATTCTTAATCCTGCAATCGGCTGCACAGGATTTTATTTAGGGTTATCAGAGTCAAGAGATCTAAAGACAAATGTGCAAAAAAAAAAAAAATTAAGAAAAACAGCAATTTAATAAGTGAGGCAAAATCTTTATTGAACAGTTAAAAACAGAGCCCCATAGTTCCACTATGTGCATCACAGCTCTTATTAAGATACATTATTTACAGGGGGGAAAAACATTGAGAGAAATTCTTAAACCTGCAGTATCTAACTTTTACAAAACATGTTCTTTTATTTATTTACTTGTTAAAACTAACTATTTTGTGACAGTATAATTTGACACAGATAATGTGTGAGAAAATCAAGCTTCTCCTACTCTTTCCAGTGCTCCTATTGCCATCTGCAGAAGTGCACTGCTTCTGGTCAGAAATGACCAATCAGAGCCAGGAGGAGGGTCTTAGCATTGTCAATTGTGTTCGTGTATACATGTTCCAGGAAAACGGTTTATCTGGTGTCATCTGTGGCCGTGCTAACTAACCTTAGCGTTCATGACAGACTTCATTGTCTGGAAGAAGCTGTAGTGCAGCAGAGAGGAAGGGAAGGATGTGAGCAGCGTGTACATGTGGATGATTGACAGTGTTAAAACCCTGCTCCTGGCTGTCATTGGTTGTTTCTGACTGAGTGGTGTATTTCTGCAGATGACACAAAATAGTGACAGTTTTAACAAATATGTAAAAAAAACAACAAAAAAACACATTTAAAAAAAAAAAAGTTACATAATGCAGCTTTAAATTCTCTTTAAAAAAAAGTGTCAAAGCTTTACAAAAATAATGCCCAATGAAGCCAGTTATATGTAGGTATATTCAACTGAGCACGAGTCTCTTTAAGTCCCGTTTAGCTTCTTCCTTGACCAGCTCATCCCAGTCTCACATCGTAGGTGACCATGTGGAAGTTATCCCAGGCGTACAGCTTCCTCTGGGCATGGTTGTAGTCCACCATGCTGTTGTAGCGGTACTTGTTCACAAAGGGCACAGCGACGGCCTGGCCCTCACTAGTGGCGGTGTCGAACATGTAATTGATGGTGGTGTTGGGTGTCGTGTAGCTGGCCACCGTGTACAAGTGTCCACACACCATGAAGGCATTGCCAACTGAGTTCTTCCTGATCTTGGTCTCCCAGCTCCTCCTCACTTCCAGGCTCGCGGGATCCAGCTGGGAAATAACAATCGCCCCCTTCGCTTTGCCTGTGCTGTAGATGACCCACAGCCCCTGCTCGTCCGCCGCCAGGTCGATGTCCGTGTAGCCGCCCCAGGAGTACGGGTGCTGTCCATGAAAGCCAGCATGAGGCAGGTCCAGTCGGGATGCAAGACTCTCTGAGGTGAGGTTGTAGCGAAGCAGGGTCCGGCTGCGTCTGCGCTGGTAGTACAGGGAACCTCGGTACACGGTGGCCCCTGTGCTTTCCACTGGCTCTGGCAGAACCAGGACCTTCATAGGGAAGCCTTTGGAAAACTGATCCATATCTTCATACACAAAGAGCTGGCGGATTTCTCTACCAACCGAATCGATTCGCCACACCGTCTTGTTGGTATAATACGGGCCCCGAGGGTCTGGATCCTGAAGCCACACTCCATACTTCCCCGTGATGGCGTCAGCTTTTCTGTGCAACACGGGATCTCCCACGGACAACACCTTTCCACAACCTGAGGAAATGTTTGGACTGAGCTTTGGACTACTTGCTCGTTGGATTCCCTCCGGAAGGAGGCGGGATGCAGGGACCTCTTTCACCTTAGCCTTCATTTCCTGATAGGAGGTATTTTCAAAGTGAAATCCAGGGTCTGGAAAAAAAAAACACAGAATGCAAAGCAATCAGTTTTCATTATGTCTAAGAATTAGTTTTATCTTGAGCAAGATGAAAATGTGAAACTTCTTAAGTTGTTTTCTGACAAAACCTGAGACCTGGAAACCTGGAATCTTCATTGCCACCACAAAAACATTACCGTAAGTTTCTAATTCTAAAAACAACATACCTCTGAGAGGTCTGTTTTCATACAGGGTTCCACCTGAGGTGTGTGTCTGCTCGCAGGGTCTCTGCCGGAGCCTCTCCGTCTCCCGGTTTAACTCGGCCACTGTGCCCTGCAGCTTCCGGACTTGTGCGTTCAGACGCTCCTGGTCCAGTTGCAGCTGGTTTCTTTCTCTTGTAACCTGGGCGTAAGCCTCCTGAAGATTCTCCTCACTGTGCTTCAGCCCACCAGAGGCAGTTCCCCGCTCCCCTCTGGCTGTCAGCTGACTGACCAGAGCTTCAAGCAAGGTGAGTCTGGTCAGGACTTCATCCATCTCTGATTTGGCGTTTCCTCTGGGGCAACTGGACTCCTGCGGACTCGCTACAGTGAAGGAGTAGACGCAGCGTCCGTTGGGGTCATTGGAGCGGCTGAGATAGGCTTGACCCTGGCTTTGGGAGAACACAGCAAAGCAGGATAAAGAGAGGAAAAACAAGAGGAGAAGCATCTTGGAAGTCTTGATTGCAGCTTTATCTGTTTCTGTCTTCTCTGTTTTCTGTCTGTCTGTCCCTGTCAGTGCAGGTTGATGCCTGAATCCCAGCAGAACGTTGAGCATTTATACAGAAAAGAAGAAGGGGATGGACCAACCGGGGGTGTGGAGTGTTTTGTAAGTGCTTCATGTGTTTCTTGTTTTTTTTTTGTTTTTTTATGATGGTGAAGGAGGTGTGCCGAGACCGACAAAGAACCTGAAAATCAGAGTTGGATATAGTTACGTTTACTTGAGTATATTTTGGAAGAAAAAGGAATGGCTTTATAAAGGATTACTACTCTTACTTGAGTAAAAATTTCTGGATACAGTAACTTCACTGAATAAAGAATAAACATATTTTAACCAGTAATTCACAAATCTCAGTTTCATGGTTGTGCTTTACGTTAAAGTGAGACCTCTTGTTTGGACACAATCTTTGTTGTTCTACTGTAATTTCTATTGTATCTGCTGAGTGTTGTGTCATTTAAAGATAAGACGAATAATGTAGTAAAAACCGTGTTGCCACGGGAAGCACGTTACCCTTTTCCTAATGTAAGTATTAGTTTCAAATTTTATACTGAAAAAAATTATTTTGGGAAAAAAAAATATTCTGCTGTTATCAAATGCAAGAATTTCAGCGTAACTTCATATTTTTGTATGACGCCATTTTTAAATATTAAAATAATATTAAATACTTTTTAAAACCTAACTTGAGTAATACCTTGAACGGCTACTTTTTACTTGAGTCCATCTTTGATGAAGTAGTTCTGCTCTTACTTGAGTTCAGCTTTTGTAAACTCAACCCACCTCTGCTGAAAACCTGTCAGCGGAAGAATAAACCTTTTTTTCCCCTCCGTTGCTGAATTCCTGCTTTGTGTCTCAGCGTTTGGTTTGCCTCTACAGGTTGTTTTGACCGGACAATCTCTTTTTTTTTTTATGTGTCTAGCCGCCGTCACCGGCAGTTTTGTTTACTTCCTCAACAACTAATAGTTTTCCCATTAAACCACTGCATGATTAACCGTAATAAACCCAGTTTGCTGCCACAACACAAGATGAAATTACCACCGGAGGGGAAAAAGTGGAGGAGGAATGTGTCGGCAGGGCCTCCGGGGCAAGGCGGCTCTTCAGATGGCCGGAGAATGTAGCTGTTCAGCCGGGCTGCATCACAGCTGGGCAGGATGTCTGGCACAGGCGGCAAGCTAAGCTAACTACTGATGCAACGTGACTGTTCCCTGTTTTTCTCGGGGGCTAGGGGGAGAGAGACCCTGAAATTCAATTAAGAGATCATTTATGCCGCCATGTATGCATATTAGTTGAGCTTTTACTGTGTAAAATGAACAAGGTCAACAGAAAAATAATCCTTTTTGGCCTTCAGCAGCGTGAGGCAAATGTTTTTTTTTTCCAACTCTAAGTGGAGATGGTAAATATACGCAACAGGCATTAGCGTATAAATGTGAAGTGGAAGGACGTTGGTGCATTATTATTTTACAAATAAAAATCTGAAAAGAGTGACGTATACCAGAGGCGGGGGAGGATCGATCCAAAAACATTGGTAATGCCAATACTAATTCTGTATCACTTTTGGTTTGATACAAGCATACCAGGAACAATACTTTAGTTTCACATTCCATCTGGACTTTTTATTTTAGTTTTCTATTTTAGTTTTTCTACTCTACATAAAAAATGTTTTAGTTTTTCTCACAAATTATATTTTGCGCTTTGCATAATTAGTAAAAATGCACACAAATCCTGTTAAAATGTTATTAATGTATTTTGTCTACAAAATAAACTTTGTCTAAATTCTGTCCTTTGAACTAAACAATTCAAAGGAAAACCACAAAAGCACATAGAGGCCAGAAGTTTGATGATGTGAAAATATCCATTATTAAATAAAAAGTATTATAATAGTACTATTATCGGCGAAACTGGCCCTGTATTTATTCAGTATCGGATTGATACCAAAATAAGCAGTATTGCACACCTGTGTCAAATAGCTAGTGCAAATAAATGTCATGCACTCCATAAATCTGGACTTAATGGTAGAGTGGCAATATTCTTGGGATATTCTTGTGTGACCATGACCCAGTCAAAGTCTATTCATCAGTACCTGCTTATCCTTGCAGGGTCATGTGGAGGCTGGTGCTTAAAAAAACCCCACTCTGTCACCTCGTCTCGCTCTGCTTCTAAGAGTTATTCTCTATTTCTTGTTCGTCTTCCATATGGACACAAAATATTGACCTCAACATACACATAAGAAATGGAGGAAAATGCTGAGGTGCTTCTCTGTGTTTCCATGAGATCAGTCTGCTGCTTAATTAATCTGTCTAGTCTCCAGCCCACGGAAAGTCTCTGGGTTCCACAGTGTTTTTGCCATGGAGGTGTGCTTTTCTTGTGCAACGTAGTATTTCAGGAATTCTGGTAAAGTCTCTGCCTTGGAGTTAAACCAGAGGGGGGAGACAGGAAGCTCTTCCATAAGCTCCCCGCAGAGGGCAGAGCCCAGCTGAGCTGTTCATCTTTAGTTATGAACACAGTAGTTGGAGAAAGGTTTGATTTCATTATTTATCACATGGAACGGTTGCTGATTTTCAGCCCCGCTTTTGTTCAGGCAAGTTGACTCGTATCTCCATTTTCATGTGTTTCCAGTCAGAACCTTAGAAGCACACATAGTGATTTATTTTTATTCCGAGTTTGTATTATTCTTTTTTTTTTAAGATGGAATAACTTTAGTGATTTCTGTTTTTTTCTGAGAACTTTAGACACTTCTGTTTGAATATTTGAGCTCATTTCTGGGTAATTTTAATCGGCGATTTGTCCGGCTTAATTTCTACTGAACCAATCAGCAAGCAGAAGGAGAAATTGTTAATGATGACGTCGAAGCCATTCAGTCCGTGTTGGCCACTCCTCCAAATATTGAATCAACATTCGGCTCGGCACTTTTCTCTTGGCAGTGGAGGATGTTTTTTTTTACAGTGCAGGAAATTTCCGGTATCTCCCATGACGTCGAACTGGCGCATTACATGATACCTCACCGGCAAACAATAGCCGTCGGTAACATTTAGAACAGAGTCCAACGATAGGAAACTTATCATTTCTCAATAGCCGAGGGTCCAGACCAGTGGCGGCTGGCCAGTAGGGGGCGCTTGGGCGCCGCCCCCTTTAAATTGTTTAGATAATAATTTAATTCTTAACTGCAAAATACTTAGAAATGTATTTATTCATACTGTATGTCCAATAGACATGTTAGAATGTATTAAAATAGTAAATACATAATTCTATTTAATTGCTCACATTGTGCACACTTCCTATGTGCAGGGCGCCGTTCTAATGAGTGTGTATGTAGGCGCATCAACTTTTGGCAAGCAGGTGATCTGAGGCTGACTTTTAATTGGTTATTTAAGGTTTTCCACAGGGCGCAGCGCTCTGCGTCCCGGACACACCCATTCTGTTGTGTCATTACTGGTAGAGTGTCAGTACTGGCTAATTTTTTTTAAAACATTGTGATTGGACAATCCCCGATTCGACTCATTAGCGCAGCTGCAGTTCGTTAGGTCGATTCACGTTTACGTTTGCAAAGTGGAGTAGTTTCAAAATGAGAGAAAACTCTGTTTTGTCTTTACAAAAAAATGCTTTTACAAAGCGTTCACTTGAAGAAAAAAACAGGATAAAGGAGCTTGGACCGGATCGTCCCAATTTACAAATTCAGCAGCAGGCAAGTGATCGTGGACGATCCTACACGCGGGCTTTTTCCAGCTCTTCTTATGACAAGCGGAGTTGGCTAGCTGGATGTGATGTCGGACACTGAGTGTAGAAGACCATGAAAGGATTGCTGCAGAGGTGAGTTGTTGTGGAAAATCACTGTTACACTGGTTTATAGTAGTGTTATTTAATATATTAGGAAGATGTGCGCTGTAGTTAGAAATACCTTTAGTTGTGTCTATGCTGTGTAGGTATGTTGATGTAATGTTTGTCAGCAAGATATTTTATTATTTAAGTTGTACTGAAGTTTATGGGTAATGGGGAATAAAACATTTGGTTACTGAATTTTGTATAATCTTGTCCCACAAAAATGCTGTAACACATTTCATAACACAGCCTTAAAAATGGCAGCAAATGTTATTAAAATCAGTAAGTTTATAAATAAAATGTGTTCCTTCTTTCTATGACTTAATAGAAAGGACAAAATAACATTTCATATTTAGAATGAAAAATGTGATTATAAAATCATAATCTTCATGTTTGTCCTTCTCTCTTAAGGTCTGTGATCATACTGGGACACACCAGGGAGCGCTTTTCTTTCACAAACCACCTTGTTAGTGCCACACTCCTGCAGGGGGACAGATTTGAACAATACAACACAGCATTTCCTGAAGATGCACTGAGCAACACCTTAAAAGCCTATCCAGTGCTCAATCGAGGTAAACTGAAGACAGAGCTTACACTCATCTACAGCAAGGAAGAGTTCAAAGCCTGTTGTGGTGCTGTGGGCCTACTCCAGCTGTTTATGGAAAACAATCTAGAAGAAGTCTTTTCAGAAACTGTCACGCTCTTGAAGATCCTCATCACCACACCCATGACCACAGCAGAAGCTGAAAGGTGCTTTTCAACTCTGAAAAGAATCAAGACTTTTCTGAGAAACTCAATGATTCAGGACAGGCTGAATGCATTGGCCATGTTGTCAATGGAGAAAAGACTGGTCACAGAGATGACTGACTTTAACAAGAATGTAATTGAGAAATTTGCAAGGCAGAAGGAAAGGAGGGCAAAATTCATGTTCAAATAGTGCTATTTTTTAAGATTTGTTTTGTTTGTTTGTTTGTGTGCGCCCCCCTCAGTTTTTTTAGCACCAGCCGCCACTGGTCCAGACTAGAACATGGGTCAGTTAATTGGATTCCAAAAGCAGATATTTAACTGTGTTTGGGATTATTGTCCCATTTCAATGAGTATGTCATTGGCTGGTTCCAGTAAAACCTGGTGACAGATGGACATAAGTTGCCTGAAACAACAAGGTGTCTCAGAGTAACAAGAGCTCCCTGAGAACTACATCCACTTGTTTGATCAGTTGTTTGTGTGTGCTCGACTTTGCTTTACTCCTTCAATCATGCTCTTTGTTATCGCTAAACTTTTTTTTTTCTCTCCGACCGTAAAGCTTTTCTCCAGAACTCGCTTGGCGTGTCCATGTGGGCAGCTGGAAATTTCAGTTACACTTGAAGGGAATGACAAAACATTTTCAACAATGTGTTGTGAATGTTAATAATGCCACTGGAGAAATATGTTTGATCCTCTGATGTAAATTATGGCATGAGCAATAAAAAAAAAGAGCATAGAACAACATCCTCAGATGGAGAAACAATAAATAGTCAGTTTGGCAGTTCTCTCAGAAGCCCTCTGAAAGTACAATTACAGAGTTTGTCGGCAGCACATTTTTTCCAGGATTATTTCCAAAGGGACTTTTGTCTGAAGGTGAATTTCATAACACCGTACAACAGAGAGAAAGAGACCGGGGGCTGTTGTGGTAGTCTGTGTGCAGAGTTCACCATCAAAGCAACCGTTGAAAATCTAGATCGCCTCCTCAGAGGTCTGCAGAAACAGTTTGATTATTGATTTCCTGTGATGGAAAGCAGGCACGGAGTCAAATAATACCTCACTTCTCTCAGATATTTATTCAAACAGTGGGTGCAGCATATTCCATGTGCTCAGTGAAGTAACGCTCATGGATGATAGTCATTGGCTCACCAGACTTGCTTTTACAGGCACAAATTGTTGCGTAACATGTCGACACTGGGGCTTATTTGACTTGTTGATGTGAAACATGAGAATTACAAGCCATATGAGTGCTTAGAGCTAGAACACCTCCTCTGGAAAGGTCAAAGGTCTCATTTTAATGATATGCCTCTGTACTTTGGCTGAAATTGTTTTGCTACTTGGAGCTTTCTGTGAGCTTGGAATGTCTAACCTGAGAGTAAATGAGCTTTTGATGCTACAGCTAAAATAAATCACGGCTGATTTACGACACAAAATTATGGCGTGTGGTTAGAAACACTGCCTGGACTGTACTTTTAACGTTTCATTCTGACCAGGGTCAGCAGCAGGGACGGATTGGCCATCGGGAGCACCGGGACATTTCCCAGTGGGCTGGTTGCTGGCTGCTAAGGGGCGGGACCTATTTTTTTGTGTAGCCCCAAATTCGAGATGATCAAGATTAGAACAACAACAACAAAACCTCAGAATGATGTGAAAAAAAATCTAATTGATGAGAAACAGTTAAGAAATAAATGCAAAAACCACACATTAGTGTTCGTGGCTGCAATGTGACGACATATGAAGAAGTCCAGTGGCTTGTGTAGACTGGAAGACGTCACTGGATGTCAAACCTAAGCAATGTGCATGATTATGGCCAGTCTCACCAGGGAACGTAAATCAAAGAGTTTCAACTGAAAAACGACTCTGAAAACATGGCGCCAACTTGTCTGTCCATTACTAATATTTATGTCTCTTCTGGCATCTAAATGAGACTAATGTCTAACATTGTAATTCTAACAACTACCTCCTTGCAGACCATCGCCTCTCATCCATGTTGCTTTAAAGTACGGGCTCCCAGGATTCCTGACATACTGCCTGAATTGAAAGTCTTTTTTTTTTGTGCTAATTACAATAGCAGCTCTCGTTCCATCTGTTTGCGCATTCAGACCGGATGTGTGTAAGCCGCGCGGTGCATCGCTAAAGATGAAACACGTGCTTTCTCTGTTTTTCCTCTCTCTTGCAGATGACAGAGTAAGCAAGTTCATATCACTACTGCTGTAATGTCAGGCAAATAGTTAACAACAAAGCCCCAAACACAAACCTTTTCAACCACATGTGTGGCATCATCAGTTGTTAGCCACAGGTGTGCAGACTTGACCCGGTCTATCAGCACAACGTTTCTCACAACCGAGCAAAATGGGACAGTAGCTGATTTTCAAACCATTGTGGAAGTAGATAAGATTGGTGAATAAGATCGGTTTCTCATGCGAGCATCAGCCAATCGTGATCACTCAAAATGAAGGAAATCGGGGCCGATTTATAGGCCAGCAGCCTTACTTTTTACTGACTGTGCTGCTGAGCCGTAATATTGTAATCTCCTTGATTGGCCTCCACTAACTGTGTAATCTGACACCCGTCTCAGAACTATCTGCAATTTGAACAGCAGTATCAGATTATTATTTGGTTCCAGCAATGAATAACTAGTTCATTGCCTTCTTTTGACCACTTTTCTTACTGACCACTGCAGACTGGGAGCATCTCACAAGAGAGGTGCAGTTTTAGAGATGCTCTGACCCAGTTGTCTGGTCATCGCTGTCCGAATGCTCCTGACATTTCCAGTTTGAGGACACGATGTTAACAGGCAACTCATTCATAAACGCCTCACAGTTTATGAAAACAAGCGTCTTGGATGTGGAATAACTGCGATGGCGTAGAGGGCCGTTGTAGATAGGAAAAAAGAGGAGCCATTTTGTGCTGAAAAACTCAGACATTTTCAGAATAATATCAGAAATTTTCTAGGAAAACACATGAAACTCATAAAAGTGAGTTTCGGAAGTGAAATGTTTTTTAGTTTTGAAACTCCAACATTTTTTTTTCTAGAAAATTCTTGGTTTTTCAATCCCAGAAATTTCCTAGATTTTTCTGGACAATTTCTGAAATGAATCTAAAAAAAATGTTTCATCCGTGGGACCTCTGAACTCATGCTTTAAATTTCTGAGTTTTTTTCTAGCAAATTTTTCACTTTTCAAACTCAGAAATGTGCAAGATTTTTCTGGAAAAGATTAACCTCAAATTTTTGATTTTTTTTTTCTCACAAATTTTCGAATTTTGATGCTCAGAAATTTCCTTGTTTTTCTAGAAAATTTCTAAGATCTTTCTCAAAATTTCTGAGGTGATTTTTTTGGCGCAAATTTACTCCTTTTTTCGTCGACAAAGACAAATGGTCCTAATACATCGTCCTAAATAACCAATAAGGACGTCGGTGGCGGAGACAAACGGTTCAGTAGATAATTACCGCCATCTAGGGTTCACCACATCACGGTGCGTCGACTCCAGAGGCCTGTCCATGATGACAAGGGCAAATTCAACACTAATGACATTTTGTGGCCTAGAAATGAATGAGCGACCCTAATAGCTTTGCTTTCTCTGCCCTCGGTGAATTTCAAGTCTGCTTTCAACATCAGAGGCAGAGGGCCTTTAGGAGCAAATTAGACCTCTCCTTCAGATCAATGACAGATCTCATCTGTAGCCAAGAGAAGACACTTCCTCCAGCAGCGGGCGCAGATGTTGGCCTGTGAGAGGTTAAGACATCATCCATTCCACATGACCGCTTCCACCAGCAGGAGCCTCAGACGCTAGTGGCAGTCTGGACCCAAATGTCACACTTTTTCTATCTTGAATCTGTAGTGAATCCCTCCTGCACTTGCGAGGCCATGTTTTCCACCTCCTTCCCATTTCTTTCTTAATTTTTTTATTTTTTGCAATGTGCATAAAACAAAGCGATATGAAACGATAAATACGAGTGAATGTTGTTGTTGTTTTTTTTAATAACGGGTACTTTCTGCTCCCACTGCGGGGATCTGAAGAGGCGCATCCTCCTGTGCGTGTTGCAGCGATGCGCAGCCGTGCCGCATGACTCACGACGGGGGCAGGAGCGGCGAAGGGGATGTAAACAGGAGGCCGGCCGCGCGAGGCCTAACCTGAACCCGCTCGGCCAATGGGACGCCGCGCTCCGCCGCATCGCTCGCAGATCCCTCTTCTCTCATTGGTCCTCCGTCGCGTCGATTGCAGCTTCGCAGTCACACCGCAGAGAAGCGGGGAGAGAGAGACGAAGGAGATAGAGAGAGGGAGAGAGAGAAAATATTATCATTAATCTGTCAAAGGCGAATTTCTGCTCGCGCTGACGTTCGACCACAGGTGCGCGGTTTACTTTGTGGACTGTGAGCCGACGGTGTAGCGGCAGTAGGAGCGCGTGGCGCTTGTGTAACCTCGCGGAGTGTCGACGCTCGTCTTCCGCCGCCTGGTCGTTTCAGCACCGGACAGCGACACACCGGCGAGGCGAGACGCGTAGAACCAGGAGGGGGGGAACCCTGAGGTTGAGCGAGCCTCCCCCTTCCACCACCCCCACAAACGACACAACAACACAGGTGAGCTTCACGCTAATAATGTCACGCGTTCATCTGACGCTATCTTTTTAATTCATTAAATGTCGCGCGACGTGGTGTGCGCGTGCAGAAGGGCAGGTGGCCTCGGTGTTGTTTTATTTGATTTTGTATGCATTGTGAAGAAACTGAGCTCCGGTCGGTGAATGTCCTTGACAGCAAAAGGCTTTTCTAGACGTATGTGTGTTTGTGTTGGAGGGAGAGAAAGGAAGAAAAGAGAGAGAGAGAGAGAGAGAGAGAGAGAGAGAGAGAGAGAGAGAGAGAGAGAGAGAGAACAGGTTGTGCTCCTGCGCAGTTTGTCTCTCTGTCCTTTTTCTGACTCTCCCTGTCTTGTTTCTGTCTCCACAGCCCGTCCGACCCTCGCTTGGCTCGAGGGTTGGGGGGGCGGCAATGCGCGGCTAGATGACTCCGCCACATCAACAAGCGCCACGGTAGTCCTGGACTAATAATACAGCAGAGCCACGTCCCCTCCTCTTCTTCCTCCTCCCCCCCTCACCTCCCTTCTGTCTCCATTCGCTGATTCCAAGTCCTCCTGACTAAAGGCACCATGGGAAATCGTGGCATGGAGGATCTGATCCCGCTGGTCAACCGGTTGCAGGATGCCTTCAGCTCCATCGGCCAGGCCTGCAACCTGGATCTGCCGCAAATTGCGGTGGTCGGCGGGCAGAGCGCAGGCAAGAGCTCCGTGCTGGAGAACTTCGTCGGCAGGTAAAAATTGACCACCAGAAATAGGATAATCCCCTTCTCCCGTTTAACCTTGAGGATGACGTAAGAAGCCATGCAGTGCGCGAGGCTGTCTGCAGACCATCATTATCTGCAACTCAGTCAAGTCCCGTCCTTCAGTTTTTTCCAAGCCAGCCGCACTGGGTCACACAGAGCCACAACTTTATGTGGGTTATAGCAGCACCTTTGGGTATTCTGGCCCAATAAGCATCCAGAGCCCGGTGTTGCGTGGCACCAATTCCAGTTCAAACACTGAAAAAAAAAAATTGAGATCCATCTTAAAAAATGGTTGAGTTAATTCATTACATGTAATCAAATTAAGTTTGCTAAACTTCATCTATGTTTGTTTAACATGTCTTCTTAATAAGCTTAGTATATTTACTGGGATAAACTTAATTTGATTACTTGTAACAACTTTTTAAAAAAGTTGGATCAGCTGTTTTCTGTTTTCAGCAAATTACCTGTTAGGGATCGTAGTTCAATATGAAGCAAGTATTTCTATAAATCAGTGTTGCCAATTCCTCTGTAAGGACGGCAGCAATTGGCTACATCATAAGTCACCAAGTTAAGTCATGTTTTTTGTGCTTTACATCATTAAAAACCATCATACAGTCGTTAATTGTGAAAAAGGCAATACACATTTGTTTATTAAAATATTTGGGTATGTTTGAAGACATCAAGAAACAGTCAAACATATCTGATTACTTTGGATTTGAGTTGGGTTTTTTTTAAAGAAATGGTACTATTACATTAGTTGCTAAAGAGCTCTGAATATTTGCTGATAAAGTTGCTTTTAACAGGACACTACTTTTTTGTTATTTTACTAATTTGGTTTCATAGTCAGATTCAATACAGACTCAGTACAGCAGAGAAAGACACAATTATTGTAATTTATTTTGGATTAGCTTCCACTTACACTGTCCATAAAATGCAACTTGTGATATTAAATTGTAACTTTGAACTAAGTTACCAGTACATGTCGGGTCACTATGCATGTGTACTGAACAAATATAGCTTCATATATACCCATGGGCAAGCAGAACATTTATATTCAGAACAAAAATACAGTGTTCTGTTGCACAACTTTAAAAAGTGACACCAGAACTCCTGTAGCTATTGCAAAACTCTGCCGTTTGGGAACAACGGCAGAGTGTTCCCAAATGGCGCACACTGCCGTTTGGAGCCGCTTTGGAGAAAGAACATTTTACAGAGCCAAAACGTAATGTCAACAAAGACATCTTTCAACAGCAATATGGTGCATACTCTGTTCTGCAACTGAATTACAGGGACTGTTTTAAGGGCGAATTACACCCTTAAAACAACAGCAAGTTAACATCATTGATACTAGAGAAGAATTAGCTAAAGTGCAAATCTGGCTGCCTTAAACATTCAACCGGTCCAAAACACTGCACAGCAGTAAAGAACCTTCAGTCCAGCAATGCTGTTATGGTGCATTCAAGTACTGAATGTCCAAACTGGAATGTTTGTGTATGTTATGTGCTTTACCATAATTCTAAATCTATGAATAGTTCCATAGATTTAGATCTATGAAACTACATGTAAGTGTCATAGGTCTAAATATGAAACTTTTGAACAAGTTGTTCAATTGTGTTTGAACAACTAACACAATGGACAATTCTTTAACACTCTGTTGGGGGTTCTCTGGTGGCCCTGAAAAGCAGCACAGTTCGCTTTACGTGTCTCTGAGCCTTCAGAGACACATAAAGATAATTACAAAATCAGCCTTTTATCACCTGAAGAGCATTTCTAGGATTAAAGGACTAATGTCACAGCTAAGTCTAGAGAACTTGACTCTGACACCCGTCTCTTTTCTGCCACAGAGCCATAGTTTTATGCATAGAAAGCCGGCTGCAGAAATGCTCTGCTGTGTGTAACCTTTTTAAAACACCGCCCACATGCAGCAGCTCCCACTCTGGAATGCACAAATGAATATTCATGGTGTTGCTCTGGAATTTTGAGTTTAATCAAATAGGGGCTAATCAGGTGAACGGAGGAAGTCACGCTTTAGCTCCTAACGCTTATATTCATATACATAACTCAGTCTTTCATGACTGAGTTATGTATATGACTGAAAGACTGAAAGACTGAGTTCAGTCATGAACTCAGTCTTTCAGGTAAATAGTAGCATTTGCCAAATGCTACTATTTAGCATTTGGTAAATGCTAAATAGTAGCATTTACCAAATGCTACTATTTGGTAAATAGTAGCATTATTTCCTGTTAGCTGTCAACAAAAACCCAACTCAAACCCACAGTAACTTGGTTCAACATACCCAAATAGTTCAGTGCACTTATTCAGTTGGGTGTATTGATTTAGTCGTCCTCCAGCCTTTCAGTGGTGCTGAGTAATGGTCCATCTGTCCAGCTCTGGCTCTGCACTCTGCTGAATGGACTCACGAAGGCCTCCTCGTTTCTTCAAGGCTCGTCCCTCTCAGGGAATATTTGTCGATAAGGTTTCCCGCAACAAGCCTTTAAGCCTCAAAGGTAGAGACTTTTAGGTTCAGATTATGTGCGTGCGCACACACACATACACACACACACACACACTCACACACAAGCATATTCATCACCTGTGTGCGTAGCCCTCCAGAAAACGTCAAAGTCACCGTTTTGCAAATGAGCGAGCGCCCCTGTCAGCTCTTCATCCAGACCTGCTGTTTATCGGGTCGGAATGTTCTGCTCCCTCACTCAGAGAGACACCAGCTGAAAGCTGCAGGCTCCATTTTGAAATGTCTTCTGGTTTGAGCCGTTTTGAGCTCACTAACAGGATTTTTTTTCCATTAAAGAAACGGCAAGGAAAACTCTGCTGCATCTGGCGTGTTGTTAAAAAACAAGCAGCACAGTCCATAAACACTTATCACTGTAAGTTCACGATAGATGTGGCTTTAAAAAGACTTTTCTGATTTGTGTTTTCCTCTTTAGGGACTTTCTGCCCCGCGGTTCTGGTATCGTCACCCGCAGGCCTCTGGTTCTGCAGCTCATCAGTGCAAACGCTGGTGGGTACCACACACATTTCACACACCCACGCAAAATAACAGACACATTTTGTCCACTCTCTCACACATCCACACACACGCACACACACACAAAATCCTCCTTTCTTTCTAAATGGTGCTGTTTTTTATTCCCTCCTCCATCGGCATTTTGTTCCACTCAGTGCAGCCATTACTAATCTTTGGTGCATGTTTTTCTGTTTTTCTTTCTTTTCTTTTTTTTCCCTTCCCCACAGAATGGGCTGAATTCCTCCACTGCAAGGGGAAAAAGTTCACCGACTTTGACGAGGTGCGCCAAGAGATTGAGGGCGAGACCGATCGGGTCACGGGGGCCAACAAAGGCATATCTCCCGTTCCCATCAACCTGCGGGTTTACTCCCCTCACGGTACGGATGAGATTGCGCAGCTTCTCTTCTTCTTAACGTCAACTTAGTGACAGACCGCTGAAACTCTGCTGGATCTACACAGGGTGTGACAGGATGTGATTCACAGCAAATGGCCGGCGGATGATGTTTATTAAAGCTGTGTCAGTGGAAACAAAGACGAGGGCGTTCTGTTCGATGGTGTACATTACATTTATAATCTGTAGGAATAATAAAACAAATCACCTAAGGAGGTAGGACTACTTCAGATTCCAGATATTGGTAATGATGTCTTACTGTAGGGATTTGATCAGAACGAGGGTCTGTCCGGCTTTTTAAGTAATTACTTTATTTTAGTTGAATACAACAATTTTTTTATATATATAAATAAAATGGTCCATATTATTATTTTTATTATAGTACTGTTTGAATTGATTTATGATTATATAAAAAATTCCATCCATCCATCATCTCACATGCTTATCCCTAGTGGAGTTGCAAGGCGTGCTGGTGACTACCTCCAGCGGTCAACGGGTGAGGGGCGGGGTCACCCTGGACAGGTCACCAGTCCATCACAGTACATAAAAAATAAATTAACTTTTTTCTGTCAGGTAGCAGCTAAACTGCTAATTAGAATACAGCACATAGCTGGTACGTAGCTATGTATTTGGCATGCAGATTAGCAATAGGAATAATATGTCATTACTGAATGACAGATGGAGAAAAATTGATTCCAATATAATAATAAGCCAGCATTAGTGAGATAAATATTATGCTTTGGCTACGTTAGTAACAGATGGAGTTTTGGGGAAATTTATAGGAACAGCATAAAAGGGGCTAAAATGTTCTTCCTCTTGTGATGTACTCTTCAAATGTTGTGTAAAATATAATTTACACAGTATTGAAAAATATTTTTTGTACAACAAACTTTTATTTACCTTGATGTTTGTTATTATGAGATTTTCGTACCATCTAATCACTAAAGTCTGTTTAAACTAGCTAGCAAAACTAGCATGCTATCTTGTAAAGATAGTTTTGTGTTAAAGAGCAGAGAGGCTGTTTAACTTTGAACACAGTATATGTATTACTACACTAGTTCTTTAAAATGCTATAATAAGAAAATCAGACCAACATGTATATCCTATGGTGAAATACAAGTGCTGTTTGCAAAGTTGCACAGTAGAAAATTAACAGCAATAATTTGGTTTATTTGGCTTGTCATATATAAAAAAAGTGGGTCTTATTTTTTCAAATTCATATTCTCACTATGTTATTCCTACATTTGTAAATGTTGCAGTTTTTTTTTATTATTTTTTTGTCATTTCACACTAGTTTGGTGCTCTGGGGGCCCCCTAGTGGTGCGGAGGCCCCAAGCAGCCACTTATCTCGCATATCCTTTGGTCCGGCTGTGGAATACGGCTCATTTATTGCATTCCTGTGACTCCGCAGTGCTGAATCTGACCCTCATCGACCTGCCGGGAATCACCAAGGTGCCAGTTGGAGACCAGCCTGTGGACATCGAGCAACAGATAAGGGACATGATCATGCAGTTCATCAGCAGAGAGAGTTGCCTGATCCTGGCCGTCACCCCAGCAAACACCGACCTGGCCAACTCCGACGCCCTCAAACTGGCGAAGGACGTTGACCCCCAGGGTAAGGCGAGGAGGCTGCAGCGTTAGATGCCAAAAGAAATCAAAGCTGAAAGACGTGACCTTGTGTTTGTTGGCACGGATAAAAGCTCAACAGGGAATCTCTGTTAGCTGTGAGATGCTGTCCGTTGACTTTTGTGCTTTGACCTCTCTAAATGTGGCGGCGTCACCTCCCTGCAGGGATCAATCAAGTGTCAGATTATTATTAGAAACAGGAGTGTTGAGAGAGGAGAGACATAAAAGATTAAGAATTAAGTGTAAAAAAAGAGAGCAGGATCAAAATAATAGTACTGAAAAAGGGAACTGAATAAAAACACGGACCAAATGGGAACCAGGGTGAAAATATATATTTGATGTCCCACAAATGAAAGAATATATGGCTGGGAATATCCTTTAAAAGCCTCTCAGCTCCATTAAACGCAACCTGAGACTGTAGTAAACAGGCAGGAGGTCTTCTATTAGCCTAACAGTGAAATACTGCCAGGTTTTTATTGGCTGCTCAGATCACCAGACATGGGCTTGTTGACCAGATTGGTCCATGTTTAGCTTGCTGCTGCAGAAAAACAGACATCAGGTTCTATGAGCCAGAAGTAAACACAGCCGTTTTGTTCTTCTTTTTTTTTCTTTTTTAAATCAAAACAATCCATGTTTCTATACAATAAAAGTAGACGTACATGTTGGATTTTTTTTTTAGAATACTTAATTTTTTATTTTTCAAGAACAATGCAACAATTATTAACTGACAAGACAAAAATCAGCTTAGGAACAAGAATAATAACACCTGAATAGTCATTCGCCTCTGAAATACATTTATTTCAGGGGCTCCTCACTTTTTGTGTTTTTATTTTAGAAAAACAAAAAGGGTTGGAGAGAGAGTAATCATTATGCATTAATTAAAAATATATAGTACATGTTGGATTTTAAATGAGACAGAAACTGGATGGGGTGTTAAATTATTAAACTGTTGAAAAAAATACATGGTTCATAAATAAAATCTGGAAAGTGTGGCTTGCTTTTGTATTCAGCCTGACTGAGTCAGTACTTTGTTAAATGGCCTCAACGATCAGTGAATCAACACATTAAAAATACTGACTTTTTTGCCCATTATTGTTAGCAAAACAGCTAAAGTTTAGTCAAATGTAATAAATGACTCTTTAAGATTAGTTTTCAAGTCTTGCTTAACATTTTCAATTCTATTTAGGTCTAGACTTTGAAAGTTCCCGTTCCACTGGCAGATTATTTTTCTCATTTCTCTCATAACCAGACATTTTTTTCCATGTTAGAAGTGAAATAATTTGCCAGAGAAACTATTACTTTTTCATCAATATTGAGGAATTATTCACTTAAGTTACTTGTAAGCCAGTTTTATATTATTTCAAGTGTACTAAGACATTTGCACTAAAAACTAGACCAAAATTACTTGATAAGGATTTGTGTTTTTACAGCGTATCTGAATCAAGGGACTGAACACCAATGCAAGCCACACTTTTGTGGTTTGTAAAACATTTACAAATCCATATATCCTTTTGCTTCCTTGACAAAATTATGCACTACTTTATGCTAGACTGTCAATAAATACCAGTTCAACAAAATTGAGTCTATTGTTGGAATTCTGTAAAATGTATAAATGTTCAGTGCACTGTATGTATTATGTTTTATGTTTTTCCTCGTTTCACTCCTTTTGCTGTAACAAGGTTTAAGGACCATTGGAGTGATCACCAAACTGGATCTGATGGATGAGGGAACAGACGCCCGAGACGTTCTGGAGAACAAACTGCTGCCGCTACGAAGAGGTGAATATTTTTATTCAGAATAACACATTTCCTACTACAGATGCACTGATTTGATATTAATATCTGTATCGGTCACGATATTGGTAAAAATTCTAGATCGGATATTGGTGGCAATGTTCCCAAACCATAAGCTCAGATCTATTCAGTCTAATTCTACTCTTTGTGCTCTGAGTGACATCACACTGTATTATTTATTTTACATTATATATACAATTCCAAATAGCATTTTCTGAACCATTTGAAAGAAGGTTTACTGCTGTTTATTTTTTGAGTTTCTGTTTTTTCTTATTTATTTTACATTGGTCTACTCCTAATTCCATTGACTATACAAATTAATGTTTGTGAAGCTTGTGAAGAGACTGGTGTGTTTAAGTGTATTTAGTTATCAAATTAATTTGCAATTCAGTCCCTTTAGAAAAACAGAAACATTTCAAGTCAGTTCAGCTGATAGTAAACCTCAGATATAGGCATTGGAAATGAAAAGGTGGATTGGTGAATCCCTACTTCCTACTGTCATTGTTTAATTAATTTATAAGGCTGGATTCATTAGGATATTTCTCTCTGTGTTATTCCAGGGTATATTGGTGTGGTGAACCGCAGTCAGAAGGACATTGATGGCAAGAAGGACATTAAGGCGGCTTTGGAGGCTGAGAGGAAGTTCTTCCTGTCCCACCCCAGTTACAGGCACATAGCCGACAAAATGGGCACCCCTCGCCTGCAGCAAGTGCTCAACCAGGTGATGATGGATTTACCCTCTCTGCTCTCCCACGGTGCTCTTTACATAATTAATAAGAGGGTGGCCTACTTTTTTTTTTGGATTCTTTTTGCTTCCATCACTCACCACCTTCCATCCTGCCTAGCTCTAAATAATTCATGATTTCACAGAATTAAAGATTTTCTCTGGAATGCTTTTGGATGAATATCAGAATCTTATTTCATTACAGTGAATTACGTGATACGATACAATTAAGATTAAAAAAAAAAGATTCCAGGTAGTCAAAACACACATTTCATTTTATTCTGTATTTGATTTTAACTCGCGTCTTGTCGGATTTGCGTCTTCTCAGCAACTGACCAACCACATTCGGGACACCCTGCCAGCTTTCCGCAGTAAGCTGCAGGCCCAGCTGTTGGCTCTAGACAAGGAGGCGGAGGAATACCGGGGATACCGGCCCGATGACCCGTCTCGCAAAACCAAGCAGCTGTTACAGTCAGTACCGCTTCTTTTCCCACAGCCGAAGCAACATGAGACGTTGTTGACTAAAGACCATGTGAAAGGAATTTCTTTCCTCTTTTTGTTTTCTGTCTTTTGTTAGTTCACATTTTTTAAGTTGCCAGAAATCAGAGCTTGCTTTAATTAGCTGATATATGGTTGCTGTTATTGTTTTTTTGTTGTTGTTTTTGCACATTTGTTGCATTTCTGGATGTTTTTGCACATTTGTTGCGTTTCAGGATGGTGCAACAGTTCTCTGTTGATTTTGAGAAGAGGATTGAAGGCTCGGGGGATCAGGTGGACACGGTGGAGCTGTCCGGTGGAGCGAAAATTAATCGCATCTTTCATGAGCGCTTCCCTTTTGAACTCGTCAAGGTGAACTGCTGAGCATTAAATCTTAAAAAAATAGGATAAATACAGTTGTTTGCAACCCTGGTAAAGGTGGGCAAAAAGCTTTAAAATACACTAAATGAAACTTTAATTGCAGCAGTATAATCTCACTGTTATAAAACAGGATCTGTATTGAAGAAATAAAATTGGATGATCCTTATTAAATTTTTCATCACGCGCAGTAGCTGAGTTTCAATTGCAAATGTTTGCAAAACTTTGTCGATGTTCTGCTAATGTAGACAAAACATTTTCGTGATTGCTGTTTCCATTGAATAAGAAACGCAATTGAAATCACACGTAAATAAGTTTGTTAATGCAGTACCTCATTAAATAACACATCCTCCTCCCACTTCCTGTCGTTTCCTTCATCACTTTTTCCAGTAGAAACTTCTGGTTGTTGATCACTTGACTCATGTGATATGAAAAAAGTGTTTTCGTCACAATTTTGAGAAAAAATATTAATTTCGATACAACTGAAAAACCACCTCATCCTACTGCAAAAACTTTATATGAAATTTTTTATTTTTTTTTTAATTGGCATCTTTCTGTTGAGTAAAAATGTGTTTTCAGAATTCCAGTTTGCACAATTATATGGTCAGTGGGAACGCAGCCAGGGAGCAGAATGGGAAACGGGAGGGAAAACATGACAAAGCTCACCATTAGGGGATTGCAACAGAAACTGGCATCTTGGGGTAAGCAAGTCTCCATAACAACCATGAGATCCTGTCTCCATGACAAATAGTGATCCATCCATCCAGCTCCTGAAAGTGTTGAGGGCAGCACCACTGATAAATATACTTAACATGGAATTTATCTCCCACTGAATAAAATGACTCAAACTATAGGTAAGATTTAAAACATCTGAAGTTATGGTACAGCAATAAAATATTGATGTTTTTTTTTTAATTACTGCAAAGAAAACATGTTTAAAACATCTGAAATTATGTTCCTTAAAAAATACTCAATGATTCACAAATAATTTATGGTTTCATTTTTCTTTGCAAATCTATGAAATATATTTCTGAAATAATGTCACTGCAATAAAATATGTATTTGTATTTTAAGCCTTTTTACACATCTTACCAGAGGTAACATCCGCAGCATCCGCCAGAAACGTGGCAGATGCTGCATATAGTCCCAAAGTTTGAGCCTCAAAATATTTACTTTCTTTAAAAATAGACGAGTTAGTGTGATTTGCTGCAGTCTTAGTTCCTAGGGCTAACTCTGTTTTTTGTTTTTAGAAAACAGATTTTTTTCCTAAGAAAAAATGTTCTACAGGGCGAATGTTAAACATTGTTCTGTAGCTAAGTATAAAATATTTAAGTGTTTAAAAATCAACAAGTACTGTGTATTCAGTTTTTGAGATAATCTCTTCATTAGCTGAACATGTAAACTATTTTAAAGGAAGTGTGTGTTTTTTTTAACTCTTGTTTTCTGCTTCAGATGGAGTGTGATGACAAGGAGATGCGGCGTGAGATCAGCTATGCCATCAAGAACATTCATGGTATCAGGTAGGGGTTTCTGTATTTTATTTATTTATTTGACTTATCTCCCATAGTATCAAATGTGCCGCATGTCCGTCAGTGATAGGGAGCAACCTTCTGCTTGTTAGCAACACAAAATGTTGAAAACCTTTGCTGTAAAAACTTCTACCTATCCTGTGTGGCATAATTCATACACTAATGCTAAACTGCGTAACAACCAGTCAAATCATTTCTTTTCTTTCTCCAGAACTGGGCTTTTCACCCCTGATATGGCGTTTGAGGCCATAGTGAAGAAGCAGATTGTGAAGCTGAAGGAGCCATGCATCAAATGTGTGGACATGGTCATCCAAGAGCTGATCAACACCGTGCGCCAGTGCTCCAACAAGGTATCCTCCCCCCTGCTACTCATGGCGATTATGGAGCTGCTATGACTGCTATAAAGTTAGCAAACTTTAGTTAATCATAAAGCAGCATCTGAAAATACCAGCTTCCATAACGTTTGCTGTTTCCAATCTGTGGGTGCTGACATGCTGCGTGTTTTGTTTCCAGCTGGAATGCTTCCCGACACTCCGTGAGGAAACCGAGAGGATCGTCACCTCTCACATCCGGGACAGGGAGAGTCGCGCCAAGGACCAGGTAAAGTGTTCAGGCTATACTTATCACATTAGTTACTAATTACTATTACAAATGATAAGGAAGTTCAGATCTGTAGTTCTCCTTTTACTTCTTAAGAACAAAACTCACTCAAAGGTACAGCAAGAGGTTAATATCTTACCAATTAAGTTTTAGGTGAGGTTGTTTTAGGTTAGCTTAGCATAAAAATATCCTCTGCGTGTATTGCTGTTTTACGTATTGAGGAGGCATGTAGCAGAACAAAAGAAAATAAAAAAAATTATTACAATATAATGTAATGGATGGATGGACGGATTGAATATATTTTATTGCTATTTTTAAATGAAAAAACTTGATCTAATGTATGGATTATTTCCGGTGTTTATTTGATTTTAAACACATTTTTGTCTTCTAAAAAGTTTTTATGATTACCATAGTTGAAATTTTAGCACAATATTAGCTAAAAAAAAAAGTTGTTTTAAAAGACTTAATGATTTTTATATATACCTGGGGTGTCCAAAGTGTGACCCGGGGGCCATTTGTGGCCCCTGACTTCAGTTCAAGAAGCATACAAATTTGGCCCTTCAGCTCAGGTGTTTGATTTACATGGAGCCTTTCTATTTTTAATCAGGACATTATTATGTCAGACAAAGTAAAATCTTCTCACAATAAGAAGTATCGACTACAACATCAATTATTTGTCTTTAAATTAACAAATTTTTTAGATTATCGTACAAAGACTGTAACTTTTACTCAAAAGCAAACTTTGCTGCACCCAGATCTGCTTTTAGTTAATTGAATAAACGTGGCTAAATACAGCAAACATTTTCCAAGAAATAGTGACCTAAATCCTGATTTTGTTGATTAGAAAGACTGAATTGGTTTCAATCTTTTTTCCCAATTGATACCAAGAAAATTTGCAAAATGACTTTCAATAAGGCAACCTTGCAGAACCCTTTTTTAATCACAGTGCTACTCTATGCTCCCTTCCCATCGTCCTACAGCTGTTTCTCATAATAAATATCTTGTGTGTCCTTTCAGGTTCTCCTGCTGATTGATCTGCAGCTCTCTTACATAAACACCAATCATGAGGATTTCATTGGCTTTGCTAGGTGAACATGAAACCGTCTCACCTCAGTTCAACACGCTAACTTTTTGTCTTTTTAACAAAGTTTGCTGTCACTCTTTCCCACCTACTTTTTTCTTATTTTTCCAATGTTCCGTCTCTGCGTCCATGTTGCCGTTGCCGTGGCGCAGCGCTCAGCAGAGGAGCAGTCAGACTAATAAGAGCCAGAGTTCAGCAGGAAATCAGGTGAGCGTGTTCTCCATGTCCTGTCAGAATACAAATGGTGGCACACGAGGTCGAAACTGCTGTTCGCATTGACACGAATCAGAGACGGCACAGAAAAATGGAAACCACCGAGCTGAACGCATTTGCAAAACCCTCTTCTTCGTTTAACTTAATCTTTTGCATTGGATGAAATTTATGATTTATCCAATTCACTGCCAAAATTTCTACAATAAAATATAATTCATATTTGTAATTATTTATCTCCCATGCTTTTATTTAACAGCTGAGAGTGGATGTTTCTCACATAATTTGTTTCCCCATGGTTTTCTCAAGAGAGGTTTTTTCATCTTAAGAAAATTGTTGAGATATTAATTAATTATCTCTAGAAAATTGTTGGAAAGTGAATTTATTATCTCAAGAAAACCACCGGGAAAAAGTGTAAGTGGAAAACGTTCATTCTCGGCTTCCATACTTTAATGTTTCAGTTAGTCACCAAGTTTTGAACAGTAGCGATGCATCGAGAAATCAGTTTCTGATTTTAATCATTTTATCTGGGCTTTAAAACAATAGTGGATTCCTGTTGAACTGTATAGATGTGTAATGCATACTGCTCTCTTTCCCTCTCTCTGGTGATGTAGCTAAATGTTGGTCAAAGGCCTCAAAAGGCCCCAGTTTAATAAATGAAAGAATGAAACACCTTTTTTCTCTCCCGTATTTTGTGGGAGAGAAAATACAGTTAAATGATTTTAACTGTATTTGTGCATTTTCTATGATACAGGACAGCGCTGTACATTTGGAAAAATAATTGTTTTATTCTAACATTTTATTGTTAAATCAGTTCAATTTATCCACAAAATATATTTTCAAAAAAGTTAGTTCTTGAAAGAAATTAACTATAATCATAACCGGCAGATCAGAGCTTTTAAAAATAAATCCAAGTGGATTCTGTTATTGGTGCATCTCTATTGAAAAATGCATTTTTTTTCTTTGTTTAGTATCAGTTTTTCCCCCACCATCGTGCTTGGTGTTGTTGAGACGTTTCCCTTTGTTTTAACCCTCCCTTTGTCATAAAGGTGCCACCTTGCATTTCATCCCTACCCCTTAGTGAGAATCTCAGCTGCCCTTTCGAGGGCGTCTGTCGGTGAGTATCGCTCATCCGTGGGTCGTGGTTTGCAATGTCGTCTGTACCTGCTGCAGTCCTGCTTCTCGCCAGCGTGTGGTGCTCTCCAGCACTGCTGCCATTTTCCTCCGTGACGCGCCACAGAGATGCTAACTGACCGGTGTGGGGCTGAAACTTTTTCTTTACTAAAAAACGTTGCTGCTCTAGTTTTTGCTTACTTTTTTTTCTCTCCTAACACCAGTTCCACCTCTATTTTCATTTCTTCCCGTTTATCTTCAGCATTTGGAGCCACGAGAAAGAGATTTTATAAAGATGTGGGTAACCTCTTTAGTCAGTCTTAGGCGGTGCAAGCCTGACAGTAATCTAACCAAGTAATCCCTTGGCACCGGACCTGCATGGTTCTGTTTGTGTCGGGGTTAATACACTCAACACTGACGACACGCACATACACACGCTTTATCTTTGGTAGAAGATAAAGCCTCTAACCGGCGTCTAGCTGTGAGCGCGGCTGCACTGAGTGAGTCACAATCACACACCTCGGTTAACCTTCGCGCACGTTTCGTCTCGCCACCTTTGCTCAGATTACATGATCAAAGGGTAACCAGTTTACTGTTTCCGACTAACATAAAGCTTCTACGGTGAAGATCTTTTCGCCGCTCACGCCTCGGCTGTGCCCTATCCCCTCAGGTCATCCGTAAAGGCTGGTTGACCATCAACAACATCAGCATAATTAAGGGAGGAGCCAAGGAATACTGGTTTGTGCTCACTGCCGAGAGTCTCTCCTGGTTCAAGGACGATGAGGTGAGCGTGATTCAGCTACCTTCAGTTTTATTACATAACAATATTAGTCTATTACATGTGGGTAACTGTGGAAAGGGGTAGGAGTGAGGCTCTGCTGAAAGGCATAAGCAGTTTATGTCATATTTGCAGTAGATAACTCTCATTGGGTCTTCATTTGTATATTGGTTGGTGACTTTAAGTGCCAAGGAAGGCGCCTTCAAATTGTATTTTATTTAAAAAAAAATAAATCCTTTGTTTTACCAGGTAAACCTCGTTGAGATCTAGATCTCATTTTTCAAGAGGGACCTGGGCAGAAATCTGCAATACACAGCAACCTGATTACAAAATAAAATTAATTAATACATATGCACAAGTATAAAACAGTATACAATAATTTAAAAACAGTGACACTGTTTAAAAGAATCTCGTCGCCTCTTTTTAAGAATCGCTCGAAATAAGTCCAGTGAAATCAATTCTGACATCTTGATTTCAGACTGGCGCTGATTCCAGGCTGTAGGAGCATCACACTGAAAGCTTGCTTCCCTTTTTCAGTTCGGAAATGTGGAACATGCAGAAGAAAAATGTTGTTAGAGCGTAAAGAATGGGAATTAACAAATCTATGTAAAAGAGAGTTTAAATATGCTGGAGTAGAGGTTTATAAATCAGGATCATCAGGTGATTGTTTCTCCATACATTTAAAGGGGGCCATTCAGCTTTTGCATACAAATAAAATGTTTTATTTGTGTAGCGTTTTTCTAAAAATACCTCAGACACTTTACAGGAATTAAGCAAAATTGCAGAACAGAACGCACAAGCACATCAAAGAAAATCATTAAAAGAAAACATATATATATTATTCATTCAGTAAAAAACTAGATGAGTTCAGAGGATGAAGCTAATGTCTCTGTAAATGCTAAGTTATACTCATATTTTTTTCTTACGTGCACCAGTAACACTTTTATATCTATATGTGTTTATATGTGTTCACAATTGTTGTTTTTCAGTATTTTTCTGTGAACTGCTGCAACGACATTTTTTTGCCAAATTCACTGTTGTCTTTGTGCAATGACAATAAAGTGAGGCTAAGTCTAATGAACCAAAGACTTAAATCAGATTTTTTAAAAATCCAATCTCAGTTTGTGACTGTTGCCATGTTTGCATTGGATGGTTATTTAGACAGTGGTGCAGTTGGTAGCACTGTTGCTTTACAACTACAGCGTCATTGGTTTGAATCCCAGACGGGGATCTTTCTGCATGGAGTTCTCATGTTCTCCCTGTGTTCTCTCCAGGTGCTCTGGCTTCCTCCCAGAGTCCAAAAACATGACTGGTGGGTTAGTTAGTCCCTTAGGTGTGTGAGTGTGTGTGTGTGCATGGTTGTCTGTCCTGCTTGTCCTGTAGGGTGTACTCCGCCTGTTGACCAGAGATCACTGGAAACCCTACAAGGATAAGCGGGGAAAGACAATGGATGGATGGATATTTACACCGAAGCTGAAGATTATTTTCACAGGAAATGGAGTTTGGAGGAGGTGCAACACCAAAGATATTCCTGTGTGAAACACGAACTGAGAACAGAACATGGGAAGTGTTTCCATTTTAGTAATTACCTGAGGTGAAAGTAAAAGCACCGTTAAAAGAAAAAATATTGTAGTAATTTTGGTTTACAAAAAACAATTTTATAGATTTTTTTTAATGCACTCAGTACATCTTTTCTGCAGGAAGATTATTATTGGTGCACTGCTTTCTCCCTTCATTTCCATAGACATTAATCTCCTGCTGTGTAAATAACCAATAAATGCAAACAGCTGATACAATTCACATAAACCACTATGAGATTTGGAGATTAGAATAGTTTTAAAATGTCAGAAGTCTCCTTAGCTCTTGGTCTGTCTCAGACTTGCTATTAGCTTCAGCCTTAGTCTGGATTTATGAGGACATGAAGTTTTCTACTGCAGGTAAGATTGTAGCTAATCTTTTAACAAAACCTCACTTTAAAATTTCTTAACTTTCCCTTTAATGGCCCATTTCAACAACTTGAAATCCTCAAAGACTCCTGGACTATAAATCAATAACGGTACAATAGCAATAGTTTCGCTTTAGCTGCTCGACCTCCCATGGCCAGCTAAGCAAAATGGGCGGCATCAATTCACTCACTCTTTGGTTACCTAGCAACAACTTGCTGACTATTTTGCACAGCAGCAGTTTCAAGTTTTGCCACCATGCTTTTCAAAATGAAAAACAACAGCATGGCATGAAAAGTGTGAATAAAACTGGAAAAGTCACGCCACCAGTTTGGCATTACTTCAGACATTTAAAACAAAAAAATTAATCATAATTCTTAATACCAACCGAATATGAAAAGCATATATCTTGATATGTTTTTCAGCCATATCGTCCATTCCTGCTCCTAATCAGACTTCCAGCTGAAAAGCACCAGAGTTAGGCACAGGAAGGACTCTTTAAAACCTATTGTGTTGCACTTATAAGTTAAGGAACTAATAATAAACAAAAACCTACTCAAACCATCAAAATAGTGGGTAAATGGCTGCTTCAAAGCAGTATTTTATTATTTTAAGAATGACCAACGACAGCAAATGTCTTTAGCAGCTTTAGCCCACCATCATTTGCATCCACAGGCCAGCATCAACAGGATGCAGCATTTGGTCACATGCCGGCCTCCGCGTGGCAGGCTGGCGTCTCTCTGCCTGTCTGTGCCTGCTGTACAGGTTGGAGGACATTCTGCACAGCAAGTGTAGATAGGCAGACACACAGCAGCTCCTCCAGCCAGCCCTTTCTGATGCTGCATTGTTGCCCAGGAGGCCCGATTGAGTTGCTTGCCATCAAGAGTTTTCAGGAAAATGTCCTCTGGAATGAGTTCTTCAACAAAAAAAAAAAAAAGCTGTGTCCGCAGTTTTTGATTATCAAGTAAAATGTTTTTTTTTCTCCAACACATCCTCACTTGTGCTTTCCATGCACCTTCTATTCTGTGTTCCTTCACTCCCCACCTCCATCCACTGAGACTTCAGCCATTCACTCCTTCTTCTTCTTCTTCTTCACTAAATTTGGAGCAGCCCCAATCCCAACCTAATGCTCGCTCTCTCAGCCACCCAAAAATACGCGGCCGCCCGCTCGGAACCTCAGACGGCGCGGTGAGGCGCTCGCGGCAGCCCTGCGGATTGCCATCCGAGACGCTATCGCGGCAATGCCGGTAATTACAGACTCCGCTAGCTTCTCCTCGTGTATTTCTGTTTTACACCCTCTTGAACTTTTCTACGGTCGTGTACACGTCTGCCTCCTCCCTTGTATTAATGCGGCTGGCAGTTCCTTTGGAACTTCTTGCATTCTTGGCAGGAACACTTTCAATCCAAACATCATCATCTGGCCTTTTCTTTGCAGAAGAGAAGACCTATTAGATATCAATACCCTTCACTCCGCCGTCCTCCAACTCTTCAATGAGGAGAGGCGCTGCTTTGATCGTCTTCACTTTATGTGCTACTTGTGACTTTTTGCGGGAACAGTGCAAGTTCTCAGCTGAAAATCTGATTAGTTAGATTTACTGTTTTGTGTGTGTGTTTGTGGTTTTTGTAGTCTTTTTTTTCTGCTTTTCCTGAATTTGCTACTACCCATCATACATCAGTGCCCTCTGCTTGCTTAGGCCACCCACAGAAATGCCTTCGCTTGGGGTGTCTCAATGTACCCTCAAACCCCAATTGATTGATTGGTCCGTAGCCCTTTTGGCTCAATGCTTTGCAGCCGTATTCGCTCCTCATCCCCCCTCACTCCCCTCCCTTTCCAGAGTGACCGCATCTTCCTCAGCAGCCTGCATGCTCGCTCATTCATGCAGTGATTTATGTGAACTTGCTTTTCTTTTAATGCTCAACGAGCATTGATTTGAAACCGAGGTATGCCTTCAAGCGCATGTAGCCAGAGCTGAAGTTAGTGGTGAGGAAACTGGTGACACAAGTTTATTCCACAAACCAGCAAGCGAGCGGGGAAAGCGAGCCAAGCGTTGAGAGCGCTCTTTTGGTCAAAGTCTAGAAAAGAATGAGGTAGCGACCTCGGACGTATGGTGAGGAAGGATGAGACACACAGAGAGACAGACGAACAGAAGAGGGTCCGTGCCCAGTCTAACCAATGTGCAGACTACTGTACACCAGTATGACAATGAACAGGTAGTCTGAACACTGGGTGGACGGAGCCGGAGTGGAGAGCCAGGCCTTGTGTGCCGCCGATCCCGATGCTGGTGGGACAGCTCTGCCGTCGGCGCCCTTTCCCCTCTCGCCGCTCCTGCAGCAAAAAGATCTCTTCCCCCCCATTCGAAACGCAGCGGTACGCCTCATCCATGTCTGTGGGGTGTGGGGGTTTTCTGGAAGTGCCCCCCACTGGTCCCCTCCCCCTCCTGTTTATTTGTTTAGGTCGGGCGTCCCGGACCGGTCCAGCTTTCAGGTCACGCCGGCCGTGAAGAGTATCCAGCCTTGACGTGGCACATTCGCTCAGACGACTGGGACACACTGGTTGCGCGTTCTGGGAGGGGATATTACAAAAAAGAGGGAAAGAGAGACGCTCACAAGGGAGGGGAGGGGGTAAGAGAGGGAGAGGAAAAAGGAGGGGTCCCGGTTGACCATATAAGGGCGACGGTGACCCCTTGGGGAATCTAATCCTAGAGTCTTCGTAGAGTTCTTCCTCCATGCCCGCCAAGTCTTACCTGTGTCAACCACAACTTTCCAAACCAAAGGGCCGTCTTTTGTGAATCTTTATCCGAATCGACTTTCTTCTTCTTCTCCTTTTTGGCTTCTTCTCCTTCTCCTTCAGCCCGCCGTTTCTTTAACTTCTCCCTCCTTTCCCTGCATCTCTGTGTGCTAAGCACTACCAGATGTTGAGTTTTAACGCCAGGCTGTCATTTAATCTCTCTTGCTCTCCCTCTCCCTCCCTCGAACAAAAAAAAAGCCAAAAAAAAAATCAGGCAGGAAGTGGGCCCCTCTGGAATGGAAAGAGAAAATATAGAGAAAATATTGAGTGGCTGAGATAAAAGAAAACAGACAGGCTGAGTTAAGACGCGTAGGCTCGGACTGAAGTGTAAAGTGAACGGTAAGGATCTCCGCTCTTTATCTGTTTGAGCCCAGGGTTCTCAGTGGAGTCGACCCCCCCGAGTTTGAGTTTGAGCCGGGGCTTTTACCTATCAGCGACCTGCTCCCTCCACCCACTAAGCCCCCCGCACCGCCCTTAACCTCGACCAGACTCTCCTTAGGGTTCTCTGCCAGTGCTTCTCTGTGTAAAAACGTACCGTGAAGAACGACTGCATCCTGACCCAAACTCTAATGACTTCCACATGTGCTCATTCTCCCTTTTTTTCTCCCTTTCTCTGCTCCTGCCTTTACCTCCCACTCTCATTTCTCCCCCATTCCTCCTCCCTTTAACATCACCTCCTCTTTCTTTCTGCCTTCCCCACTTCTCTCTCTCTTGCATTCACTTTTTTCTGCCTGACAGATGCTGAACATACCAAAAACATAATAACTCATTTAGCTTTTCTTTTTTGTGTGTGTAAGCTCATCACTGTTTTTCTCTTTCCCTCCACCAGGAGAAGGAGAAGAAGTACATGCTCCCCCTGGACAACCTGAAGGTCCGAGATGTGGAGAAAAGTTTCATGTCCAGCAAACACATATTCTCCATCTTCAACACAGAATCCAGGTCTGCTACTCATGACTTTGGCTTGAAGATTAATCTATGCAGACAATATTAAATTAAAAACTAGGACTAAGGAGGGGAAATATGTTTTAGGTAGGAACAACCAGAGGTGCGCTGGGTACACAAAAATTGTACTCAAAAAAGAGTAGCACTACTTCAACATATTTTTACTCAAATTTAAATGAAATGTCAAAGAAATATCTGAAATAAGAGTGGAAAAAGTATTTGGTAAAAAGGCGACTCAGGTACTGAGTAACTCAGTAAAACATAAATCCTTTAATATTTAAAGATTTAATGAGGGGGACTAAAATATAAAGTTATGCAGAAATCATTGGCATTTTCAAGGTCAAAATGAAAATAATTCTTATAAATAATGTAATTACAAAATAATGTGACAAAAGAAAATTTTTTCCAAATTAATTTCTTTTGATAAAAAGCTTACCAAATTTTTTAACAAAAACTGCTTCTGTGTCTGGTGAATTTTTGGCATTCAGAAATTTTACTCAAGGAAGAGTTGCGTTACTTCATAATTAAATCATTCAAGTAGAAATAAAGATACAGAGTACTGCTAAAAGTTTGTTTTTTTTTCAAAACGTTGAGTGAATTTAACCCTTGTGTTTACAAATGGGGTCCAACCGAACCCACACACGTAAAACTTGTATCATTTGCCACAATCCTCCACGTTTGACTCCGTCCTCGCACGCACATGGGTTAAGCGGTTATTACCCAACTCTGAAATTGACCCAATCAGAGTTTACCATTACAGGTAAGATTTGACGAACTGTCTCACGGTCCATTGATTTGCCAGCTTCTTTTATCCACATTTCTTGATAATATCATAAATATTCAGTGTTAAGTGGTGTTTCTGCAGGTCATCCTCAATATGCTGCTCCAACAATTGTTAACTCAGCGGGTCACTGAAAATGCACATAGACATATAATCCGTTTCTAGAGATGTGCCAGACTGGACACGTACCGCCGGTACGGTACTAGCTAATTTATTGATGATGTTAGCATATTTAATCTCCTGTTTTCATACCAGATAAATTAGCTCTTTAATTTAATGCAGTTCCAGTTAATCATGTAGAGAAAACAAACTTTAATAAAAAGTTGCTAGTTAGTCATAAACTTAGCACTTTGATTTGAATGTCTTAAAATTCATGGAGTAATGTTTCAGCTGCTTTCTGAGCAACTCTCCCAGAACAGAATCAGAGCAGGTCATGTTAAAAAGACACACAACCACTGCAATCCCTCTTTTACTTCCAGCATCATTTCAAAGAGTTGCAACATCAAACCTTGATAACAGAGCAATAAAACAACACAGATTTGACGATGGAAACATGAACACAGGCTGGGATTTAGAAAAAAAAACAATTGGGGGAGACATGCAAGACACAGCTGCGATTCTTACTAGGTTGTGTGACTGACAGAGGCACAGAATGTAGATCAACAACAGGTAGCGGAAGTTGAGTTTCGCTTGGCACTTCAGGACGTATCGTTTAAAAACGCCTTGACTTTAAAAATGCACCTGGGATTTGACCGGTACGTCTCTAGTTTTAGCTTTTTCAACAAACCCGATTTGATTAAACGGGGAATTGTAGAAAGTTTTCATTAGGGACTGGTAGTAATCAAGCAGATAAACAAACAGATGGTCTGTAAAAAGTCAAAATCGGCGTAAAAAGGTTTTGTCTCATGCCTGAACTTTCACTAATTGTTACAGCATGTCCTGTGAAAGTTTCCTCTTGGACACGCTGGCTCGGCACCCAACAGGAAACTGTTCCACACGGAAGAGGCAATCATCTGACACACACTTGACATTCTAAGCAAATGATTTTGTTTAGGAACGTCTACAAGGACAATCGCACTCTGGAGTTGGCCTGTGACTCCCAGGATGACGTGGACAGCTGGAAGTCGTCCCTCCTCCGTGCCGGGGTCTACCCTGACAAGACCACCACGGTGAGAGGATCCACTCCAACACTGTTCAGTGAGAATGACTCAAAATCAGAGCGGCTGCTTAATCGGCATGAGATCACTGATCTCATGCCTGGGTTTTTAGGCAACATTATACACCAAGTCAGGAGCAAATAAATTACGACGGAGTACCAGGGACACACTAAGAAAATAAAAAAAAATTAAATCACTAGAATGAAGTAATCAAATTACGAGAATAAAGTCATATAAAAATAAAGTTGAAATAATGAGAATAAAGTCCTATTACTAGTTTATTCTTGAAATATTATTATTACAACTTTACTCTTGCATGACTTTAATCTAGTATTGCTGTGACTTTATTATCATAGTTTTATGACTTTATTTTCCTAATATTGTGACATTATTCTCATATTTGCGTTTTTTTCTCATACGACTATTCTCGTAATTGCATGACTTTACTCTCAAAATATTATGGCTTTATTCTGATTTTTTTCAACTTTATTTTCTTATAATTTTATTCTCATAATTTTATGGACTTTGTTCACATACTTTATTCGCGTACAACGTTATGCTTGTAATATTATGACTTTATTCTCGTAATTTTATTTTTAAGTTTTTTATTAGCTTTGCCATTGTAATAAATCATGTCGATCTACATCATATATATAACATACATCTAAGTTTACGGTTATAATTTGACAAAATACGAAAACGTTTTGGGGGTGCACATACAGCACAGCGCAGAGCAAGATTAACACCATAGGCTAGGTTTGTAAATGTGAAAGTCAGGATTCGCTTTTCAGCTTTTTTGATTCATACAAACCAGACAGAAACAACATTTATAGATCATTAGACAGAAAACTGAATGTTGATGGCTTGTAATGTCTGATTTAAAAGACTGTACCCCAGTTCTGACAAATTTTAATTCTCTTCTGTAGAAGAAAAATGACAAATGTACCCAGATAACTTAAATACACATTCATAGATTCCTCATATCGTACCACCCAAGAAGCTGCAGTTTTGGCTATCGGTGAAAATGTGTGCATTTCGTCTTGTGTAGCATAAGTACAGCTGATGATGTAAAATGACCTATAATCTTTAATAAACTCTCTGAATGTGCCTGTTAGACTGCTGGTTTTAAAATAAATAACGATTAAATTATACAGTGTTTATATAGCACAGTTTAATTCTTAGTGATTTAAAGATCACAAAAGCATAAAAGATGAACTGTAGGAGTTTTATTGCCTTACATTAACAGCAGGGATGTATAAGACTTATTTTTACATGTGCTCGTGTGTGTCGGAGTGGTAAAAACTTTAGTTTTGTCAAAATGTCAGTTATTAAAATAAAACTTTTAACCCTTTGTAGAATCATTTTCCTTCAAAATAAAGGGGTGAACTTTTTCTCCCCCTGCAGGTTGAGAGCGAGACAACCACCACCACCGACAACTTCTCCATGGACCCTCAGCTGGAGCGCAAAGTGGAAACCATCCGCAACCTGGTGGATTCCTACATGGCTATCGTCAACAAGTGCATCCGGGATCTCATCCCAAAGACCATCATGCATCTGATGATCAACAATGTAAGTGAAAAACCAAACATCTACGAACACAAATCTCCAGGAGAGCCGACTTCTAATGGTGAAATGCAAGAAAAATAAGTAGCATGATTACTTTACTATTCATTTTAGTAAGTCTAGAGGAAAATTGTTTTTGATGTTTTTGCTGTTTTATTTCAAAGTTATAAACATTTTGAAACAATATGTCAAAAGGTAGATTTAATATCATTCCTTTTGTTCTTTTACAACCCATTATTTTTTGAAACATAAAGAGCAGATGGTTTTAGGTGGCAGCAGAACACCTGACAAGACTTCCTTATTTATGTGTTTAAATTGAAGAGAATGTAGCTGAACCACTTTGGAGGTAATTCAAGTTAATTATCAACTTTCAGGTAGAATGTTTTCTTAAATTTGTGAGAATTGTCCAACATTTTATTAGAAAATACTGTTAATACCCAGACATATACTGCTTACAGCAGTAGTACATATTGGCCTGAACTAAAGTGTATTTTGTTAGCTGCTTTCCTAAAAATAATTTTTAAAAATTACCATTTGAAATATAAAGAACATATGTTTATAGGTGGCAGCAGCACAGTTGACTAGGTTTTCTTTCTTCATGTGTTGGTGAATTAACATGGTTAGGCTTCAGAGAATGTAGCAGCACAGCCTAACCGTTTTCATTTAAGCTAATTAGCAACTTAAATGCTGTTTTCTTAAATTTGTGAGAACTGTCAAACATTTTTTAGAAAATCCTGTTCATATCCAGATAACTGCTGCCCACAGCATTGAGCTTGTTTATAAAAAAGAATAGTGTAGTTCATTTTAATTTAAGCATTTGTGCTTACGTAGCAAACTTAAGGTAGATAGTGTTTCCATTTTGCTTTCCCATTTGTTGCTGCTTCATCTCAAAACCGTTTTCAGCTCAGCTGTATTTTAATCCATTGCAGATAAAACTCACAAAATAACTTCATGCTGCTACTTCAGAAACCTAGCAGTTTGTCTTTACAGTTGTAAAACTTAATGACTAGTGCTCAAGCTGCGCCAAGCTGCAGTTGTGGCTGACATAATTACAGACTGTACCAACAACAAGTATTTGAAATTGAGTTTTGTCAGAAACTCTCAATACAGATAATTTATCAAGCTTATACATGGTAAAATTAAAGACAGGGACACTGGTACTTAACTTAAAGTTTTACCACTCTAATTCTTTCTGCTTTACTGTTTGGTCTTGTCAAAAGGTGAAGGACTTCATCAATGCAGAGCTGCTGGCGTGCCTGTACTCTGCAGGTGACCAGAATGCCCTGATGGATGAGTCCCAGGAGCAGGCCCAGAGGAGGGACGAGGTGCTGAGGACCCACCAGGCCCTGAAGGAGGCCCTGGCCATCATAGGTGACATCTCTACATCCACCATCACAACCCCCATGCCTCCGCCTGTTGACAACTCCTGGGTGGGAGGATCCACCGGCGGTCGCAGGTAAGTTGGAAATTAACCGAAATCAAGGTCAGGAAGCCTTGACTTTTGCTGTTCTTTTCTTTTTATCACATCCGTTCTGCTGTCCAGGTCTCCTCCTCCGAGTCCCACGGCCCCCAGAAGGATGTCTTCGGGCCAGCGGCCAGCGCCCAGAGGGGCCCCACCACCACCAAACCGTCCAGGACCTTTGGGACCCTTCAATAACAGTGCTGATAGCCCCCAGGCACCCAGCCGCCCCAACAGGGCCCCCCCTAGCATCCCCAGGTAAACACAGTCATCACCTTTAAAACTTTGTGATATTTAATTCAAAAGATTTTATTCTGTTTCTAAAGAATTACCAAGTCACTGAAGGTAAAATGTATTTTAAAGCCTAATGAGGAAAGTACATTGCTGAATGTACAAAAATGCAATTTAAAAAAATTACTGAGCTAAAGTAGATGTACCTTGCAAATTTACAAGCTATAGCCAAATTAGCTAACCACAAGCTTTGGAAACTAGCTGAGCACATAAACAGTTTATTCACAACATTACATCGGGTTTAATGTGAAAAGGAGGAGCTTCAAAGGATTAGTTTAGAGTGTTTTAGGTAAGATTTTGCTTAAGGATGACCAACAAGTAATATCTAACCTGCAGTAAAATAGATAACAGTCTTAGCGTCTTTATTTCTTCAAAGTAATCATGAACTATCCCTTTACACATTGACTACAATCAAGGGTGGATTTACAAGGATGTAAGTCCTGGGCTGGAGACAGGTTTGGTGCCTTGTCCACTAAGGAAAAATTATTTTTCTAATGAAAATTACAGTACATTAATATATTGTTTTATGGATGAGCGGCCATGAACTGATGCATGGTAGGTTTAATACATCACCTGGCCAACAGCTCTACGTTGTTTCCAAAAAATCGACTTCAACTTCATAATATTCAAATATCTGAATATTGTTTAAATTAATAGAAATCCCAAAATATGAATACAACACAACTTATATGAAGTACAACATCGCAAAACCTCCATTCCTTCAAAAAAGAAAAGAAAGAAAAATCTTTGGTGCCCTCAAAAAATTAGGGCCCTCAGAAAACCTTTTCTGAAGTGTGGCCCTGGCTGCTCATCCAGTGACATTATTTTAATAAGCCTTTACATTTTTATATTGCATACTCTTTCTGTTCAAAGTTAACATATCTAAAGATTCACGTTGGCATGAAGCTTGCACTAAGCATGCGTCACTGCCTGAATCACTCTTCCTCAGTGTGAGGCTGATCAATCCTATAGTCATCAGCATATAGTCAGCAGCACATTAATGTGTGCAGACATAATGTATTAGTTACTGTTTCACAACTACAGGATGGGTTGTCCTACATAATGAGCTACTATGAATCAGTGAGGATGACTTACGGATGTGAAACACATTTATTTAGTAGTTTTCCAAAGATGACCACCGACCTTTAAGTAAAGGACAGCTTTATATGCGCAGGCAGAGGCAGCCACTTCACAGTTTTATAATTTATTCTTGCACATGCTGCTCATTGTAATCTTGACAGCAACTTCTCAGCAACGTTTCTCATTCTCCACCTACGCTCTTTGCTGTGGAGGCAAGCTGGAGTGCCCAGCAGTTTCTATGGTAACGAGGAAGCTTTGCATTCACACGTCTTCTAATCTTTTTATGTCATTCTTTTGGACTAATAGTGTTTGAGCGGCCAGGGATGGATTAAGAGACTCTGAAGAGTGAAAATCGGCTAACCAATACATATAGGGGATATACTGTGAGCTTTCATGGTGACTGTTAATTGCTAACAGGCTAGCTTAAGTATAAACGTTGTCATCTGTAAAGAGGTGAAGGCAGGTTAAGCTTTTAAAGTGAAGCTCATTCCTAGACCTGTCTCGTGTTAAATTAAAACGAGCTCAATAATTTCCATCTGCTGGATTTATTGTTTTCCTCTTTTCTTTCAACTATAAATTGGATGATAAAAGTCTTCAGTCAGGTTCATTGGTCTCAACTAGACCTTTTTTTGAAGGACAGTTTTCTTTACATTGACTTCATAATTTATTTTATTTCATTGTGTTTGGATATTTAAAATGTCTTCCAGCTGCAGTGTTAAATGTTCGTTAGAATTACTTAAATTTACTTGAAAACGGTCTCAAGACGACAATATAATCATTTATCGCGATAACTTCTGGGACAATTTATCATCCGGCAAAATTTGTTATCGTGACAGGCCTGCTCATTTCTGTATATGACGCCCAAATACTTGCCTTATTGTGGGGGGAAAATATACCATATACATCTATTTTCTTATCAAATCAATCTGTTCTTCTTCCTCTGCTCTTCGACGCATCACCGCTCTCCAGCCGGCGACCACCGCCGTCTCCTACAAGACAAGCCCCGCCATAATCACCCAACCGGGGTGACTTCCCCTCGTCCGCTCTCCTCCTGTCTCCCACGCCTCTCTCTTAGCCATGGCTCTGCTGTCCTCGTCTCTCCTTAGCGAAGACGCCCGCCAAAGTCTTTGACCCCTTCAACCTCAGTTTCCCGCCAGGTGAAGACGTTCATATATTTATGTACAGTACGGTACTCGTCTTGTGGTGTATGTATATGTGCGCTTGTTGCTCACCTGTGATCCAGGTTCGCTTAGCAGGTCCACTACCCTGAAACCCCCACCCTCCCTTTCCCTCTCATACCTACAACCCCTACGGTTCAACCAGCACCCCCAGTCGCTGCTTCTACATAAAAAAAACAAAAACAAAAAAACAAATAAAAAATAGGCTCAGCAGTCATACTGCCCTACTCATTCCAAAACGCAGCATGCCACATAAGCTGCTTTTATTGCATGGGAGTGTATGCGTGTGTGTGCGTGTTTTCGGGGGAGGGATTAATTTGCCTATATGTAGGCTGAGTTTGATTTAGTATTGTATTAATTTATTGTATAATGCCCCCGTCCCCCTCTCCCCCGCTGAGTGTTGATGTTCTTTTAGGAACAGAAGTTGTATCTTAGTATAAGTGCGTATAAGCGTGTTTTTTTTTTGTTTGTTTCTTTCTGTGTGAATAATACATTGTACATGTGCGTGTGTGTGCGTGTGTGTGTGTGTGCGTGCGTGTGTGTGCGTGTGTGTGTGAGGACACGTGTGCATGTGCCGTCTCTGCACGTTTGTTGGCGTTTCAGTTCTGTTTGTTTTCACTGTCAAAGCTGTTAATGATGAATCATATAAAAAAAAAACCCTGCGGGGGGAACATTCAGTGTTTGACTTTTGTGAGCTGTTCCTGTGTTGTAGTAGCAGCCATACACACATAGCAAGGCTGAGGAGCACCTTCGATATTCTCTATATGGAAAAACAGCCTCGACAACACGTTTAACCTCGCCATAGGTGTCCACCTGTGCTGTACCATGGTCAGATTGTGACCCCCGAACCGAAGGGCCTCAAGCTCCCATTCAGATGCTGACTGGAACTGAAGCTTTGGTAAAAACTAACAATTAAACAACAAAAACAAAAAGCAAAGGCAGAACAACTTATTTGATGCTCCATTCATCTACATTCTTAAAACGGCTGGGTTTAAATAGACCCAATTTAGGTTGTTACTGAGTCCTGGGTCAACGAGTTGATTTAGCGCAACACGTTTGGTTATGGGTTAGCGCCAGCATTAATTTTACCCAAAATATGTTAAAAGTAGTGCTGTCAATTGATAAAAAAAAAATTATTAAATAAATTGTACTCTAGCACTTTGATTAATCACGATTGAAATGTAAAAATTCACGTCATCATAAAAATGTTAAAGGAAATCTATTGTTGTCTGAAATCAAAACGTTTCAGTTTTCCAGGTTTTCATATTCGGGATTTTGTTTCAAACTTAATTTAAAAACGTTAGCTATGAACTGGTTGTCCTTCGGTGGAAAGATAGCAAATAAGTACATACTACCTTAGTTTAATCCAAACCTCCATCATACTGTTTTCACCTTTTAACTCGCGGTTGCGACTCTTTGCTGACCATTCAAAATGGCGGTCTGTGAAGAGTGATGAGGCTCCTGCTAGCTTAACCCATCAAACTTGGTCTTGATGCTAGGCCCAGTGTTTGGTTAAAACTACCCAGTTTCTAACACAACATTTCTGCTTAAGAAATTACCCAGCTGTTTTCAGAGTGGATCCATAGAGGATTACAGGCGGAGGATAAGAGTCTATTCCGGATGCCAATGGGTTCCCTCCAGTTAGCCTTTTTTTCTCAGGTCTGACCCAAACGTTTATACCCATCACAAACTTCCCCTCTTGTTTCAGCCCACTCGTTGTTTCCACTCAAAACCCAGACCCCGCTCCGTCAGCATTTGTATCAGAGCTTAAGGTCGTATCGTCAGTGTTCAAGTGCTTCTCTGTCACTTTGTTATTGTGTATGTAAGCCTAAGCTGTATTCTGATGTATATAGGTAATGATAAGGACATAGTGTACCAGTGGACTTTACAGACCTCGTCAAGAATCCTAGCGCTTTAATCGTTCTCTTTGTCTGTATTCACTATATTCTCTCCTCTCTCTAATTTAGACTGCCTTAATGGCATGGATTATAATTCTTTATTGCCAAAGTTAAACACAGAAGGAGAATCATGAAATGAAGAAAAAGAAATGAAGCTAAAGATTCCAGTTGATGTGAAATTGTCTAAAATTGTTTAGCAGAGAACGTGTTGTTCAATTTGGAAATGCACAAGTTGTTAATTTTCTGTGTCTGTATTGCTCCTCAATAAACTTCTTCCTCATAATGTCCTTCCTTGTCAACAGAGTGATTCTTGTGTAAGAATGTGGATTTGAAGCCTATGAGACGGAACATCACAAATGAATACGTATTAGCTATGTAAGGTTTTTGGAGTTGCATTTGAGTAACAAGACGTTAAGCTTTACATGTCTGAGCCAGAGTTTGACTGATGACTCCCTTTAGGTGTAATATGTGATTTAGTCGGTGCGGTGACCTTTTTTGGACAAAATGAGGTGCGTGATGCAACAGTTCTGTAGTAAACACCGGTTAGTAAATCATCTCAATGGATCGTATCAACCAGGCTATAAAGTTTTAACAGTATGACACACACATCTTTCCATTGGGTTTTACCGTAACCAAATTTCCCAGAAATCCTTGCTGTGTTTTCATTTAGAGCGCAAATGTTTTGCTGCAGAGATACAAAATTCAAGTGGACAAGTTTGAAGGAGGAAGTAGATTAAAACACAAGAGTAAAAAACAAAATGGAAATGATTGTACCCAGAAGGACTCTGAAACCTAACTCATTTGGGGATATCTGTGTTGAGTTTTATTTTAGGTAGGGTTCTTTTGACATTTATGAAATCACAAATTATAAAATGGTAGCAGAACAATTGTTATTTAGATAACAAACTATATATAAAGTAAGGCTGACGGATTTTTTTGTTGTTGTTGTTTCTGAAAAGGCTGACTAGTATTTTACGACCAGAGCCAGCTTGTCTTTCAGGTTATTTACAAACGAGACGAAGCTTTAAACATGTCTCAAAGGTGAGTAAGCAGCATCCTCTAGTGGCCGTAAAAGAAAATGTCTGAAAAGTGTGGGAAAACTAACACTACAAAGTAAGTTGTATTTAACCGGCTTGGCTACAAATAAGAGCCTGAAACAGCTTTACATAATTTCGGGTTACTTTTGGTTTCCGATAAGCCTAAACATTTCCCGTAGCCGCAAGTCTCGCGATACTTTATCTTAAGCCCTTCATTGCAAATCGTTTTCTTTAAAATCGTCTTTACGATGTTGCCATTGTTTTTCCAAGGTTACAGTATTTTCATTCACTTGTCGAAACGACCTACTTTGAACATGTCTCTTAATGGCTATGCTTTTGACGACGATGCATTCACCTATACTCGTGCATCAACATTTGAATAACTCTGAAATGGTTATGTTTTTCTTTTTCATCCTCCTAGTTCTGATTCAGCACTTCATAAATAACATAATTGACTATTTTTAAGTAACCGTATATAATTTATTGAATAAATGAGTATGATTTATCTAGTTATTTCTCTGCTGTTATTTTTTATGTACACATATGTTTTTTTGGCATTAATGGCCCTTATTATGAGCTACCAGTCAGGAAATGGGCATGGGGAAGATAGAGATGCAGCTAGAGCATGACGCCTCACAAGAGTTTCAAGAACGGGAATCGAACTCGCGTCAAGCACATAGCCTATGTTTATGGGGCGCGCGCTCTACTCCTACACCACGCAACTCCCCCTACTGGCCACTTTTATGAAATGCTACAACAGGAAACACCCCCCGGTAATTTGCTGTCAGAAAATTACAGCGCGCTCCTACTTTTCAAGTGTTTGGTTACAAAAACAACCAACTAACCAAACAAAAAATATTATAATTATTAAGATTTGTTTTCTTTTTTCATTTTTATTTATATTTAATCAAATGAGTTATTGTAATATAGATCATCTGAAGTACCGATGAATTCGCTTAGAACGCCATGGCTCGATACCAAAGCAAAACAATAAGGGAGTGGAATATGGTTCGACACAAAAGACCACAACAATTATGATGGAGAGACTTAATTCTTACAACTGTAAGAATTAAGTCTCTTACAGTTGTAAGAGACTTAATTCTCTTACAACTGTAAGAGAATTAATTAATGTTAATTAAGAATTAACATTGTTGTGCATGTCTGTACTCAATGTTAAGTCTGAGTACAGACTTAACAGACAAAACATAGATTTTGTCCTAAACGGCCCCTCATAGTTAAGTCTGAGTACAGACTTAACATTGAGCAAAAGTGCCTCAGCATATCCGGCCAGCGAGCGTGTCGAAAACGAGCGCTCCCGGCGTTTGAACTGCGCAACCGCGACACTGCGTTTTCATTGGTCTGTTGGACGTCGAGTCGCACTGACTGTCAAGAGGAGGTTGTTTGGGAAAGCTGCGGCTAGCATCACAGTTAACCAGTGCGACTGTTACATGCCAGGGACGTAAACCGAGCATATCGGGTGATTTTATATTTTACACAGCTGAAGAAGCCACAGACTAAAAGGATAAACGTTTCTTTGTGTGCGGCGACGATGTCTGTCCCGGCAGGACAGGGATGAAGATGACACAACTGTTGTGGCGAAGTGTGTCAGTGTGGCTATGTATTGCTGTACTCTTTTGGTGAGTTTTTAAATTAGTTTTTTAACCACCTGTCATGTTTAAAAACATTTGTTTTTTCTGGCATTTTGCCGTATAAAAGAAGACTAACAAACTAATTGACTGCTAATATGCCGTGTTCAAACCGTAATGCACTCGTATAGCAGCAGCAGCTAGCTAGCTAGCTAGCCCTGACGTTATGTTGTGATGTGGCACCTGGCTGACTTCTGACCTGTTGGGTTGAGGTAGCTTTAGCCGCTGACTGTGGTTGAATTAGCAATACTCCATCAACAAGTAGCCATAGGAATATGTTGTACAGTCGCTAACGTGTTGATACGTTTATAAATTATTCAAATTTCAAATCTATTTGAGGACTACAATAGTAGCTTTCTTAACAAACCCTACAGTTTTCTCTGCATGAGTAATAACAGTTTCCTAATAATGACTATCTCATATCAGTCTATAAGAGGCAGATTTGGTTCACCAGCTGACCGGTTAGTGGCTCTTTTTTGTGTCCCTCGTGTCAAAAAGATTAAAAAGCCTGAAGTCGTTGGGAATATGAACTTCTGACAGAACTCATTATGCCAACAGAGATGGCATACGCGGGATAAGAAGTTGTCCCACCCTTGATATTAAAGGTTAATTACAGCATATCAACCACTGACTGCTGTTAGTCAAAAAGTGGGAAGGATGACGCAATATTTTACTAGTATAAGCATTTCTGTAGAAATCTTTGTGGCCATGACTGTTTTGGATATTTTTAGTTCAATTGTGTTCCTCGGTTTAAAGAAATAACAGTTTTAGTTTATGTTGTCAGTAGAAGTAAATATCTGGTGCTCCCTTAGTCACCGTATTATGTATTAATGTGATTTATTTACTTATTAGTTGATGCTAACGATAGCTAATTTATCAATTTGCACCAAGTTACACATATATTTTTACATTTATTGTTTTATTTGTTGCTCTATTTTGAAACTAGCAGCAGTAGTTTTCCACTTTTTGCTATTGTGTTTGAGTAGACCACTTCATGAATATTGCATGTCCCAACGTTCCTTTTTATAGTATATTAAAATGCATTGTCTACGAGCCACAATAATTTTTTTAAAAGTACATAAATTATCTGAATTGTTTTTAAATAAATACATGTAAATAGACTACTTAATGGCACAGACTGCTGCTGTATAATGTACATAGTAGTGTTATTATTATTATTATTATTATTATTATTATTATCGCCCCAATAGAAGTAAGAATACGTAATGATTGTATGTTTCCACAGTGCAAACTTGTCCAACATATTTGACTGTAAACAAAGAATTAGAATATTAAAGTTTATTGTCTTTGAGGGCAAACTTGCATCACTATGTCACTATCAATATATTACCTTAAAATGGTATCAAAATGACAATTTTGATATCATTTTTATCAAAATTAATTTTGATACCATCTCGTTTATTACGAGACTTATCGGGACATGCAAAGACCAGCTTCACTGGTGGACAAACTGGTATTATTTCAAAGTGCGTTGATATTTTAAATGTCTCATCAGTCTCCAGGGTCCATTAAAGTTTTGTCTCCTGTCATAACTCCTAAAACTAAAAGTCTTATCTCCACTCTTAATAAGAGGCGGGACAGAGATGACTCACTAGTGCAAGGCATAGCACTAACAGCTGGACCACCCAGAAGCCCATATAAGGATACAGATAATAGTAAAAAGATTCATTTGGACAGTTTGTTAGTGAAGTCTTTCTGTTTTCTGAGATTTGTCTTTCAACTGTTGTATTTCATTTTTACAGATGATATCAGTTTAGTTTTCTGTGCCAAATACCTGAGGTTATTATGAAGTTACTCTTCAAGGTGACTCAGTATCATTATTATGGCACTGATTCTCTTCTACTGCAGTAGTTGCTACGTGGGATCCACGGAGCCACAGCCAGAGGCTCAGAGTCATGCGTCCTCCCAGGACTTCCAGTCCACGGAGGAGTCAGGGGATCCAAACCCAAATGAGAAGGTGATGCTCTATAATTGTGTGATGTTGAAATAATCTAAAATTAGTAGGGCTGCAATTAATGATTATTTAAGTAATTGATTTTTCTGACGACTAATCATTAAATCAGATTTTTTTTTTATTTAAATGCCTCATTTTACAGATTTTTTTTTGCTTTTACCATTTAGAACTAGAGGTCGATCGATCGATCGGCCACCGATCATAATCGGCTGATTTCCGTGAAAAAGTGTATGATCGGTGATCGCCGATCACGGTCTCTTGTTGCCGATCACACAAACCGATCACCTGCTTCTCATTTGGAAGCCTGCCTCTGCAGCTGGTCTCCTCTTTCCTTCCTGATCTCCGATCTCCTCCCTGCTCTGCATAATCACTCCGCTCAGTGAGAAACAGCCACTCAGAACTAGCAGTAATCAGCTAGCCACCATGCTATCAGGACGTTTTCATTCAGTAACTCTGGATTGTTTGTTGTAATGGATCCTGTATTTGCCTTTGAATGTTAAGTTTTATACTTGAATTTTTTTGGTAACGTTGAGAGGTTTTATTTTGGCTCTTTGCATTATTTAGCCTCTTCAGAGCCTTCAGATGTTTTTAGTCTGTTAAAGATAGTATTACCGATAGTACAATTTGTACAATGCCTATTTTTTATTTTTTTAAAGTTATTAAAAACAAGTTTTTGTCTAAATTAAGGTGAATTCATGGTTCCTTTTTCCACATGATGTAACCGGTAGTGTTTATGATAAAAATAATAATAATAATAATTATGTGATCGGTATCGGTGATCGGCATCGGTGATCGGCATCGGTGATCGGCCCTCATGGGTGATCGGTATTGGTATCGGCAGGAAAAAACCTGATCGGCACATCTCTAGTTTATATCTATATATCTGTATGTATTTGAGATGTGTTTTTTCTTTCTTTCTGCTGTTTTAGAATGAAGACATCTGGAGTTTACCTGAAAATGGGAAGCTGCCTGGAGATCATCAGCATAACGGAGAACAGCTGACACAAGAAGTGGAACATGCTGAGGTAGGAGAAACGGACCAAAAAATAAAATACTCTGCACACTTTAAATTGATGATGATTTCTGAAGTATTTGGGTATTTTTTAAATAGGAATATTTAAGAGTATTAGAAAATAATGTGTTAATGGTGTAACTTATTGCTGAATTCTATTTGTGAACATTAGGTTCATTTATTTAGTACATATGTTGTTTTTCCTGTTCAACCATTTTTAATTCCTTTATCTGATTTGTTTATATCACAATAGCACAATCTATAATTTGTGCCATGAAGTCACAACCAAAACCAAAAACAACAAGTAATAAATGCTTTTTTGTATAATGATCTTAAAACAAAAAAACCAAAAAAAAACAGTTGTTTTTTCAGCTAAGGTTAATTTCCACCAAAAAATCTCAATAATTTTCATGGAAGAAAAAACCCCCAGGAAATTTCCATGTCTGTAAAGTTTTTTGCTGGAAATAAAAGGTTGAAATTTTGAGATTAATCTCAAAAATCTTCTAGAAAATCTTGGAAATATCTGAGTTTCAAAAGTCAAAATATTTCGACTTTTGAAACTCAGAAATTTCAGAGTTTTTTTTCTAGCAGATTTCTGAGATTAATCTTAAAATCTCAGAAGTTTTTGACAAAAATGTACTTCATATTTTTTCTATCTACAATGGCCCTAACATGCCATATTAAGACGCCGGCCTAAATACAAGTGGGAAAAAAAAAAATCAGAAATCCCAGTAAATCCTCACTGCTTCCAAACACCAAGAAGGCGTCTGTAAGCAAACCCGTCTCTGTGTGTATTGAATTCTCCCAGAACATTCAGCGCTCTTAAGTGTCTCATAAATCAGCCTCTCAGCTGCGACTAATGGATCCGGGATCTCACCCGAGTGTCTCTGACTTTCCATTAGGCCGTCGGATCAGACGAGCTGACTGCAGAAGCAGAGCCGGAGGAAGACGGGCGACGTCCAGAACTCGAGCAGAGCTCAGAACGTCAACAGGCAGAAACATCTGGATCCGAAGAGCCGGACTCTGAACCGCCACTGCTTCCTACAAACTCCCTGTCTGTTATTTCTGCTCCATACAAAGACGACCCCAACGTAAACAGCGTCCGCATGGACGCCACAAGCAGGCAGGCCACCGCTGCACTCCATGCAAATATTTGCCTTTGTTTGCGTTTGATGTTTCCTGCTAAAAATGTAAAAATGTTTCCTTTAATTGCTTGAAGTGATGGATCTGAAGCAGCTGCACCTGAGGTCACCGACTTCGACCTGCTTCCAGTTGACTGTGAAGAAGAGGAGGACAACCCGTATGATGACAGGTTGGTTCAGTTATGGAGAGATAAAAAATGCTTATTAAAAGTTGTGATTAGGGATGCAAGTCGATTAATGAATTCATCTAAAGTCGGTTGATAAAATCAATCAACTAATGATTAGTTGAGTGGCTGTTTTCTCTCTTGTGTCGTCGTCTTTCTGTAAAATGAACAAAGTTTTACATGATATTCTGACTTAAAAAAAAAACATATCATTATAGTTTAACAATTTTTTGTGTCAGCTGCATTAAACATAAAAAGCCAAAAAAAGGTTGTTATTTGTAAATCGATTGGATCTCCCTTTACTCCAGTAAACCATTAATCTGATACTTGCATCCCCAGCTGTGACAAACGATGAAGGATTACTGTTATTATTTGTCTTTTAAGCAGTGATAAACGCTGGTTTTCCCTCAGCAGCCCTCCAATAGTGCTGGAGAACACCTCCAACGCGCACACCACAGGTACGAAAGTCGAAGTGGCCCCCCCTCTGAGTCCTTCCAGCAGTAAGCATCTGGAAGCCAACGCGTCGCTGAAAGAGCAGGTGAGGCGATAAGACGAGCTGTTTCTTTTTTTTTCTTTTTCCGCTCCGTCAGAGGAGGTGTCCCAGCTCTCATTTCCTCATTATCTGTGGCAGGACTTGAGCTCCCCTGTCGGCGCCGACACAGATTCCACTGCGAGCAGCAAAGACCCCGAGGACATCCCCACTTTTGACGAGTGGAAGCGGAAAATGATGGAAGTGGAGAAAGAGAAGAGTATGATCAACACTCTTTAAGTGGTTCGCTTCAAATTGGGAGATTTTTCAGATTAAATCAGTTTTTTTTCTTCTTCTTCTTCTCCCCTCAGTAGCTCTGTCCACTCACACCTCTAACAATGGAGGGTCTCACACGGTGAAAAAAGTCCAGAAGAACTTCCATAACTACGCCTCGGTAGAGTGCGGGGCCAAGTTACTTGGTGCCAACGCCGAGGCAAAGGTACTTTGTCAATTATTTCATGGTTTCCACTCGGATGTCAACACATTCCACTTTCTTTCACTTTAAAGAAGGTAAATCAATCTGACGTCTGCTAACGTTTTCCACAGAGCACGTCGGCCATTTTGAAGGAGAACATGGATTTGTACATGTTGAACCCCTGCAGCACTAAAATCTGGTTTGTTGCCCTGCATTCAGTTACTACGTGTATTTTCATTTTCCACCTGAATATCGTTCTAAATGTGTTTTATTGTTATTACCTCTGTTTCTGTGTTGCTCAGGTTCATTATTGAGCTCTGTGAGCCCATCCAGTTGAAGCAGTTGGACATTGCTAATTTTGAGCTTTTCTCCTCCACCCCTAAAGACTTTCTCGTCTCTATCAGCGATCGGTAATATAATAATAGTAATAATAATATCCTTTGTTTTCATGTTTTATTGCTTTTTAACCCCAATGTTGAACCAAATCAAATTCTTGGTCTTTGAAAACTTAATTTTTGGAATATCTCCATTTTTTTTCCCTTCACCATTGCGCAACTTGGATTTTCATAGTTCAGAGTGATGTCAGGTCGCCCTGACATCAGAGTGATGTCGCCCTGACAGGGTGACCTCACATCACCTGAGTGACGTCAAGTCACCCCGTCATCACTCTGAACTAGCCAACTTTTTATTTATTTATTTAATTTCTTTTTTTTACAGCTTCCATTTATTTGGACTGTGAATTCAGGTCAATAGAATAGACCAGGTTAAGATTTTTTTTTACAAGAATAAAGTCATAATATTACAACAAGACAGTTCCAATATTAGGAGTATGAAGTATTAATTTTATGAGAACTCAAGAAATAACTACATTGAAATGAGGAATGTTGAGCATCTTGCAAAGTTCTACTTTGGTTCAGGTGAAACAAATACTAAATAATCTTTCAACACGTCAGCATAAAATTATTGTCAGTAGCAGGACTTTGAAACAATTATGCAAACACTTGTGTATTAGAGGGAAAGAACCTCGGACTGAGGTGGCCGTGTCTTTCACACTAAAACAACTTTATTCTCGTAATTTTAAGACTTTTTTTTTAACTGAAGAGCAGAGGATTTTTTTTATTACAATCTGAAAAGTGCGTTGTGCATTTGTAGTAAATCATCTTGACTCTAAATCTCTTTAAATTAAAACTTTTGCATTCCGTATTCAATGTATCAGTAAAGCTAAAAATCAGACAGGAACTTTATTACTACCTCAATTTTCATTGTTGTAAAAAAAAAAAAAAACCCAAGTAACGTTTCGACATCATCAGATTTTAAATCCTTACATATTTTCAGTCATTGTAACACCAGATTGTGGCTGTTAGCCTTCAGTCTTTGTGTATCGTCAGAGTAACTTTTGTCATATGAATGAACATTTGCAGATACCCGACCAATAAGTGGTCAAAACTGGGAACCTTTCACGCCAGGGACGAACGCACAGTCCAGAGCTTCCCATTGGACGAGCATCTTTATGCTAAATACGTGAAGGTGAGCAGAACCGCTGTCAAACTTCACTGTGTTTTTGTTGATGTAAAGCACAGTAAAAAAAAACAAAAAAACAACAAATTCTCTATTATTTGCAATAATTCATGTTAAATCTTTTTAAATGACCACTTTTGAATTTTCTATAATATATTTTATTTGCTTCCGATGTGTTTCTATGTGTTGCTTGTATTGCACATATTTCTAAAAGCGTGCTTTGTGGCTTGGTCTCTCGCAGTGAAACAGTGGCATCGCTTCAGCTGCTGTTATTCATTAGAGCTGAGCTTTTTATGTCATCCTGTTTGTTAGCATGCCTATATAACCTTAATCTTTTTCTCTCTTTTTTCCCCCTTCTCTTTTCTCTCGCCTCAGATGTTCACCAAGTACATAAAGGTTAGCCTGATCTTCTTGTAGCGCACGCTGTTCTCATCATCGACAGGATGATTGTCTGACTTCCATCCTAATAAACGAATCATTTACTAGAATGAGATCTTAGCTAGTATTTCCTAAAGCCATTCTAATCAAACACATCATCTTTCATGTCTTCTGAATTATTCACTCCAGCCAGTTTGTTCGCTGCAATTGCTTTGATTTCTCAGCAAAGCCAAGTCAGACATTTCTGATTTGTTCAGGGCATCTTTACCAGATAATCTAAAGGATAATCTGTGTTTCTGGGTTTTTTCAGGTGGAGCTGCTCTCTCACTTCGGTTCGGAACATTTCTGTCCCCTTAGTCTCATAAGGTACGTCAGCTTTCAGATTAGCGTTAGCAGGAAGAATAAGAAAGAAAAAACAAACATTGGAAGTAGGTTTGAAACGATTAATTGTGATAAACTCATTACTAAATTAGCTATTTACATAATCGATTAATTGTTAACGTTATGCATGAGTATACAGACTCAAAAAAGACAATTTGCTGGAAGAACAACACATTTCACAGCTGCAACACACAACATAGCCCTAATTGGATGCTTTAAAAAAAACAAGACAAATATAAAAACAAGCATGTATTAGAAGTTGTATAGCTGAAGTTTCTTCTCTGTTTGATATTGTACACATTTACAAATTCCTCTATTTAGGATTAGCTTGTTACTAATAGAAACTTCTTCCTTAGCTTGAAGAACGTCTTCCAGAGACCTGCTAGTTGCATACTGAATAACCTGAACTCAGTTCACAGAAAGTATTTTTAATCTCCTTTATCTCACCTCTGGTTACCGTGGTTATCTGTTAATATATGGGTGTACTTCATTTCCCACGTTTTGAATGTGTGAACATAAATCCACCTGTAGTACTGTAGCACACGGGAGGTTTGCAGGAAATATTGATTATAATAGTTCAGAGGAAAGAAGTAGACTGTTGTTTCTCAAGTGTTTGCAGGTATATATTCAGGCGAGCTGAACATTAGTAAAGCCACTTTCCTTAATTACATGCTTACTGGAGGCCGCTTCCTCTCTTGCATTAGAAATGTTTCAATTTGCTTTTCTAAATTTTTTTTTGTCAGGGTGTTTGGAACAAGCATGGTGGAAGAGTACGAGATCGCTGATCCTCCAGAGAGACCAGAAGATCAGGACGATGATCTAGGTGGGATCAGACTGTCCACACAATGCACTGGAAACTTTTTCTTTTTTTTTTTTTTTGTCTTAATTTAAAACAAAAATTAACAAACAATACTATGCATACTCAGACATTTACTGTATTGCAGAGATGCATAGATCAGATATTAATATCAGTATCCATAAAGGCAGATCTATTCTATTAATTCTATGCTTTGTAATTTGAGCGACATCATGTTTTATTTACTTTACATTTCATTTAGGATTCCTAATTGCACTTTCTGAACAATTAGAAGGAAGGTTTGTTGCAGTCTGTTTTTTTACATGTTTGACCTAAGTAGTCAACCTATTGTTTTTGTCAGTTTACTTTACATTGGCTGTTTTACTCCTAATTGCACTGACTGCACAAATTAAAGTTCTGTTGTTTTTCATGTTTGACCACCTATTGGTTTACTGGTGCATCTCATAAATTTGTAATTCATTACATTTATCTCTGTGAAAAAACAAAGAAGAAGCGTTTTAAGTCAGTTCAGCGATATTTTTCTGTATCGGATCGGTAACGGTTGATACTTGTATTGGAAATAAAGAAACGTGGATCAGTGCATCAATAATATACAGTAAATCAGATAATTTCATCTTCCTCTGTCTCTAAAAGAACTAGTAAATGATTCGCCATGACTGGACAGAGAGCTGATTACAGTAGCTGTCTGTTAGTTACACTTTCTGTTAAATATTGGAAAGAAACCAAATTTTCAAATTTTTTATAATAATAAAAAAAACCTGAATAATTTAAAAAAGTCACTCGTTTAATTGAGTATTTTTGGTTTAGTAAAATGTTTTATTAAATGAATTCTTTATTTTAAATCTCATTGAGCTTTGAATCCTCATTTCAGATTATCCTCCTGGAAGTGTGCCTGGAGAAGACAAGTCCAAGAATCTGATTGGATCAGCAAAAGGTCTTGAATCAACTCAATATTTGTGTTAACGACTTCCATCTTGTTAATAAGAGCTCACAGCTCCGTGCTGCAGCATCTGGTAATCGTAGTGTTGGGTTTTTTGTTTCCTCAGATGCCATTTTCAACATGGTGAAGGACATTGCTGTTGTCCTTGGAGGTAATCAGGAGACGACAGGTATAAACAAGATCTCTACTGACTTTATCCGTTCTGCTTCCCTCTAACTAAAACGGATATGTACGATGTTCAGCACATTATGAAGCTTCTTCCTGTGTGTCAATAAGTGACGTCATGGTTACAGCTGGTTATTATTAACGCCTCTCATGTTTTTCCAAGGCAACCTTTCATCTCAAGATGTGAACATAACGGAACAATCCCAACAACCTGAAGCTGCCACGGAAACTACGACCACTGACCTTGTGTCTGTGTAAGAGCCTACCACAGTCCTAGAATATAGAGCATCATCATGGTAGAATGGCCCAGTCAAAGTCTAGACTTCTGGTGTTTTCTCACCTGACAGTCCAGTAGGCTGGACTATTGGGAACCAAAATTAAATGATCAGCGGTTCCTGGTGCAGCGACGCCACAAGTGAGGGAGGAGAACCAAGATTTTCAAAAGGATTTGATTGGTTTGACACGGTGCGGTGTGAAAGTGAACCGCAGCAGCTGAAAATGCAACAAATGTTGCATCTTTGGTCCCCAAGAGTGTAGTGGACTGTCAGGTGTGAAAACATACTGATATCTGACTGACTTAGAAATGTAATAACTTCACAAATATGCAACATATTGTGGCAGTCTATGACATGGAACCCAATAGAAAATGCTAAAGAATGCAATTATCAAAAAGTTTTAAGGTGAATAAAAACTTTTATCGCTTGCCTTTATACTACTAAGACAGTTCCATAGTATACTCTATTGATATTTCATGAAGTCCTCTACTCTGTGCCCTCATGTTGCTGTGTCTTATATAGTCCTGGTTTTCCTCTTCATGATGTGTTTCCAGTCCAGACGCTGAAGACATGCAGGGTTTAACCGACTCATCTGCTCCAGACACATCAACTCCTGACAACTGTGAAGAAAAGCTCCCCCTAGTGGAGGAGAAAATCGTCTTTCCTTTGGGGAAAGAAGAGGAAGAACCGATCGCCTCCACAATCATTCTCCTTGACAAGGAGGAGGAGCTGGAAGACGACAGAAAGGATAATCAGAAACGGGATGAAGAAAACCTAGAATACTGCGCTGCATGTTCTTCCTCTTGTTCCTGCACGACTTCTTTCCAGGAGTTTCTCCTGCAGCAGTGTTCAGCTTCCCTGTCCAGAAAGAGGACTTGCCAAACAGTGGACATAGTTGAAAAAATCCCCTCTATTGTGACACCCTCGACCCCGCCCTCCTCCTCTGCCCAACCCGAGCCTCTGCCTCATCCCAGCGAGGCGGATCGGTCCGACGAGAAAGATCCAGACTCTGAGCTGCAGCCAGATCAACACGCGACGGATGCAGAGGCGGCACCGCCTTCAGAGATCCCAGAGGGATCCGTGTCCGAGCACAACGACCTGGAGCCCAGTCAGATCCCGATCCTCCCTGCACCCAGCGCCACCGAGTCTTCGTCTGCCAAAGCCACGCCTGTCGTAGAAACGCCAGACGTCTCCTCTGAGGAACCAAAGCACGAGTCAGGGCCTGAAAAGAGCCAGGACGTGTCGACAGAGGAGAAACTCGTCGAGCCTTCGCACTCTCTCAGCGGCAGCTCTGCGGAGGTGAAACCCAGCGTCTCAGCAGATGACAATCCAACAGAGGAAAAACCCAATGTTGAGCCGGCACAGGAGGAAACCATAGCCTCCAACGAAACTCAGGATAACCTCAATCAGACTCCAGTTTCCTCATCCGCTTCTTCAAAGAACCAGGTTGAGCCGCCGGAGAGTCTCCCTACCTCGTCTGAGGTTCACCCTAAGGCAGCTGACATGACCACAGAACCCGAACCCAACCCCAGTCCCATCACTGACGCCAAAATGGACGACCCAGCGGAAGAATTTCCAGTTCCATCAGGCGGCCAAGACCAGCTGTTTCATCCTTCTGTTCCGACCAGCACTTCTCCTACCTCACCGTCTCTTTTAGACATTTACGCAGAGCCCTTTAACGGTACGGAGCAAAACGGAAACCAGGTGCACGGTTCCAGCCAGAAGGAGTCGGTCTTCATGAGACTTAACAACCGAATCAAGGCGCTGGAGGTGAACATGTCCCTTAGCGGGCGCTACCTGGAGCAGCTTAGCCAGAGGTGACTCTTCAAGAGGCTGTTCTGCAATTCTCATCTCTGAAGCATCAGAGGGGTTTTAAAACTTTATTTTTTTTGTAATTCAAGGTACCGGAAGCAGATGGAGGAGATGCAAAGAGCTTTCAACAAAACCATCATTAAACTCCAAAACACATCCAGAATAGCAGAGGAGCAGGTAAGCAAAGGCTAGCAAAGACCAGCTGGCCTAACAGAGATGGAGTGAGATGGTTCCAGACCTGAACGCAGGGCTGTGACAAAGTTGTACCAAACTGAAATGCTGCAAGGAATAAGAAAATTCAACTGCATAGGCACCAATCAACCAGAGGCCGGCAGCAAAACGGTTATAGATCCTAAGCAAACTTACGTGAAAATGTCAAAATTCGCACAGAAACATAAAGAACCCTAAATAACCTATTTCAACAGTTTATCAGCAAAAAAAAAAAAGTTGGGCGTTAGTTGCACTTTAAATCTTTAGGATCTGATCTTACCTGACAAATGGTGGTTTGTCAGGAGTTTATGTTCCTCAGGGCTGCATGCTAGAGCCACTGCTTTTAAATCTGTATCATTTCTGTTTTCTTTCACTCACTTTTTAGAAAACATAATTTCCTTCCCTTTTTGTGTAGATGACATGCAGGTTCATGTCCATCTTAAACACCACACTACTTATTGTCACTCTGCTGTTTGCAGTTGACCGATCCTTCTCCTTCGAGTGACTAGCTGTTATGTCCCCCCAATATTGGAGAGAGTCACATTCGTCCCCCCCAATAATTTCACCGCAGTTGCGAAGAATTTTAAAATCTTCCACTCGCGTGCTTTTATTTTGAAGGCGCACAACAGCGCATTCAGCAGAGCGCTTGCTCCCTCCTCCCGCTGCCCCCTCTGAAAGGCTCAGAGTAAAGGCATCAGCAGGCGACCTGAGTGAAGTTGGCCCCCCCACCTTCTTCAAATCAGATAAAATTGGTGTCAAACGTTTGGGCTGGTTTGTGCAGCAAAAATTTTCGTTTGTGCCGCTATCATTTTAAAGATATAAAGAAAGTTGGATTTCATAAAAGTGGGGGGGCATGTTGACCTTTTGACCTTTACACTTTCATTAATATCTTCAAAGCTAAAGCATCACAAGCGAAGATTTTTGCTGCACAAACCAGCACAAACGTAGCCAACTTGATTGACACCCATTCTGTTTGTTTTGAAGCAGGTGGGGGGGATGGTTGACCTTGGATGACCTCTAGAAACATTTCTTAATATCTTTAAAATGATAGCGGCACAAATGAAAATTTTTGCTGCGCAGACCAGCACAAATGTTTGACAACAATTTTGTCTGATTTGAAGAAGGTGGGGTGGGGGGCAATTTCACTCAGGTCAGCAGACGGAGTCAGAGAAACTTCGTTTGCATGAGATAAACTGTCTGTCAGGAATGTTGCCATGAATATCGCTTAAACAACATCTTGTCAGTTTATTTTAATATATAGAACTAAATCTTCTTGGTTAAGCCGTTTTAATTCTGGAATAGTCACATGTCCAAAATTTTACTGCTAACCTTGTTTAAAAGTTAGCTAGTCTAGTCACAATGATTTAGAATGAGACTGAAACAGCAGCAAAATTAGCCTTTTTATTATTTAAAGTGAGCAACACCTGATCGTACTGACCACTTAACATGTATTTATATATTATATTATAATATAATATATTATTTAGATATTTAGGAGAACAGCAGTGCTAGAATGATCTTGAAGAAAGGTGAAGAAGCTCTGGTGAGGTCTTCATTTAGTTTATTGAAATATGTATTAACTGTTTTTAATTTTTAAATAAGCTAAACTATTTTATTATGAGAGGAGCAGGTCAGGGAAGACATAGGAGAGCCAGGTGGAGTTTCGGGGTCTGAAGATATCAAAAATATATTAATTAGATTAATTATATTAAAAATTATATTAATTACAGGAGACAATAAGAAAAGTGCTTGAGGAGAGGTTTAAAAATAAATTAGTGACAATTTTTGCTACACAGTAAATAGAGTTGAGATGTATAATAATGTATACATCTGAAAATTAAGTTGTTTAAATTCTCATTCTGTGTGATAAAAACATACTTTTTATATTTAGTTCACACTGTACATTACTGTAGTGTCTGTTGTAAATACATGAATCCGTGCAGGAACATCAGGCTGCAGAGAGTCAGAGGGAGGCAGAGACAGACACACATATCCGTAGATATTTTAGTTAAATGTTTGCGGCTGAAAATGACAGTAGAAAAAAAACATTTAGGCTTTTTGCTTCAGTGTTTTTTATGGCCCATGTTTGGTAAGTTACTGAATGCAGAACTGGAAAGTGAGACTGAGTTAACAGTGAGGAGCCAAGGTGTCTGTTAGACGTGAAAAGTATCATTTTTATTTATTTTGTAGATAAACTGTTGGACTGATGTAGAGAGTTGTTCAAGAAGAACAAAACGTGTTTTTTAGATTTTATTTTTGTTGGTCAAACTGCTGTATCAAGTTTAAAACTGCCAAGTCCCATTTTATGAGACGTTTTCTACTTTGGTTTTAGAAAGAGGGAGAACCAGTCAATTTATATCAATGCATTTTGACCAATAAAATATATCGGAATCTGTTAGCCTGTCTGTGCTACCAGAGTATTTATCTTGCTAGTTGTGAGGCAAATGCTAAAGTGAGTGTTCATCCTGGAATGACGGTCATTATACTATGCACAACTTTAATCTGATTATTGGATTGTAAATAGTAACATGTTAGAATACTTGTTACTGAAACAAGGGTCAGATTAGAGTAACGCATTACTGATGTGTTGATGGCATAATTGTTTGATATTTCTGCTCAAGCCATTTACTGATCTGTCAGGTTTCCGATATGCGTCCCCCCCAATGACAGACTCGTTTCTACGCCCTTGCCTGCTGTAAGGATCTTTCTGTAGGTCTGTTTGTAGTGGGTTAGGTTTAGGGGTTAGGAGTTAGCAGCACTTCTTTTTACCGAGTCTTAAAAGCACCAAAACATAATTTCTGGTGTCCTCTCTGCCTTTCTTATAGATTGATTTGAAATGTGCATATTGCTGGTTATGATTCCAGGGTGTTTGTTCATTGTGTTCTTGTTTCTTGTTTTTTTTAATGGTCTTGTCATAGGACCTGCGTCAGACTGAATCCATTCAGTTGCTGCAGGGTCAGCTGGAGAATGTGACTCAGCTGGTTCTCAACCTGTCTGTCCGAGTCAGCCAGCTGCAGAATGAGGTAGTCGCAGCGCTGCTGGCACTAAGCCTTCATCTCCACTCACAACTTTACTAATCTGGTACAACTGAGGACAGTTAGTCAGTTTAATTTACCAGGTTGGGATGTAGAAAGACAGATTTTCCAGATATTGTGTACCAGACAAGTTCACTCACATCTAACGCATTTTCTCCATGTTCGTAAAGTGCGTGGAATATTATTGCTTCCTCTTTGCGACCGATTTTCTTTTTGCCGGTGTCTTCCAGGTGTCCGACAGGCAGAGTTACCTGCTGCTCTCTCTCGTGTTGTGTGTGTGTCTCGGCATTTTGCTGTGCGTCAACCACTTCCGCATCGCCGTTCCTCCCACCGCGGATCTGGAACCGCCCAGCACCAAAAGTCCCACCTACTGCAGTCCCGAAAGGTACAATGTCGATTATGAGCCTAATATGTGATTCTGATTCGAAGGCGTCGATAAGTGATTTAAATAGGCCGAAGATGCTTGAGCTCATTTCATTTCAAACTGCCATGGATTTTTATTACACTTAAAAAGTGTAGCGTTGTGAGATTGAATGCAAAACTCTGTTTTTAAGGTGATGTGCTTACTGTATGCTTCTGTTTCAACCATGACTTCTCTGTCCGCACAACAGGCTGTATCCTCCCTGCGATGAGGTGGGATTGAAAAGGAGGGCATCTTATCCACTCATAAACTCTGAGACCTTTCAGTTGCCCGACGCTGAAGGTGAGATTATCAAGGGGATAACACACCCTAAAAAGGTTTAAATTCATTATAAAGCCTAAAACTAAGGTCTTAAATTCCTTCGTAATTTGGCTTTAAATATGTTAATCGCATATTCTGCCAATTGTCTTGGCAGGACTATTTAATCTCGTATGTTCTATATGTAATTTCTTTTCTTACAGGGCTTTTGAGGCTACTGGTAAGTCACTGCTAGCACACCCTTGCTAGCTAGTTAGCAAGCTTTTTAGTTTCTGTAATGGATAAGTGAAAATGTATTGCCAGTTGGCTGGATGAAGTTCATACATCTTTTTGGAGAAAAAGGTTTTAAATTCAATTTGTCATTTTAAAAAAGGTCCTCAAAAGTCTTAAATTCATATATCTATAATTAAGGCCTTAAAACGTCTTAAATTCATTAAAAAAAAAATTTTAAGTTGGCCTTAAATACGTTAACCACAGGTCTGAAATTTTGTCTTGGCAGGACTATTTAATCTCGTATGTTCTACATGTAATTTTTTTTCTCACAGGGCTTTTGAGGCTACTGGTAAGTCACTGCTAGCATACCATTGCTAGCTAGCTAGCTTCTTAGATGAGTAAATGCAAATTTAATGCTAGTTGGCTAGATGAAGTTTGTACCTTTTTGAGGAGATAAAGGTCTTAAATTCCATTTGTGGTTTTAAAAAAGATCTTAAGTCTTAAATTTGAGTCAGTGAAACCTGCAGAAACCATTATTATATCACATTACGCAACCAGGAGAATGTATTAATTTCAAGATTATAAAGAGAGCTTTTTTATTTTGTTAAAAGGAATGCTACACGCCGAGGAAAACAGCACTCTTTGTCCAGCGAACAGAAAGGTGTGTGAAAATCGATTCCATTGCTACATAAAAATTAAATTTAAGCGCAAACACTTATCATCTTCTTCTTCTCTCCTCGCCACACAGAGGCGGCGGCGTAAGCTGAAACCTCCGGACCAGGTGGAGACGCTGAAACCCTGTTTCCAGTCCGCTCCCGAACTGTGCAACGGAGCCGTTGGACGTAGCCGCGGAGACGTCACCGCGCACGCCGCGCCGCTCATAAAACATTTGCTCCAGCCTGTGTTCAGAGACTCACCATCGGAGGGAAGCTCCGAGGGATCCTCTCAGTCCGACGACCCGTCTTTCTGCGGCATCACGTCGGCCTGCTCCAGGATCTGCGACGGGCTCCCTCCGGTGAAAACCCGAGCAGAGAAACGGGCACTAAGACGCAGGCGTCTGAAGCCCGCCTGCGCCGTAGTGGACTTGCTTCACTCTCCTCGGAGGGACGATAACGAGCCGGCGCCCGTCACTTTACAGAACATCATCGCCAACAAAAAAACGGAGCACAACTCCGGCCCGTTGGTTGCAATCCCAGGTCCTGTCTGACTCTAAGAGTCCTGAACTTGAATGCTAAGCTGGTTGTTAGATTTCAGTAGTTAAAGGCAGCTCCAATCTTCATCAGACAATCTGTTCTTCCTTTTCAGTAAAATAATAATAATAATGTTGTGTTCATATCCTCTGTTCAGCTTTTGTCAAAGTTTCCATTTGGTACAGTTGAACTACTCCTTCCAGCTCTCCATTAAAGCATTTTTGTTTTATGAAAATCAGACTACTACTTACCTGAATTAAAATAGGATACAAGAGGTTCTTTATAGTAGCTTTAGTAGAAAACAAAATCCTTGAAGCACTTTAAAAATGATCAAACAACGCTTTGTTCTCAGTAGTTCCTCTCGAGCTCCTCTCACCTGAGGGGTTCCTCAGGGCTCCATCCTCGGCCCACTACATTTCAATCCGTACTGTATGTCTTTTCTTTGACTCCATTTTTAGAAAACATTTCTTAGTGTCCCTTTTTTTTCTCTATGAATGTCAACACAAAATACAAGTTAATTTTTAACACCAAATTTGGTCCAACTATCCCTTATAGTTATCCTTTTTTTTTTTTTTTTGGTTTAAATTTCATTCAAGGCAGCATTAAAAATTTCTGTCTTAAATTTGACTTGTTAGACCCTGCAGATACTTTGTGATATGTAGAGCTTCAAATATGCAGCCACAAATTAAACCACTGCCTTTTTTTGACAACTTGAGTACGGTCTTTCTAATGATGGGTTAAACAAATATATTTCTTTAACTTTTCACAGAAAATCTATGGTAAATCAAAACGCTTGAAACTCGATTTCTGTTTTTCAAACATCCTTGCAGCAGTTCCTTGTCATGCCAATTAGAAGTGAAAATTAACCTTTGACCTGAACTGTACACACTAAATCCCATCAGCAGCTTTTTGTGTTCCATCTCGCAGTGTGAAGAGAATCTCTCTCTCTATTCAAATGGAGAATGTGTCTCGGTTATAAGGTGTGTGCAGGGCATGAAATGTCGACTGGAGTGGAAAATGTTTGCTTTCGGGAAGCGCCACAGGTAATGTAGCTTGTAAAATGTTATTCTGCTTTCTGCAAATGACTCAACTGGAGACGAGTGTGAAGGGAATAATAAAAAATTCTCTTCACGCTGCTTAGAAACGCACTTTGCTCTAAAACATCTGTATTTCTAACTTTGGAAGTCAGATTTTTATGCTGTAAATGAAACGTAGGGAAGTTTTGGTTTTGAATATAGAAAAGCAAAAGTTGCTGCTCTTTTTGTTTTCCAGCATTTAATTATAGGAATCAGAAAAATCGGCCTTTTTTTCCTCACAGGTCTCTACTTGAATGGTTAGATTTTTATTTCTGGATTGTCTGAAAAGTGGCAGAGACATTTTTTTTTCTTTTAGCATAGGATTCATAGAGAAGTTTCACTATTTACTGTTTTCTGTGTTGTTCATCAGACGTCGACGTTCTGAATGACATTTGCCCGACAACCACAACGTCTTTTGTTCCAGGTAAAGCTGCGTATAAAAGTGACTGAAATAAATGGATGGACTGGACGGTTCTGCATTCAGATAAGCTGAGTGTTTGTCCTTTTCCATAGGTGTTCTATTTCGCCTAATAAAAATACTGAAACTGTACATGATACACTTTCTTTGGCTCAGACATTCAGGTTCTGACCTGTAAAAGGCAGACACTGACATCCCAAAGATGATCTCTTCTAGGATTTATATTTTAAATACTCGTAACATTTATAAACCCGATGGGTTTACGACCAACCTCTTAGCGTCATAATTAACGTAAAACCATGTTACATTTGTTTGGTCATTTCAGTCTGACTTGTGCATTATGGATACAAATCACTTAAAATCTGACTGTTTGTAACCAAATCACTTAAAAGCTGCAGTTTCCAAGTTTCCATCTCACAGAGGAGCCCTCAACCACAACGCCCCACCGAGCTCCTTCAGACTAGCCAGCAGCAATTAGCAAACATCTGGTGGAACAGCTCATCTACTATGCTAACTACTTCTCAATGAAATGCCGGTTTTTAAAAAGAACTTTTTAAAGGGTTAATAGTGGAGCCATGTTATGATGACTTCCTGCAGGCGGAGATTCAGAAAGAGCAGGCGTTTTTAAAGAGACAGAGGCCCATTTATTTTTTATTAAGTACATGCAGCCTTTTTATAACAATTGAAGGTAACAGTTACTTGATTGTGCTCTAAAATGGCAAGATGAGCCTGGAAAGCACATGACACTGCCCCTTTAAATTCACCTTTAGTTACGGTAGCAGAATCTCACTCCTTCATTGCGAGGGTAAACATAGATTTGACTAAATCTGCTGGAACTATGAAGGTTTTGTGGTTTTTTAGCGAATTGATATTAAACGGTGTGATGACTGATCTGTCATGCTGTGTGTGTTTAGCTTTCAAAGAGTGGCAGTCAGAGATCCTGGCATCATAAACTTCTTTAAATCCTCTCAGGAGTTTCTTTTTTCACCCTCTAAAGTTAACGACAAAACTGTTCACTTCCATTTAAATGCTTTCTAAACGTAACAGATTGATATTTTTATGGCTGCTTTGCTGCGCAGTTCTGCTGAATAAAAGCTGTAAACTGAACTTTCTCTGTTCGCTCCCTTTCACAATGCTCAAAGGGTTAACAGCTGTGATACTCATACCTTCTTTCTTTTCAGCTCGAGATGATCCCATTACAGCGAAATGAAGCATTTTAAGTTTTTTTTGTTACACAAGGCGTTTTGTTGCATCTTGTTTCTGTGTGTAATTCTCCACTCTGTCCAGCAGGGGTCAGTACAAACTACCGAAACTTGCTTGTCTTTTTGTTTTTTTTTCTCTCCTGCTGTACTGCCACCATCATATTTCTCCATGTGATGAGTCATGACTCCTGTTCAAACGCAGCACATTTTCATTTGCTTTTTCACCGGTTTTCACTTCAGAATCGTAATTATTGAAAACTGAGTGAAAATGGAGGACATTTTGGATCACGATGCACCAACAATATTCATTTGAGCGTATAGATTCAGCTGCTTTTTCTTTACGTTATTGATTTCTTTTCCAGGTTGGAATACTGGATTACCGTCACCGCCTCATAGCGTCTCTCCCGTCGGTCACGCAGGGTAAAGAGCGCATGTGGATGTGAGAAATTAGGTTAAAACCTCTTTATTCATCTGACCTGGTTGGGTAGCAGGAGCCTTTAATCTTCGATGATGCTCTTTTTTTTGCCCCCCTCTGATCCCCCCACCTCTTTCTCCTTCATTTTGTTAACAGAACTCCTACTTTTCTCTTCGCCCTGCCTCGTTCAGAAGATTATCTACGCAAATGCGGCGCTGCAATCCTCTTTCCCCCTCCACTCTGTTTTCATCCCAGGTCTGGGTGGAGTATTCTCACTGTGCTGCTGCTGTCAACAGGAAGTGAGGCGTCTTTAGCGTACAGGTGTCTGTTCCGGTCGAACAGGTGTTCCTGCTGCTGAGAGCGATGATGCGGGCCGCTGAATGGTGTGACGTAATGTCGTCAAAGGGTCAAAAAAAAAAAAAAAAAAAAAGAAAAAGGTGAAAGGAAAGCAGCATCAGCCGACAGTTTCAAGTTCTTCAGGTAAATTTTAAAATATTTTTTGTTTCATGCTTGTCCAGCCCAACAAGGCAAAAAATGTTTGTGGTTTCATAGAAAATTGGCCACACCTGCACTTCATTAGACCAAACCAGAAACCAGAAAAATACAAAACCTCTGCTTATCTCTAATGGGGTCATGAGAAACATTATGGAAATGAGGTTTAATGGAGCCTTGACCAAAGCCCCTATAAAGGGTCACTTATCACTCCTCTTCGTTCGCTTTGTATTACGATCAACTCTCGTCTTTCCTCATCCAAGTCTTTGTTCAGTTTCTTGGGATTGTCCCAATTTCACCCTCTTCCTTTTTTAATTTTCCTCCCTTGCCTCCAAACCTTCCCCTAAACACAGCATCGTTTAGGCTTTCCGGCCCACCTCATCATCCAACAACGATCCCATCAATCTCTACTTCAGACACGCTGGCCGATCAAAAGATGCGTCGACCCCATCGTGACGTAGAAGTTGGATCAATTGGCCAAAGCGTATTTAAAACTATGGCATCTGTTGAGTGGGGGAATGTGTAGGCGGAAGAAACAAATAATGAAAAATGAAGAAGTTAAAGGAGAAGCACACTCTAAATGTCTGCGGTGGAATTTTGAGAGCAAGTCCTGAATGATGGCTCATCATCCTTCATTCTGCATGTCATGCAGAATTGCTTTTAGATCCGTTCCTATGGAAACTGTGATGCTCTTTCGGCCTGGCAAAAAGGGATGTTTCATCACCTTTGCCTCCTCAGGTTTTGGCTCACCATTATGAAGTTTGGATGCAGTGAGAGGCCCACAGGGGAGCGAGTTGCTTGGGCTTCACAGGACAAACCACACAGAAATGGGGACTACAGAAGCTTCATTTTAAGAAAATTTTGGAAGTAAAGCTCTCACAGAAAAAGAAAACGAACAGGCATTGGCTTGTATGTGTGGATTAAAGTATGTCTGAGGAAAAACTGTTTTTTTATCCAGCTGCTTGGCTAACACCACGATAAAAACTATATTTATGTCTATAGCAAACGGTGTCCTTTACTGCAGTCACACAATATTACTTTGTAGCTGTAATTGGTGGCTTCATATACTATTACCTGTATGAACACAGCTCCTATATATAAAAATTCCCTTCTCACCCTCTGTGGGTGGTCTCTCTCTCTCTCTCTCTCTCTCTCTCTCTCTCTCTCTCTCTCTCTCTCTCACACACACACAAAATTGTTTATTCAACTCCAGTAATGTGAATAACGTACATGTTTGGCCTGAGAAAAGTACCAGACTATGTTATTTTGAGTAAACTGGATTTGAATATTTTTGTCACTGGAGTGAATGCTTCAGCTCAGCAGTGCGCATGCGCAAGAAAGTGTGGCTTGCCTGATGAGCCGGGCAGTGGCGGAGCTAGACTTTTAAAGTTGGGGGGGCCAAGGGGGGCCAGGACTACCTCTGGGGGGGCAAAATTTTAAATGTGTGTGTGCACATATATATAATTTTTGAAAATAACCAAACTGAATATTTGGTTAGTTTTTAAGCCCCTCTGTCATTTGACATGTTATAATTAACACCTTTGACTGGCGCACATGGAGACATGATAGACTTTACGCAGAGTTCATCGCAGAGGAAACTAAAATCAATCAATAAAAGATCCTTTCTGAATATCATCTCATGGACACTGAACTAAATGCGTCTTTCTGACGGGGAGCTGACAGCGTGTTGAAGAGTTATGGACACCTTGGTTAGGAAGCTCTGTTGTGACAGGTAATTTGACAGGTAACAATATTTCGGGTCGGACCAGAATTATTTGCCTGATGGTGGTTCTGGCTTCTAATGAGTTTACATTTAATGAGTTTGGAGCACACAGAGAAAACCTAAAGAGAATGTGATCTACTTATTGTAGTTTATGTAGAGGAATAACAGCTGACTGTTGAGAGAGGAAAGAAATTAAAGTGCAGATCCGTTAGGCAGAAACAAGCGCAGTGCGCTGGGCAATAAATGCGCGTAAATGCTCCACGGTTACGCTCCAATTAATCACACATGAGATGACAAACGCCAAATATACAATATATAGTTACACTGCTTACGTTAATGGTGTTTTAAAAACAAAACCAGTAAAAACTTAACCTAGTTAACATGTCAGATTCCCTCCTCAGCCTCGTCTTGATAAGAACAGAGAGCAGTTCGCTGGTTTCTGTCCAAGCGCAGCTGACCACTTGGTGCGCAGACAGTTTCAACTTTACGCACAGAGAACATCGTGGAGCTCATTATTAATCAGACTAAGAACAATATCAGTCAGAGAATCATCTCTGATCTGGACGCTTTAACGGACCAGAGACTTTGGAGCTCCTAGCGCAGCTGATCTGCTTCTGCGGGGATTTTCTCCCGCTGATGGGATCAGGAAACGATCAGAGTTCTGCCGTCTTCTAATCACGTCATTTCGTGAAATGTTACCTGATTTCAAAAACGTTCTAGCAGAGAAATAATAAATGTTTCGTTTGATGACTACAAATTGGAAATAAATTTTTTTTTTCCTTGACGGAAACGAAAAAAACTGTAGCGCCACCTCTGCTCCAAACTACGAACATTGTCGGCCCCTCTTCGTTTTTTTCTCTTTTTTGCGGAGGATCAATAAATAACTTATTGGTGTTTTACAACCACCAGGTATGAAGCGCTTTAGCCTTTGAATTGCACCACAGCGCAGCATAACTGAAACACCCAGGAGAAGAATATCAGCTTGTTGTTATGAGTATAAAGGAGGCTGGTATCGCGCCTGATAAAAATCTATTTATTTATGTCATCACATGGACTTATATAAAGTTTTATACATTTTCTTTTGATATATTTATTATTGTTTTTCTTCTTTAGATATTAGGTTGGCTTAGAATGATTCCAAATAATGTACAGGAATAACCTTGTGCTGTTACATGTCAGTCATCTAGGGGGGGCCACTAGGGGGGCCAATCAGATGACAGGGGGGGCACTGGCCCCCCTGGCCCCCCCTCTGGCTCCGCCACTGGAGCCGGGGCTGGGGCAACACCTGGAAACTGGCCAGGCGGAGGCCTCCTGATGAGCAAGCTGCCCCGGCTGGGGCAGCTTGCTCATCAGGCCACAGCAAAGAGAAAGATCATTCAGGTCGGTCTGAAGGAGAGAATGCTGAAGAAGGGAATGATTTCTGCAATCATCCTGTGCATAGATTGAGTAGGGTTGGAACGATAAGGAGGAAGAAGAGTACAGATTGCACTGATGATAGCAGCATTTGTCACCCATCAAGAAAGATCTGACCTAAGGGACGATTTCTCTAAGTAAGTAAGTAAGTAAGCTTTATTTCTATAGCACTTTTCACAGACCAGGGTCACAAAGTGCTGCACAAAGTGTAAAAAGTAAAACAAGTTAAAAACAACATACAAACAATAAAACACGGAATTACACTAAAAAGCAAGTTTAAAAAAGTGGGTCTTAAGTCGTTTCCTGTAAGTGTCTATGCAATGTAGAGATCGAATGGTGCAAGGTAAGTCATTCCATAGTCAAGGCGCTACAGCTTTAAAAGATCTGTCTCCACGAGTCTTAAAAAAGGTCCGAGGAACCGTCAACAAGTTCAGATTCGACGACCTGAGGCTCCTAGTCGAAACATAAGGCTGTATGAGGTTCTTAATGTAGTCTGGCGTCTGTCCATGAAGAGCTCTGAAAGTCAGTATCAGGATTTTGTAGTGCATCCTGTAAGATACAGGCAGCCAGTGCAAGCCTTTGAGGATGGATGTAATATGCTCCCTCCTGTGGGTGCAGGTGAGCAGGCGTGCAGCAGAGTTTTGTACTACCTGCAGACGCATTAACTCCCTCTTATTAAGACATGTAAACAGACTGTTACAGTAGTCCAGTCTCGATGAGACAAAAGCATGAACAATCATCTCAAGCTCTCCATAAGTTACCATTTTACCAAGTTTGGAAATGTTCCGAATTTGGAAAAAACAATTCCTAACAAGTTGAGTCACGTGCCGCTCCATCGACATTGCTCCATCCATGAAGACACCCAAGTTGCACAGGTTGCTCTTAACTGTGCAGCTTAAGTTTCCAAGGTGCTGCTTAATTCCAGGCACAGCACTGTCAGGAGCAACAATCAAGGTCTCGGTCTTACTGGAGTTCAATAATAGGCTATTTTCAGTAAGCCATTTTGTCACTTCGGCCAAGCAAGTAGTGAGAGCACAAAGTTTGTGTGGCTCACTAGGCTCGAAAGAGCAGTACAGTTGCAGATCATCGGCGTACAGATGATAGGACACCTCACTAAACTTCTGAATGACCCTGCTTAAAGGAAGTAGGTACAGCAGGAACAGAACAGGTCCCAAGACCGATCCTTGCGGCACACCCCACAAAAGCCCTGCAGAATCAGACACTACATTACCCACTGACACACTGAAAGTTCTACGAACCAGGTAAGAGGTGAACCATTTCAAAACACAACCCGACATACCAACCAAATGTTGGAGCCTGTTTATCAGGATGCCATGGTCCACTGTGTCAAATGCCAATGACAGATCTAATAAAACCAGCACAGAACATTTACCGGTGTCAGCTGCTATCATGATGTCACTAAATACCTTCACCAGGGCTGTTTCAGTAGAGTGAAACTCACGGTACCCTGATTGAAAAGTGTCGTAAATGTCATTCGCCTGCAGAAATGATCTAAGTTGGATGTAGACCACCTTTTCCAGGACTTTGGCCAAGAAAGGGGTCTTGGATATTGGCCGGAAATTTTTTAGTTCAAAAGAATCCAGTCCCAGTTTCTTTAACTGTGGTTCCACAATGGCATGTTTAAAAAGACTAGGAAACACACCGCTAAGCAAAGACATGTTAAACAGTTTTGAAAAAGATGGCGCCTGTGTAGATAATTTGCGCAGATAATCTTCTGAACGAGGCAGGAAGAAAATGGATGGATGGATGAATTATTATTATATTTATTATTATAAGCATTATTATAATACAATATTTATTATAATTATAATATTTATAAGAGTATAAATAATAGTTATATTATTATTTATATATTATTATATATGAATAATATTGTCAGGAATGGTGTGGTTGGTGGTGAGGAGAGAACGCCGAGACCCAGGTAAGATGAAGATGATGGTGATTTATTTGAAGATAGTGGCTCAGACAGTCCAGGACAGGCAGCACGGCAGAGAGACAAGCGCACAGCTAAATGTCGGTAGCAACTAACTTACAGGACAAGAAATGAGAGATAACCTAAACCAGGACTTAGCAGTTCCACTGGAGAGCATAGACAGTAGACGGCTTTAGACAAGGACCCGACGAAGAACACGGACAACAGGTGAGACTAAATACACGGGGTAATCAAGGGAACGAGACGCACCTGGGAAACAATCAACGGGGGAGACACAGGAAGCAAAATGAAGACAAAAACTCTAAAAATAAATACACAGAAACACAATCATGACCATCCATCAATTTTTTTACACCCTACTACTCGCATATATGGCTACAGGTTCATTTTCCTTTAAAAAGATGACACATAAAAGTCTTTGCAGGCTAATATGCTAATGTTAACATGGGCTCATGGGTCCAACATTAGCTAAAACTACCACATCTTTTACTTGAGAGCCTTTAATGTTTTTGTCCATTGTTGTGGAAAAAACTATTACCAAGCACAGTGGAGGTAAAATCACTCAATCAGGTTTATTTATGAATTGGGCACAACTCAGGACAATCAATCATGAAGCAATTCTGGATGGAAAGCTCTGCCAGGCAGAGACAACACATGAGTCTTTTACACACATTAAAGTTCATTTTAAATTGACTTCTCTTATGTCTAGAAGAATGAATTTCTAAACTCTTAAACATCTTTAGGAGTCAAACAACTAAGAATGATCATAATTAAGCTACCCAATTTCATGTGTTTTCTAGGAAACCCCACCAAAAAAAAAAAAAATTTAATTAGTGCAGTGAAGGTATAGATAAGTGTCCATTCAAAACCCAACAAGAAAGCTCAGATTTTCCATCTGGAAAGTAGGTAAAGCGTAGAAGCAGGAACACGGATCGTCTGTTTGCTCAGGAGGATTTGTTACCTCCTGTCAGAAAAGTGTAAATCTTCACTCACCAGTGGACTTTCAGAAACATCTAAACTAGCTGTTGCTCTGGATGTTGTCCTCTTTGGTGTCAAAATTTGAAGTACTTCATATTTGGTAGAGTGAAGTTTTGCTGCTCACTCTGTTGCCGTTTCAGATTTAAAGTCGTGATCTAGATGGACATTACAGGTCGTCCTTCACAGTGGTTGGTGTGGATCCAGGTTGTTCCTTCCTTTTCGCCCCTCTCCCCCACTTGGTCTCGGCATTGCTGCAGCCAAATCCTCCCCCGTCTCTCTCCTCTGGCTTCCTGTCAGTCCAACTGGTTCTGGTGTTGGATCTTTGGGTTGTCCAGATCGTCCCTCAGGAAATGTCCATGTTGTCCACAGATGAAACAGGCGTCAACAGTTCAGAGTCGTCTTCTCTCACAGCTCCGAAGCATGTTTAGCTTTTCTTCCTCCACGCTGATACTGGACAGCAGACCAGCGAAGGTTGTTAAAGCTCAGTCTCACACAGTTTTCAGTTCAAATGCCCAACAGGAGACTGACAGTCGTTCCCTGGGTGTCAAACTCCATTTACCTGGGGGCCGCTGGAGGCAGAGTCTGGGTGAGGCTGGGCCGCATAAAGGATTCCACAAAAAAACATTAAAAATATATCCTCAAATGTCATCAACATTTAATTATTTCTCCAATACATGAACTGCAGGCTTTGGCTTTGACAAAGACATAATGAGGGTGTGACAAAATTTAGGGTGCGTTCACACTGCAGACTGAAGTGACCCAATTCCGATTTTTTGTCAAATCGGATTTTGTTTGCCAGCCGTTCACATCATAGAGTTCACACAGCCACACATATGCGACCTGTGTGTGTTCTGCGGTCTGAACATGCAAACGTCCCGCATGCGCAGTAGAGGGCGCAATAGCATCACCGTTCTCAGTGTTCTGCCAATCGCCATTAAAAGAAGAAGTAGTGCTCAGTGTTTGCGGAAGCAAACATGGAGGTTTACGGTGGAGCATAGCTTACACTTTTGAAGTTATTGTCCAACCGGAGCAGCATATTAACAACTTAATCCTCATTATAGTCCGTCACAGTTGTTTTTCTTCCCACTTGACACAGGTCGCATTACGTCCAAAAAAATCGGAATTGGGTCACTTTAGGCTGCAGCGTGAGCACCCTAAGTTTATTCCACTTGGCGTTGCTCTTGTTCAACGTTTCACAGAAGTCTTTAGCCAACTAGCAGCGTATGGAGGGCGGATGAGGAGCAGCCCGGTAGCTGTCTCCTTTCTCTGCGTTTGATCGTGGCATTTGTTAATGGTGTAAAGTACCAGAATGGCAACTGCAGGGAAGGGAAACTGGTACCAGACTATTCCATCATCTGCCACTTTATTGTTACAAGCGTAGTGTGCATGAAGTCAGTGTAGCTTAGCCAGGCACCGAATGTCAGCCATGACGAGGAACAGCGGGTGGGACTTTCTTCAGAGGTCCGCTCACCAAGGGTGCCGCACTAATATTATACTTTCATATCACGGTAGGGGCCACAAGACATCGTCCTGCGGGTCGCAAGAATGAGACCTCTGCTCTAAAGGTTTGGTTCCCTCAATTTAGAAAACCAAAACTCAAGGAAACACCTGCTGTATTTTCCTTCCTTGCAGCTCGTGTTTAGTCAGGGTGCTGGATTTGGGGTGGAACCCTTCATGAATTGTTTGTAGTTTCCGAGTCTTAACATCTGTGGTGTTTATCTCCTCCTTTGGCCAGCTAATTATTGCTGCAGGGTATCTGATTACTGGTAAGGTATAGCTGTTTATCGCACGGATCTTGTTCTTGCCATTGAGCTGGCTTCTCAGGACTTGCCTTATTCGTTGGAGGTATTTGGCTGTGGCTCCTTTCCTTGTGACCTCATCGAGGTTGTCATTTGCTTGTGGTATTCCCAGGTACTTGTTAACTATCCACAATGTCTGATATTGTTCCTTCTGGGAATGAGACCCCTTCTGTGTGGATGACCTTCCCTCGCTTTGTAACCATCCGCCACACTTCTCTAGTCTGAATGGCATCCCAATGTCAGTGCCGTAGATCCTAGTGGTGATTAGTGAGTCGATGTCTCGCGCTCTCTTGGCGTACAGCCTGATGCCATCCATGTAGAGGAGGTGACTTATGGTGGCCCCATTCTTGATTCGGTATACGTGGCCAGTCTTGTTTAAGTTCGGAACCGTCCCGTTCTTCCAAACAGCGATGGTGCTCAGAGGGGAATCCCCCCACTCGTTGCTCCTTCCCGCCTGCCTCACCCGGAGAGCCAGGCTGACGCTGCTGGGACCTCTGTCCGTGGAGCGCCGGCTCCTTTGTCCAAAGAGGCGCAGGCAATTCTTCTTTGTGGCTGTTTCCTTGGCACGCCACCTGTAGCTCTGTATGTTTTTCTCCTTGCTGCCACCATTCGGATCACAGCCACGGGGGGGCATCTGCCTGCGTCTGCTTACCAGCAAGTTTCTGGAGGTCCATTTGGCGTCTTTGATGGTGGCTAGGGTGAGCCACATCTCCATGAAGTCTTATTTTTGCTGTTTTCCAGTGGCTCACCCTGTGCAGCACTAGCTGCGTGTCGAGAACCTCCCTTGCTGGCAAGTATGGGAATCGCAAGGAGCAGGCCTTTGCCCACAGGTCCACAGCAGCGCTGCACTCCCAGAGTAGATGGGAGTGCATGACAGCTCTGACCGGGAGGATCTCATGAGCCACCATTCTGGAGTCTGTTTGGAAGGACGGGATGGCTCGCGTTGATGATTTGACTGGGGGTTCAGACCTATGCAGAACAGCAGTGGGGACAGAGCGTTTTTGATCAAGGTATGCCACTTTTGATGACCACTCGCACAAGTGTCTCCTGCTGTGTGTGTCTGAACCCCCTACACACACAAACACACACACACACACATGTATATATATATATATATATATATAAAACTCAACAGACATTCAACACAAAAATAAAAATCTTAATTTATACTTCGTGGCAGCTCGTTACCAGAAAAAAACCCTCATCTCTTTCAAAATACTGCTTATCTGCTTAGACACAAGAAATTTACAGTTGGTAAATTTTGCAAAAGTGAAAAACAGATGTTTACTTTTTGGAACTTGGTTACCAGACAACGCGATCATCTCCTAGCAACAAATATATATATATTTTTTTAACAATAACAATATTTCTTCAGCTCTTTTGAAATATTTCTTTTGTACTTAAGAATTGTGTAGTTGGTGAATTGTGCAGAAAAGTTAATTTTATTTCATTAGTGGTAAATATATTAACACACATTCAACACAAAAGTAAAAATCTCGATTTATACTTCATGGCAGTTTGTTACCAGTAGAACACGCTTATCTCTTAAAAAGAAATTAATAAGTTATATAGTTTATGAAGCATAAGCTCTTTCAAAATAATGCTTACCTGATTAGACACAAGACATTAACAGCTGGTACATTTTGCAAAAGTAAAATTCTGAAGTTTACTTTGTGGAACTTGGTTACTAGAAAACGTGATCATCTCTTAGCATCTGATTAGCAACAAAAATTCTTTTTGTAAAAAAAAAAAAAAAGATTTCTTCTGCTCTTTTGAAATACTACTTATTTTATACTAACAAGAATTTTGTAGTTTGTGAATTTTGCAGAAAAGTTTAATTTTTTTGTCATTAATGGTAAAAATATTCAACACACATTCAACACAAAAGTAAAAATCTTGATTAATACTTCGTGGCAGTTTGTTACCAGAAAAAAACCCACTTATCTCTTAACATCAAATAATAATAAGTAATATTATTTATAAAACATAAGCTCTTTCAAAATACTGCTTATCTGCTTAGACACAAGAAATTTACAGCTAGTAAATTTTGCAAAAGTGAAAATCTGAAGTTTACTTTGTGGAACTTGGTTACCAGTAAACACACTCATCTCTTAGCAACAAGTTAACAACAAAAATTGTTATTGTTCAAAAAACATAAGATTTCTTCTGCTCTTTTGAAATACTACTTATTTTACACTAACAAGAATTGTGCAGCTGGTGAATTTTGCAGATAAGTGTTGTTTTTTTGTTTGTCATTAGAAACTATATATATATATATATATATATATATATATATATATATATATATATATTTGCCTTAATACGCCATATACCGCAGTTGCGTCCTCTCTCCGACTCCAGTCCTGTTATCTCTGTTGCTCTCCTGTCTTCTGAGCACATCAAATAAATAACAGCAGATTTATGAAGCCTGGGAATAAGAAAAGGACCTTTCTTTTTTCATCGAGTTGAAATAATAAACACATCCTTACTTTAACTTGCATCATCCTGTGTGAATATACATCTGACTGAGCGCTCTTGCTTCATGTGAATGCCAAAAATGCACGTGCGAAAACACAGTCACCTTCTTAGATGAGATTTATTTATAATCCACTCTACATTCAGGCGTCCAGTCCAAAAATGGAGGTGAACCATTAAGCCTGGACAGAGAATTTCATTTAAAATATTCCTTTTCCATATCAGTACATCTGAGCATTTATGTTTTCAGCTTTATTTTTCTCAACATTCTCCATAATGTAGTGATAAAGCTTACATTAATATGCAAACCTGTATGTTTATATATGTCACATTATGAATATCAGTTAACAGCTTTAAAATGAATTCATTTTTTATTGCAGTGGTAGCAAAAGGAAAATGCTATTAAACAAAATAACCAGTAGCACGGTTTTAGTATTTCAGCCATCAATCATTTGAATCATTTCTCTTTACATTTTATGAAGAAAGAAGTTGCGCTCAAGTCTTGTTCAGAGGTTTTCATGTTGTTTTAATGTGGCCACATCCAAAATCCCCATTTCCTCCCATTTTCAAGCTTAGTTTAAGTACATAAGCTGCTACCATGTTACTGGCAGAGTTGTTTTTGCTAACTAGGAATTGAATCGTGGATCTAGTCAAGTAATCCGTGAGTTAATAACGTTGATTTTTGGTTTATTATCCTGACTGATATTTTTACAAACATTCTGCAAATTTTGACTTAATTGTCAAATGATAAAAATAAGTAAATAACAAAAAACAACCTTTCTAATACAGCTGTGTCACAAGAAGCTAATATGCTAACAGAACTATTCATACTTTTTATATTCTCTATTCCAGAGTTTCCCAAACAAGATGCTTTCCTGCTTTGACACACCAAATTTTGATGATTGCAGTTCAGTAAAAATCTAATTAGTCACCCATCAATTGAAATCAAGCGTGCTGCTGCAGGGACAAGCCTAAAGCATGTTGGGTAGTGTGTGTTTTTAAGACCACATTTGAGGAGCTACTGCTGCTCCATACACATTCAACTCATCTTTCTGTTAGGTTTTATGTTTCTCGTTTTAAGATTCAGTGACATCCAGTTAATTTTTAGTGTCTTGATATTTAAAGTTTCATTACCCAAAAGAGGAGGCGCTCGCTTTCGACCAGGACCTGCAGGTGATTTTATTTGGCAACGGCCCATTGAGCAACGTTCGCGCCTCGGATTAGCACGCCGCATCTGTATCCAGATCGGGTTCGGATAAGGATACAGGCATGTTAATGCGAGGCGCAAATGGAGCAGAAAGCAGCAGGACTGGAGACTGATGGATCTGCCAGACCTCTTGCAGCGCTGCTCCCACCGTAATCAAATCTCAGCCAAGTGCAATAGCAGGGGGAAAAAAAAATAAATAAAAAAATAGAAAATGAAAAGGACCCACCCGACGAATTTCAAATATCAAACTGAGCTGCTCGCTATGTGACATTTACAGGATGTTTCATGTAGCTCGAACAGGCATTAAAGCTACAGTACGGAATATTTCTGATTTTAATGTGACTGAGCAGGTCACAGTCAGGACGAATATGCAGTTGACTTTTCCTTTAAGCCCTAATTTATGTTTCCCTTTTAAAGGGTGAAACCTTTAAACATTCATTGGCTGCTGTGCAGGTTTTTCAGCGCCAAACTCAGTAGAGCTTTCAGTCTTACTTTTGACAAATTTCTTAAAGTATGTTTATAAATGTTTGCCATAAATTTCTTGTGGATACGCGGCTGAAAACAGACGTGATGTGACTACAATGTTTAATATGAAATATAATTGTTTGTTCTTAAATCATTAAATCATGCTAAACGTTTTACTGATTTACATCAGTTAGGATCATTGATGAAGCTAGTTAACATAAGACGGTGTCTGTAAATGTAAATGTTTTCAACTGCATATTGAAAGATAGAACTACTGATTTCAGGAAGGAAGGAGATAAATGACAGATGGCAGGAAGGCAAGATGGAGGATGAACAGAGGGAATAAAACGGTTGAAGGAAGGCAGTAAAGATGGAGTAATGGATGGAATGGAATATTTTCATAGGTCAGTGTTAGTTGGTGTGCTATATTATGGTTTTCCGTATACAGGAGAGAGTTTCCGTTGCCAGTTGGACTACCACTGGGTGGTGGGGTTAAACCAGAAACCCTAATGTGAGAACCCTAGCTCAATACAGTCATGTTCTTGTCTTGTTTGTCTCTTAATTGTCCCAAGCAGTGACGTTTTTCTGTCCTACAATCGACGGACTGTGTTGAGTGACGCCTGTAACTCCGCCCTAACCATACCGTAGCATTGTCCGATGGCCCTACAACTGAAGGAGGTCCAGGGATGATGGGTACGGGTTGGTTGTATGAACTGGTATTACAATGGAGATATATTCAGTAGTACTGAACCAAACCAACCCATGCCATCAGTCAGACGAAACAATGTTGTAAGAGAAAAGTTCTGGTCAGTACATCTAGAACTGATGTGCATAATCCTTAATTCTGTACCTCTTGTATATAATCTTAGGAAAACACACAACAGAAACCCATCTGTTGCCCATCTGCTCAGATGATACACAAACAAGAACTCCCAAAGTAGGGCTTCAAGAACAGAAAGATCTCCTTTTGTTCTTACAGCACCAGAAGAGAGACAACAACTTTTTCTCTCAAGAGAGTGGAACCTTGTTTCTACAGCTTGGTTCCCCCTAAACTCTTGTTTCTCAGTGCTCTCTCCAACCTTTCCACAACCTTTCCTCCCACTCTGCTCCTTCTCCTTCCTCTCACCATCTCTCCCTCTGTGTGTGTTTAGGTGTGCGCGTGTGCATCTGTGGATGGAGCGGGTGGGGGAGTGTCTGTGTTAGTGAGGAGTAGAGGAACCCATCAGATACGATTGGAGGAGTATAATCCTTTGAGTCCTTTGCTTTCTTAGATTTTTTTTTCCCCCAATTGAGAGTGGAATAGAGAGGAAAGGGGGGTGGAGGGGATTCTTTGATGCTCTGCGGATACCATTTGAGACCGAAGCATTAAATCCGGATTTACAGTTTCTGTCACAGATTCTCCCCCTTCTCTCCCCTGACTGTTTGTTCCATCCTCATTTCCCTTCCTTCTCATCAAAATCCACCAAAGTGTTGGCGATTTCCAGTCTTGGGAACAACCAAGGCTTTCCATGTAGTCTCGAAAAGGGGGAAAAAGCTACATTTACTTCACAACGAGACACAACGGCGTTGAGCAAAAGACCGATGTCAGCGGCTTGAAATCAATGCAGCCATGCCTCACCCTCAGCGAACGCGCCTTCACTGAGGTTCCAGTCTAATGTGCTTCCCATTAAGCCTGCTATACATGGCAGAAGTGGCCATTGGAGACGCCACAGTAGACTTGCCACATTTGATAAGTCTTTGGATGGAGATGCATGTATATGAATAACACTCCTCCAGGGAAGCTTCTGTTTAATGTTTTATAGGCTTATTTCCTCTGTTCCTCTCTGTCATCTGAGATTTGCCGCTGCCTGATGCAGCTCACAGAAACATGAAGGGCTCCATGTGATCGCGGATCGTCTGATACAGAAACCCACGCAAGTGTGTGTTTGGGGGAAGTATGGCGGATATACTTTGATGTACATGTGAAGAACTCAGTTTTTTTTTTTTTTTTTTTTTTTTCTGTGGCGAGATTGCAAACATGAACTCTCAGTCAACATTCACCGGGTCGCGGCGCGTTTCTCACGCCAAACCCACATGGCTTGAGCCACAGCTGAGACGCACTTTCACACAGATGAGATATGACATGTTGAGCAAATAGTGCAGTGGATGCACACCGTTCAGCCCGGAGTGAAGAACGATCATGCATGACGTGCAGCCTCACAGGAGCGTGTAGCCTAACCTTTCCTCTGCTGATGAATGAGTCACAACCCACATGCCAACGGTGACCTTACGCCGTGTTTGAGCCTCTGACGGGGATACTGCCCATCTACGGAGAGTGGAAGGTATTCAGGATTTTTTATTCTTACTCTGAGCCTTTTTTGTAGAAGACATTTTCAATAAAGAATTATTATATTTTTCATACAAAAGAAACACACGTGTGGACCTGGTTATCAGTAGGGATGTAAATATTTCCAATGTCTTTGATGTCACCCTGCCTGATCGTTTCGTTGTTATCTTTGAAAGTACTTTATCAGTTAATTGACTTAGCCAAACAGCTATCATCACAAAACATCCTTTCACAGACAACACATTGCTGAAACACTTAATCAAATCTACGGGTAAATGTACAGTAGAAGTGTGAGGGAATTTTCTGTTATTATTTTCAGCAGGTATTTGTCCTGTATTTTAAATTTTACGCATTGCATCATGGGAACAAGAACCTTTGTGAAGTGTGGAAACTGGTCAGAGGTCATTTCAAGCTCTTGCTAACCGGACCCTGGAATATCTATCTTTTGGAATTCGGTTGGATAAAGAGTTGGAGTAACTTTTCTGGCACCTCCGTGTTAATGTAAAATAAATCAGAGCACATTTTCTGTGTACACTGTTCTGAAATATTTGTAGTTAGTTGAAGTTTGACTTCGGGAGTATATAATAGCAAACAATTTAGCAGTCTTATTTTGACAAGAAAGGTTATATATCTCATGATGAGCTTCCTTCCTTCCTTCCTTCCTTCCTTCCTTCCTTCCTTCCTTCCTTCCTTCCTTCCTTCCTTCCTTCCTTCCTTCCTTCCTTCCTTCCTTCCTTCCTTCCTTCCTTCCTTCCTTCCTTCCTTCCTTCCTTCTTCCTTCCTTTTTTTCCTTCCTTCTTCTTCCTTCCTTCCTTCCTTCCTTCCTTCCTTCCTTCCTTCCTTCCTTCCTTCCTTCCTTCCTTCCTTCCTTCCTTCCTTCCTTCCTTCCTTCCTTCCTTCCTTCCTTCCTTCCTTCCTTCCTTTTTTCCTTCCTTCCTTCCTTTCTTCCTTCCTTCCTTCCTTTCTTTCATTGATCGACAGGCGGAGTACACCTAGTACAGGTCAGCAGGTCGCTTTCTCACTCTATCTCGCAAAAATCTATACTTTATGAAGATCACTAATTATTACTCGGGATGCAATATAAGCTGGCGCTCCCCCAGAGCGCCTTCTTTCTCTCCTGATAGTGGGAGTTTTACTGGCACTTTTCAAGTCATGCAGCTGCATGATGAATGTAGCATCCAAGTTTTCTTTTTGTCTTAACCTCATTTGAAAATCCTCTAACAGTCTTAAAACATAAAGTGAAGGACAGGAGACTGTTTGCAACATCAATGGTAAAAAGAAATATGGTGTCCTTCAGGTGTAGTTCCTTTATTTACATTCCCATGAACATCATTTCCTGTCTGAAACTATGGAAACTTGAAAGATTGGCAAAGACACATAAATATGGTGTAAAATATTAGACTTTTATTGAACTAAGTCAAAAACAAAAAGGAGGGAACAAGACAGCATGAAGTGAGGAGCATGATTTAATGTTTTAATGTTTTTTTTTATCTCTTTCTCACTGTTTATTTAATGTCACATGCTGTTTTTATTTTAATTATGTAAAGCACTTTGAAATGCCTTGCTGCTGAAATGTGCTATACAAATAAAATTTGATTGATTGATTGATGATGAATCACTTGTTGGTTTAACAAATGAAGCTGAAAAGTTTAAATCTTTTAACTACTTTTTCATTGACCCGAGAACAAATCAACAACAACAAAAAAAGTCTGCATATAAGTAATGTTCACAGTTGGTCCAAGCTAAATAGTCTCTAAAAGGTTACTGAAAGTAGACTGAAAGCTCTACTGAGTTTGGCGCTGAAAAACCTGCACAGCAGCCAATGAATGTTTAAAGGTTTCACATTATATTTTAAACGTATATTGCGTGTTACTGCGCCGTTGTCAGACCAGAACACGACAATTTCCATTGATCACAGTTGAAAGAACCCCTATAAAGCCAGAAGAGTGTCATAGTATTAGGGAATATCAAAAAGCGATGAAATTTTATTACATCCACTGAGTTTCTGCGGAGTTTGTCATGCACCAGTAATGTAGGGAATGAAATGGTGGTCTTGCGTGCCTCTGTAATGTGTTAATCTGCATTCAAATTAATGACTCTGTTGTGTCTCTCTCCAGTTGTGGCTGTGATTCATGGCAAACCAAACATCTCATAAAAAAACAGCTGAGGGAAAATCAACAGCAAGCAGCGCTGCTGTTTGGTGTGTAGAGAGAGAAAGTGCTTGCGCTGAGAAAATTTGTTTCGACCATAAAATGCAGTTTGTTTGCAATCTGGGTTTTATGATTTAAGGTACACAAGCTGTGGATAGGATTAGAAGTCGGGAGCAGGGGGAGGGAATTGTAAATTCAAAGCAAAGCTATAGTCACTGTGTAGCATAAGAAGTGCAGCCGCCTTTTTTTTAATCAACCTTACCTTTTTTTTTTTTTTTTTCTGGTAGTTGTAGATGCAATTTCATGATACGCCCCTTTTTTCTCCCCCAGCAACCCAAACACTCCGTCAACCATTAGGACCGTTCTCTTTATGACGGCTGCCGGGAGAGGGGGGGTCCAGCAAATGAAGATGGGATGATTATGATGATGGTGCTGGCTGTTGTAGCTTTCCCCAGGCTTTCACATCAGGTTCACCATCTCAGGCTCATGACCTCTGTCACCTCCCCGCGGGGGGTCAGTCTCTTGCCAGGTGAGAAAAACACAACAGAGAGTAGTTTGGCTGTATGTTTGCTCCCCGCAGCAAGGTTACGTTCGGCTAATACGGCTGCCCTACTTTCCTACGTGCGTACAATGCCAGGGTTGAACAATGACCATGTGCGGGTAAAAACAGGAGAATTTGTTGAAATCATTTCACCTTTGTTGTTCAGGAAATACGTTTGGTATAATTTGTGGTTAAAGTGCTTGATGTGCTATTTTGATCAGAAATGCAAAAAGGATAAACAAAAATTCAAACCAGTGACGGGCAAAGGATACAGAGTGGTAACCCTCATCAGAAAACAGTATCATGTGAGCGATGAAGCATTTCTTTGTTTTAATCCGGATTGTTTTGTGTGTGGGTGTCTTACTCTTTTCAACAGAGAACATAGTTCTAGTGTTTTCTCAAATCTTCAAAGAATATGATTCATTTTGATATTTGAAATAGCCACACATTGTCTTTTCTAAACCTTTATAGTGGTGAAACGGAGCTATGTAGTGCTTCAGTCGGCCACTGAGAGGTTGCTATGTCTTCAGTTGGCCACCAGGTGTCTATTCTTAACATTGAAGCTATGAATCTTTTCAGGCACAAGTAGAGGGGAAAGCAGTGGCGGCAACAGAATGTTTTTTCTGCATGTCCTAAGGGGCAGCTAAGCATTTTAGTGAGGGTGCTAAGACAGATCTTTTTTCCCTATAGTTATTAACACACATTAGTATTGTTATTTTAATCAGACTGATTTGCATTTACTTGACGCTTAGACGTCAAGCACGAAGCCTTGAGCCATTACCCAGATTACTTCCTGATAAAATATTGCATTATTTTGGTTAAAACAGCATTTATGACAAAGTGGATACCCAAGTATTGACCCTTTGCAACTACGTCACTTAAACATTCGAAGCGCCGTGATGTACATCGGAAGTGAGAATTGAGCGGATGAAGTTGTTTCCCCAAGTTGTTTTTGTCAGTTTATTCATGGCTTCTACTTGTTAGAGTCAAGCTAATTTATCTGTGAACATAACATGGGTTATAACAGATAAATTAGCTAAATTAAATTGATAAATTAAACCGGAGCAGCCTTAGAAACGTACAGAAGACGAGATGCTTACAATTTTTTTTTCCATACATGCTAGGCTACATGACGGCGTGGCATTGTTTCCATGGTTACTGATGGTTAGACTCGTACCTTCTCCATATTGCGATATTTGATATCTTTCTAATCATACTTGCTTTTAAAGTATATGAACGTTAATCTTCTTACCTTGCATAAAGTGTTCGCTGTAAATCCGTGGATACACCGAGAGCTGAAAGTCATTATGACTGACGACTGCTTTAAAATGATAAGCTTGGTTTTGACCCTTGTCTGTTTGTGCAGCCAACCACGCAGCACCTTGTGAGCATTTTTACTGTGAAATCAACTAAATAAAAGTGATATTAGGCTACCACATGTACGTATTTTGACAGGCTTTATACATGAGAGCATAGGTTTGGACATCCATCGTGGTGGAGAGAGTGACGTCATGTTTAAAGGGCCATATATATATATATTCCATTGGCAGATTATTATATATACAAAATTATTTCTTTGTAGCTCTTCTCCAAGCAGGCAAAATTTCTTGTCACAATTCACAACAACAGCAGCAGCAAATGTTTGTAAGTTAGATTTATCTTACTTTTAAGATATTTTTAAGCCAAGTATGATTTGAAATTTTAAACCTGATAGAATGATGAAAAATCCTACTTGAATTAATGGTTTTAATATACCATTGTCAATCTAAACTTAATATTTAACCATTAAAATCCCTGTTTTAATCCTTAGCCTCCTGAAATATACCCTTCTGAAGTCCGTCATGGCGCCTCAAATGACTGGCGCTTTCGTACTGCACGGAACGGAACGGTTCCGAGCGTGTTCGCATTACAACTTGCGACCGGTTCCACCTCGTTCCGTACCGTACCATTTCGTACCGTTCTGTGCAGTGCAAAAGCGCCTAAGTGACACAATTGCAAAGGGTTAATAGTTTGAGTCATGCCGAACTGATTTGACCATTTCCATAGCAACGATCAGAAGCAAGACATTCCTCCAGAATTACAGAGACTCATTGTAGCTATGACCTCATCTATGACATAGATCAAAGAACATCTGAGGTTATGAATGCTTGGATCTCAAAACAGGAGGTTATATCCAAGCATCTCTACGAGCATTAGCAACGTGTTTAACAAAGATTTTGACAATGCAACAAATCGGAGTCACCACCATGTTTTTCCCCCTGACATTTGGAGCAGGTTATTTGATCATGACAGGAGTGAGGAAGCTTTTTAACAAGCTACTTCCTGGCGTCACTTTTGACATCAGTAGTTACGAGTATGAGTATGATGAATTTGATGCCTATCTCTTCAAACCTTCACAGTCGTTCACAGGCCATTCTACGAGTTTTCAGACAGATCGGTCTGAAAACTCGTGTATATATATATACATATATATATATATATATATATACATATATATATATATATATATATATATATATATATGCTTTTTTACATTAACTTGTGTTTATTTAATTGCCTAATTAACCGCTACAGGGCTTGATTTGACTATCAATAAGTCAATAAGTGTTCTTATGATAAAAATGGTATGCTCACTACCGGTTAACTTCATGCTGATAAACAGTCAATATTGTTGAAGTCGGTTAATCTAGATATGGGATCTGCACTTTCTGACAAATTGCGACCACTGATTGGTCAGTTGCTGACAAATGCCCTGAAATGATTGGGGGAGAAGTGCTCCACGTCTGTATGGGGGCGGAGCCGGCATCATGTCAATGGTTTCCCAGAAGTGATGATTCGCATAGACAAAGTTAAAATCTTCTTGCATTATGTTTTTATTAAACTAAGTATATAATAATTTATTTTTATTTTGTGTTTTTTGATGAAAATACTGCAACAGCTATAAGAAATGTTAAATTAGATGGAAAAAAAAAATAACTCAATCTAATATTTTCTGGGTGTGCTAAGGGGGTGCTATGACATTTCCAGGGGCAGCTATAGCACCCCCTAGTGCCTCCCTGGCGCCGCCACTGGAGGAAAGCCTCAGACAGTCACGTCATGAGTTTCTGGTAAGCTTTTTAAAATTTTTATATATTTTTAACAGTAAAGAAAAAGTGCTAAATTATGAAATAATCTCATGGACTGAATTGTAGCAGTTGGAAGCTAGCTAACACGCTGTTTTTATACAAGACTTGTATACAATACAATACAATTCTTTTTTATGTTTGTTTAAAAAAGACGTTCTTTTTTTACGTACGTTTCAAAAAGAACGCAAGTTTAAGTGTGATATGAATATTTCTCTAGGAAAAAAAGTCTATGTTTGTTTTGGAGAAGCTTTCTGAGAAAAAAAAAGCAACAGCCAGTTCTTACAACTACTGAATAGTGAGTGGCAGGTTGACTAACTGTTGATGAGAAGAGAATGATGATGAAGTCGCAAAGCAGAAGAACCATTAGTGGACAAAAATAAGGGGGCATATTTAGAAAGCAAGCACTGGATACCTACAATAATTTCCTCCCAACCTTGTCCAAGCTAAGACCCAATAGAGGATCTTGGTATTCAGATTTAGAATGATTTTCTTTCTAACAATGAATTTACATGCAGAAAATGGAAAAAGGCCTAATAAATAGGATTATGTAGAAGAGAGGATTTCCCTTTAAGAAAATATTGATACTTGAACAAAGTTTGGCATGCCAAAACTATTTATGCTGTTCTTAATTAATAGGAAAACCTGTATCAGTATCACAACCATCAAACACTTGCCATAAATGCTGAAAAAAAAACTTTTTGCATATTTTGACAATTCGTATTTGGTGACAATGTTGAAAGTCTTTCAACATATAGATTCAAATGATAACTTTTTCTGGGTCACTCCAAAAAAATAAATTAACTTCCTGTCAGAAGAAGTACATCATTCAAAGACAAGAAGATTATGTCATATCTAAATCTGCCATGGTTCTGATGAATTTGGGACTTTGTGGACTCACAATGTACTCCACATAACCTCACTTAAAAAGTAAAAGAAAACCTTTCACTTTAAAAGACATTACCAAATATTTCTAAGTCAAGCTAGAAGGAAACTGGCACCCTCCCTAATTGCTTCCATGTCGTGCTTCATTTAACTTGCCTCAGGAGTCACCTTGGAATATTGATGCTTCTCTTCCCTTCCTGGCAGCTCATCTCATCATATCAACCACTCCAAAATTTCCCCACAATGCTATTACAGCTTTAACTCTTTTTTTTTTTTTGCCTTCGTGACTGCAATGCTCATTATCATAAGTGACGAGTGAATTTTTTTTTTCACAAGAGAGCAGACTTCATAAAGGACTCTCGAGCCGTCGAGACACTTCATTTGACTTGTACCTAAAGTTAACAGACGTCTGTGAGAGCCGGGTCTCTTATCCATACTTACTTTAGGCTTACAGAGGAGGAAGATGTTAGTTTAGTTCTCACTCAGTCGCCTTATGCTGGCTCATGTTAATGCAACGTGGGCTCATACATAGTGTAATGAAGGATGATCATTTGGCTTAAGGGGGCGTCAAGATGGCGTTTGATTAGAACACGTCCCTCCAGGGTTTCCTAATGTGCAAATGCGCGCCATGTTTTGCTCTCTTATGCAATTACACAGCAGCTCTCGACTTAAATGTGTGCGATGAGAAAGGCAGAGACGTTCCGTCGTGGCGTTCTGCTCGCTCGCTGCGATTAGTATAACTCCACGTTCATGCCACCCATCACGGAGGACTTGTTCCAGTCTCATGCACCGTTGCTCAGCAGATCTAAAGCACCATGACGTTTGGAGGAGAAAATTAAAATGGATCTAAAAAAAAGAAAACTGTATTTTCTTGTTTCAGATACAGATGACATTTCCGTCAACCCCCAGATGTCTGTGATTATCCTGATACAGAAGAGGGAAAAGTTTTTTTATTTCAACTCGACCAAACGTTGAAGATTCTCTTCTGAGTTCCGATGTATAAAATGATCAACAGAGCCGACAAAAGAGCATATTATGAAATCAATTTTTGACCCCAATTCAGCCTCGTGACTGCCAGTAGTTCATCTTTGTCCTCTGTAGAGGACATTTCTAAACTTGAATATCTCCCACCCCCTGCATTCTACTGAATGAATTCCTTTCGGTATCTACAGAGGACATTTAGCGCTTTTCAATGCTGCCACAAGTGAAGGGGTGGGGCTTTTGTACGTACCTTTTTCTCATTCATAAAAATGACATTCATCGGTAGAAGCACATTTTATGGGGAGAGACAAAGTAAGTGCATAAAACTTTTTATTGTGCAAATTTTGGTTTAAAATTTTGTTGGCATATTCTAAATAAGTCTCTTAGCAGCATATTAAAACATTCTATGAATTATTTTTGACTGTATTTTATCGTAGTATTTAAAAGTTTAAAAATTGTCCTCTGCAGTGGACATTTGTAATTATTTTTCTGTTTTCCATCCATCCATCCATCCATCCATCCATCCATCCATCCATCCATCCATCCATCCATCCATCCATCCATCCATCCATCCATCCATCCATCCATCCATCCATCCATCCATCCATCCATCCATCCATCCATCCATCCATCCATCCATCCATCCATCCATCCATCCATCCATCCACTCATCCACCCACATCCATCCACAAAAAATTGTTTTCAATATTCTAATTACCTTACAAAGATTGTGGAATTTAAAAAAAAAGGTGATTGGACAATATTTTTTTCCTGGTAGTATAACGTAATATAACCATATATTGCGTTATATGGTTTATCATATACATAGCAGTAAATAACTTTGGAAGTGTAAGTAGTTTGTGTGACTTACTCATTTGGTCCAAAGTAGAGCATTTCAATACAAACCCAGTAGGAGTCAGGAAGAGAAGTGACTCCTACCGTAATATTGAAGGTCAAGTTAATTTTATTTTCTATACAGTGTAACATCACAGTAAAAGCTTGCCATTCCTAATAAACTTGTTTATATTTTTATTTAACAAGCTAAATTTATTATACTGTATATAATCTTCATAACATCTCATTTGTCTCTTCATGGTTTCTTCTGTTCTGTTAGATTATCTCTAATATTAAACTGTAACAATATGGTGACCGTTTTTACTAAAGTAAAAAAAACAAATTTTTTTATAAAAGTTACATTCTGCTCTTTTAAGTCTTTTAATAAGACTCCACAGAAAAAGTAGGTTGGATTTTTTTCTACTATGCGGAGCAAGCTCTATGGGAAACTATTGATATTTAATAGCCAGAGGAATATTTAAAACAAATATTCTCAAATAAATGTTTCCAGTTAAGAAGACACATTTTTGAAACAACCTAATATTTAAGGCGAATTCAAATGTATCTCACTAACTGTAACAGTAGTAAAACTGAACCACTGAATAGTTTTCTAAAGAAAAATCAAATCTGTAAATTGTACTCCTTAAGTTTATCCCTATGCATCAAAATGAACAAAAAACTGAATAAATGTCACAGACATGATTAAAGCTGAAATTTTAATCAATGTAATACTTTTTGTGTTTCTGTTTTACATAAACTGTACTTCTTGAAAGCAGACCAGGCCATCAGGAACAACATGAATCCTTAAAGCCACAACCAATCACCTCAAATTCCCTCCACACAAAGCTCTGAAACTCTAAAACAAAGCTCTAAGTTATTTATTTATAGTTTACTATTGCTGTTGTCACATAGTGTGGAAAACACAAGTGGAAGAAATGAACAGCCTAGCATTAAATTATGTCGACATCACATTCATACTACAGATATCCTACACTGTGTAGGTATGACCAGTGAATTTGTTGGAAAATCTTTAATGGATTTCATGAATTCCAGTTTCGACAACACATTTACCTTTGAGCAGAGCTCTCTCTTTCCTATGAACAAAGGCCATTTCCAGAGCTAAAGATTCGTAACAATAATGGGTTCATCAATCAGTCGGAGCGTCAGCGTTCAGTCATTAGGACCTTGGTCACTTTCTGCGTTAATGTTCCTAATGCTTCATCCAGACATGTCTGTGAAAGTGACGGACTGAGTGCAATATTTGCCCTTCGCGCGAGAATGGACAATAAATCGAGTGTGGTCTATTATTTGGAAGTAGAGCTTATCCCGGCCGTCATTGGGTGAAAAGTAGGATACACCGTGGACAGACCGCCACCTCGTCACAGGCGAGGGACATTATAAATGCTTAATACAGTCCAACATAAGAAACGGCAGAAAATAGCTGAACAATACGGACAAAAAATAAATAAAATGATCTATTCCCAAGTATAAGGGCATTTTTGCTTTCCAGCGACATAGTATCATATAGCACAATCAAGCAACTATGTTACCTTCAGTTGTTATAAAAACTCTGTATATATCAAACACGACTTAAAAGAAATTTGACTTAGCAACTTAACGTCTTGAAATTGGACCTCTGTCTCTTTAAGAAGGACCTGCTCTTTCCAAAACTCCGTGTTCAGTCATCACATCAACGTTCTCTATTAAGATTTTAGAAACATTCATCAGGTCACTGGAGTGAGTAATAGTTCATATAATGAGTTGGCTAATTGCTCCTGGCTAGTCTGAAGGAGCTGAGGTGGGGAGGGCAGCTCTGTGAGGCAGAAGCTCGGCTTGAAAGCCACAGCTCTGAGTTTGAGCTGCGTTGAAGGAGGCACCGAGTCTAACAAAGTGTAACCCAGAATGGCTGCCACGGGAGATACAAGGATTTCTCAAAGATGCAAGAAAGAATCAAAGCAACTCTCCAGGAATGACTTTGATGAAGGAATAACATTACAACATAATATAAAGCTAAAAACAATTGATCTTACACAATACATAATTTATTTTTTGTAAATTATGTATTATGTACGATACTAAATTGACAGGAAAGCGACTTGTAAGAGAGGGAAATGCATTCTGCCTCGTTGGTGGTGTACAAAGAGTTCAAGCCAGAAATACAGAGCAAATACCTTGTAAGAGACTCATAACCCTGTTAATCCAATTGTCTAAAATTAAATCAGACTAAACCTTTGCTGTTTTAGGTCAGTTAGGATTGTTGTATATAACTGATTCAATGACGAAAAGGAGTCGAGTGGATTTTTTGATTAACTTTAGCAGGGTTTCCCCCAGAAAACTTGCTAAGCCCGGTGGTCAGGGCGCCGAGGCGGTCCACTGGCGGTCCACCGTGTTTTTGTATTAAAAGATGTTAAGTAGACAATAAAAGTAAAAATATCACTGGGTAATTATATGTTATGGGAAAACATCGTCAGTGAACTGCTATATAAACTCACAACTAGTCTTAAAAACAACTAATCAAAAAATACAATTAAAATAAATATCAATTATGTCCACTTCTGTTAAATCCAAATTAAGTCAGTGGCTCCATAAGGCCCCACAGAGCTTCAGGGGCCCCATAAATGCTAATATTTTAACATAGACCACAGATATGTAAATGTAGCATTTGTTTATTGAGATTATCATTGCTGCTAAATTTGACATAATGGTTTGAGCATATATAAATTAAAAGACTTTAAATTATTTAACATTTATATGTAAGATTTTAAGGAGCTGGCAAGTTTACTTTGTAGAAGTTCAAAGAACAATATTCATAGTCAGATTGGTTTGTTACCACAGCTACAATCTGATGCTGTGAGTTTAATCTTTGAGTTTCAGCTCCGTTTGTTCACAAATACAAATTAGTAAGCTGCAGTTATAATTTATTGCTTTTTAGGTTTGCCAGTTAAACTACTCCCCCTGTCCTAGATTTCACTAAATCTAACACATAAGCTGTTAGAGGTGCTGATGTTTTTATCAACAAAAGGGGCCCCTAAGTCAGATTCTGCTCCAGGCCTCATACAGCCTTGGACCGGCCCTGCATGATGTAGTAATCCGATGCACAGAGCAGAGATGCGCAACAAATGGGAGATTTAATTCAATGCTGCTAATTTGGCTTTAGTAGCCCTTTCATTTCGTGTCTGTTGAGTTTTTAACAAGGGGACACAGAAACTATTTTGGTTGGTCGAGTTTCTGGACGAGTTTTTCAGATGTCCGGTAACCGCTCGCATTAACTCTGTCTGACTAAGTGGGCAAAACATTTGATCCGGTTTGGTAATTAGTGTAACCGGAAAAATAATACTAGTAATAATAAAATAATATAAAATCAGCGTGATGCGTGACTGCGAGGAGAGCGCGAAAGCTCCTCACCGGGTTAAACCTGCACGATGAGTGATTAGTACTGGGTCGTTAACCACTAACGCACCGGCTAACCGGGAACACAGACCTAAACTTTACAGGGAAGACAGGGCCAAACGCTGGGCAGCGTGTTGAGATGTAAACGCTGCATAATGTTTTGTTCACAAATATACATCATTCTCACCGCTGCTCAAAGCTCCTCTGAAAGCGCGACTACAAGTTATTCCTGCGGTTCACGTAGAGCTGCGCAACCAGAGCTAACCAGAGCTAACGCGGTGGGTTTAAACTCTTACCTTCATCAATAACTCCTCAGAACTAATCATAATTCCTCACAGGGGGTTGATGTAAATATCCATAGGAGCAATCCGACTTTTAAAAAAAGGCGATTTTTTAATTTTATTTTTCTAAAAAATATAAATAAACAAGAAAGGCTTAGCCTGGCGGTGGCGCTAGTAAAGCATGGCGGGCCGCCAGGCCTAAAATACACTGAGGGAAATCCTGTTTAGTAAATAAAAGAATTAACAAATCATACGTACTAATACACGACAGAGTCGGAACTCAGCTAACATGCTAACATAGCTCTTTTTCTGAGGGAGACAAAAATTCTTCTTCCTCGTCTAACTCCAGGCTCCTCCACTTCTAGTTCCAGAGCATCATGGGATATGCAGTCCGCTTTGCCAAAGGTCCACAATTAGTCCGCTTTCTAACTAGATACTAACTATGAAATGCCAACTAACTCTATGAAACAACTGCAACTAAAATAGTTACTTATATTAAATTATAATATCCCAAATAATAAGTCCTAAGCAAATTCTAGTTAAACCCAAAACAAATTCTCAACAAGGATTAACAAAATTATTTCTATTTGTCTAATTCCAGCATAACAAATGATTATTTTAAAGTTGTTGTTTTTTACTGTCTTCAAATTCAGTAATCTAAATAAACTATGTTCAGCATTTTGGTCCCATTGCCTTTTAAACTGGACAACTTTTTTTTTTTTTGGGACAGCTTAGTCACAAATTCCCCATGAGACTAAGATTAGGACTTTGTGGTATCCCTTCAAAACATTGACATTATTATCCTTAAGATACTTTGTATCTTTATCCTTTTTTTTGGCCCAAAATTAAACTTTTCATATAATGTCTGTTTTGTGGAGTCCATTCCTCCCTCCAGCAACAAGAACCCATAGCATGACGGCGCCACCCCCGTACTTCACTGTAGGAATTGGAATGGGGTTGTCAGGCCTGCAAGCTTCCCCCTGTTTTCTTTTAAAAGCGTTTTGTTGGATATTGTAAACACTTCAGTTATATTTTCATTCGACCACAGGACATGTCTAAAATTTTAAGTTTGTGACCCTAAGCAGTCTGGGAAAAACTTTTCTAGATACACATTTTATTTTCTACCCCAAACGTAAAATATTAGATATAATATTTTCCATACTGGAAGTGTTGGGAGAGGAAAGTTTCCTCACACTAACAGACCCCAGGCTTGCATGCTGACATACCCCATATGCAAGTTAAATCCTTCAGAGTTACGCTGCACTATAGGGCTATCCACTTGAGAGCCTTGACATCGTTAATCCATTAAACTTTAAATTCAAGAGGATTTTTTAAACCCCCCCTGCTCCCAGATTAGCAGTTCAGTGCGCTTCTGTGTCAGCTCACTGAGTTGAAATTAATTTCTCCACTAATTTAGTAATTGCGTGCCAAAGCTTTTTATCTGCGTGCAGAATAAACCGCATCAAACCCGCTGCTGCTGCAGGCAGGTTAGGTGTTTGGGAAAAAAACTCCAAAAAACTAGCTTAGTTATCCGATTTTCCTCTTAAATACTCCACGAGCCCGCTCATTAAATCTCACTCACGCGCTGAGAATTGAGTGAAAAATGAGCTGCTTTCCTGTTCAGCATGTGAAACTTCGACTGCAGAACGGCGCACGACGGGACCTGTCACCGAGACAAAGCCGTCATCAGAAAGTAGACACTGAAACATGATAATTTCTACGAGCTTTTAACCACTTTCTGTAAATGTCTGCTCTCACTCTGAGGGCTGCTTTTTAGAGGATTGCCGCTCAGGGTAAGTGCTTGATTCACTGTATCGGTCATTGTGAGTAAGCTGCTTTGACACACTTGAAGTAGACGCTACTTTATTCATATGCCAGCCCGTGGTTGCGTGCGCGAGCGCGCGCGCGCTTAGCGGCGTGGGTGGCATTGGTCGTAACGATGGAAGGGGACGATGTGGGCACATGTGTCACCATGAGTGGCTCTCAATCCCCCTCGGAGTGAGTCACTGCGCCGTCCCCCACCCCTGACAGACCCCCACCCCCACGTTATTCTCAGACCGAAATACACTGATTCCTGTTTTTGCGCTGTTGCGGGACGTGTGGACGCTGTCCCCGCTGATAACCAACAGGCGACTTGACATCTCCGCCTCTGATAGTGACTCAAGGTCACGGGGGGTTGTGGAGCCCGACGTTGGGGGCGCCTCGCGCGAATGCACGGCGTCTCGTCAGACGTGAATGCAGCGAGCCCTTCAGCGTGCCGAGAAACATGACAGCTCTGGAAATGCGCATCGGCTCTGTTGTGACACTGACTAAAATTACAGTAAATTGCTACTTTGTGGGGACGTGTAATAGCGGCGGGGCTCGTCACTGCTCCCGTGACGGTTGTGCCTGCATGGGTTGGTGTAGGCTGGCGGAGACTTTTTTTTAGGCAGTAGTGGCCTTTATTTGATAGTAATTCAACAGTAAAGAGGAAAGACATGCGGATACGGTGCCGGGGACGGGAGTCGAACTCGGGACAGCTCCGTATGGGGTGCCATTTGTAAAGTTAGAGTAAAAAAATAAACAAATAAAAGCAATAATTTAGTTGATTTAGCCTGAAAAAAAGAAAAAAAATGTGGGCATTAATTTTTAAGTCATATTTTAACCATGTTATTCATATTATAAATGTCAGAGTTCCTAACTAAATATTTCGTTTAGAGTAAAACAAAATATTTAGTTGTGAGCTAAATACTTAGTTTGCTTGCTAAATATTTAGCTAGCAACCTAAATATTTAGGCAGTGCAGTGCTATCCTCACCTCTGGTGGCGCTGTGTCACACATAGTGAATGAAGCTGGCGATTGGCGCATGCTTACTGCTGTTCTCTTAATATCCAATATATTTTTGTAATCCGACATGTTCTACATATGCTGACGTTCCACGTTCTGTCTAATATATGTAATGAATGCGTGTGACCTATTTAGTTTCTCTGATGCTCTGATCGGACACAAGTGTGCAGGGTGAAGCAGAAAGTACTGTGTCTCACTGATAGAGGGCAGTGCTGAGCCCATAGACACAACATGCAATAGGTGCTCTTCTTCTACATATCGAAAAGACAGAAAACAATCTGAAAAATAGAAAAAAAATACATTTGGAACACAACAATTTGAGGTCATTCCCTAGATTTTCAAAAATGAAAGACAAATAAGACAGAAACAAGGATTTTTTTCTTCTTTTTTTTACAACAAAGTGACAAAGATATTTATGGAGAAGGATATTACTTTATATAAGAAAGGTAAGATTGTATATGATTTGTAATTTAAATCTGAATAGAGGAAGGTCATCCAAAGAAAAAAATTAAATTTTAAGAAATCAAATGTGAACTTATATTAAATATTCTATTGTTCTCGTTACCATATAAATCAATCAAACTTTATTTATACCATTAGGTGGATTTGATTACAGTGAGGTGAGTCAGTTTTCTTGCCAGTCGACACAATAAATACATCGACACAATAAATACAAATAAGATTCAAAATCACCTGGTGCTCAATACTTTAAAACATTAAAAATTATACAAACAGAAAAATAATAATAATAATGATAAAACAGACTCAAATACATAACCCTCACTAGGACAAGATTAAAAAATCAGATAAAACAATATTAATACTATGCAAAATAAAAAAATGTAATCTTATGGCACCAGGAACAAAACTGGTTTTATACAACATTGTTTTACATTTTGAATTGTCTGGGTTTGATTAAAGCATAATAAAAATTTGCAACTATTTAAGGTAAGGTCAGAACTAAAACACGAGCTGCTATACTGTATTTGGATTTGTACATCTTGACTCCAGAGCAGTCGATGTCGTGAACCTTGCCGCACGTCACTGTTTTCAAGGTGCAACATGCACGTGCGGCACACTGTTTTTCGCGGATTCTTCCCGGAGGTGTGAGAGTCGCGATAATGGCACGTCTTGCACACCCAGTCATCTCGTGTCAGTCCTGACAGTCGGGGCGCTCGCCTCCTCCGCTCCCACACACGGGCATCCACCCACCCGCAGTCACCGGCGTGTGATTGTTGTCACCATGGTAAGACGAGCCGAGAGGGAAGTGCTGACGGCTTGTGATGAGGAAACCATGCTGTCTTCTCGCGCAAGACACAAACCTCTGTGGCAACTCAGACGTTTTGGGAGTGGATCTTGCAGGATCATTTACGACAGTAAGGTCTTCTTAGAGAACATCCTCCCTTTACGGTGTGTTGATAATGGATAATCTCAGGTGTTGGAATGGTTTTCCAAGCTGCCCGTTGTGGCGGCGCAGGTGGTTGGAACTGTGTTTTCTCTGCCATCATCTCTAATCCGATGACTGCAGCTGTACACACAATGGGTAATCCCGTCATGACTCAATTGTGCATCGAAATAAAGACGCACGTTGGCTGTAAAGGGAAGAGTTTTTTGTCAGAGCTCAAAAAGGGGCGGCAGGGTCTGTTGTGCATTCACTGGGGAACAGGGAATGGTATTAAATGTTCACCTGCCAGCGCAGCTCTGCTTGGAGGAGGTCCAACAAAGCTGCTGCTGCTGCTGCTTTCCACTGCATCAGGAAATCAAGTCAGACCTGGACAAAACAGTTGCAGTTTTTAAAGACTTGAATAGTACTGAATGATGCTTTTGGTGTTCTTTTCTATTTTACAACCACAAAGAGGAAGAGAAAACAATCTTCTAATGAAAAATGTGGCCTATACTTTTTTACAGACTATCTGCGTTAGTGTTTTGTAGAGTCACCTCTGGCTACAAGTCCTCTGGTGTGTGTCTCCATCAGCACTGCACATTCAGAGCGGATGGACTATGAACAGAAATGTTTCAATCTTTACACACTGCTTTTGTGTTAAGAAAATCTTTGGAGATGTACAAGTCTGGTTCATCTTGGAAATAATGGGTCATAATGACTATTGTTACATGTGGAGGAAACACTTGTAACCGTGGGAACAACATTCAAACTGTGAATATGTTGTCCCCGGTGAATTTGTTTTAGCATCACCGGGAACATGTTGTGCTGCTGTTTTGCTAAAGGAGGAACTGGTGCACTTCATGAAATGAGTGACATCATGAAGAAAGAACATTATGTGGAAATACTGAAGCAACTAGATCTTCCAAAGGGCAATGAGCATACAATCCAACAGCATAACCAAAAGACAACAAAGTCAATATTCTGGCACGGTCTTCAGAAAGTCCTGATCTCTGTCCTGTAGAGAATTGGTGAGGCAGCCTACAAACCTGACTCGGTTGTTTCGGTTCTTTCAGGAGGAACGGATCAGAACTCCAACAAACTATTGTGGGAAGATTGAGGAAGGGAACATGAAACGTTTGACCCAAATCATACAGTTCAAAGGCAATACTACCAAATACTGACGAATGCATGTAGACTTGATTGATAAATAAATCTCCGAGGCCGACAAATTCTTTCTCTCATTATTATGGTACTCAGCAAGTGGAAATCATTTCAGTAATAATGATGTAAAACAAGAGAACTTTGGTCTGATTTAACTTCATATGGTTAAATATGTGTAGTTTCTAGTTTCAATTGTGTTTTTTGTATCAAAGTTTTCATGTTTTTTTTTTGTGATGGTCTAATGTATAAAATCACAATAAAATACATTGCAGTTTGTGGTTGTAACGTGACAGAATGTGAAACACTTCACGGCATGTGAGGCCTTTTGCAAAGCACTGAACATGCCACGCAGCAAACATGGATTTTCTGAGAGGAGAAGAGCTTTTTACTCCTGTTTAGGCCTCGTGAAAAACGCATAATTCAAATAACATACACAAGCCAGTTACGGAGTATGATTTCTAAGAGGTTAGGAGTCCAAACTGGAACCAGTAATTGCAGAGCCGTAGTTGACGTTTTCACAGTGGGATTTCTTGTCACGCAAAGCGTGGAGGCCTGGCAGGACCACTGGCTGTCCGCGTGAATGCCGGTTCATGGAGCGCAGAACAAGTCACCATGCTTTAGTGTGTCAGTTCGCTGCTGTCGCCGTTCCTGTCCCTGCTTCATTTACTCTGGTGCGCTGGGTCAGATAATGAACAGCGTGGCCCAAGAGGGACGATTAGCTTCTTAATATGGGTGATCTGATAGATGTCTGCTGCAGTGAGGGAGAACACGCCGCAGCCTACGAGAAAGACAACTCAAGTACCGAAGGAGGAAGGCCTTTATGCATGTGGGACTCCCCGTCTGAACACTTTTACGCAGTTTGTTCCCACATGTTCCGGCAATTGCCTGAAGCAGCTGAATCCGCTGCCATCGTCCGGAACCCCCTACTTAGGCAAAGAGGCAGGGCAAAAGGCTGGGAATTTTTAATCAAAAAGAGAATAATACATTTGTGCTGTGTGACAATGTGCCTCTCAAACAAAATGCCCCCCAACCTTCTTTGATATGGAAAACACTACCAAGCACACTCCCTTCTCCTTCATGACTGAAATTATTCTTCCTGTCTGAACACTCGGGTTGCTTGAGGGCAATATGACCCTCATTACATGATGGGAGAGAAGCCTCAGTGTTTCTTTCTCTTTTTTTTTCTCTGTTTACTTCTCCTGATTTTCTACGCTACACAGACAGTGTGGAGTGCAGCGCTAACAGGGTGCTAAATGGGTTTTTCAGGGTCTGCGGGTGGTTTATAAAAGTAACATCTGAGTGTAATTAATTACTGCATAGTTCCATGCTGCATTGTGCTTCAACGCCTACAGTGAAACAAACTGAGTGAGACTTGCTCTCCGGGAAATTAACAGTGTTTCCCAGAATGTCTGAAATTAGTTTTTAAAAAGTAATTTAAAGATTAGGTTACCAGGTCTTAGCTTATATTTGTGAATTTGCTCAATTAAATGTGCTTTATGTATGCAGGTTTGTTCTCACACCTCCGATGTCTTTGTGATCAGTTGACATTTCAAAGTGTTTGGAAGCTCTACCAAGTTGTACTAACAACGCTCTTCAGTGTAGAAGTTTCTTTGAAGAAGACTGAGAGTTTGCTATTTTTTTTAGCATCACTGAGGTTGAAGTTAGAGGAAACACAAAATCTGTAAAAAGATTTAACAGTAAATCATTTTTCTATTTTGTGTGTCTTAAAGAGAGAAGACGTTTAGCAGATAACAAGAAGGTTGAAGGTGTTACGATAAAGTTGCTCCGTTTAATGATTCTCAGGTTTCAACTTTTGTCATAGAAACAAACACTGAATATAAATGCATAAGAACTTCTTACTAAAGCATTTTAGCCTGATGTATGTAGTATGGCCACATTTATCTTTGCACTTTAATAACACACAATCTTTGCCATCTTTAACTACAATTCACTTATCATTACTTATGTTGTTTTCACTGATCTAAATTGTTTTGCGGTTCTTTGCAGCTACCAACACACAACATTTAGTGTAATGTCCTTATGAAATGAGTTTTCAATTATTTTCCAATTTATTTAAATTTTCCTAAATCAGGGTCGGATTTGGAATCACGTGGGCTGGAGCCAGTTTTGGTGCCCTATTTGCCAAAAATGTATTTTACACATGCAAATTACAGTACCTGTCATTTATACCAACACATAAATAATTTACTATAATGTCCTAATATTCTAATTCTATTGATTTAATTTACTTTTATTGCTTATATTCTTAAGTCGAACAATATTATAACACCTCACTTGATATAGTTCTATGAGTTTGTCTGCAAAATATTAATTTGTAAAAATATAAATAAAAACAATAAATTTTTCGTCCAGGGGCCCAAAAACTTGGACCCCTGGACTACTGCCCTGTACACCTTATATAAACAATGGTCCAGAGCTACATTAGTAACATAATTTTTCAAGTTTGTTTGCGGACTCATTGTTGCATTTTAAGCAGGTATCTGTTAATATTAGCCAGCTGGTTAACATTAGCTGCGTGCTGTAGGACCGTTTTTCAAGGTCCTACTTTTTTAGCATGTTGAGCTGCTTTTTTTTTTCCGCAAACTTGCCCCTCACATTGGCACTTTTTTTGCATCTGTTTATGCTGAAAAGCCTGATCCTATTTTTTTCTCTTTTAATTACATAACAGCCAATAACTTCAGTCATTATTTTTTGTCTTCCAGTCTTCGGACAAAATTGCAATCCTGTTTATTTTCTAAAACTTTTATTTAAGCATAACACTTTGCCTCGCATAAAGTCTTTATTTTGCTTCGCAAGGCCTATTGTCTTCATTAATATAAACTTTATTTATTTACTCTAAGTTTTTCTGAGTTTTGGCCTATTTTTGGTTCCGTATAAATTCTTCAGTTGCGTCTGTAGAGACTGAAGAAGGACTTGTGGACCTCTAAGTGTAGCAAGAAAGAGCGATGCTTAATTATATTTATGAATCAAAAATGATTTTTGTAAATGAAGTATTTGTGTACAATGTTTTTTTTCTTTTCAGAGATTTCTCTAGAGTGAAAACTGGGTCAACGTTGAGACTGTAAGAATCTGTACATTATATGGAGGCATATTGTTGCTTTCGTCTGTTTACACTCAAAGTGATGATGATATGTTAAGATCAACAGTGATGTTGAAAACATGAAATGGAGTAGAAAATAGAAATGGGTTTTTCGTAAACATGTCTAGCAAGGGCTTCAGTTCAGATAAAATGCTCTTAAGTTTTAGCTAAAGAATAACTTTAAAAACTGAGTGTTTTTTGCAAACTAGTTCTGATGTTTTCCACTCTTGAGAGGATAAAGTCTGTGTTTAGGGGGCTTGTGTGTGAGCCAGCCTCTCCTCATTTTCTTAATCCCACCTTTAAATTAAAGGTGACTGCTGCTTGTGCCACCAGGTCCCCTCTGGGCTCCTCATTAAGAGGCCAGACTGGGTCTTATCAGGACGTCTTCCTGTTCGTTTTACTTCCACCAAGTGTTTCATTTTCTGCTGTTAAAGTCAAGCTTTCTGTAGTTGCAGATCATTGTCATTTATGGTTACTTTCAGGTTTCCTGGGTTGAAATAAAAGGGAAGTGTGGGGGAAAAAATGATAAAGCAGATGGAAAATATTCTTATATACACATTTTATTTTCTATCCTTCTTTCTAATCATTCCAAGATCCAGTGGCTTTAAGGCTTTCGTAGAGCAGAAGGGCATGATGTGTTTTAGTCTATGTGAGGTTTTCAGGTTGTGACACAATGAAGTTAGGGGAGTATATGGCAAACCATCAGCCTGTTTAGTTGGCCCGTTAATTGATCCCAACTACAAATAAAAACAAAAAAATAATAAATAAACCAAACAATAAAATCAAGAGGCAGGAGACAACAGAAACATTATCATATTGTCTAAATATGACTCAAAATGAAATCTAAAAAATAATTACAGAAATAATACAAAACTGAAGCAGTTAACTGTTCTAGCTTTCAACACACAATATTTTGTGCTATGCCGTGGCTCTTCCTGGAACGGAAAGCAATGTGGAATCAGGTACTAAAACTGAATTTTGTGGTCAGTCCTTTACAGGCTGTTCACATTAAACTTTGAGCTGCTAGTACTGATATTAGCTTAGCTTTGTTTCTCTTTAAACAATATTATATAGAAAGATACAAAAACAGAAGAACTGAAAATACTTTATCTTTTTATGTTGCTGTCAGTTGCCATTAATTATCTACATTAGGAGCATCACAATGTCACACCATATGTGTGAGAGAGCAGTCACCTAACAAAAAAGCTTTTACTAACATGTCAAAACAGATAGAAAATATTTGTTTTTCTCAAATATGTGATCATTAACTCTGTGTGTGTGTGTGTGTGTGTGTGTGTGTGTGTGCGTGTGCGTGTGTGTGTGTGTGTGTGTGTGTGGCATTGATTAAGTCTGTTTGCTTGTGTAGTGTAACTAGAAAGCAACTTGTTGAGTTATACTTAACCTTTTATTATTTTACATCCATTTTTATATCCTGTCATACAAAAATTAGCTTATGCTACAAATTGGTACAGTTCATCAAATGGTGACATTTATGCTCGAGCTGTACGTTATCCCTTTTTATATAAAGTTCATTTTTAAATTTACAGCGTTCATATCTTAGACATATTAGCCATTAGCATGATTAGCACTGCTGGGTTTACTAGCTCTGACTCACAGTCTGGATCAACCACTGTACAGTCCTAGGTATGTGTAGAATATGCATCGATCAGCATTAGTGTTTGCTCCCATGAAGATTTCTTTTTTTACTTTGTTGTCACATTAAGTGTTTCCGATGCTTGAACTAACTTTAGTATGAGACATTAACACGTACCTGATGCCAAATGATAATTTTATTTACTTACAGAGGAAAAATAAGGTATCCAAACCAACCTACCTAAATAAAAAAAAAACCCCATCTTCATTAGAAATCATGAAGTAACCTTGATTGACCAAATTAGTTGGAAAGCTGAGTTCAGTTCAGCTTTCCAACTAATTGCGGATATAAATCCACAATTTACTGCTACATCTGTTGTATCAATAATTCAGAACTTTTCTGAAAACAGGAAGTAAGCTAGCCTATGCAATTCCATTCGATTCTCATCTCCCTTCAGTGCTTCATCTGGGATTTCCCCCATTGAGCTAAATTTCTCCAGTAGAAATTTCAATCAGTAAACAGAAGGACATCATGGCTTGCACAGCAGGACCGTGATCAAAACCAGTCTGGCAAGTATGCCTGATATAAACCCAACAAAAACGAAAGTTTTAGAGAGACAAAACCAGACAGGATCTGGATTTCAATCAAAATAAAATGTTGTGATATGACCTGAAACATGACATTCATGTTCAAAAACTTTAGGTTAAGGAATTGACCCCGGTTCTCTGAAACATGAGTGAGGTAATTCACTATGGGACAGGCGCTGGAGGTACCGAAACAAATGTTGAAAGAGAACCCACGAATGTGTCTTAACTGAAGAAATTCTGCAAAAAAAAGAGGGTCAAGATTTAATATTATGATAGTCGTTGTCAACAAGGATGTCATAACCAGCTGTAAGACTGGCTGATTCTTCACAGAAGGTTTGTTTTAGATAGCGTTTCTCTGTAGATTGAGTGAAATTATGTTTAATCTGAACAAGCAAAAGCAGAAAAAAAAAATAAATTCTTTCAAGGCAATGTATGCTCCTCCCTTGGCTGCATTGAGCCTGGAAGCTGTTTGAGGTGAATTTGCGACAATAGTCTACCTGGGGTCAGGGTCTGAAAACATTCGCTTCTAACTATAGACTCATTACATAAAAAGGGACTGGAGTGGATGTTTGTTTTTTGAAATGCAAATGACAAAATTAAATTCCTTCCTTCTACAAAACCGGGGAAAAAAATGGATCTAATTCATTCCAACAAAGTCATTTGAGCTTTACAAAGTCGAAAATTCGTCTGTCGAATTAAACGGTTTCATTTTATATCTGTGATTTGTGTGAAAACAACTGACTGAAGATCCTCCAATAGCGATGATTTCTTTCTTTCTCTCTCTCTTTTTTGCCTGGAGTTTTAATGTGATGTGAGGGTAGCAGCGGGAAGAAACATGAAAGAACAAGATTTTCTGTCATTTAGTGCCTGCTTATATAAGAGCATAATATTTTGTGGGAATTGGAGCTCCCTTCTCCCATCCCCCCCTGTCTGTTTTACATAAGCTCATCAACGCTCAGCTGAAGTTTAGTGTTAATTGTTGCTCCTCCTGTTATGGGAGATACACACCGTCTTTCAAAGGACGTACACTATAGGATTATTAGTCCCGTTTATCAGTATTTCATTCATGTAGAAACCAAGCGTACACATTGTACTCAATTCAACTCAGTTTATTTATGTCGCGCTGATTCCCAACAAATGCAATATTAAAAAGAAATCATTTCCATTCAATCATGCATACATTCTAATTGATCCTACAGCATGCTCAATTATTCATTCAAAGTATTTATCTAAGGAAATCCAGCCATACATTTAAAAATCCTTAGTTTTTAACTGGACGGTGCTTTTAGCTGTTTGCAAATGGATTCAAGTTCAGACGTCCAAAAGTCAAAAGTGGGTAAACTATTAGAAGGCAAAAGTGAACGTTGCTGCATAGGATCCGCATCACAAACTCTGTTGGATTGGTCTTGTTTTCCGGTTTACCTGATCCATCAGGGTGGCTCTTATTGTTTTCTTGCTGAAGGAAGACTAAATAATCTAAAGGGTTACTGTGGATTATTGAGCATTTCTCCTCTAGTCTTATTTCAGTTAATTTTCTCTTTAATAGTAGCAGAGTGCAAATCAAGGAGTAATGCCATCCACTGAAGGCTAGAAAAGAGAAATACACTTTGACTACATCCCCCCTAAAGCAACTTATTACTATGCAGAAAGTCCAAACCCCATTGTGCGGGTGCTCTAAAACTGCATCTACAATGTGACAGGCACATTTTTCCACACTCAACAAACAATGCCTATAGAGACCGCGGGTTGTGATTGAGTAAACGTCCGGGCCGTGCTGATTGATTAGGCGTATGGATTTACTTCTGCACAGCTGCAACAGAAAGCGGCGCCGAATTTCATTCCGGGCTTGTCGGACGAACAACTGTGTTTAGGGACTAAACGGAGCGTTCACACTCACCTGTAAAGACGGCCATAAGGCACTTCTTAACTACGGGGTCTGTCTGTAGTTGAGGCTACATTGCAGCACACTTGCAATTAGCATGGGACAGATGGTCTGAGTTCACATCAAATCAGCGTGGTGGGTGAAGTGACGAGAAGGGAAGTCCATTTCCCCACGGGACCCCCCTGGCTCCCAGGTTACCGATGCATGGCTCGGTTTGACATCTTTGATCAGGTGACTCCGCGCACTTGTATCCACTTTGCAATTGAAATTCACGCCAGAAACTGTTTTAAAAAAAAAAAATAGCACCTAACTGGATTTTGTAACGCATGTGGATTTGCATTACAAAAAATCTATGATTTTAGATTACACTCATATATTATGCATGTGACATGCCATTAGTGAGAGACATATGGGGGAAAGGCCAGGAGGGGGTTTTAATGAATTTTTCAGATGTGATGATAGAGGGAGGATTTGCATTGGCGGTAGGTGACATTGTGTTTGTTCTGGAAAATTGGTGCAGATTAAGGTTGGTGGTCATGGTGCGCCTGAACCAACTAATACTGTTAGAAAGAACGGGGAAAACATCAAGCTGCGTTGTGTGCATTGCATTACTTGTATTTGGATAAATGAATTAATCTCTACGGTAATCCCGACCTTGTTACGTTTATTTCCGTGACAGTGATAAATGAAGTCCCGGTTACTCCCACAACCCATTAGACACAGGTATAACAAAGCGCGTCTCACAAGGCGGTTCGTATAGTGTTTGAACATCACTTTAGACGAAGAAGTACTTCATGGCATTATTTTAAACTCACTGCAAGTGTTGGCAGACCAACAGTTCACAACTTTTCTAGCTTTAACTAGCTTTTATTGAATAATGGAACTCAAATTGCATTCTGATTTTTTTTTTTTTTTTTGCCATGGTTTCATGGGATCAGAGGACACTTCAGTCAACAGTGAAATCATGGAAAATCCCTCAATACAAACATCTGCTGCTCCTCCATCTAACCAGTCTCCCTGCACACTTCTAATGGCTGATTCTCTAATTCAGCTGACAGGATACCGAACCTTACCACCGAACCTTATTCTCAGCTGACAATACTCTGCTGATTTGTCTGCACTTTCGGGAAAGCTATTGTCATTAACTTTCCAAGCACAAGGATGAGATGCTGCCTGGAAGCAATTCTGACTTTAACTATTACAGAATCATCTGCGGCTTTGTGAACGGATGTGGCGTCTATAGCACAAGCTCGTGAATCTGTTCTACTCTGAGGTCCTTCTGATCCAAATGCCTTCTAAAAAACTTTCCTGAGGTAAACGACAGCCTTTAAAAGATTGAGTTTTATGTTAACTCTATACTGATTTGTGCACTTTTTCTTGCTGCTCATAGGCATGGACCTATAGGGTTAGGAAAAGAAATTATTGTTGTTAGCCTATAAATGTAATGTACCAAAAAAAAGGGTCCTCCTGCCACTTCTTATTGTCGTCTTTGGTTTTTTCTTCAGTAGTAACATCCGGGTGTAGATCATGTGACTCTAGTGAGGCGAAAAAAGTGTTTTTATTATACTTTTATGAAATACATCTATTTCGATACTGCTGAAAACCCATCCTGTCTTAGCACAAAAATGATTGAAAAACATGATTTTTGTTGGGGTTTTTTTTAAATTGGCATCTTCTCATTAAGCACATTTATTTTCCTAATTTAAGTTTTGAGCAATTTTTTGGTTAGTGGAAACTGAGCTACTGTTGCCTTCCAGCAAGAAGGTTCAGTGTTTGAATCCGCACCTGCGGTCTTTCAAAGCTAAATTTAGATGTGCTTATCCCTCCTCTGGTCTTCGCGCGACGCTCAAGAAGAATATGACAAATGTCACAGTTGGACAGTGGAAAAGAGGGGGTTGTCCCTTCAGAGCGCCGGTTTCCAAAATCACACACAAAAAAAAATGCGTAATCACGCCCAAACTGTGCACATGGTGAGAAACTTGTGATGTCCAACATCTCTTAAGACGCAACTCCAACACAGAAAAAGTCACAAATATCCGAGTCCATGAAAACTGAACCGTGAATAGTCGTGAGTTCACTATATTACTATAGATGACAACTATTTGGCTTGATCAATGTGAAATGTGTTCCATAGCTCCTCACATCATGGACCCACATCTAAGCTATGAAACATGAGTGCTGATTTGTGAATGTTGATTAATGTCAGATTACTCTAGAGGTTCTCGTACTGATCATTAGCAGCAAAAGCAAAACCTGACTTTCAAATTCTGGTCAGTGGAGGATTTCTTGATAATGATGATAGCGCAACCTGATTAACTAATGAGACGGGCTTTCAGCATATTGTGTTTCAATACAGAATAAAAATGGTAAGCCACACTTGGAGATGAATTACAAAGGAAAATAGGTCATAAGCAGGTTTCCCCGCACCCCCTTTTTTTTGCCACAGTCTGTTATTATTCTACCTCAGGCTGTAGTTAAAGCTCAAAACAGCCTTCACCACGAAGAACACAATATTTATATCTCATCCTCTGCCTTTCCAGCGTCAAAGCTGAGCAGCCCTGATTACGGCTGAAGAGTTGCGATAATGACCTTGCTTTGGGCACTGGACTACATATTAATTAGACGTTGCTGTGTTTATGAGTCAGCTGTAGCCCTTATGCAACATTAGCAAGCTGAACGGCTTGGCTGGGTTAAAAAAATTCACCCAAATCTTCTTTCTGTGAAGGTCCTAGTTTCTTTTTCTTTTTTAATAATAATTTTTTTGGCATAATTAGGACTATTTATCAGTACTATAATTCCATTCCACATATTCATCAATAACGTAAAAGCAATAAAGTGTCAAAGAAGAGAAGAAGCGACTGTGTTAATACGAATCTTGTCGTGTAACTCCATCACAGTGGATTAAAAAACAAAAAAAACATTCTTTTCAGGCTCCGCAGCCACCGAGGAGGCTGTTTTCAGGGGTTCGAAAATGAATTAGCATAAGATCGCATTATGAGCACCCTTGCTAATTAACAGCTTTTATTTCCCCGACCGGAGCCTGCAGTCCCTGCCTCTCCCGCTCCATCATCCCCAGCCCCTCCTGGAGCCCGGTCTGATTTGTATTCAGGTGGCTTCCTCCGCTGCCTGTGTGTGACTCCGCAGAGCAGGTGTCCGCGGCCGCGCCACAGACAATGATAGCCCACTGATACGCTGGCTCGCGCGGGCTCCGTGATGGCCAGATTCTGTGTTTTTTCCATTGACGACGGTGGCATCTTTATGGCCGCTCTGCCGCTATGGATGGTCATTGAAATGCGGGGAACATAAACTTGGAGCCCTCTTAGATGTGCGCTGTATTGAGACACGGAGTCAATATTTATAGCGCCGGAATGCAGAAATGTTTAGCTGTAAATCTGAGCTAAATTTAGCCACCAAGTTAAGAGGAGAAGGCATTTACCAAAGCTTGGAGGGGGGGAATAAAGAAGTACGCCTGAAGGTGAAGGCAGAATTGCAGCCCCCTGATCCGTCGGCTGTTGAGAAAACGATTGTTAATTAAATTTGAAAATACTTTATTCACCCCAAAGGGAAATTAAAGGCTGTTCTAACTTATCAACTCAATTTCTTTGAAGAGCTATTCTTCAAAGAAATACTTTTTGAGGTTTTAAATTTTACCCAATCGCTAACATTTAGCATTTTGTATATTATATGTCAGTTGGACGCTATGAAGCTTACCGGAAAATTTCTGCACTGTAAACAACCGTGCTCCACTGCGGAAAGAGAGAAATGCGAAGCTGAACGAGCCTTAATTTTACAATATGTGGAAGCGTGGCCAGTGTGGACTGAACAGCGTCGTTCACTTCCTCCGCTGCCATTACTGAAACTACTGGCAGGTTACAACTCTAAAACAGCGCATAAAACCAACATCATCATTCTCCATAGTTACTAACCCACTCTAAGAACTACTTTATGAACAATCATCATGATTTCATTGGGTGTTATTTACAAATGTAAATTAAAGATTATTTTTAAATAGAAAATAAATCCCGGTCCGTCCTCAATAGTCTTCCTGTATGAAACACGTGCTGTGAAATAAACACAGAAGGTGTTTCCAGCCAAACAAAAAAACAAAAAAAAAAAACAAGCCTGTAGGTTCGGTTGATTTAGTTTGTGCCTGAATCAACCGAGTTAATGAGTCAAACCTCGATGTACAATCAGGAGTGATGAGTTCGAGGTCTCTATTAACGCGGATCATTAGCGTCCTAATGCTGCTGCGGATAAAGCACGCGAGTCGTCTTTTAGCCGGTGCTTTGCTAACGGACAGATGAAACGAGTCCAAGCTGCCCACTATCCCCCAAAAGCTCTCCACAGTGTGACGATATTGTCCAGCCTGACCCTGATACAACCACCCTGATTATCTTTTGTAATCTTTAATATGGTCTGAGGCGGAGCAATAAGCTGCTGGCTCTGCCTGAGCGAAGGCGGACGGAGGGAAAGGAAAAACAGACGTGGCCTTGAGTTGCATCCTTTAACCTTCACGTAAACGTTAGCACTGTGTGAAGGTCAGTGTGGCGTTTAAAGGCAAAGTTTCCCAAGTGTCACAGGTTTACTTGAAAGCTTCATTAGACATTAAACGATTTCTGTTATGGTCACGTATAATTACCATGTTGTATTCTTTTTTGTTTTAAAAACTAACTTTCTGACTTTGCTGGCAGGAGCAACGTTTGTGCCAAAGTTTCTTTAACAAATGAGGCTTCAAGGTTTTTTTTCACTCCCCACTGAGCTGCAGAGTTTATGTCAGAATGTGCATCTGGGTGGATAATTGAAAAATGACTAAATATAAATTAGGGATGCCACAGGAATGGTAATTTGATGTCAGGGCAGAAGGTGAAGCCAAACTTGCCTGCGTAGGTTTATTGTATAGTTTGGACCAGTCAAAGTCGGCTTACACTTGTAATTCCCTTCAAACGCGGTGCTGGAAGTATTCACTACGTGATGGATTTCTTTGTTTTTGCTTGTTTTGTCACACCTCACAGTTTCTGTTTATTATATAAATCTCCGGAGCAGGCAGAAATAGCCTGAGTTAATACAAAAAAAAAATTACTTTTAAGAATTTTATTTATCATAGGAAAGCAGGAGCTGCTTAAAACTAGGTTTCGGATTCAATTTTCTAGACTTGGACTATCCCACCCTGAAAATAAAATAACCACGTTACGTAAGAACTTATCTTAATATTTTCATAAAGCAGACAGAATTCTGAAAACCTCTGAAGCTTCGACAGGCAGCGTTTTTTAGATTTACTTTGGTTTAACTCTCGACATGCATTGTGAAAAACTGTTGCCTTTCAGGGTTAATCCACAGAGACTCGTCTTCTAACACTGCAGATCCCCTCGGCCCTAATGCAACACAGCGAGAAGGATTTCCAGCTTGTGCTCATCCGAGGGCATAGCTCTGGAGCGCTTCTGTTGCGAGCAAGAGGAGAACGGATAGATTCTCAGGAAGGTGGTTTGAAGTGCAAGGAACTGAGAAACATGAGCAATCAAATGCAACTTTTTCTTAAAACGCCACGTATCGCGTCTTTTCTGTTTCAACGTGTGTGTTGTTTAGTCTCAGCTTGGTTAGATTTGGGCTGATTTGTTCATTTTTATCAGGTTTAGGCAGGTAAAAAAAAAAGTGTTTTGTTATTTTCATGCGCGTTTTGTTAACTGTTAAGGGTCAGGTTGGATATTGATGCAAACCCCTGTGAAGATAATGTGAATGCTTCAGACAAAGTGATTTTTAGAAAAATAGCACAAGCGCAACTGGGTTTACATTTTTTCCTACAGATTAAAACTTTTCTGTCTTCTTAAACTTTTACCTTTAAGCTAACCATTAAACAGACAGTATGTATTTTCCAGGTTATTTTATAGCACAGTTGAGTATCTGCTACCTTCAGTTGTTGTGTGGCTTGAAATAAATTTTACTTTGCAGTTTAACGCCTTGAAATTGGGCCTCTGTCTCTTTCCACTTTCAGGAAGTCATCAAAACGCTCCTCTATTAACCCTTTAACAAGGTTTTTACCAGCATTTCACTGAGAAGTAGCTCCTATGATGAGCTCAGCAGATGTGTAGTTCTGCTAATTGCTGCTCGCTAGACTGAAGGAGCTGATATGTGGAACCGCAGGGTAGGGGAAGCTCGGAAGTTTGGAAACTGCAGCTACGAGGAGGAGCTTTATCCTCGAAGGCGGAGCTTGGCCCACCCGGGCACAGTTGAATGGTTGCCAAGGGAGATTAAAGAATTTCTCAGACTTCTATGGAAGATTCAAAGCAACTCTCCAGGTGTGTTTTTGATGAGGGAATAACATTACAGCATGATGTAACGCTCCAAGTGGATTTTACATGATACTGAGGATATCTGGTGTCGAGACTTTTCCAGGAGGCCACTGTTCAGTCTGTTGCTGCTAAGAAAGCAGCAGCAGACTTTTTGGTTGAGGCTGTCATCTATGGAAAGCTGTCGGCAATATAATTTTTCGAGGCCGGAATCTAATAAATGTAATTAACAACTAATTGCCAGCTGACATTTAATCAGTGCCAACTGGCCTTCAAAATGATCCTGATCAACAGATGATGCACTAATTCAGCTGATCCAGCTACTCAGGCGGATTAATACCAGCAATCGCAAGTGCTATGTTGCATAGCAACACAGTTGTGAATTATCAGCGTTGATAATATAACATTGTATTCCACAGACAAACCGTTTGAGTTTAAATTGGTAAACTCAAACACTCCGAGTCGGGGCTGGAGCCAGCTTTGGTGCCCTTATTCACAAATGGAAATTCCTTAATTAATGCAAATTCCGATAAATTAATAGGTAGTCCTATAAATTAGCAGGTATAAACACATGCATTGTAATAATAAATATGTTGTTCCCAAAGGAATTGACTATATCTTTAACATTTTTAAATTCCTGAATGTTGCTTCCGTTCATAAAAATCCTAAAATAATAAAACGCCCATGATTTGGGCAGATGAGTTTTATATAAAGTGGAATGTTTACAAAACAACATACAACACCATTGTATTGTTTTTTGTTTGTTTTGTCTGGGTTTTGATAAAAAATGCAACCAGCATTCATACTATGTTTCCTTTGATCATATAGTTGTGCAATTTGACATTTCAAAAGTCAATTTGCTTTATGGAAATGTTCCAATTTAATAAAAAAAAAAAAAATTGTTTTTTTTTTATTAAAAGTTTTGGCACTATGATGAGGTGTTTTTTTAATTACTTTAAAAATTTTTTTTACATTTCTGTAATTGAAACACTTTTATTGCATCAAACGAGACACATGATCATCAACTGGATGTGGCCACTGACACAAACCACAAAGAAGACGACGACAGGAAGTGGTTGGTGGACGATGTTTTTTTTAATGACTTATCGCTTGAACAAACTTATCCACATAATTTTGAGTTTCTGATTTAACACTTTCATGCATTAATTATGATCCTTTGTGTCAGGATTGTTTTTCAAATTTTTTATTTTTATTTTCTTAAGGCATTATAAAAGATAGGAAAAAAATTTTGTAAAAGAAAAATCTTTTTCAATTTTATTTCTTTTAGGTAATCAATTGTAATATTCTCCAAATACAAAGTTGTTATTTTAAAAATACATCAGTAGTATTGTTCTTTAGGGGTTATCTGATGTCACAATACTTTTTTAACCTGCTACAGTAGAAGGAAGGACCTGTACGGTTGGCATACTTTTTTGTCTGTCGGCCATATTGGATTTAACAAAAATAATTTCTTGCATTTGCAGCTGATGGCCAGTAGTTGATAGTGTATTTTATGATGCATTAGTGTCCACTTCAGTGGTCTGTGTGCATTGATAAAATAATCATCCACAAGAAGCACAAGAAAATGGCTTTTAGACAGCTGTCCACTGTAGTGACCACTATGCATGAAAGGGTTAATGGAAACCTGCAATTGCGAAATTGTATTTTCCTTTTGACTTCAACGGAATATTGACAAAGTAATGGAAACACAGCTAATGTTACCTTAACTCCTTTGATCCAATCAAAATAGGAATAAAAATCTTCTTGTGATCAATTATGTTCCCTTGTGTTTAGATATAGGTCATCTCCTTGGAGACATGAGAGAACAAATGTCAGTAGAAAACAAATGTCCTCAAATAAAACAAAAGCACTGACTGCAGAGTAGTGATTAGCAATTACGATACATTAACCCATAGACATTTTTAAACTGTATCCCTCATCACTTTTATTGTTATTCCCGTAATTACCCACCTCCCGTCCCCTAATGGACACAGCAGAAGTGGAGCAGAGGTGATTCGGCGACTCACCGCGGCCTTGGATGGTTCACGGCGGCCGTGAAACCAGGAAGGATATTTATGTTGACAGGGCTCCTTCTCCCACCGAGCCCGGGGGAAAGATCGCACAGGCCGTCACTCAGATTGATCTCTCCCCTGACGGCGCGACTTAAAAGGAAAGGAGGGGAAGGTAATGAAGAGGGGGAGCGAGGACGGAGGATGAAGATGAGGATCTCTTGCTGCTGCATCATTGGTATTCGATTCATCGCTTTGACGTTCACACATATACACAAACAATGCGTCAGGAGTGGGGCCCAGAGGAGATTTTTTATGTCTCCTGATCGAAATCGCTGCGACATATTTAACATATGCTGATATTGGAGGCTGCACAGTGGCGCAGTTGGTAGAGCTGTTGCCTTGCAGCAAGAAGGTCCTGGGTTCGATTCCCGGCCCTGGTCTTTCTGCATGGAGTTTGCATGTTCTCCCTGTTCATGCGTGGGTTTCTCCGGGTACTCTGGTTTCTTCCCACAGTCCAAAAACGTGACTGTTAGTCTAATTGGTCTGTCTAAATTGCCCCTAGGTGTGAGTGTGTGTGTGTGCATGGTTGTTTGTCCTGTGTGTTTCTGTGTTGCCCTGCGACAGACTGGCGACCTGTCCAGGGTGGCCCCCGCCTCTCACCCAGAACGTTAGCTGGAGATAGGCACCAGCAACCCTCCTGACCCCACTGAGGGACAAGGATGTAAAGAAAATGGATGGATGGATGCTGATGTTGGAAGCTACATGAAACGGCAACATTATTAGCTAGTCACATCACCTTCCGAATGGGACGCTGCATATTTTTGCCATGACTTTATTGAACCGTGACCTAGAATGAATTTCTACGACATTCATGCTTTCATATTACTTAAAAAGTCTTAAATTTGCATGTCTAAAATTAAGGTCTTAGAACCTCTTAAATTAATTTGATAAAATATCAGTTGGCCTTAAATAAATTAATCCTTAAATTTTGTCATGGCGGGACTGCTTGATGTACATTTTTTTCTTCTCGTGTGACGTTTTTATCAGGCAAAAGTTTGAGGCATCTTTATTGAATTTGGCTTTGTGTTAAAAGGTCCTATCCTTTGTGCCTAAAATTAACAACTTAAATTGTCTTAAATCTATTACAAAAAATGTCAAGTGGCCTCAAATCCATTAATCACAGGTCTTAAATTTTGTCATGGCAGGATTTCATTATAGTTTTCTCACAGGACTTTTATGTCAGTTAAACGTTTTAGTCTCATGCAGGCATCATTCTATGACTCGAGATTGTTGAGGCTACAGCTAGCTACGCTAATGTAACCTTGCTAGCTAGGTAGCTAGCTTTTTTTGCCTCTATCATCGGCAGAAAGGCGAGTTTACAATTTTTGTGATGCTTGTTATGCAAGTTCCCCCAACTGCTCCTTATGTTTACAGTTTTTTATATCTTAAATTTCATTCAAGATGGCATTATAGTCTTAAACATCTTAAATTTGATTTGCTGAAACCCGCAGACACACTGTATTAGAGATTACATGTTTTAATGTCATGGCCCTGTCCTGTGCAGCACATTTTTCATTTATTCCCCCCCTCACAACCATTGCATAGCAAATGCCTTTCCATAATAATGAGGAAGTGTAATCTAATTTCTTCTTTTATTTGCTGGACAGATTGTTGAAATAGACTAATAACTATCCTCTCTTCCTCCATGCCTCGTTTGGCCCCACTCGCTCCTTGAAGAGCGAGCCCGAAAGCGTGGAAACGAGAGCAAGTGAACAACTGAATGTTTCATGAATGTTTTTCGTGATGAGAAAAATGCAAATGAGGATGAGTGAGTGAATGAATGTTTAATGAATGCTTGTTTAATGAAAAGGACTTATTAACTAGGGCGCTGACTTAGCACAGCGCGCCGGAGTCGCGCATGAAAAGATGGCATTATATTTTTGGCAAAAAGGGTCTCGAAACGTTTACATTTGAGATGAAAAGGTGGTGCTAATCACTTGGACCTGATTGACAATACAAACACGCCGAATTAGCATTTAACTGTCACATTCCCCAGACCGCCCCCTTGTTTTTTGGATTGTAGCGCACCAACTGATCAAGTAAAACGGAGTCGACAGTGTCAGCCAAGACACGCTTTTTGGCTCCCGTGGCTGAGCTGGGGGGGATAGAGGCCCACACAAAAGGGAGAAGCAGCAAATCATTTGCCTCATTAGCTGTTCTTATCATATTTCCCCACATCACACGCAGAGAGGTAGGGAAAACAATTATATAATTTCACCCCTGTGTCCTCAAAAAGATGCTGGCGAGAGTGAGACGATGACTGTGTGTGTGTGTGTGTGTGCTCCTTTTTCCATGGTCTGCAGAAGTTTGTTTCAGCGTCACAGAGTTCTGTATGCCTGCTTGAGTATGATGGTGTGTGTATAAAGGCTAACGTCTAACAATAATGAGCACGGAGGAATGAGCTGAACATGTCAAAACCAATAGAACGTAAATAAAACATGATAATGATGAAAGATCACACAAACTGCAAAACTTAAAATATGACCAGGGTTCCCTCTGGGAGTTGCAGTACACAAGTTTGAGATACCTGGGGTACATCAAAACATTCTCTTATGATTTGATCGGAAGTAAAGATTCTAAGTGGTAAAAATATGAAATTATGTTTCTTTATGCAGGAGTTCCTATGCAGGTCGACTTACTTGTGGAGTTCCCCAAGGATGCATCCTGGGCCCTCTGCTGTTCTCACTTAACATGTTGTGTTCAAGGTCCACCGTTCATATACAAACAAAATCTACTGTATATAAAGCAAAAAAAAAAAATCAACTACAAATAGCTCTTTCATGATGAAATATAACCCATGCTGTGATTAATGTATTTAAGTTGAGCCCATCACCTATGATAGACACAGAGAAGCTAGCTATCAAGGGTACATTAGCGGCTAGCTAGCCTCAGCCGCCTCGAGTCACAGAACACACTTTTTATGTACATATTTGAACACTTTTTGATTTTTGTGTGAACCCAAATACCTCGATCCTGCTGTTGCACCTCCATTTGCCTACTGTGAGATAATACAGGACATTTCTCTTTTATTTATTTATAAAAATTGCTTAGTGGTGTTTCATCACATTCGATTTCTAATAACATAAATTCAAGTGGTTTTAACGTGACAAAATGGGTCAAAGTTCAAATATCATACTACTTTGATAAACTGCGTTTTTGCCCCTGCGGCCGGTGTGTTTTGGCCCATTAGCTTGTTGGGAGTTCGTCAGGGCATCCCATCCTTCAGCAACAGCAACAGGAAGTAGAAGCGGCCCGTTATCTACAGGCAGGGTGGCGCTCATTTATAATCCCTGAATGATTTTAAACCTTTTAGCTCTAAACGGAACCATATTACTCCAATAACCGACATTATCCCTCAGATTAGCTCAGCAGAGAGAGCACACCAAATGGCAGGGGCCGCTTCGTCTCTTCTTTGACCTTCCTAAACCACACCAGCAGTCCTTACATATTCTCTCTCTCTCTCTCCTCCGTGTCCCGACTCTGTCCTCTCCGTCTCTCCCCCGTCGCTACAGCTGCATTAGGGGGAAATTGGGTCTTCACAAAAATATTGTCAAACTGCCTGGAAAGCCGAGAGGAGGAAAGCCGGGCGGACACAACCAAATAGCCCTCATTTGAATTGCTAATACAGCTCTGCAAAATGACAAAATACACATGTACAGATATATATACTTTATTCCATTTTATATAAAAAATGTTGACAGAGCTGAGAGCAGAGAAAGCGAAGTGCGTGTCCCTAATAGAGATGCAGTTTTAACTCCTGGGTGAGCGACTTCCCAGGGAGATCAAAGCGTTTCAGAATAGCGCAGACCTAAAGCTTCTCCGGGGGAAACCTTTATTCACCCGTACACACCTCCATTCCTCTCGGCGTTCCACCACCTCTGTCTCTCCTCGGTCGCTAGCCTCCACAATCCTCTTTTTCTTTTTTTTTTTGGTCACAGCTTGAGCTTTTGGATGAGAACCGCCACTTCCTCAAAGAGCATGCAAATGTGTGAATGCATGTGCAACGGAGAGCGAGGCGGAAAGGAGAGGGAGGACGAGGCCCAGCTTTGTTCGGGATGTCTAAATTGGGGGCGCCTTTGTGTAAATCCGCAGATCTCTTTTGAATGAAAACACACTTTCTGTCCCACTTTATCGGCTGTCCTCACGCTGCGAGAAGGTCCACATCGGTTCCCTGCGTCCGTGTGTTTACTCTTCGCATGTCTGGTAATTATGGGCGCGGGGCGAGCAATCTGCACAGCAGAATGTAGGATTATGTGGACCGGAGGACATGCTGTAATAAACCTGCTGGGAACAACACAAACTCCTCCACAGCTAGCGGTATGCTAACCCCTCCTCACCTTAATGCACAAGCCATTAACGCAGCCGTTCAGAGTGCTGTTAAGTACGCAGTAAAACAGTCTGAGTCTTCTTAACCGAAATAATGGATGCAGGTAATGACACTTTGCCCACCTGACCCTGTCTTTAATGTATCAGAATGTCTTTGACCGCAGCGGAACCGCCCTTACAATCACTTACTGCAGAATAAACAGGCATCTCAAGAGAAATACTTCAATACTCACTGATAATATAGTGCTGTAGTCCACTTCCTGCTTTTGGAGCGGCCTCCGGTACGATTGGCATTCATATACGCACTCAAGCCGCACTGGAGTTCACTTCAACTGAACCGAGACCTGGGTTCGGTTCAACATCGTTCTTGAACCAGACCAAAAAAACAAAAAAGTTTGGGGTTTTTTTCCGTCTACATCAGAGTTTGATGGCCCATTCGCCCATTTCTTTAATATTAATGCAAAAAATAATAATAGTTCCGCTGGAAGATTATTTCACTTAGAACATGGAGAAAAAAAACTGTTGTTATAAGTGAAATTATCTGCCAGTGGAGCCAGTTCTTCTTCATCAATATCAAGAAATTGTTTACTTAAGAGCAAATTCCTATATCTTCCTGAAAAGTTACTTGTAAGTGAGTCTTGTCTCATTTCAAGTGTACTGAAATATTTGTGATAGAAACTAAACCAAAAGTACTTGGCAGGATTTTGGTAGGACAGCTGCTCTCAGAGAAATCCTGTCTGACTGTCGGTTTTTACCGTCAAACTGTCTGGTCGGCTCTTGCTGTCCGAACTGATTTAAACACATCATTAAATGGAGCTGAAGAAGAATTAGAGTTTTTCTCTAAACTTAATATTTATTTCTGTGAAACCCTGCAGTGGAAATCTACACTTCCTTACCAGAGCTGTGTTTTTACTACTCTTATGTTTTTATTGGAACTAAATCTGGATAGTAGTTTTTATATCAAAGGTATTTCAAACACATAGTCTGCTTTATTATGTTCCCATTTTTCCCACATACGTATCCCAATATCAAACAAATCGGCTCTAACAGAATTACAACTGCAAAGGCGGAAAACGGCCTACTTAAAACCCATCCTCATCTCTTCCTTTAAACTCAAATTCCCTGTAATTTCGCCATGCCTGGTATCCCCCTGCTCCTCTTTTGTAGCCTGCATATTACAACCAAAATAAACACGTCTGCTGTGGGATCAAACAGAATATCGCGCTCGACTACGGCACGACTTGAGACACTGATCTTTGCTCCATGAATAAATCACACCGCTCGCATGTAATTCTGCAGAAGTGCCAAATTCTTTTGGATAGCTGCCTTTGAGAAGATGAGAGAGGATTTTATATTTAAGGAGACAAAAACGGGACCAAATATAAGACAAAGATCTGGACCTGACCATTTAAATTAAAAAAAGATAATTCAGATCTTTCAAAACTCGCTGTAGAGTTGGATACGTGCGGTTTAACAGTCACGATTCATCTTGTAATTCCTTTAGATTTTTGATTCGACAGTGTAACGGTGCTTCTTTGCACCATTCGTTTGGCTTATTAAAAGTCACAGAGATGCACCGATCTTAATTTCCAGGCCAATCCGCTAGTACCTTATGAAACTTAAACAAAAACAAACATGCTGTAAAGGTAGGTGTCTGATGAAGTTTTGGTTAAAACAAGCTTCAGTGAAGCTAATCAGTGGGTAGAGTATTTAGAAATTTTACACAAGATTAGTATATATAGTATAACTACTGGAGTAAAAGTCAAAAGTACAGTATAGTAAAACTTCTGAAAGTACAATTTTGCCAAAAGGTTACTCAAGTAAACCTAACCGAGTAAATGTAGCTGGTTACTACCCAACTCTGCTGCTAAATAACACCGTAATCACAGTTGGAGAATAAATTTTAGGAATTTACATGGTTGTTTTATTGAAACCATATAAGTTAATCAACATTTATATGGTTGCTTCATTGACTAAAATATAGTCACACACCCAAAAAAGGAAGCAGGTTCTCCAGTAATGGTTGGAAGCAGGTTCTCCAACCAAAAGGAAGCAGGTTCTCCAGTAATGGTTGGAAGCAGGTTCTCCAACCAAAAGGAAGCAGGTTCTCCAGTAATGGTTGTCTTGGTGTTTTCTGATCATGCTAGCAAAGCAATGAAAGCTGGCTTGATTACCTAACTTGGTGAAAACCTTCCAGCACAGGATGTTATACAGTATGTCTGTTTATGTGGTTAAAACGTGAACACTGTTGTTTTTAGCAGTGATAGAGTGAATCAGAACATAAAACAATCAGCCATTATCTGGACCAAAGCGCTGTATTTTAGCTAATCTGAGTTAGCTGACCTGTACTCGCTAACGTGCAGCTCCTGCCGGGAGCGTAGAGTGTAATGTAGGTCAGATGTGTGAGCCTTGGTCCCGATCCACAGCGATGACCCAGCAGTAAGCCCTCTGCCCCGTTTGCCGTCGGCTCACGTCACCTGGCACCGGGGTGAGGTTACGCCATCTGACTGTCACACAGCAGCCGGAGCAGCGAGAAGGCATCCAGCTGTCCCATCATTGCTGGGATCAGTCGTCCTGTCACAGCTGCTTCTCAAAGTGAAAAAAGCAGGAAAAAATAAAGAATAAAATGCTGTAAAGAACCTTTTTCATTTGTTCCTTGGCTTGTTTTCACTCGACAGCATGAACCCATGATTTCTTTTTTTTGTTTTAGTTTCATTTAACTTTATTTACCTAAAATCTGTTAAATCACGCCTGAAAATGATGCCAGAAAATGGCAGATGTTTCGAATGAAATAAATATATAAAACCTGTTGCGAAAGTGTGACAAATCATCAGCTTAAATTTGAATTTAACACCAATTTGGTACAGGAGTGCAATCCACAAAATGTTGTCTGAGAATCTCCCTCTTGTTAACCAGTGTCAGAAAATCATCAGAAGTGTTTATTGGTGTTCTTCAAAAAAAGATTTGCGTGTTTGTCTTTCTGTAGCGCTATAGCTTAAATATACATGTGAGAGATGTGAAAGACTTAAGAGCCGTTTCAAAGCTTTATCTGAAAGTGATGGTGATGTTCCTGGGATCGGCTGTCACACAGGAAGTGAGGTCAGAGAGTTTCAAGATGTTGTGTCGATTTGATTTGTGTTGTTTTAGAGGCGAAACTGTATTATTTCCTCTGAATGAACTGATCGGGTGTCTTTTTGTATTTTCTCAGGTTATTGATGTTTGATATTTAAGTGTTTGATGACTAGAAACAATAATGTGTGACCAAAAAACAAAGAAGAGCCAAAACATGGGAGATCTGAAAGGAGGTAAATCCATTTCCACATGCGCTTCAGTGTTCCAGACACAACCTGAAGAATAACTCTACTATAACTCTGGAGATCCCACCAGGAGGTTGGAAAGTGCAGTGGCATCATTCTTCTGATGTATCACTCTGAAAAGAAAAAGTTAAGAAAAATGGGAAATGAAATAAAATAAAATAAAAATGCAGACTGTAGAATTTGGCCAAAACCTTTAAAGGAAGACTTCAGGATTCAGCTGGTGGTGTGATTTTTTATATTTATTTCCCCAACAAATAAGAGTGCAATGCAGAGAAAATATGACAAAACCCCCAAATCTGTGGAATAATAACTTGCCATGAAATAAAACTGAACTTAAGTCAAAATATAGAAGGTCACATTTAGTCCACAATGGCATTTTAGTGTTTGGTACCTGATGTAGCGAAAAGCACCCAGACCCCTCCAACCGGGAAGTTTCTACTCCAGGCTTTAAACAAGAAGCTCCTCCGACAGGAAAAACCCACCTTGGTATCCAGTCACAAGTAGTTAGAAACTACACATAATATTTACCGGTACCCAAATCTGTTTTCAAAACCGTGACATGAGTTTTCTGGTTGCACACACCTGCTTTTGTTGGCTTCGTAAAAATGGTGTGACAAACACAAACACCCCTCTGCATGGAACATCCCACAATCACAATCTGCTCAGGTTTGACAGACCTATGGGACACATGAAGGTAAGATGGAAGCAACACTTAATATCTGGACATTTTTCCTATTAAAATCAATTAACCAGCAAATCTCCACCTTACGGATCGACCCAAGCTAACCAGGACAGTCTTGTAACCCTGCTGGACCTCTGAGCTGGGTTTGAAGTCGGACCCAAAGTATGAGTGTATTGTAAAACACATGTTTCTACGTCACATTACTGCTGTTGATGTGAGGAGCGGCCATATTGAAATGCAAATTCGGCCATTTATAAGTCATAACTACAGGGCGTCGAGTTTTCCAGTGGACTTGGGACGGCGTTCCATTTGGTTTTTTCCGATTGGGAAGTCAGAATTTCTGACTTCCTAGTACGTGTGTTGAAACGCAGCATTACATGGGTTACCCCATGACGGACATTTCCTGTTGAACATTTTCTCCCATTCAGTTCAATTTATGCACATGTTTTGCTCGTAACTCACATGTTGAATGAAGCACATCACCTCAGGATGATGACCAAATATTACTCTCGGAAGCTTTTAGCATAGCTTATTATTCAGTCATAGAATCCTTTTTGGTGTATACTTGCTGCACATGGCAACAATCATGTGGAGCGATGAACGTCAACGTTGTGCAAAAGCTCTCTGAATGTCAGTGTTCAGAATGTGGAAAGGTCTTTAAGGGGTTTTGTGTGTCCTTTTCAACACACATGTGATTTCTCCTGACAATAATTAAATTAGCAGGTGGTACATTAAGCAGATTATGTTTAGTTTATGATTAGCACCCTTCTTTTTTTTGTAAGGAAAATGCCTCGTCTCTCCCAGCGGTGCTCCTCCTTCCTCCTGTACCTGCCCACCCGCCTTCCCGCCTGCCGGTCCCCGCATCACCTCTGTGTGTTTGTCGACTTGATGCTGTAGCCGGGCTCTAATCTGCCATTAAGACCGGGGCAGAGAGAGGCTTACTGGTGTTTCTCTTACAAATCCACTTCCAGAAACGCCGCGCTGCTTCTCCGTGGATTAGCCCGCAGCACTAGCGTTGACGTGGGGAAGAAGAGAGAAGCAACGAAGGTCAACCAGAAATGATGTGACGGAGGCGAAGGGAGGGAAGTTCAGCTCAGGTGGACAAATTTTGGCACGACACGGATCGGCGCCGGAAGTTTAAGGCGGGAGATGAAGGAGGAAAAGGGTTTAAGAGCATAAGGCAGAACCGAGACGTGGGTCTGTGTGGGCGCACTGCTTGTCGAATGAAAGGTTGTGGGTTGTAACATTTAACATCTGTGTATCCACACTGCCTTCACTTAACTGCAAATATCAGTGCCCGGCAAATCCCTGCACTGTGACCCCTTAAGAGTGTTCAAACACTCAATTCCTCCATGTTCTGCCTCTTCTCGCCTCTTTCTTCACTTGGCTGTCCCTGTGTTTGCCCGTTCTTTACAGGTTCACTAACCCGAGGTTTTGACTGAACTACGGAGCACGAAGAGTTCCAAATTACGATAAAAAAAAGTTAGGACATAATTATTTAAATGGAAAATATTTTGGCGTTTGAACCCATAAAATAAATCCAGTAAATGTAAAAATAGCTGCAACTGTGTGCATTTTAGTGAACTTCTTGATGTGACTAGCGTCCTGGAGAAGCATAGTAAAAACGCATGGTTTTCAAGAGCGATATTTGTTGTGCTATGGCTAAAAAAAAGAAAGTGATAGTTCTCACAAAATATGATAAAACTTTAAGTCCATATAGTTGAAACAGTAGATTTCATCCATTTATTAATTTCAACAGAAAGAATTAAAAGACGCATTAAAGGCGGCAAACTACACCAAGGATGAGTGATCTTTATAGTATGGTTCCCACTCAGTCCACCCTAATGAAACGCTCTGGAGCCCAGAGAGTGTTTGGTTCTTCTAATGCATCTCCTTTAATTCTAATCAGACTTGCATGGCCCTCCCAGTGTCACTTTGATGCGGCGCAGCCATAACTAACACCTTTCCGAGGGCGGTCCAACCGTGGTGGAAACGCTGCAGAGCCAGAGCCGGAGCCGGAGCCATGGCCAGAGCGGGGGGTCTGAGACGAAGCGGACCTAACAGACAGATGGCCCAGGTCCTGTGTGCCAGGACGGCGCTCACTCTCCTCCGGCCTCATAACTCATCCTGCTCTTGGCTCAACCCATCTGTGAGTTGGCCTTGGGGGAAATGAAAGTGACCCTCCACCCCCCTCCAGCGCAACAGTGTCCATTTTCCTCTGCCTTATCCGAGCATAGATTCAGTCAAAGGTTGATCAAATCACAATTTGCAAAAAAAAAAAAAAACACCCACATTTTTCCAAGGAGCTTCTCCTCTAAAGGTAAGTGAAAGGTCTTTTTTTTCCCTTCATGTCTAACAAACACTCATTGCTTTCCGTGGGCAGTTGCCATAGCTACGGTAAAGGAAGCGACCACCTGTGGGCTCTCTTCTGATGTAGAGAGAGAGAGAAATAGAGAGGTGGAGGTGTGGGTGGGGGGGGGAAGCGACAAAATCACCAGACCGCAAACTGATTGACCGAGAGTACCCTGGAATCAATCCAACGTTTCTTGCCTCTGTGATGTTACGAGACATTCATGTCAGCGGATGAAAAGATCTGCGCTCAGCAGACGGCAAAAGTTCCAGGATCAGTCAGAAAGAGAGGGGGAGAGATGGAGAGAGAGAGAGAGAGATGGCGCAGGCAGCAGATTTTATCCCGGGTCAGAGCGGCCCGAGCCCCCAAAACAGATTCTCTCCCCCCTGCTGGACATCAATCTTTGGAGCTGCTGTCTTGGCAAAGAACAGATTTGATTTCTCCACTGAGCAGCACTCAACCCTTGACCTCCCTACCCTTAAAGCCCCGGCAGTCCAAAGTAGTTGCTATGGTTACTGTAAATGGAGCGGCTGCGATGGTCTCAGCCCCGCAAGACGCTGCAAACGTTACAGGCGTGGATATAAATTTCTGCAAGCCTCCTGGAAGCTGTAATTGAATGAACCCCGTCAATAAATTACCTATTTACTCCTGGCCTTGAACAAGGTGACTGCCCTTGAGACGTGCTAGCATACTGAGCTTTAAAAAAAAACAAAAAAACAACAACAACAGACATGCGTGAGCCGGCTCCCACACATGTGTTTGTGTACATCGTGTGTCCTGGCGTGTAGTTACATACCGACTTGGTGCCACTTGGGTTCCTCGTGCCAGACAGACAGACCAACAGACAGACAGCGCCACGGTCTGGTGAGGCAGAGCGGCTCCCATTGGCCGAGGCTAACGAGGTAGAGAGCACATCTGCATTCAATAACACCACAGATGAGTGAGGATCCAGTGAGGAGCTGCTTTGCTCTCGCTCCAGGTTTGAACGTGCTTTGTGTAAGTGTGTGTGGTTTAGTATTTTTGACCTTGTCAGGCCCATTTCACCAACAAATACCACATGGGGAGGATCCACTGCTCCTCCTGGTGTATAAAAACACATGCGAATACGTTCTGATGATTACATCAATCTGTCCAGAGACTGCAGGTGGAAATTTGTATATTTTTTTGTTATAACCTGGTACCATGCATCTCTCTTTTTAAAGGTTAATGAAATGTTATACATTGTCTCTGTGTGACTAATTACAGTCTCTGGGTTAAGGGTTTAGGTTAAGATTGAGGTATGAACTGAGTTTAGGTTTCGTTTTGAGTTAGACAAAACCTGGCCATTGACTTCATATCCCATTATACTTGATTCTAATCTTTTCAAAGCTCAGTCCGGGCTTTCTCCCATTGACTTTGATTCCTCTGGTAGATTTTCTATCAGACCAGTAAGTGAACTTTAGAAGTTGCGAATGATTATGTCGGTTTTAACAATGGCAGCTGAGAAAGTGAACAAAGCCGTCCGGTCCTCGTTGGCCACGCCTCCAAATATTGAATTAACATTAACAGCCGCCTTGTTTGGCACGGTTCTTCGGTTTCCGGACAGTTGTTTACAGGACATGTGAAAGGCTTCACATTGTCAAACTGGCGCATTACATACGTCATGGACAAATGTTACTGATCGGGTAAAATTTAAGACTTAAACAGTCTTCGCTTTCAGGAAGCAACCGTCTTTCAATAGCTGAGAGTCCTGTACGACGTTAAGTGTAGAACAAGGAGCTGTTTTTTTTTTACCATACCAGAGTTAGGGATTTACTGGTTAGGTATAGGGTAAGGAGGGTCATGAATAAATTAATGGCTGTCAATAAAAAGTGCTTGTGAAGACAGAAGGACATATGAGTGTCTGTGTGTGTGTTTATGTTTAGTACTAGAATGTGAATGAAAAATGTTAATGTATTCCATTGTGGAACACTTTGGATTAGTTTCCTAAAGCAGGAGTTTCCTTCTCCAGGTCATGGCCCCAAATGCCTTACTGTCATCTGTAAAGCATAGAAACAATAAAATAGTAAAACTAATGTTCAGTTGTTTATGCTAATGGGTAATAAAATGGATTTAGAAAGTGTCAAAATATAAGAAATGGGTGTAGGAATGAATAACAATAATTAAGCACAGGGTGTCACGGTGCTACACTTCAGATATGCAGAGAAGCTTCAAGTATTTAATGTTTTTTTTTTTTTTTTCTCAGTCTTTCTCTGTCTGCTTGTGTGTAGTCAGGTCTGTATAATCCCTGGAAAGTGGCAAAAGCATGGTCAGTGGCAACATAAAAAAAAAATCCCTTCTGCAAACAACAGACCATGACTTGATCAAATCGAAATTAGACAAACACCAGCGTGAATAAACACACCGTGACGGCAACTGTACCCCAAGCCAAACAGATAAACGGACGAAGGCCACGGTGATGAGCTTTGAAAAGGCATCAGTTCAATCCCTTCCCTGCTGGAACTCGCTGCTAACTGGGAAGAAGCAAACAAGTCGCCGCCGCTGGAGATGCAGGTGCGTCAAACACCAAAGCAAAATTCAGCGGATTTATCACTGCGAAGGCGCGTGCTCATGCAAAGGCAATAAATTGTGTGAATAAACATGCCCAAACGGCGATACGATTCCTTTCACTGCTCGTTAAATCAGAGTGGTTCTCGGAAGGATTTACCGTCACGTCTTCTCGGTGGAGTTTTGCCAGACTCTAAAAAAGTTTTGTCTTATTTTCCCGTGAAACAGACGGTTTTAAGTTGGTGTCATTCAGGCGGGAAGAGAATAAATTTGATCTATGGAGGACTTGAGGGGTTTTCTTTTATTGTGCGCATGCTGTCATTAATGCAGTCTACACAGCAAATTCAAAAGTGTCAAATGTTTTGGTGTTAGACTTTCTGCAAAAGCAGAGTTAATTTTACTCTAATAGAGTCACATTCTGTTTATGCAAGTCTGGGGTGTATATTATTAGTAGTTAAAATCCAGTGTTAAAACAAAGTGTTTCCTTATCAAATCTAGAGGTGTTAACATAGATTCAATAACTCTGAACTTCACCAGCGGCTCCAACACTGAAGGAGTTAATTCACTGACTCCGCCCCAGAATCACAGATTCCCACAGAGGCGAAGCAACAGAAGCCAAGTCAGTTCAGGACTATTTACTTTCCACCTGTCTGAGGTGTTTACCACGCTTGGTAAGTCATTTTTTTCTGAGATGGTTTATAGCTATTATTTTGAGTTGAGCTCAACCTGTATGATGGACGTCACGTTAGCATTTTTAGCTTAGCATGCCGAATGTTAACGGAGTATAAGCGTTGGAAAAATATCAAGCCGGTGAACATTTAATCAAATTATTGGCTAACTTGAACAGATCCGTAATAATCTGGAGTGTGTGTTTTTTCATGATGTTGAACGTTTACATGCATATTGGTCAGATTTATCAGCCTTTCTGATCCATTGTTTTTCCTTTGAAAAAACGTGAAAGGCTTTTTCACGTTGAGAGAATTAATCCCGCTGTTGTGTCCTCTTATATACGTTTTGCAGCATGTTTTAATCATTTTATTGCATTTTTTGTATAGGCCTATATTAGAACCAGTCTGGTTGAGGATGAATCTCCAGTCGTCAGCCTAACCTCTCCCTCCCGATCCCTCCATGGATTCTTGGAAGATTCAAGCTCCAAAAATGATCATGTAAGTGTTAATATCTCTGAAACTCTACATTTCTGTAATTGAGCCTTGCTGTTAGGGTTGTAGTAAAATGTATTCCTTCGCTCCATTCCTCATTGTTATGTTTTTGTTTGTTATGATCCAGAGACCGACACTGGCTGTCCTACTCAGAGACTGAAGACTGTAGAGAAAAAACATTAACAATTGGCTGTTAACTCAAGACTCCTCTATGCAGTAGAGGAGCATGTTGATGTTTTGGCCAAACGTCACAAACAACCCAACAACCTGAAGACAATCTGTTAGTGAGTGGACATCTCTTTGGTGGAGTGCAGAGAGGAACTGTCTCTTATCAACAGAAACAGAAACTGGATAAGAAATGATGAATCTGAATATCAGGTTGGTCTGTTATGTACTGTAATATCCAGTAATCTACCTGTTAAAAGAAAATGTACTCTATAATATTATATGAACTGCATTGCATTGATACAGGCTTTACTTTCTCCGCCTCGTACTTTGAACAATTTCATGCATATTGTATTGAAGAAAAATGTATTAAGCATACTGCATTTTGTATTGCACAGCTGAGATGTTAGACCTTTTAAAAAGCAATATGTGAATGAAAGTTACATGTGAAACATGCACATTATTCCACGTTGTAATATGTTTTATAATTATGGTGCACATTTTGAAATAAATGCATTTGAGAAAATTATTGCCTATTGTACATAGGACAAAAATAGTAAAATTCCCCAGATTTTGAAATTGTAATCTCATAAACTAGAACATTTCTGAAGAAATTAAAATGGGGCCTGCCAAAGTGTGCCCGTCTGATGCTACAAATTAGCATCAATGCTAAAGTAAGCTGCAATGTACTCAATAGCATGCGGAGAGTCACAAACATGTTCAGTAACATGGACTTACTCCATTCTGTATGTTAAAATTAGTTTACAAGTTAAAATGAGCCAAATTGCTAACATTAGCCTAAATGCTGTCACTAGCATGTTGTTTTACATTTTCTTCCTCCTTTCAGTATACTAAGTGTGACTAATAAATAAGAAAAATAGATAAAAGCTATTTTTAGGGAAAAGGCTAATGCTAATGGGGAGCAGTGAAATGCTAATATTTGTGTTAATGTTAATATACTGCCTTGCTGCACAGTGTATTAACCAACAAAAGAGATGTAACTTCTATCATGAATATAGATTAGCCAAAAACCCTATAAATTACAATGAAATACTGCTACTTTTACTAGCCGCCAGAAGTAAGACCCATAATTGTTTCCCCAGTAAGCCTCTCATGAAGGTGGATAGAATGTTCAGTTCCAATGGTAGCAATGACATCAGCAGTGATGTCATCACTCTATGAAATCACAAGGGAATTTATCTCTTGAATGTAGCTGGCAGACAGGATTTTCTCTGATCTGCTCCACAGTTCTATCGCGACAGATCACCCTTCAGAGCACGTTCGACGTTCAGAGAAGCAAGAAGTTACTAGAATACAAATATGAAGCAACAACAGATTGTTTGCGAACATGAAGCTTTTCCAGCTAAGCTTTCATGGGTCGACATGGTAGACCTCAACATCCAAGTCGACTACGACGCTGTCATTTTCCCTGTTGAAGATGACAGCCCCATTGAGCTGGAAGTTGAATCAGAGATCAAGGGGGAATCAAGTCCTTCCGGCAACTTTGATAGTCCAACATCTTTGGAAGTCAAGCAGGACACAACACCCTCTGCTGGCTTCAAGATTACCCCCTCAGTGGAAGACGTGGCAGAGACTAGCCAACACGTCAAAGCTTTTACAAAGCAGGTAGACGATCTTAAAACAGAATTGCAGAAAAAGAATTCTGAACTCCGCGAGGAAAGAGACAGAAGGATTGCATGTCAGGCTGAAGTCAAATCCCAGCAGGAGGAGATTCAAAGACTGCAAAACATGTTGGAAAAAGAACGTCACCAGCAAGTCAAACGTGAACAAGTTTCTTGCTCTACCAAAGTTACAACTGACAAGAAAGTTCTTCAACAGCTGGAATACTTCAAGTGGGAGGCCGTAAAATACGCCTCCCACAATAAAGGTCTGATTGAAGTAATGATGGAAGAATACCGAGTGAGACTCAAATATGAGGAGCAGCTCAAAAGTCACTCAGAGCAAGCTTCCAAATTTAAGGCTCAGGAGGAAATGGTGAAAGCTCTGCAGGGTCAGGTTGCGGACCTGAAGGTGGAGTTAAAACTTGCTCTAGAAAACAACCATCCTAGAGTCTCCACCCAACCAGAGGTCCCCCTGGAAAGAGAAGGCTCCCCACAAACAGAGGAGACCAAGGATAGACAGACCTCCATGCAACCAGGGAGGTCCGAAGAAAGACAGACCTCCAATCAACCAGGGAGGTCTGAGGAAATATGGTCCGAGGAAAGATGGACCTCCAATCAACCAGGGAGGTCCGAAGAAAGATGGACCTTGAATCAACGAGGGATCTCCATGCATAACCTGGCTCAGCCTTTGCACCGACCCACACTCAGGTTGCAAACAGAGGAGTCCACGGAAAGCCAAACCTCCGCACAAACATGGAGGTCCGAGGAAAGACAGACATCCATGCAATCAACCTCCACCGGTTGCATGGAGGGTCTTCATGTTGGCGTTGGCAGGAAGGCCAAGAAGCTAAGCCCGGCTCGGCCTTTAAAGCGACCCACACCCAGGTGGCACTAACCTAGGTCATTATCCATGCCCAGGTTTTGCTAACACTTTGCATTATGAAAATGTGAGGCTTTGCACAAATATGGCAAAGCCTCAAACTGTTTAACATTCATCATCATCATTTTAACTGTTTAAGAAGTTCCTTATTTGTCCATCATCTAACGTACTTATGTACATTAGATGATGGATTAATATTTGTTAAACAGTTGACAATAAAATACGAAACAGAATTTGTGAAAATTAATTTGGCTCTGCTACTGTCCAGAAACAACCAATCAGAACCAAAAGACAAACTTTTGGTTCTGATTGGTTTCTAATGTGTTGAATGTGTCTCAGCATATTCAACACATTAGACTACCAGTGTACTGCAGCTATGCAATTGGCAGAAAAACAACCTAACATTATATCATCATTATTTATAGAATGATTTAGAAAACAAAATTCTATACAGGCTGGTCAAAACTATTTCGACCCAAATTAGAACTTTGCATTGATTTCCTTTCATTTTAGTAGCTGCGATTTTGCCTAACTCAGACATTTTCCCTAACCCAAACCAATACTAGTCTATTCCTAACATTAACTAAACCTTAATTCACATCTTACCTCTAAACATTACCCCTGACCCAAAGTAATGAATCCATCATATTAGGACAAGACTTTGGTCCTAATATGGTGGACCTAATATGACACTGGACATATAATGGTGCGTTCACACCAAACACATTTTGACCGTCAGGCGCATCTGGTTTACATTCAAACTCTATGTGGAGGCGCGTCGAGGGTGGTTGCGGCGCTCTTTGAGCGCCATTTGAACCGTTCGAAGCGTTTGACACGTCCAGCGCATCCAATACTTCACATAGACTTGGAATATAAAGCAGACTTGCTTGACGCTCAAAACGTGTTTGGTGTGAATGCACCATTAGAATGTTTAGTTCCTATCAGTGGCGCAAAAAGTGGGTATGCAGCACATGCAACGCATAGGGGCGCAGCACCAGAGGGGGCGTCAAAACCCCATCTGGGGGAGGGGGCGGGGGGCGTGGGGGGGCGATTTATGTTTTCGCATCCACCTGAATAATGTGTAGTTGCGCCACTGGTTCCTATGGTGACAATGACATAATCAGTGATGACATCACTCTTTGATGCATCAAAGGAATCGCTCTTTTGAGTGTAGCACACAGACTGTTTTTTCAGACCTGTTCCTTATAAGGAACTTTTAAGTTATGAATCTTCTACAGGAGCATTAAAATTATTTGATGCCTAGTAGGTTCACATTCTCAGGTGAGAGACTCACCTGGTATAAAGTAAATTTTTCGGTACTGGAATTGCACCGAGGATAAATTACTTTAATCAAAGCATGTCATGAATATACGTGCATATATTCCATCTTAAGTACATAGCATCTACCAAATTCTTTTCAAATTCAGAAATTTACTATTTTTTTCTCGGAATTGCGTGAATTAAAAAAAAAAAGTAAATATTTGTTCCGTTTTTTTTCTAACCCTATTCATAGTACATAACACTTACGTACTATGAACGTGTTTTATCATTTAGTATCACAATAATAAACAGTATCATGACAAATAATTTTATTTTTGTCTTTCAAATTCAGAAATTTACTATTTTTTTCTCGGAAATGTCTGAAATCTTTTTCATTTTTTTAAAAGCATTAATTCTTCCCCCCCCCCCCCCCCTAATATACGCCGTAGTACGTAACAGCGTTGCCCTTGCACCATCTATCTAGGACAGTAGCATGTCGTGATTGTTGTTTACACAGTCAATTTACATTAGAAAGCCCCGTAACAATGTGCAGCTTGTCCGCGTAGAGATCCGATAGCCAGAGGTTTTACCGCTGAAGCTCGTCGTCCGTATTGTCTGCCTCACCAAGGGAATGCAGAATTAACAGATTAGCCGGTAGACGGTGGTAGCAGGGCTGGGGAGGCATCTGCTGCTGTTTGATTCAGAACAGGAAAGACAGTGGTGATTGTTCAAGCAAGCTTGCATGAATTCATAGGTCCATTTGAGGATAATGACTGAAATCGTATGCACACAGCAGCTGATGAATGGAGGCGGGCCTTGATAATGTCCTCTCTGTCTCCTGCCGAGATTGAGCGCGCGTGCGTGGACAGCGACGCGGACGCTAACGCCGAGAAGGAAAGTAGACAAACATATTCCTCTTTACCTTGGATTCGCAGGCTGAGTCAATGCAGACGGAGGGCATTTTTCATGCGGTACTGCAACACACACACGCGCGCGCACACACACACACACACATATACATTTTTCTTTGCTGCGATATATATATGACACTCCTCCACAAGGATGCCGGGAGTCCTGAGGAGGCCCCTGACAGTGATTAATATAACAGGTCGCCGTTACCGCCTTGACTTTTGAGTTTTTGCTCCGCCAGCGTGGCTCGTCTGCCTCTTTCTTCATGGAACAGGTGTTTCCGTGGCGGCACAGAAAATCCAAACTTATAAGTACATGGCTTACCATTACTGTTCTCGAGCTCTCAAATAATCGTTCTGTTTTTTTTTTGGATGTCTTTATTGCTTCGATGCTCCGATATATTGATACTTGTGGCCAACTTCCAATCTTTTAACTTTCACAAACCTTTGACCTACTATTTCGACATAGCTTCCTTTCTTTGCTGTAATTAACTTTTATTTATTGGTGATTTAGCATAATTAAGTAAAAATAAATAAATAAATAAATCGGTGTCTGTATGGTATGTTTGCCCAACGTGTGGCTCGGCTTCAGCCATTCTTTATGTTGTAGCAGCCTGAATGAACTAGTAATGCATCTCCATTGAAAACAGTTTCCACTTGTACACTTTTTTTTTTTTTTTTGCTTGATTTTGGTTTTAAACAGCTCACCGATACCGAGAATAGCAAATTTTGGGTCTTCTTTCCTCAGTAATCATTTCCACACTAAAGAGTGTTCCATAGCAACCTGGTAGAGGTCATGGATGGCACATTATGGAAGGTAAAAGCTCAGGTTTCTTTGGCTTAGGCCTGGTCAGACTGAATTTCTGTATCATAATATACAAGCTTTTTTTTTTATTACATTTTTTGTTTGTTTTATTTGGCTATATCAGACAATATTTCTCAACAAAAACATATGAAGTACTCAAAAAAGCTGTGACCTGGAAGTTAGCTATATAGCTTAGGACAAGGGCTGTGCAAATGATATAATTTCTAAGCAGAGTTTGGCTCTGAAAGCTACACTATGCGACTTTAAAAAAAAGTATGTACATTTTTTATTTATTTTTTACATAATTATTAAAACTGTCATCTTGTCATGACAGCTTAGCATAAAACAGATCATCTGTGAAAAAATTGAACTCAGTACTCCCGCTTTTTTTTATGGAAAAACATGTTTTTTTTTTGTTTGTTTTTTTCGAAATTGCCGTGTTTCCATTCCCAAATTTATTTTAAGCATTTAACACGTCATAGATTTTCACTGAGCTAAAACAACAACATTCAAATCAACAGAACTTCTCAGTGCCGCAGCTGGACCAACATGACCGCAAGCAATCATTTATCAAACACCGCTATTTCGTCCGAGGAAGATTTCAGGTGTAAATATTTAGCAGAAAGCCTGTTTTTCAGGGTTCTGAGCTGCTCTCTCAAGCTTTGTATTGCAGTAACAAGCCCCCCTCCTCTCGCCCCACAGTAGAACAAATCAAAACTGGGTCAGAGCTTCAAAATATCACAAGAGGAGAGCCTTATTATCATTTCTGTGTATTGTCAAGCTTTATATTCTGCCAGATAGGAACTCTCTAAACAATAGGCTGGCATATTTAGGATGAAGACGAGCACGCAGTGGGAGTAGAGACAGAAAGAGAGAGAGAGAGAATGTTCCGACTCCAGATGTCGGTGAAGGAGCCTCTGTTCAACGTGTGTGTTTGTCCAAATCGACTCCTGCCTCTTAAATAACACATAGGGAACATCTTGCTGAACTGACTCCTGCATTACGATCAAAGTCTTCAAATGTAGGTCCCTGCGCCACTTTAAACTCCCAACATCGCCCCCGGTGGATACCCCAGGGCTGCTCGGCACATGTGGAAATAAGGCTGGAAAACCTGGCTGTGTGTCTGGATTTGCATTTTATGTGTGTGTGTGTCTGTGTGTGTGTGTGTGTGTGTACGCGTGTCGTGTTAGGCACATGTGAGTGGTTAAATATATGTGTCAGATGAACGCAGGTAGGTGGGCAGCAGCTGCACATATCAGACTGTGTGCGCGGGCGTGTGATGATGTGTAGGTGTTCCTGTTAGCGCTTATAATTGAAGGTCTGAAGCATGTAGATGCTCTTTATGGAAAAAAAAAAAAAAAAAACTCCCCCATATCGTCTTGACTGAGGTTATTTTCCTTAAAGGTATTTTCATCATTTGGGCGCAGTGCCGCAGTCTAACACCCACTTTAGCTCCAAAATGATGTAGGATTGGGTCAAAAAAAAAAATATGCTAGAGCGATTTTTGGGGATTCTTTCTTTTTATAACAAGAAGATGTGAAGAAATCATTTTTAAAATATTCCATTTATAGTCTTCCTTTTATAGCAACTTGGTTTCAACAATGCTGTTACAGTGTGTTGTGGGGCTTACAGTCGAATTCGGAGTTAAGGGTGCATTCACACCAGCCTTAATTATTCCACTTTAATTGAACTCTCTTTTGTTTTTCTAGAATGTCCGGTTGGTTTGGGCAATCAAACTCTGATGCAGACCAAAAAACTGAACTCTGGTCTGCCTACAAACCCAAGTTTTTGTTCGATTAAAGTGAACTCTGGTGAGATTTGAATGTGTACGCGGATGCTGGACAGGTGATTGCTCCACAAGCAGGAAGCGGACTATAGCGCAGGGCATTCTGGGTAAATACAACCAAAGCAAATACGTAAATGTAGTGTAGCTTTAGCATGATAAATGACTTGTAGTCTTTTGCCAAAGATGAGAAATCCTACAACTGCTAAAATCTGACACCACTTCATTTTTGTTAACATTTTGTGAAGAAGTAAGTTGAGCTTGTGTCTTCTTCAGAGGTTTTTGTGTCGTTTCCTTCAGCACTGTGTCAAACAGCGTTGTTTGACACAGTGAAGTGTGATAGTGAACTGCACCAGCTGAAGATGTAGCAAATGTTGCATTTTAGGTCTATGGACTATCAGGTGTGAAAATATTGCCCCAAAGGAAATGCTTGGACTACTTCTGTTATTTAATGTTCTTGAAACATTTCCTAAACTGCTCAAGAAGTTTATCAGACAAAATGTAGTTCCTTTTAATTCCATTTTAACCCTTGTGTTTACAAATGGGGTCCAACCGACCCCACACCCATATCACTTGTATCATTTGCCTCAGTCCTCGCACGCACAAGGGTTAAATGACAGCTTTCTATCCTAATGACTTGCTGGCGGTAATTTGTCAGATATGCATGAAGAAATGGTGGTAAAAATCACTGATAGCACCAATCTTAGCGAGTTAGATTGGATTCTTTTTGTAAGCAAAGGTCTGAAGCTATCGTAGTGACCTCCTTTACTGTTGTAGGAAGATGTTATACCTCCTCGATCTTGTTAGAAAATGAATTAGTGTTGAAGCTAACGGCTAACCATTAGCTAGTATGGTTTGTAAGTCCTCTGTGGTCATTTCCAAGCTATTAAAAGACCTGGAAAACTAGGAACTTATCATGTTTGATGCTTCTGCACGACTTGGAGTGTGATGGAAAATCTGCGGCTTTACTCTGTTCTTGGCAGAGCTAGAGCTACGAGTCTCAGCTGATCTGGGGGATGTGATGTAGCAGATAGACTAAACCAGTGTACAGACGTTCTCCACGCAAAACGGCACCGAACAGTCTCCTATGAAATTGCTCTTTTGAAATATTTCTTTTACAAGTCCACTGAAGTCAGTCAAAACAGAAGGGGTGATCTGACTAGCTGTTAGCTTCCACATCTCACACCTCTGTGAAATGTCATTCCTCACATTGCTTCAACTGTTCTTTAAAAAAACAGAACCCTGTTAGTCACCGTTTCTGAAGTGTACCACCAAGCTGTTTCTTTTTAGCGTCTTGTTAGTTTTGGTGCTCTGTAAAACTAAAGTCTTAACAAAGTGGACTTGCTTTCCAAAATGTTGTGATACGCACAGCAGAGGTTGTGTTTTCCAGACCGAAAAGGTTTGATTTGAAGCTGCGCTTCCCTCCCGTCCTTATTAGCTGCCCGCGGTTTGTTCTTTTTCAAAAGCAGCTGCTTTAAAAAGCATCAGGGAAACCCTCTTCTCTATCTCTATCTCTCTCTATTTTTTTCTCCTTTTGCTCGATTTGGACTCATTTGACACTTGTGACTGCCTCTTGGGATTTTAGGGGCTCGTGCAATACACACCCACACTGACTCGCTGGAAAAGAACAGATTCGCACGTGCAGAGAGAGAGGTGCTTAGTGTGAACCTCACACCCGAGCACAAGCGCAGCCTCTCTACTCAGTGCAGTAAATACAAAGATTGTGTTTTGGCTCCATTTTCTCAAAGGTGGAGGATGACAAGTCTTTTTTTTTTTTCTAGTTTTTTCTTCTCTCACATGGTTGAAATGAAATCCAATTATAGCTGTGATTGCGCTTCTTTTGCTCTGAAGGAGTCGGCTCGCTGGAGTCACCACTCTGGGACCCTAACCGTTCTCAGAAAACCGGCAGTGCGCAGAGACGGCGCAAACGTGTAACGAAGACAGTCGTGCATTTGCGGACGCTGCTTTTAGGCGCCTCGCCTTCGGAGGAGCGCCAGTGAAACTTTGTCACTCTTCTAAGTTGCGTCCCTTGGTGAGACAATGGCTGTCTATTTGCATGTTAATGAAATGATGGAATTTGGAATTAATCGCTTCCTAAATTTATGGGGTAATTATATGGAGTTTGTCCTTGACTTGGCAGTCTCACCCACCCATGAATAAATTCATCACAGACTTGAGGAGGCAGACAAAGTTATGCTGACACCTGCAAACTTTGTTTCCTCCGCATACCCCTCAATTACCCTCTTTTTGTGCTTTTTCCTGACATGGTAAATGACACCCTGTCGCGCAGCCTCTGTCATCGGGCCCGTTTGACAAGTTGATCACGGAGATGCGTGGGTGAAAATGTGCGTGCGTGTGTGTGTGTGCGTGTGTGAATGTGTGATGGGATTTTTAAATAGCCACCTAACTGTGAAGTATAAAGCGTCCTTTAACAAACGGGATACAGACGAGTTTGTGTTTGAACCATGTCCAAGCTGCTGCACTGCTGGGAAAAAGATCTTTTGCACTCTTACAGAGTTTGTATTCAGATCAACAAATTTGAATGATTCCAATTTTACAAACTACTATTTAAAATGATTATTTTATTTAAATAAAGAAGAAAATATACATTAATACTGCCCCGTCTGTGAAACTGACTGCTAAAAACTGTGATGAAGTGTTTTTTTTTTAAAGATGGCAATGAATCTTTCAGAACTTTTTGGAGAAATTAGTAAAAGTCTTTAATTCAGCCACATTGCAACACAGTGCAGACTTTGACTAGGGCAGTCATAAATGGACTTGTTTGTGTTTTCTGGATCATTGTCCTGGCCGTCCAGGAAGTTGCAATGTTGCGATCTCAAAGTATTAATGCAAATTTACTCCTCCTTCACAAATTTTGCGCAGGCGTAAATCTGACCAATCACCTCAATGTTTTCTGTATTTCCTTTCTGACCAATCACTGCAGCTCATCTGAGTTTTGACTAACCACCTTAGTCCTGTTCTAATTTAACTTCCTGTTTCACGTCGTCTCTTGAAAGTCAAACCTGTTTGATAAAACCAGTAACATTTGCCTTTTCTTTCTTTCTTTTTTTTTTGGTAAAAATTATGTCAGATGTTCTCTATGATTATAGAGAACAGCTTATGCTGTGTATACAGCTCATGTTAACTTGAATGACCAATATGGATTTCTTTCTTTGCACTTTGACTCTTCAAGACATAATTTTATTTCTATTAAAATCAGGGTGAATTAGCACCCTATTAAGTTAACACCCTATTAAGGGTGCTAATTCAATGAGGTACTTGAAAATGTTATTTTCACTTTAAATATTAACCAAGTTAAAATCATTCCTTTTTTGGGGAAGGTTATGTGCACCAATTTCAACATTTTTGTAACTCCATGTTTTGGCAACCCTAACCCTACCCTACCCTAACATAACATGGCTGGATGACAGAATTTAAAGGCATATAACGTGAAACTCAACTTATTTTAAGCAACCCTAAAAAACTGAACAAAAATCTCTGTACCTTCTTCTTCTGTATCCAAACAGCGTTCAGACACTATGTATGGGCTTTACGTTAAAAGCTTTTAATTAAGAAAGCAGCCTCAGCAGATGGGCGTAAAGCCCCCTTTAGCCCCTCCCAAAAACCAAACTGGCACCTTCTCTTGCCCATCTGCTCTGTTTCCTGTTCTTGTTATTTCTTATCAGCAGCTAATAAACCCTCCCACCTTGATTCTGAGCACTGACCAAGTGTTATCTTCATGCAACCTGCTGTGTCGGGTCCTTTCAGGGATGTTTTTTGGTTTGAAAAGATATCAATCTATACTTGATGTGATTAGGGAGACTTTAGAGTTCTGACATTGGTTGGAAAACAAAAAGACATTTTTATGGCATATGGAAAAATAACACGCGAACACAGAATGATAATGTGCTGAATTTTTTGTGACAACACTGAGATTTGACTAAAGCTGCTGCTGTGGTGAGTCTCAACTAGCCTGACGGTGTGACACGAGGCTGACACATTTCAAACCACTGCTGAGCATCAACACAGCAGCGAATGATGAAGAAGTGTAGCAAACTCTTCACACATTCTGTCCTGGTGTAAAGAGTTTACACGTCAGACATGTGATGGAGCAGCTGCCATTTTAAAGCACACACAACAATTTAGCGTTACATTCGTATGAAAATGACTACCACGGGTGATCTCTCCGCTTTAATTGCATTCAAGAAGCGTCAACTGTTCTCTGGAAATACCAAATCCATTATTTACTTTTGCACCGAGCCACTTTCATCTTATTTATCAAAGTCTATGAAGGCGAGTTCTTGGCTTCTGCATTTAGACGTCTGCGTATTCAAAATGGAACAGTTTATCTTCTGACTTCTAAAATGGTGATAAGGACGTAACACGAAAAAACAGAATGGATAAAGACAGAATAAAAAAAAAACTGATCTGGAACAACAACGTGACAGACTGAAGTTCGGATGCAAGAAACTATCCACATGTTCGTTCAGCTGGAGGGATTGCTGCAAACTTAGTCATTTGATGCATTTGGCTGGGTCTCCTTGGATAGAAACCTTTTTTTTTTTTTTTTTACCAAGCCTGTACTTGTATAGTGCTTTATCTAGTCCAGGGGACTCCAAAGCACTTTACACTACAGTAACCCATTGATGCATACTTCATCCGGAAGTGCCAAAATGAATTCTTATTGACATTGATGTGACAAAAATTATTTTGTTCGCAGAAAGGCATCTTGACAGTTTTCAGGACAGCGGCTGAGTTGATGAGCTACTCCCAAATAAAAATAAAAAATAAAAAAAAACCTTTATTGCAATGTCAGCCATCTAGACCCCTTGACGTTTCATTTAGAAAACATGTAGTTCCTTATGGGCTTTACACATGGTACTGACAAATGACATCCAAAGGCGAAGGTTTTCCGCCACTCAGTGTGAAAATAACACAGGATGCAGTAGCAACGACAACGCCAAATTGTAACAATTTTCAACTTTCTTGTTAGCCTGTGTGAGCACGTCAATGTGCAAAAGCTCAAAGTTTCACATGCATGAATTTCACTTGGGTGGAGGAGGGAAACTGTCGCCTCATCGCACAAGTTCCGTAAGAAATTAATGGTGAGGGAGTGACATCATCTGCTGTTTTTAATAGTTTCTACTGGAGAAAGCTGAGGTTCTTGTCTTGGTCTTAACATCCGATCATAGACTCTCACACTCTGGTGTCCTCCAGAACACACTCGTCTCCTGGAGACACCAGGCCCATCTATATCCAACATCAAAGCCAGTTGTGCCGTCCTTCTCAGACTCCGTTGAGGGTACTGGAACTTGGGGTATTGTTCTGAACACTGGAGGAGGCCTCAGAAGATTTCTGTTGACTACATCAATCCAGCCCAGTTGGATTTGGATCAACTAGCTACTGACTTTGCCACTACACCATGGTGGAGTCGCACCACGACTGGTTCCCAATAGCCTCCAGGGATTCTGTTGCTTCTCCACCAACAGGGGCGCCTCTGTCGATCCCAGCTCACAGGAACTGTTCTAGCTTTTCTGTCCTACATCCAGCCCTGTCATGGCACAATGTGAGGGCTTACTGGATATAGATTACCATGACCAGCAGTTGGATGTTGCCAACTCAATGGGGCCTTGGGTACAGTCTTGTTTCTTAAGTTGCTGTGTGCTAATGTCATGTCCGGAAAGCAAAGCAGCTGTCTTACTCCGTTTTCTTCACCCATTGGGTTGCCACAGTGCCCTTCACCCCACCATGCTGTCTGTGTACTTTCTGATTACTCTTGCTGCAGGAAATTAACAGACCTGGAGAGAGATAAACTTTTCTGCAGCTGGAACAGTCAGGGGTCACAGGTTACATGTCACGTATCGATGTCGGGCTTTGCCACACGGCCCTGACTGAATGCTAATCACTCACACGCTGTTTGGACAATGCGATTAGACTTGATTAAAACAGTCCATTAGCATAGATGTCAGTGTGAGCTGTGCACAATACAGAGAAAGGAGCCCCTTTTCCACAAGACCACGCTCTGGCTGTGGGTGTACTCTTGTTCGATGGAAGGAGAATTAGTGATCCAATCTTTTGCAAACCATGCTGGCTGTTGAGGAACAAGAACCCCTGACAAATCGGCATGAGTTTGTGGGCTAAAAGCATCTGCCTTCATTTTGGGAAACCCATCGCCATCACAGAGCTGTTTCCTCGTCGTTGTCACCAGGAGTCGGTTATTGATCTTGTCTCATTCCAAGAGTTTTCGGCTGGGACCCCGGTTAAGCGATTCCCCTCTGGGAAATGACTAATCGTTTTCTGGGTTCTGAGGATGAGAAATTTGACTTTGCTAATCTGTGGATTGAATAGAGATTAACCACCATGTGGGGAGATGGCTTCCCTTTTTTGTCTTTTGTGCGTGTGTTTGGATGGGGATCTGCCTGCCTTATCTTATCACTCTGCCTCATTTCTCCAGGGGGCAACTCCCCGCTGTTATCAACACTGCTCCATCTACATGGAAATCAAAGCTTTTGCAGAAGCGGAATATGATTAGCGAGGGGAAGAGCAGAAAAGTCTAACCTTTCACCTTGTGATCTTGTTACTCCTCCAACACAGTGAACTTAGTAGAGCTGATATAGAGCAGCAAAAAAAACCTGTGTTGTTGAGAAGATTGCAGACAGTTGAACGGACAAGGTGGCACGACAGAGACGTGCTCATGTGCAACTCATGACGTATTTCATCTGCAAGGCTTCTTTTTGTCTCTGGGCCTTGAAAACGAGGATTAACTCTCGCTTCACAGGGCCCAGCTGCCTGATTTCGCTGCCTGACACTGACCTCCTTTGTTTTTCTAATGACCAACATGTAGATGTTGGCGTGCATCTGCGCGTGAATGTGTGTGTGTTTACGGGAACACCGGGGAGGTCACAAAAAAGAGGAAGGGAGGGAGGGGATTAGAACCCACACAGCAGCATCAATCCCTGGTAAACAAAAGTACATGGCTCTGTACAGTGTGTGTGTGAGTGTGTGTGTAACTATACATGCCCCTGCCACTGCTGGTGACACCCAGACAAAAAGAGGAAGACTGAGTCCATCTGTGAAAGCAGCAGGATTAAGCTGCGCTCAAGCCAAGAGCTGCACGTCAATCAGCCCGCTAAATGTTGTTGGTGTGCTACTTCCACACTTATGCACCCAAACACACACACGCACACACACACGCACACACACACACACACGGCTTCCATTGGGCGGTCAGAACCCCAACACTGTTGTTTTTATTTGTAATCCGCTGAGTGACCGCTGCAATACGACGCCCACACAGCTTAGCAGGCAAACAAATGGACAAATAAAATGTAAAAAAAAAAAAAAAGCAGAGGAAAACTTTAGGGCCCAGACTTGCATGAGTAGCATTATTTTTTTCACTGCCATTTTAAGTGTGAGAATTTAAAGCTGCTCCCAAGTAAAATTCAAAATGTGGAATGCCATAGGGTTATCTTGCCTACAATAAAGTAACGTCTTTGAAGTTGTATCTTCTTCAAAGTTTACGTCATCGCATACAAAATACCCAAAGGATATTCATTATTTTGTCTCAGTTTCTGCAGAGAGATTTAGAACTATTCAGTCAGCATCAACCACAAAACTAGCAAAGGGACTAGTTCAAGTTAGGATGTGCTCTGTCTGCGTTGAACTTTGCCAGGGTTGCCCTTTGTCTTTGGCTCTCTTTGTGGAGTTTGTGGAGAGTGGTCCGTCTGGTTTGAGAAACTAACACCTCGTTAGGCATGGACCGGTGGGTTTCACAACTCTATCCCAAAGTGGCCCATACAACCAAGCTGTACCACACTATTCCTTGTGCCCTTTCAGTTGAACGTCCATAAGACAACGCTATAGTTAATACAGAGCTACTGGTGTCAAACATTCATGATGTTCGTGGTGGACTTCAGTTTGCCACAGAGTGTGAAGTGGCATGGATGGGAGTAAGTTTCTCAAAGTCTGAAGTCATGGTTCTTAACTGGACAAAGGTGGATTGCTTCCTCTGGGGTGGAGGGCCAATTCTACCAGTGAGTCTATAGTGGTAAAGAAAAAACTAAGGCAAAAAGCAAACTCTTAACCCTTGTGCGTGCAAGGACTAAGGCAAATGTGAAGGACTGTGGCAAATGATACAAATTTTACGGATGTGGGGTCGGTTGGACCCCATTTGTAAACACAAGGGTTAATTTCATACCTCCCCTACTACGTGCTCATGACTAATGGATCATGATTGAAAAGACGACATTAAAGGTACTGGCAGGTGAAATGACTTTCCTTTGTTGGTGATTAGAGATAACATTATGGGGAACCTTGAAGTAGAGCTGCTACTCCACCACGCTGAAAGAAGCCAGCTGAGGAAATTCAAGCATCTCATCACGATGGGCACATCCCACTGGGAAAAATCCTGGAGGTAGATCGAAAACTTCAGTATATCCTGAGCTTTTTATAATATATGTGTCCCTATTTGCACCATTCTGGATCAGAATATTTAACTGAGTAGGTTATTTAGAGTTTAAATCTGAACTTTTCAAAATGTTCAGATTTGCGAAGTTCATAGTCAATAGTTGACCTGTTGACAGATTCTTACGTTGACCATTGATTTCTGAAGCGCCTTCAGACCGGACCGTCTCACTGTATCTGATTAATGCTCAAACTCCAGTCCTTAGGGGTGTCTCTCACAATCTTTGACGTGTCTCGAGTCCAACACTCCCAAATCAAAGGACTAAATTCCCTTCTCATGCACTCAGGATCCACTGAGTCCTGCTAGTGACCTAATTATGTGCTTCAGATGTGTTGACAGACACACATTCAAAAGTTGCAGGAACCCTTATTTTAAATTTTTGATAGTGTTGCAACACTTCTTCCAATTTAAAATGGATGAACAATGCTCTATTGTTTTATAACTTAATGCTACATTAAACTTTATTCCATAGTCTGTATGATAGTTGTTCACTAATGTTCTCGCAACAATGGATGGATGAACAGGTGAGTTGCATTTATAGATCAGGTGACATCTGCAGGGTAATAATTGCAAAGGATTTATCTAGGACCATTAGAGGAAAAGAGGCAAAATACCAATGAGAAAATACCAACACTTTCCAGATTTCTATTTGTATAGAGACGTTGAAAACAATACTTTCAGTTCTCTCCGCTTTTCACAACTGTGGCCTACTTTTCGTCAGCCTATAAAATCAAAGTAAAACATGCCAAGGTGTGTGTTTGGAGCGCAGCCGTAACGCTGGGACAACATTGCTTGCATTAAAGACCTAAAAGTCTGCGTAAAGATACGAATCGCTGCATGAGATATCTGTATAGGAATGCTCCCAGCTGTGAGCGTGTGCTCCCAAGGCGGCAGTTCCTCCTCATCCCACCACAGCAGTTCTCCGTCTCTTCTAGAAGCTGACCGTCTCGCTGTCAGGACCCCCTGCTGTTCCCCCATAATGCACCGGCAGCTCTGTCCGGCACCCCGCAGAGGCCAGTCTGCAGCCAGCGGTGTGCGCTTGTCTCAGATATTTCTACGCTGTAGTGTCAGAGGGCCCGACCTGGATGTAGAAGACCCCCGTTCATTGAGCGGACCGTCAAGGTAGGTGATCATTAAGGTCCCCCCACAACCCCACCATGTGTGCAGTGTAGCAGTGATTGAACCTGGCATGCTCCCCTCTGCACCTTTAACCCTGGTAAAGGGAGGGATGGAATTGAAATCAATACAGCGTATGATGAGGTGACTGGACTGGGACAGGGGTGAGAGGGGGGAGGTAGGAGGAGGAGATGTAGTGGTGGGGGTCTCCTACGTGATGGATGGCTGGTTAAAGGAGGGATGATCAATGACCCTGATGGATTGCTTTTTGGGAGGGTCTTCAGAAATGAGATGGATCTCTGCTCCTTAAAAACAGATTGTCCTCTGAAGGACAGCGTCTCTGAAGTTTGCGGAACAGCCTGTGAAACTGGAATATTATTCACTTTACTTCTTTGTTGTGCTGATAAGTGGCAACCGGTCCCTCCTCCTCTCCAGAATCCTTTTATTTTTCTGAAATCTTTAATCCCCTACGCCCCCATCCCCCATCCAACGAATGCCCCCCCCCCCCCATCCCTTTCTCTCTCTGTATATTATTCTCTGTGCATTTTAATTTTTTCCCGTCACCGGGGGCCCAGTTCTCCCCGCCTACTCTCCTTTTTTTTTTCTTTTTTTTTTTAGCCTGAAAGTGGAAAAGCGGAGCCAAGAAATAGTTAATCTCTCGGGCTGCAGCTATGATTGGCCGCTGTATGCTGCGCTTCTGCCTCCTTGAATGAGAAACAGGGGTAACCAGGCAACTTCAGAGCTGGAGAGAAGAAGAAGAAGCAGAAGAAGCAGAAGAAGCAGAAGAAGAAGGCAAGGGGGGAAAAAGCAGGACAAGATAGAGGATTTCAGAGAGACGGGGAGAAATTCTGAGCATGTATAGAGAGAAAGTCATTGTGATTTCACCTTGTGCGTCCTGTAAAACGGAACTAAGACATGGATTTTCTTAGGCTCGATCTCTCCCTCTATTTCCCCCCCACACTCTCTGACTCTCTTTCTCGCTCTCTCTCTCTCTCTCTCTTCCTCCTTCACCGTGGGGGGAGAAAATAGAGCGCACAAATGAAGTGTGTGTGTGTGGTGGGGGGACACAGATGTGGATTAAAACGCATACATGGGACTCTTCAGTGAGGAGCATCCGCTGAGAGAGAGAGAGAGAGGGGGGGGAGAAAAAAAGGTAAGTGGCGCCTTCGTTTGTGACTTTCTCCGTCGCCGGCGAGTCTGAAAAGCTGTGGAGAGCTGGGTGAGGATGCTGAGCCGACACGTCGGGATGTATGCGCTGCTGGATGCCGCTGAGCGGGGCTCCTGCTGTTGCTGCTGGTGGTGGTGCGGGGGGAGAGAGGGGCTGCGGACCGGTCCGCTGTGGCTGACTGAGACGCATGCGGAGGAGAAATGAGACATTTGCGCTCAGAGATGCAGGTGGAAGCCCGATGCGTGATTGCGCTGGGGCTGTATGTGGAGTCCTGTGAAGCGCCTGTCAAACAACCTGCTGTCCCGTATTGGACTGCGCAAACATCAGGGGCTGACATTTTTTCCCCCTGTTGGTATGATTGACGTACATGAGCCGAACAGCGCGCGCGGCCCTGTTGCTTCATTGCTCCAGGCGACAAGATTTCTTCTAATCAGACAAGTATAAGAAAAAAAAAGGGTTAGCCCCCTCCATCTCCTCCATACACACACACCTACACACCCCTCTGCTCCACAAATATTCAAATGAGGAGATATTCTGCTGCAACAGCAGGAAGTCATCTTCAAAGGCACTGCATGTTCACGCGCTCTGACGCTATAGGTGAACGGCTGAACGATGACGCAGAACCTTGGGAGATGCATTGATTTCAGTGCAGAAGAGGGTTGAGGACGGCGGGGGGCGCGGAAGGGGGGCGCTGTGAGGACCTGTGGACGGGGAGCGCGTCTGTTCACCGACGCAGAAAGGCAGGAATTGCGCATCTGTTAAAGCCGGTGGTGCACGAGTCTCTCTCCGACTCCCGCGAGCGCTTCTGAAAAGTTTCGGACGGAGTGTGGAGGTAAAGATTCATCCTGTACAGCTGACAACCCACCAAGGAGGGCCCAGGGGTGGGCAGTGGCCACCCCGTTAAATTTGTTGCCCCCTTTAGGCAGACAGATTTATACGCTCAATATTTGTGTTCGTGAATTAAAGAGAGAGAGAGAGAGAGAGAGAGAGAGAATGGGCAAGAGTTGATGGGTTACAACTACAAATTTTTAAAAAATTCTAATGAGCAGTTTTGTATTTAATTAATTAATATATGTGATACATTATGCAAAGTTTTTTAATCTACACATTTACATTTGACAACTGAATCAATTAATAGACATATGTTGTAGTTAGTAGTAGACATACCTACTGTGGCTTTGGGAATCTGGATGCTGTGTGTTAGCTATAGCTAGCTTGTTGTACCCAACGGCGGGATTAGAAGGATGTGGGCGATGGGGCTAATGCTAGTTTTCATTCTCTTCCCCAAAAAATTTTCTTAGCTCATGCAAATTGCACACCAATGGATAGAAATGTATAAATGGTTGCATGAATGTTAGCCTGGTAAAAACCAGCCACTTGTTCAGCGCTATTTACTCCGTACAGAGGAGCTGGGCTTCGGCAATGGAGAAACAAACAAAATGATCTGATTTTACCCAATCACTAATGTCTGTCCGTGACACACAGGAAATTAGCTTGCTGAACCAAACAACTGTGTTTGCCAGCAATAAAATGTTTTGATTGTCATAATAATTGTATAATTTGGAATATTTAATATTCTCCAATATTTTTGCAACACAATATGCACATTGTCACCTTCCTAAAATAATGGCCTAAGTAAAAAAAAAAAAAAAAAAAGATCGCTCACTTTTGTATTGCCAAAATATTAGGGCAGCAGAGATTGTTGTTTTCTGGCCGATCATCAATCTTTGAAAATACCTGACCCGTTGATTCCGATTTTGGCCGATACCAATTTATTTTGTCTGAAATGTTGCTCAATAAAGTAAGAAAGTTGCTGAATTGGCATCAGTGGGGTCATATCTGTAAATGTGCAGGTTATGACCTGGTGGGCCGGTCTGTCAGTCAGACCTCTCTGAAGGGAGCGCAGAAAAGGGCAGCGGTTGATTTTTAAACCTTTGCTGAGGTAGATAAAATCGGTGGATGAGATCGGGTTCCCCTGTAAAAATCGGTCAATCACCGATCTCTCAAATTTAAGGAAATTGGCACTGATAAATCAGTGCATCCCTAGAAAATATAGTTTTGGCTAAAAATGACTTAGGCCATTATTTTAGGAAGGTAATCATATAGACTTGGCATTTCTGAGAGTTTCTTCCTTTTTAGATGAATTTCACCATAATACATTTTTTTATTATTATTTTTATCAGGCCTTAAGTAAACTTTGGGATCTCATTGGATCTCCACCCTCTCAAGATTAAACATTCACCAATCAGTCAGTTGGAGATCAGATTTGGCCAGTCTTTTCTTGATCTCCTCTGTTTGCAGATTAGCAAGTCAAATATAAAAAAAAAAGTCCTAAAACTAAGAATTTCCACCATTTTGGCCTAGAAACTTGTCAACCAACAGCATGTACTTTAATGAACTTGGTTTACTACAAATATGATAAAAGTTAGGGACAGATGGTTTGATGCAAGGATGTTGATGACCATACTTCTCTTTTATATAAAAAAACAGAACAGAAACTAGTTACAAAAAAACTATCGAAATGACTCTACTTACAGATTGAATGTTTTAGCATCTATCTTCTCTGTTTCTTCTCATTTGTAACTTTGTCTGGAAATCCCAACCAGCATGCGATCAAGAGCCAACATTACCAGTTCAACTGCAAAGTTCATTACCGAGCCATATGTCTCCCATGATGCCCGTATTTTATGCTCGAGTGCCTGCGTAACAGCAGGCCCACATAAGATAGTCTGGGCCGCGTCAGTGTAGTAACAGTATAGTGAAAGTGCTAAGCGTAGTAACAGCTTGCAGCCTTGGAGCCAGGATGTGGTCCAGTAATGCTGCTGTGTAATGTATGCAGGATTCGTTGAAATGAAGTCATGCTGAAACGATGTTGTAGATTAGTTGGAAGGGAGCAAAGGTTGGCATGCCAAAGTTCGCGGCCGCTTTAGCCGGTCAGCCGAACTCCCCACCCCCATCTCATATAATCTCATTACTTAGGGTGTTTTGCAATGGATCCTAATCTGCGCTCGCCGGCTCAGTTCTAAGATGTATGGATACACACACTCACACTCCAATCTACACACATCGCGCAATTTTCAGTTGTCATCCCAAGACAGTTCTTCACAGGCCAGTGTGAGAGGCAGGGCTTAAGATGGAGCTCAACAAAACACTAGAGAGCATTAACTTCTCCAGTAAGAGCTTTTGGTTGGGCCTCCCTCTGGAATCAAGACACTTAATTTAGCTCATGGCAGCAAATGCAACTCAGGGGAAATATATCTTATCCAATTAGGATTGTCTTTTTTTTTTCCGCCCCGTTTGCAGTTGCTGTGAATTACTAAAAGTGGTTTTTCCCTTTTTTTTCATATCTGAGCATATTCTGTAACGATATTTTCAATTCGACATGACATTGTCTCTTGACTTTGAAATAGCTGGAGGCCTGGTCTTCTATCACCGTATGCTTTTTTCTTTCTCTCTCTCTCACATCAGACAAGTTTATATCTGCACAAACTCCCTCAAGTTTACTCAAGATTGGCTGGGATGGAAATGGATTTTGTGGGAGTTGCCTAAATACTACATACCTTTGATTTTATGTGTAAGACCATAACGATATGAAGTTGTTTTTACTAAATATGTCACTTTGCAGTGCATTATTGCAACGAAAATGTTTGCAATGTCAATTGCAGAAGACTGGTTGGATGCAGTATTTGGTGAGCTACTATATTTGGAAAAAAAAAGCTCTGCATGGAGTAATACTTAGCCTACTGAATGGATTTTCTTTCCAGTCCTGGGATCACATAAAATGATTAAACTCATGGAAAGTGGCAGGAAGTTCCTGGTGATGGAAAAGCAAAAGAAAAATAGAGGTAATTTTGGTAAATAGATGCATGTCCATTACAAGTGTGCAGCTATTTGTTGAAAAAAAAATTAAAATTTCGTGGTCGAGGTGTTTCCATTAAATAAGAAACGTGATTAAAATCACACGTGAATACATTTCTTCACGTGATAAGTTGCATCATCACCTTCCTACCACTTCCTGTCATCTTCTTGGTCTTTTCTGGCAGTAGTAACATCCGGTTGTTGATCATGTGACTCGTGTCGTGTGAAAAAAGTGTTTCGATTGCAGTTTTGTGAAATACATTTTTCAATGTGCAATTTACAATACAATTTCAATAGTGCCGTAAATACACCTCATCCTCGCGCCTAAAAACCTTTCAGAATTTTTAGGGTTGTTTTTTTTCCATTAAGCAAATATTTGTATTTGTATACAAATTTATATTGTATTGTATTTCCACCTTGGTCAGTGGAAATTTCCTTCCATGTCATTTAAAAAGGTTTTTTTACAGCATCTGAAAGCATAGCGTAATCTGACCTTTGGGTAAATTTAAAGGAAATCAGATCCTGGAAAGACTGACAACTGCCTTAAATGTTCCCAGAGGTGAATAATCTTTGTCACAGCTGAATGATTGGCTGTTGATTATTTTTAAGTGTGACCTTTTGACCTTTCGCCAATTTATTTTCAGCAGAAAACCTTCCTACTCTAAGGTCGTTGGTGTTTTCTCCACCTTGTCGTGGTGTTTAACAGGCACCTGTACTCTGTGGAGCCACAAACTATCCCAAGAGCTGGTTGTTATGGAGGTTGTCACGCCTACTGATTATCACATTATTCTGAGCTTTGGTAATCACCACCTGGCTCCTGCAGCGGGAAAGTTGCACTCCGTTTACAATTTTTGGCATGTGTCACTTGAGATTAGGTTCAATTTTGAAAATGTGCTTTTTGCTTTGGAAAAGACTAGAAAGTATTCATAAAACTCTCATGTACACATGCTTAGATTCAAATGGTTAGCTTATTTTTGCCAGGACTGTGCAAGCAGTTTTAATGGACGGGCAACATCATTTGTCATCCATTGTCTGAAGGGTCATGGCGGGTCTCCAGTGGTCATTGGGCAAGAGGCGGGGTACAACCTGGACAGGTCACCAGTACATACCTAATGAGTTCTTGGTTATTATTTTGCCAGTTGTTAGTAATATGTGACCCTTGGTGGATGAAGGTCAGAGGCTGCAATGGGGAATTGCTCAGGTAGAGATACATAAAGGGGGTGAATGACCTTTATGGGGTCATGACGACTAAATGAGATGGTCTCTACAAGATGAGATGTTGGAATTATATAAGGGGCATTCAATTTTCACTTTGCTTCTGTTTTAGACCCTGTTTATGTTTGAAAGTAACCTGTGGTCGGCCTTGCGCTGATTGAAGCAGCAACCTGATTGAAAGTGAACTTTTCCCACTCAAGATGTTGTGTTCTGCGCTGATTGGAGTCATAGCTATAAATACCTGCAGCCACCTACCAAACGCCAGAAGTTAGCAGGAGTTGATGTATTCTTACCTTAGTGAAAACTATTTAAGCATGAAATTTATACCTCATTTCATGCCTAAATAAAAAGATCTTCTGGATTTTCTAATGATTCTTACACATTTTCATGAGTAGACAATAAATCCCCGACTTAAATGTCAAACTTAATATTGGACCTCCTAATTTTAGCTCATTCAAACAACAGAAACTTAAATGCTCATATCTATTGGATACAACGCTTTTGGGTATTAGCCCAATGGCATCTGCTAATAGTCAAAAATTACAATAATTAAGGCTGCCAGCTCTAGCATTAGCTATGATTTCATCAGCCTGTTCTACATTTAGCAAGCAAAAAAGCAAGTCTCTTGTGGATATTTAGCATTCAAATAGTGCTATGTTACAAAAATAAGAACATTTTGCTTAGCTTTTTTCTTAAATAGCTAAAGTTAGCTAAAAAAAAACACCCACGCTCCTACTGTGTTAGCTGTTAGCCATCCAATATTGAGAATTTCTCTGCGTTTCTTCAATCTCACTGCAAAATTTAATTTTACTAATAAAGACAAGAAAATATGATCGGGTTCACAAAAAGAACGTTGTTAAAGAACACATAAGAATCAAATTGATATGAAAACTGTAGGTAAATGAGGCAAGAATCATTCAGTCAAGGTTTGAGTGAAATATCTGTAGCCGTTTCTCAAACTAACGTGGTTATAATTTGAAAATGCTCCTTAAACCTTCTGTTTTAAATATAAATGTTTAATAAATCAATAATCCCAGACCTATAAACAATCACTAAAATAGCCTTTAAGTTTGTGTAGTGCTGTGACAAATTTTGTAATGCTAGTGGCTGTCAAATTACCAGTGCTGGCATATCATTCACATCTTGTCATTTTTATCATTTCGTCTGGGTTCATCTGCCAGATAAATGATTTCATAAACTAGCTTTGCCAACTGTTAAATTTCAAAATAAGAGTCTCAAACATACATACAGCATGTCTACCGTAAAACACTCACCTTCATATTCATAGAATTACAGTTTAGACTAACACAGGTGACAGAGTACCTCATGACTTTTTCCATGTACCCTTTTTAAACTGCATTCGACTCAAACTAACAAGCAGGAATGCAAGGTATCAAACTTAATATTGGAACATGGTTAAATAAACAGTTCTTTTTCCAAAACAAAAACATCCCATTAGAAACATAATTTCAGAATAAAATTGGAGAAAGGTTGACTATTTACTTCTCCCACAGAATACAGGATATTACCCAGACTGTCTTCCCCGTGTTCATAATGAGGCTGTAAATTGCAACTCCATTTGTGTTTTGTGTCGTATTAAATACAAATTTACACAATGCCTCTCCGGTATCCAATCACGCAACTAATATGAGGTTTGCAGTCCTTCACCTTTATCGCAGTTATTCTGCACTACCCATTGAAATAACAATAATGGAGTTGATATCGCCTGAATAATCAAAGAAATTTGCCAGTAATTGCTTATAATCAGTGTCTTTTTTTTTCTTGTCACATTTTAGTTGGATGTAATCAGGTCAACATAAAAATATCTTTAAAATATGCAAACGGCTCGGTGAGCTCGACTGTTTTTGCACCTCTGCGTTACTTATTTCAGTGACCCCGTTGAGTCGATGAATGCGCCTCGACCCCGACACCATACGTTGTGTTATTGGAGTCAAATGGGGCAATGAATTGCCAGCCCATTGCACAATTGCCTCCACTGTGTAGTGAGCCCTGTGCGGTGGTGTGTAACATCTGGAGAGGGAGCGAAGTGTTCGGCATGAAGCCAGGGGTGTCCGCCCCGTCCTCGTCCTAGTCAACCACTGCCCCTCGCCCCCGTTCCCCATCGCCTCACTTCCAGCGAAGCGGGCATCTTCAATGCATCAATGACACCAGCCATCACAAGGGGCATGTAGCACGCCAAACCAATGATTCATTAGGACTCAATTAGCTGGCAGGCACGGGGCGACCCGCCATATGCCTGAAGGTTCGACAACTGTCTGCACCCCCTCCACCCTCCCCTCCACGTTCAGCTGCGCCCTCAACCGTCTTTGGCGCCACTGTTGACGCAAGACGGTCGTAGTCGTCTACGCGAACGTCTCTTGAAACAGTTTGGCGGTTGAGATTTCAGCGCTTTCCCGTGCCCGACCGTGCGGTTTTTGAGCTGGAAATGAGTCACAATGACCTTCAGCTCAACTCGTGGTGCGCCAGTTGGCACCGAATGAAATACTCATTCATCTAGTGAAGTAAGAGACTGTGGAGCTGCAGATACTGTAAATCTTAAGAAGTAAAGAAAGGCTCCGCTCTGTATTGACTTTGCTTCCTTTGCCAAGAGGCGCCTTGGGCTGCCGACAAGATCTATCCGCCCTCAAATCTAATTTCTCCTCTTATCTGTGCCAAGGTAAAGGATCCCCACCCCCAAACACACACACACACACACACACACACAAATCCTAATGTGAGCGCCCACCACCAAAAAAAAAAAGGGCCCCCACGTGCCTATATTAATGAAATTAGACCAGAGTGGAAAGCCGCCCTTAGGCTGACTGACACAATGAGCTCCAGCCCAGATATGTGATACAATATGAGATGATGTGGCATGTGCACACACGCAGTCATATTATTTCTGCCGACGGGTTTGAGCTCTCATGTCACAGGGTTACGTTGATGATTGACGCTTTCAGGGAAACGTTGCGTATATTTACGGACAGCGTTTTACATTACCTGTCTTGAAAGGTAAAAGCGGCGGGCTGTCCACCTCACCTCACCCACCCAGTTTGAAGAGTTTAACCTCTGAGCTCATTACGAAATGAAATCACAGCCATAAATATCACACAATACATAGGCAATGAGGTTTTATGGATTTAAAAATTTATGATTAATTAAACTAAACAGTTGAACTCTGCATTAGAGAGTAAATCAGAGCCATTGGAATATAATATGAAAACCTTTTATGCAGTATTTCCAGGTAACAGGCAGTGAAAATGGCATGTCTTGTATTTTTCGGGGGGTTTCATTAAGGAATAAAACACATCACCCCTTTTAGATTTACAGAGATACTTGAACTGGATCTGGATCGTGGCTGATTCAAATGAATGGAATCAAAGTCCTTGACTGAAATCAACTTGTGATACTTGTGTCCTCAGCTGTTTGTGATTTTACATCTCATGCGTTGCCAGCAAGCTGTAGCGCTGCCGACCTGCTTCCATGCACACAGCTTGTAAAACTGCAAGATAGTGGGACAAATCAGTTTCCCTGATCAATCTGAAAATGTTTCACCTTTTATAATGATTAGGAGAGTGAAAAGAGAAACTGTATTGGCTGCTGGAGTTTCCTAGACTTTCCATTCTCTGATATCCCGGCACAGCTTTTGTTTTACTGGAGAGCTGCATTAAAGTAGCTCAAACACTCATTCTTTAAAGGGTGTTATAATATGAATGCTACATTATGTTATAATTCTCTTCCCTCAATAGAAACATGCTTGAATTCTTACTTTGACTCTTGTATGTTTGAGGAATGGCCACCATTCATGGCTGCCTAAACGCTTGTGCCGCTTATTCCCTAATATTCTCATACCTGAAGCTCCTCCCACAGAGAAACCCACACAGCTCCTCCAGACTAGTGGCAGCAGCAAATAGCAAACACCTGGTAAACCTGTGTTCATTTTTCTACTTCTACCATTAGGTAAGAAAAAAAAAATTGAATTGGCACAATGTTTTTTATAACCTGACCCTGAAACATTAAAACGTATTTAATTTATTTGATAAAAAGAACATGATTAACTTTTTTTTGTTTGATTTTGAGAGATAAATTAAACTACAATCTAACATTGGACTATGGCAAAGCAAAAAAAAAATAAAAAATTCCTGCTCAACCCAGCTTGATTTCAGGTTAGAGTTGGAGGCATGGTTTCCTCCAAACTGAAGTGGAAATTTGTGCTTTCCTTCAAAAATGTAGATGAGTTTGTTTTGTATAAGCTGTTTTTAAACTTGCATCTAAAAGAGTGACAGGTTTGTGTTTGTCCTTTATGAAGCTCAGTTTGACTTTAGACACTCAAATAAGTGCACAGAGAAGCATATTTGCTGTCAATCAGTGTTATTTTTTGCTAAAATAACTCACATAAATCAGCATAATTGCTAATTTGCCTT